>NC_069089.1:4871110-5512577 GCF_947172395.1 Bicyclus anynana | reverse complement strand
GCCAAACAGGGGGGGAAACTTGGGGAAAATTTGGATGGCGGATCAAAACAAGGTTTATAAACTACCCCAGGAGGGTACCGACCGCATTGCGGAAGGAGAATCCCTCACAGATTCGTCTGTCTGCCCCGCGTATTCTGGGGGGGGCAAAGTCCGCTCACCCAAATTGTCACTGGAAGACAGAAGAGAAAACGTAAACAAGAAGAAAGAACATGAAGAAGAAAAAGAAGACCCTTTTAAAAGAAGAGGCTTGCAGAGGACTCCACCAACAACTACGAAGAAAATACAGAAGACCCACCAATGGCAAAAAGATAGTTCACCCTCTAAGACCAGCACTGTGGGCCCAAGTAACAGCAGTAACACCACCAAAAAGCTTGTACAGCAAGCGTTTCACCCAAGCTTATTTATATCCAGGCCACAATCCTCCTCGGTTGGAAACAGTCAGCCGGAGGAACCACCATCAAGGTCGGAACCCACCCCAGATTTGGAAAACCAACCTCCATCTTGGCAAAGAGTGCCCATTAATAGGAACTCTAAAAAAAGGAAATTGTTAAGCCCCTCACCAGATCCTGTTAAAACCTCCAACCAATTCTCTGATCTGGATGTTGATTCTCCTGAGGAAACTGCGGCTCCAAGCACAGTCAGATTAAATAAACCACCTCCAATAATTCTATATGGGATTGAGGATTTAAATATGTTAACCGATCTCTTAAAAACTGTAGCTGAGAAAGAACAATTTTCTTACAAAATTGTAAACAAAAACCAGCTAAGAGTTCATTCTGGTGATGTAGACACATACAAGAAAATCATTACCGTAATAAGAGAGCAAGGACTAATTGGTCATACGTTCAACAGAAAAGATAACAGATGCTGCAGGCTCGTGATTAGAAATCTGCACCATACCACACCAATTCAGGTTATAAAAGAGGAAATAGAGAAAACGGGAAATACAGTATCTGGTGAAATAATTAATGCCAGATATGGCCCAGAAAAGAAACCCACATCTACTTTCTTTGTGAATCTCCTTCCCCATGCTAACAATCGACTTGTTAAAGACATTAAGTACATTTACCATCAGTCTGTCAAAATTGAAGACCCTAGAAAAAGTAAAACGATCGTACAGTGTCAACGTTGTCAGCAATATGGCCACTCCAAAAACTACTGTATGAGACCATTTCGCTGCGTCAAGTGTGCCCAATCGCATAAAACATCAGAATGCCCCAAACGCGACAGAAATACTCCTGCAAAATGTGCTTTGTGTCTTGGATCACATCCTGCCAACTATAAAGGATGTGAGGTTTATAAAGAAATTCTAGCTAGGAGGTCAACCAAACAGCCATCCAGAAAACCAATAAACTCTTCTAATAAAAGGTCGGAAGGGCAGAATTCTGAACAACCAAAATCATCAAAACTCAGGATGGATTATGCAGAAGCCGTCAAAACCAAAAACAAACAAAAATCTCAAGAACCTCAAACAACATACGATGATCGCTTAAGCTTTAACTTAGAACAAATTCTCATTAAGCAAAGTGAAAAATTTGATCTCATCTTACAACAAATGAGTACTCTAATGAGCCTCATCACAACGCTTGTAGATAAATTAGCCCAAAAATAGGTTTAAGAATTGCTACTTGGAACATCAATGGCCTAAGTCCAAACAAAGAAGAGGCAGAGTTATTGTTAAAACTTCACAAACTTGACGCCCTACTTATTACTGAAACGCATTGTACTAATAACAGCTGCATTAAATTTGATGGATTTAGTACATACCTAACCAATCACCCCGATGGCACAGCTCATGGTGGCACAGCTATTATAATCAGAAGCTCTATAAAACACCATAGCCTCCCCAACTACCAGTTAAGCCATACTCAAGCTACTATTGTGTCTGTGAGAGATAAATGTGGATTCTTCAACTTGGCTTCTGTCTATTGCCCACCAAAATATAACATTAGTGCAGCCATGTTTTCAGAGCTTTTCTCGACTTTTGGTGATCGTTTTGTAGCTGGCGGTGACTGGAACTCAAAACACACCTACTGGGGTTCAAGACTGACAACAACAAGAGGCAGACAACTAAACCTAGCTATGACTTCTAATAATTTATTACCTATCTCCACAGGCGAACCAACATACTGGCCAACAGACAGGAATAAAATACCCGATCTTCTCGATTTCTTTTTCGTAAAAGGGCTGTCTCAACACAATTTTAAAGTCGATTCCTGCTATGATAGCTCTTCTGACCACACCCCTGTATTGCTAACTGTAAGCACTACCATTATTCACATTGAAAAACCTGAAAGTCTTTTCAACCGACATACAGATTGGAACTGCTTTCGGGAGGTCTTAGAGCCACGAATCAAATTAGATACTGCATTAAAAACGCCGGAAGACGTCGAAAATGCTACTCTTCATATAACTAATCTAATACAGGAAGCTTGCTGGAGTAGCACACCTCCTGTAAATAATGATCCGGAATCCTCAAATATCCCCATGCAAGTTAAAATAAAAATCTTGGAAAAACGAAGGTTGAGACGCGTTTGGCATACCAGCAGACATTACTCTGACAAGAGCTTTTAACCTAGCATGTAAAGAGCTAAAGGATATGCTACAGGAAATAGAAGATAGTACCGTAAACCAAAAACTGTTATTAGCCTCCCCAACTTCTGGCTCTGATTACTCCCTGTGGAAGCTGACTAACACAATAAGCAGGCCGATACAAGTGAAACCACCTCTAAAACTAGAAAATGGAACCTGGGCCAGGAGCTGCCAAGAGAAAGTGAATGCTTTTGCTGAACACCTTGCATTAGTATTCACCCCGAATGAATCTGGGAACAACAGCTACTTTGAGGACTCTGTAGAATCAACTGTAAATGCTCCCTATCAGCTAAATGTTCCTCCAAAATCGGTTTCACCTCGTGAAATAGCACGACTAATTAGAGAATTAGACAACAAGAAGGCACCCGGGTTTGACTTAATCACAAAAGAGGTCTTGATAGAGCTACCCAAGAAAGCATTAGTTTTTCTATCATACCTATTTAACGGTATTCTGAGAACACAATATTTTCCGAGAATATGGAAGGTGTCTCAGATACTGATGATTCACAAAGCGGGGAAACCACCACATGACATCAAATCTTATCGACCCATAAGCTTATTACCAACCTTGTCAAAGCTATTCGAGAAAGCCCTTCTGGAAAGATTAATACCAATTCTAAATGAAAACAACTTGATTCCTCCTCATCAATTTGGCTTTAGACAGCATCATTCGACAGTAGAACAAGTCCATCGAGTGTGCGATAAAATTCGAAAATCCCTAGAACATAAAGAATATTGTGCTTCTGCTTTCTTGGACATTCAGCAGGCATTCGATAAGGTCTGGCACAAAGGACTTTTGTGCAAACTCAAATCAGTGCTACCACATAGCTACATACCACTTCTCTCCTCCTATCTGTCTGATAGAATTTTTCAAGTAAAAGAAAAAGACACAACATCTTCGTTTTTCAATATTAGCGCTGGTGTGCCGCAGGGATCTGTTTTGGGGCCTACTCTATATACAATATACACAGCCGACCTACCGACTCTATCAAATATTACAACAGCAACATTTGCCGACGACACAGCTATATTAGCAAGCCATAAAAATGCTACTTCAGCATCAGCACTGCTGCAAACAGGTCTTGATCAGGTTGCAACATGGCTGCGGAATTGGAGGATTAAGACAAGCGCCAATAAATCTGTTCAGGTCACGTTTGCTTTAAGAACAGGAGATTGTCCGCCGGTCCATCTAGATAACAACACTTTGCCTCACAATGAACACGTCAAATACTTAGGCCTATATCTAGACCGCAGACTCACGTGGAAAAAGCATATAAAAACTAAAAGAGAAGAGCTGAATATCAGATTTAAAACATTCCACTGGCTTTTAGGCAGAAACTCTAAGCTGTCCGTTGACAACAAGCTGCTTATATACACGTGCATCTTGAAGCCGGCCTGGGCCTATGGCGCTCAACTGTGGGGTAGTGCATGCGACACTAGCCTAAATATCCTGCAAAGAATGCAAAATAAAATACTACGTACTATCGCCAACTCGCCGTGGTTTATCACGAATGAGGAACTACATCATAATTTGCAAATTTGCACAGTAAAGGACGAAGTTAGGGGGCTAGCCAAAAGATACAAGAAGCGACTCCTTATTCATCCTAATAGCTTAGCAAACAGACTCTTGACTGATGACTGTCCGAGGCGTCTTAAACGTAAACGCATACTCGACCTGGACATTTAAAAAACAGGACGCACCAAATGAGCGCCGACTCCTAATGAGGATCGACCCCATCAAAAAAAAAAAAAAAAAAAATTTAATAAGAAGTTAATTATAATTATTATTAGGTGTGAAATGACTAGTTATTTATACCCTAATTTTTTTTTTTGTCGGTAAACAGTGTTCATCAAGAAAGGCTGTAGTATAGGTACCTAATAATAATCTAGTAGGGGAGAGACTTGGGGTTTTTTTTGAATTATTTCCTGTAAAAATACTGATGTTTGTAAAAATTTGCATTAAGTACAATACGCTTATGTCCATATACGTGATTAATAGTCCAATCTTTGTGGATAACAGGAACAAGGAACATCCAAGATAAATAATGTATGTTTCAGGCAGAAGTAGTAGAGCCAGGATGTCGATTGCCACAAAATTTCTCAGGTGAATGGATCAACACGGCCAACATAGATGCCGATGTGTTCATCAACGAGACACACATCATTGAAACGTACTATCCAGATGAGGGACGGTATAGGCGCACTATTTATGTTTGCAGGTAATATATTTTTTTAAATCGACACTGAAATCCTTACTAATATTATAAAAATTGTTTTTACTTACGGTATTACTACCAACTGATCATCATATGCATAGACATTGTTAGAGGTATACAGAAAAGAACTTATTGGGGATAGAAGGATTGAAAAAGAAATGTGAGCATACCAACATATTATTTATTGTAGTTAGATGCAGCAAAGCTATTTAATTGTCTTTCAGAGAGCAACGCGATTCAAGAGTGATGATGGCCCGCCTTACTGTCGACGGTTGTCAAAAGGATTATGTGTGTTTCGATTTTGTGCCCCAGCATCACAATGTTATAAGGTTAGTGACAAACATGCGTATCATAATACTAATATGTATTAGCTTACAAAAATAAAAAAAAAAATCAAAATAATAAGAATGTACAAATGTACAAATGAAATACAAAAATTAACAAATAAAATAAATTAGCATGGCCTTCAATGGAAGGTCAGCTACACATGCCATGTAGTACCCACAAGCAATTTGCTTAAAGCTGTTGCAGCTGATTGCACAATAGTAATGAATTTAAAAAAAAAGCTCACAAAAACAAAATCATTTTATTGCCATTAACCCAACCCACTATTAAGTAACTTAAATTTTAAGTTTTCAACTAATTATTATCAACATTGTCTAATAATATCTCTCTTATTTATTTGTTTATCCTTTTTTTTAATTTTTAACAATGTCAATAAAAATATAATATAGAACATTATTTAAAATTTATAAAAAAAAAATCAACCCTCCCGTTGCAGGACAATTATTACCTGACGTTTCTAAAGTATTTGTAACCTAAGCCCAATTGAAATAAATGAACTTTGACTTTAACTTTGAAAATGAGTTTATATGAATATTTCAGGTACCGGAAAGGCCTAGCCATGATACAGAGCAATTTCCACACAGTGTGCTCATGGGTGCAGTTCCCCAATAAACAGCAATGGCGTTACGATATATTCCTCAAGAAAGATCCATCGCCCATTCGTTGTCCCGTCGCTGGAAAGTTTAACTTTACACAGAGAGGAGATGTCAGATTTGAGACTAGGATCCTTGGAGGTGTAACTCTCAGTCCCCGTCCAAACCTGTACTGTAAATGGAATATAAGTGATTTCTCAGGTACTATATTATATGTATCTGTTATATGTTTAAACGTAAAGTGAAGAAGTTATAATTAAATTTAACATATCTATACTAAAATTATAAAGCTGAAGAGTTTGTTTACAAAACTGATCATTTCATAAACAAATAAAATCTCAAGTGTTTTAATCAAAAATTTAAAAATACTCACAGCATTTGATTTACATTATAACTTAGAAGTGTTTGAAATGGCACAATTTTTTTTTTTTGGATAAACCGTGATAGGCCTGTGTATTTGACCTCTGACTCCGATTCTGGAAGGCGTGGGTTCGAATCCGGTCCGGGTATGCATCTCCAACTTTTCAGTTGTGTGCATTTTAAGAAATTAAATATTACGTGTCTCAAACGGTGAAGGAAGACATCGTGGGGAAACCTGCATACCAGAAAATTTTATAAATTCTCTGTGTGTGTGAAGTCTGCCAATCTGCATTGGGCCAGTGTGGTGGACCTAACCTAACCCTTTTCATTCTGAGAGGAGTCTCGAGCTCAGCAGTGAGCAATATGGGTTGACAATGATGATGATGAATTTAATCTTTCAGTGTGTGATGTTGATCAGAAAACAATACAGATAAAGGAAAACTATTGTCTGTCTGTGGACTATTTGGGCAGGCCAGTGGATATCTACAGTGACCCAGATTACAGGATGAAATGTATTGGCTATTGGAAGGAGAACCTCAAGTCTTACCTCATTACTTATGACGAGTTAGATCCTTTCTCCAAATATAGATGTTGGGTGTATCAGAGGGCTGATTTAAATAGGTATTTTTAAAGTTTTACATATAACTAAGATTAGTATAAGTTAACTTAAGGTTGGAAATTAAATTACTAACTAGCATTGCCAAGTTAAAATTTGCTAATTAGTTACTTGAATTTATTATGCACTTTTAGTACAACTTAAAGTTAAATGCTAATACTTAATCATAATTTCTTCATACAGTAAATCTGTATTTTCACATAATGATCTATAAAACATTTTCATATATCTAATGAAATTTATTTTCAGGGTTCTTATGTCTCAAGCTTTGGGTCCATATTGCGATTTGAAACAGGATGTGACGTCATGGAACTACACAGAAGGCGCTGCAGTTGCCGTAGAAATGGAGGAATACGAAAGGGAGAGGGATCAATGTCCGATGCATTTTGATGACGGCAGTGACCCCTGGTCGACTAAAGAGAACTTTATAAAAGTCTTCTCATTCACTTACTCTTTTTGGAGAAGCAATAGTGCGACTAGGATAGACGTTTTTATACCAGTGCTGTTGTTAGTTTTAATCAGATTTCTACTGCATTGAAGCTGCTACTTTAGTGGAAACTTATGTTTCTGATATTGTATAGTTCCCCCCACATTTACACAACAATATTGGCAATAAAGATCATATTTTCAATAATATTGTGTATATGTATTGCTAGTGGGACATATAACTCTTTGTGTAAATATAGGCTATATGAGCTGCACACACAATAATATCCTGGATCATTTAATACAGGCCACATTGGTTTTCCAATTTCTAGTGACTTTTTAATATAAATGAATATGCTTCTACAATATTGACAAATGTTTATTGTGACAAAACAGAAGACAAATTTACCATCATGAAATATTTTACTCAGAATATCTTTTCTATATTAATTAAAGATTTGAACTAATTAGTTTAATTTAGAAATAGTTAAATAAAATATGACAGAACATCTAGTTGAGGACATTTCAACATTTTATTTTGTAGCTTTAATTTCATTCATACTATGAAGTTTCACAGTGTGTCATGTAGTATTATGCAAAGTTACTTACTTAGAGTTCTGTGTAATATGAATGAATATTGTAGTATATGATGAATGTAGTACATAGTAATGAAGAAATCTCAAAATAATAGGCAAGCTAGTAGTATATCATTATTATTTCATAGTTTATAGAAGCAACATTTGAGTATTATTAAATACTTGGGTTTACAATAAGTGTGCCTTATTAGGTTTTGTTTTAAGTGAAATGTATATTTTTGCAATATTCTTATGACTGTCAATGATGATCTTATAATATTTGTTAATGTGAATCCGTCCAATGAAACACTTAATTTATATTTTAAATCATTATTATAATATTATACCATTTACAAGAATTGTTATGTTTGTTTCTTTAGTCCTTTGTTTATAGAACTCTAATCCATATTTGCTTTATTATGATTCATGCAGAATAGTAAAAGGAAAACAATTTTAGACAACTCAAAGAGTTTATAGTTTATAGTTCAGGGACCTGGTCTAAGATCTGGCATAAAGAATATATACTCTCACCTGTTTACTTATTTAGTTGTCTAATATGTAAAATGAAAACATATTTTATGCTTAATTTTACTGCATTAAGTTGCCTTTGATCTAGATCATGGTTTCTATGAAAAATGTGTTTGGCCACAGTTTCATTAGGCAACCTATTTGCAATGTGTCAATGTGAATATTTTCTATCATTTATATCTTATCCCAAATAAATAAGAGATATATTCCTTATGTCAGATCTCATACTAACCAGTCACAAAGTTTCTATGCCTACACACAACATAGACATTAGTGTTAGATTGGCCGACGGCCCTTTATTTTCATACACATTCATAACAAAAGCTCTTTATTCATTCTTGAATATTTAGTGGCAAAAATTGTCTATATTAAAATACGCAAAGAAAATTATTGTCTTAAAATGAACACTTCCAATTTTATGGCAGTTGATTTTGCATAACACAATGATTATGCAACAATACAATGAATTTCAGATTAGAAACAATAGGGAACAGTTTGTTATGATGACAGTTTTTATTCTAATCTTATTACAAACTTATATCATAACTTAAAATTGTTTTAAACTATTTCGTCCAGGACACTTTAGGTATATCAAAGTGTTCTGTAAGGCTGTCCAGGTGTTGGTTAAACTTCTCAACTCGCTGTTTATGAGTCATTTCTGCCTTTTGTTGGATTCTTTGCTTTTTCTGAAAATTATTAAAGTAAAAATTATTACACAATCTAAAAATATTGCTAAATGCATTATTTCCTATTTTATTGTTTAACTACAATTCAAAGATTGATTCTGATGTTTTTGTCAGAATTGTCTTTATGATTTTGGTGAAAATTAAAGCCAACCTGATCTAAGTCAACTAAGAAAATATAGTTTAAAATTGCTGAGATCTATGTGATTTAAAAACATGCAATAATCAATAAAACCTAAGGAAGAGTTTCTACTAGGAAGTTGCTTATACTTTTTAAACTATTCAATGGATGTTAGATTATAATGCAGTGTTTAGCAATAGATAGTGATTCAAGCTGAGGGTTTATATGTATATAAAATTCATACATATTAAAGTACAATATATCAGATTTGAAATGTGGAGGCAGAGTGACTTTCTGGCCATACATTTCTTTTTTTTCTTTAATCTTTACAAGTTAGACTACAATCTCACATGATGGTAAGTGATGATGCAATCTAAGATGGAAGCTAAAGGAGGAGGATGAATCCACACACCCTTTTTGTTTCTACACAACATCGCACCAGAATGCTAAATCTCTTGGCGATATGTCTTTGTCGGCAGGGTAGTTACTAGTCACAGCCGAAACCTGGACCAATTAAGAAAATCTCAAATGGCCCAGCCAAGACCGAATGTAGGATCTCGGTTATGTAAATCTATCGTTATGCATACCACTGCGCCACGGAGGCCAACAAATTTTATCCTGGTTGGAGATCAGAAGGCACAGGATATGATATACTGTAGTATAGATTAATCATAATAGTGATATCTATATAGCACTCATTCGAAGCTGGGACTTGTCATCATCAGCCTGCATCCATCCACTGCTGGACATAGGCCATTCTGAGCGCATGCTAACACACACAATCCTATGCCTTCCTCATCCAGACTTCTTTCTTTAGGGCCGTGTCGCTACTTACAAAATGAACTAAACAGTTGCACAATACAAGCTGTATATTACAAATGTTCAACAAATAACAATACCATTTTCTCCTGCATCTTCAAGAACGCCAATTCTGCTTTTGTCTTAGTTTCCGTGTTTGCTTGTTGCTTGATTTGTTGCTTTACTTCCTCCTCAATTATTTTCTCCGTTTCTTTGTTTGTCTTCTTCTTCTTTTTCTTCTTTATTCCAGAGTTGTCCTTGATTTTTAATTGTGCTCTATTAACACAAGCGTATTCATCTTCCTCCACCATTGTATAATATAATATTAACACAGTATCAGTGTAATAAAAACGAAGTTATATTCTCGTTTTTGTAAAAAAATAGTTTTATAACAAAAAGCTTGTTTTTACTTTTTAGTTTTTATTGACGACGACGGACGACATCACACCAGTGTTACCAACTCTCCAAAATATTTATCTCTAAAGTTGGTGTCAAAAACCCCTAAAATCGCCTTAATTATTGAGTTGTCCCCCTAAAAAATATAAATTCATAATAATTTAAAAATAATATGCTTAGTTTAGTAATTAGTCTATATTTAATACAGACAAAATACTATGTCTTTATCTTAAGATTTAGATTTTTTGAAATCCATACATGTTGACAATGAACAAATATACCAATTTTTTTTATTCGATGAAAATTGCCTCCAATTGCCTCAGAGTGGTTGTAGAATAACGTATTATATGTCGTTATAAGTCGCTAGGCCAAGAAAGAAATATTAAAATTATCATCAATTTAAAAATATTAAAGAGCCAAAAAATCCCTGAAAATCCCTAAAAATTTCAGACACCTAAAAAATCCCATTTCACTTATTTGCCCCCTAAATCTGGGGGGAAAACCCCTAAGTTGGGAACCCTGCGTCACACAGCCACAAAATTGTCAAATTGACATTTGAGTTTGACATTCCTACTACCATAGAGAAATGAATTTACTTAGCTTCGGGTTCCAGCATTTTCCCTTAATTAACCATAAATTAACTTTATTCCTTTATTACCCAACTGCGTCAGAAGAAGGGTAATGTTTCAAAGAATAAAACAACGTAATTTAAAAAAACGGTCACAAAAACTAAAAACATAATAATGTCGAACACAGCGTACCGTCAGCTTGTTATTCGTTTTGACTATTGACGATAATAATAAATATTTTAAGCATATCTATGATGAATACCTACTCTTCGCGTAAAATCAACTGACCGATACTACTTAATGAATTCAAATGAAACATACACAATTTGAGCAAATACTTGCTTAAAATGATATAGGATACTTCATGTTGCTACTATAAAAATAGAAAAGGGTTGGTTAAATAGATGTTTAAAATTTGTGAGACAAGTCCTTCCTTTTTCAAACTGCATTTATAAAATACTAGCGGACGCCCGTGATTTCGTCCGCGTGGAATTAAGTTTTTTACCAATCCCGGGGACCTATGATTTTTTTCCTTAATGAAAAGTAGCACTATGTGTTAATCCAGAGTAAATACTATTTCCATTCCAAATTTCAGCCAAATTGTAGTAGTCGCAGCGCAAAGGAGGTACAAACATACACACTTACACACAAACTTTCGCCTTTATAATATTAGTTTGATGTGATGTGATGTTATTTGTACTAGCAGACAAACATTAAAAATAATGTGATTGTAGAAATTTCGGAATTCAATCCAGGAACAGTTAAATTTTCTTGTAATATTTTGCTTTAGTAAAATTTTATCCAGGGAATACAACAGGGAATGGGAAAAAGTAGTTCTAAACGGTTATATAGAAACGGCTATTAACCCTATAATCGTCGAAAGCAAATATTTAATCAGCATACTTTTCTGAGTTTGAAACATAACGCGGTCCTCGAATTATGCATACCTACTCATTACCTCACAGCACCTGGTCTACTAGTACTACGTAAGTCGTGTACCTACTGAGGCCGATTACGACTAAAATTAATTTACGTTCGTTCTAATAAATAGAATATACAACTTCATAGGAAAATTACTACTGAAGATTTTAATAACAATTTTATCAAAGTTACGTTACACCAAACAATAGGAACGCTTCAGTTAACTAAGCCGGGGGCATTAACGCGTAGGGTGGCAGGTTACTTGTAGCAAATATCATAAATAAATATGTGATTGTTCACGACAAAAGAACCGAGGATGAATGGCGTTTCTTGGCCTTATCTACGCCGCGCACGCGCTCCGCCCGCCGTCGCGTACGGGCTCCAGATTAGTTTGATTTGCCGCCACGTGGCGCCGCGTGCGCCCTGACTACCCGCCAAAATGAGATTAACGGATTTGCACACTACAGATTGCACACGAATGGGCAGGAAGTGGAAAGTGAAACGGTAATGAGATTGTTTTGTGGAATCTGTTACAGATAACATTCGGTTGATGTTAACTATATCAGTATATCGTATTCCTGAACATACGAGTACTATTAAGCGAAAGATTGAATGTTTGTTGCACAGTCACGTAAAAAGTAAAAACTATTCGACGGATTGCTAAAGGTTACCTAGTCCAACTATTGCGGAAGGTTATATTAGATAGTTTACGAGATAGTTTTAGGCGAATGAGACTGTGTAGCTTTGTAGAGCCTATATATTATTACAATAAAATCTACTCAGATTCTATGCATATAATCAGATTTGGTTGCATGTTCCGCGCTATAGGTTCCTCTTCCAAAGCAAAGTAATTGCTCTTCGAATTGTACAGGCGCTGCCATAGGTTATTATCAGAAAATATTAACGGTGAACTTATTATTATTTACATATCGACCATGCGTATAATTAAAAACAGACTAATTGTACCTGCCTATCTATTACATGACGTACAATTTGACACCTCTTCCTTTAAGGTAATGACGTGACATATTGGAGTTACAAGGTGCGGTAGGTACCTACCTGCAGAATATTTGCTATGCAATATATATAGGACAGACATCGCTAAAAGCTAACGCTTTCTGTGGCAATATAGAATTCAAAATGAAACTTAATATTAGCATGCAAGAAACACTTACCATTCCTGAATTACTACACATTAACAACTAGTGTTTATTTACGGGTACAATCATACAATCGCAATACTTGACTTTTGTTTGGATTGGCGTCTCGTGCGAAAGCCAGCGGCTTAGCACGTCGGATTAGTTTAATAAATCTGAATAAATCGTCGACTCTGGGCCAGAACAAAGGGCGGCTTCTAATAGACATTAATATGGCATTAGCTGTAAGGGCGCCGGCACACGCCAGTGACGCCTTGTTTGCTAAACTGCCCTAATCCGCTATTTGTAATGCGCGCACCATGATGCGGTTATAGTTTAGGACTGACGGGAATAAAATGCAGTCTCAATACAAATTGTCTTTATGAAACATTTAAAAAAGGCATGCTTAGTTGTGTCATATTTAAAGAAATATTTGCTGTTTAAATTTTTTTTTTGTACAAGCGAGTTTTACTTTTTAATATTATACAATTTGATATCCAACCACCATAAGCCCACAACTACATGTTAGGCGCTAGATGGTGATTTTCTACTCGTACACCATGACATTGTTCCAACAAATTGTTACTATAAAAAAAACATGTACGTAGTTCAAACACGGCTGTTTTGTATAAATTACAATTAGTTAAACTTTAATCACCAAAGTAATCATCTTCTAACACTGTTCTTTTTTTTCTGGTGTACAGTACCAATTTGGTACATCATTAGATTAGGTACAATCTAGTCTTCCTATGTAACTATACGAATATTTTATATAGGTAGAATAAAAATTCTCGTGCCCCAATGTTAGTTGTCATACTCCTCCGAAACGGTTCGATCGATTTAGATGTAATTTTATATAAAGATAGGAATATAAGAGAATAGGTTGTAATCTATTTTTGCACCACAAAATTTATAAGGCAAAACTACGCTTGCCGTTTAGCTAGTGTAAATAATAAAATAATATACAAAGCTTGGTGGTACGAATATAATAAACTCGTTACACAACCTAAAGCGACGCGCACAGAAAACAATAGTCCAATCTAGGACGACTGACAGCACAAACAAAACAAAAGGCGCCTAATTACGGTCGGCCAAAGGTCACGCGCACAAAGCGGTGGTCACCCTACTCGGTTGCAGAATGCCGCTTTAACTTCTGAGAGGAAATCGTTTTCCCACGAGCTTTATTCAAACATATGTAAAGCGTATGATGGATGACTCCGACGCCGCCTTTAGCTGGGGTCGGCTGTTTAAATCACAATCATGTGGTCCCTACGTTTTTTCGCTGGTCATAGAAACACTAAATTTATAATGTAATGTATACTCGACGATGAAAGAGTTGAAATGGCACACGTCGAAATGATTGCGCATTTTATTGTCGAAGGGAGTATTGGATGTCAAATCTATGACTTGTGAATTGTGAGAATTTAAAAATTTAGAGCGATCTCCGAGTGAATTGCTCTTTTATCAAAGCTCTAAAACTTTTTAATAGGAAAATAAATAATATAATAAACTGAAATTCATTACATAAAAGCAGACGTTTCTGCTTTACTTCGTGTATTTATGTTCATCGTAAACTGCATATCTCAGTACGCATGTACGTAAGTATGGTTAGATAGACATCAGTAGGTACCTTCTCGACAGATCATCATCATCATCGTCATTATCAGCCGATAGACGTCTTCTGCTGGACATAGGCCTCTTTCATGGACCTCCAAGCATAACGGTTTCGACCTGCCAGCATCTAGCAGCTCCCTGCAACCCGCTCGGTCAACCTAGTGGGGGGGTCGACCAACATTGCGCTTTCTCGTGCGGGGTCGCCATTCCAACACCCTAGGATCCTAACGTCCATCGGCTCTTCGAACTATGTGGCCTGTCAATTGCAACTTCAATTTCGCGACTCGCTGAGCTATGTGAGTGACTTTGGTTTGGACACGCAGAGTAACTCCAAGTATCTATAGCTCGCGCCATCGCCTGCTGAGTGACTTTAAGCCTTCTAATAAGGCCCATAGCTAGTGATAGATATGCATTAAATAATATTATTGATGGGTGATTAAATGAATAATTCATATTCATTCATGTACTTTAGGCATTATTCGAAACACATGAAACATTAGACAATTATTGTCTAATGTTTCATGTGATTCGAATAATGCCTTAAGTACCTACGAAGGTAATTTCTTTGACTTTTGTGAATATGCTCGAATACAATAGCAACTTTTTGGGTATGTAGCTACCTGTCTACGAATGTAAGGTATAAATCCTCAGGGGACTTCGTTCTAAAACGGTGGGTGGAGGCAGTGAAGTTTTCCCATTACGCAAGTCGCAGACATTAGCGGGCCGCTTAGGTTCATTAAAATTTGTCAGCCCGTCGTATACGACCAACTTCCAAATGGATGTAGAAACTCGTTTAAGTGAAACTCGGTTGACGTAAAAAGTTCGCCGGATTTAGACTTTGCCAGTTTTTTCGACACCATCAATTTCTCAGCCCGTCAAGAAGATTTTTCGCACTCGTACCTAATGCGGAAAAAGAGTAATTTAAGTTTTCCAGAACACTCGTTGCGCGCGAGTTATGATCTTTCTTTTGAAAGTTTGATTGATTTATGAAATTTTCGCCGTCTACCGAAGAGGATTATGGGATCAACAAAGTTTGCCGCAAGAAAAACGACTTGCCATCAATAAGGCCTAGCTATCTTCTCTGAATTGTTCTTTTTGCTTAACTATACCTAGTAAAATCACGAGGTCCTGGATTCGAGTTCTGGGGCGGGTTTTAGTCACTGAGTTTTTCTTTCTTCTAGTGTTTTTTTTGTAAAAAAAATCTGCCCGGAGCGCGTCGAAGAGCACGTTAAGTCGTCGCACCTGGTCGTTATCGTTAACATTTTGATAGTGCCCTAAACCCGCAAACCCACATTAAAGAAGCGTGGTGGGTCTGAGCTCCATATCCCCTCTCCTATATGGAGGGAGGCCTGACCCTGTAGTGTACCTAGGCTGATATTGATGAGTTCACAAGAATTTCCATTTACCGGCAAAGACATCCAAGACCAAGCGATTAGAGGTCGTGTAGAACCCGAAAGAGGTGTGGATTTTCATCCTACTCCTAACAAGTTAGCCCGCTTCCATCTTAGATTGCATCATCACTTACAATCAGGTAAGATTGTAGTCAAGGACTAACTTGTAAAGAATAAAAAAAAAAACAAAAATTTGAGAAAATCCACGTCAAAATTATTTTTCTACTACAAGAAGCTAACCAAGTGAAAACAAAAATCGATACAAAATCCCTTCAATTTAGCCCTAAAGAGGGGCTGTTAAACGGCTGCAATCAGACCCCCGGCGGTCCCCTGGACCAGCCAGTTATTGTTCCGTTTTATGATCGAGGGGGTTAAATGAGCCCAGAAACATCGGGGGTGTCACCGAGAGCCCAATAGTTTAGTTTTAAATAACAGATGTAATTGTGTTTGGACGATTAACGCGAAACTGAGCAGTTGATAACAGTGTTCTTTATTTAATTTTAGTGTTAGTGTTTTTTTACTTATAATGTAAATCAACAAAATGATAAATTAAGTAGAATTGTAGAAGTTGTTTCACGAAGTTGTGTCGAAGTTTTGTTTTTTAAAAAGAATATTTGCCATATCTTTTATAATATGACCAATATTCCCATTGCCCTCCAACTAGTCGGGAAAGACTGTGCTAGGAATGGGTACGACAATAGACTAACGGGGCGAGGATCGAACCACCACCCTTCGGTGATGAGTCCGACCGCTTTACCGTTGAGCTATTGAGGCTATTAGTGTTAGTTCCTCAATAAGTTTTCTTTTAAAACTAAGAGAAGCTTTGATGGAGAATCCGACTAACAAAGTAACGATGTAGGTATCAGATTCCTAATTTTTTTAGCACTTGGTTGACAAACAACAATGAAATGACAATGAAACAGGCTGTTCGCTTCAAGGGTGAATACTCCAATCATAATTCTAAAATGAACAATATCTAATAGGTATATTTACAATAAGAAATGTAAATCAAAATCAAAATCGTTCGTTTAACAAGTTAGACATTGTTCCAATAATGCTGTAAATTGGGACTTCTGAGCCTAAGTTTAGGGTTACATTGTGTTTGGGTACCTATCTAACACAGATTTATGACTTAGAATGTGGAAACTTTTATAGCGAGTTGTATTAAGTTGTAATTTATCTTACATTTGAATTTTTAATACGTATATCTATACTAATATTATAAAGCTGAAGAGTTTGTTTGTTTGATTGAACGCGCTAATCTCAGGAAGTACTGGTCCGATTTGAAAAATTCTTTCAGTGTTAGATATCGAGGACTATATATTATATAGGTAAATCCCATAGGTACCTATAGGAATAATACTATATATTATCCCCATATTCCTACGGGAACGGGAACCACGCGGGTTAAACCGCGTGGCGTCAGCTAGTACTATTATAATCTTGAACGCACTAAATTATTTGGACATTTTGCTGCGTTTGAACTTTTGAGGTATAAGTTTTTACGGAATATATTAATTAATATTTTTATAATAACATTGTAGGTTGGGTAGTGGTTTATTAAATATCGGTGGCATGCGTTTCCGCGGGGAGTAATCAAGGGTGGTAATGGAGAGAGGGCATCAGCAGTAAATCAGATTTATTTGTGGGGTGACCGCTATCTGTAGACTAATCGGAATCTATCTATTTATGTCTACGTTGGTGAACAGCCGTGATAGCCCAGTAGATATGACCTCTGCCTCCGATTCCAGAGGGCGTAGGTTAGAATCCGGCCTGGGGCATGCACATTCAACTTTTCAGTTATGTGCATTTTAAGAAATTAAATATCGCGTGTCTCAAACGGTGAAGGAGAATTATCTTAATTCTCTACGTGTGTTAAGTTTGCCAATCCGCATTGGGCCAGCGTGGTAGACTATTTGCCTAACCCCTCTCATTTTGAGAGGAGACTCGTGCATTACGATTTTCTAGAAATATTCCACTGCTTTATTTTGTCTTCTCCCTCTACTTTCTACTACGAGTTTAGAAAGCATTTAGCGCTATTATGTAGCGATGTTTTTATCACTTCGACAGTGTGAGATTCGAAGTCGTATCTATCGCCTCTTGTCTCTAGTATACATAATGTTAGACATATAGAGATAGAGGTGAATTCGAGACTCGCATTTGCGAGTTATACAAATATTCGTTACAAAATAGTCCTCCAGATTCTACTTAGAGCTGAAAAGAAATCATCAGTTGCTCTTTCGAAATAAATTATTGTTGTTAGTGTTTTTCGTATCTCTACTCTACGAAGTAGGGTTAGACGTCAGGGTTTGGTGTCAGGGTGTCAGGGCTAACAATAGGCACGCGGCACGACGCGGACACATGAAAGCGCATTAATTCACACTTCCTGACTCACGCGTATTGTGTGTCAGGGGCGAAATTAAATGATAATGATGAATTTTTAATGTCCCAGTTCAGATATTTTTCAACACACAAATTATTAGCCAATAAATCGTAAAAACTGTGTTCGGAGTGGTATGAGCGGGGAGTCCAGTCTAAGTGCAATAAGATTTTTTTAATAGGTACCTAGGTAATCTAGATAATATTTATTCAGTTATACCAAGAAGTTGTCTGGGCACAATTATATTTGTTTTCATTTGGAGGTTGATTTAGATTAGCTCATTTTGCTTAGCTTAAGCTAACCTGTGAAAAATGTACCTATATTGCTCGATTTGCTTTGTATTATAGTGATCTTTGATTTGAAAATTGAATTTGAGTTTTTTTTTAATAAAAAATAAACAAAGTAATCATAAATTACTCATTATAAGATGATCTAGCTTTTAATTAGTTGTCAAAATCAGCTATTTCAGAGTTATTTAAGATGGCGATGGTATTCTTCCCTCGCTGGCCGCTGGTTGGTAAAGATCAGCTGGCCTATTCACTAATTCGGACTTTATTAACAACCTATTAATATAAACAACAAATCAAACCACAACATTTTTTGAAACAAATGTCACTCGGTGCCTACTGGTGGATATCATGCAATAGGTAGATGACATTTCTCAATTGATTTGTTGTTTATTTTAATAGTGTGATAATAAAGCCGATATTGAGAGCCGTGATAGCCCAGTGGATATGATCTCTGCCTCCGATTCCGGAGGGTGTGGGTTCAAAACCGGTCCGGGGCATGCACTTCCAACTTTTCAGGTGTGTGCATTTTAAGAAATTAAATATCAACTGCCTCAATCGGTGAAGGAAAACATCGTGAGGAAACCTGCATACCAGAGAATTATCTTAATTCTCTGCGTGTGTGAAGTCTGCCAATCCGCATTGGGCCAGCGTGGTTGACTATTGGCCTTATCCCTCTCATTCTAAGAGGAGACTCGAGCTCAGCAGTGAGCCGAATATGGGTACAATAATAAAGACCAAAATAGTGAATAGGCTAGCAGATCAACAGCGTAACAAACAAACTCACATTCGTGTTATTAATATTGGTTAAAAATTAATAGCTAGTTTAAAAATGTACTTCCAATATTTTTGATATTATTTATTTAAGTTACAAAATCTACATACGCATCATTTCTTTTGTATTTCCAAACAACATTGCATATTAACAATCCGCAAATGGGCAGATGTTATTCATGGCACCACACATTACAACTAGAACAGTGTTGACACACATTACGAGATGAATCTTGTGTTTATATTCTCTGTACAGTTTATTTGTGGCTTGTATGGGGTAATACAAGGGTGGTTTACTGGCACAGTTGGTTTGCGTGTTGGTGCGAATGTTAGCGCAGTGTTTGTGCAATATAATACTATTCAATTATTCTATAAACAACTGTCTATAAACATTGAAGCCATAAGTAACTACTATTTTTAATCATCGAAATGTTATATGTATAGAAAGCCTGTTAGGTAAGTATAGGTACGTAAAATATTGTGACTCACCGTTGTCCTTTTTTTTTTCGTGTTGAGTAAGTGCCGATGGCTCCATGTGGAACGGCGTCACCGGGGGGTTTGGGCGAGCGCAGAAGCATCGCCTCAAAGACTGAAATAAAGATAGAGGACGGAACGACTCTCTAAAGCCGTCTCCTATGAGACTCGCACCTCGGCTTTGAGGGCCATTTGGGAGGGTGTAACCGTGACCTGAGTGAATCAGTCCTGACGCCCCCGAGATCGTGGGTTAGAAAACCCACGCCTGGGTGATGTTCTGATATCAATATTTTGATCCTAGCGGACGCAGTTCCGGTTCTGCTAGTGAAAGTTCCGTCAAAAACGGTCATGTCGTTTCAGAGATCAGAACAAACAGGCAGATAAAAATTCCATTTTTTTTAAATAAGTACCTACCTATCGTATCTATCTTTAGATATCACTTTGTGAAAAGCTGCATATACATTTAGTTTAAAGTTGTTAATTTAAATTTAACTTAAGTTTTGTTTATTTGTAAATACACATAAAAAAAATATTTTATAAATATTATTTGTTTGTATATATTATTTATTTGTATCTCCAAACTCAGTAAAAAGTTTTCATAAGTCAGTTACATAAGCTTATTTTGAGCCAGTAAAACTTTTTTTTAATACAAGATAAGACTAAATATAAAAAGAGTAAAGTCAAATAAAAATGAATGCCGAGATGCCTAGCAACTTCGTTATAGAATAATTAAAGTTTCCCCAAGTATGTGTTCAAAATTGTGCTAAATAAGAGCCTAGATATCTTGAGCGAAGGCTGCCAAAGTTGTTACGAAATGTTGCCTCGATTAGCACAAAGCATCAAACTACTATTAGAGTCACACAGAGCAGCTATTAGAGCCTGTAGGTAGTTGTGTAGGCTTTTATAGAAGCTAATCCTCAGTGAAATTGTTAGACGATATTATGTACCTACGTATGAGTACTTTTTTTTTTTTTTTTTATACAAAATAAGCTCGCGCTTGACCACGATCTCACCTGATGGTAAGTGTAGATGTGGCCTAAGGTGATACGCGCTTGCCTAGAAGATGCTTATTCACTCTCATCTTAAAGATGCCCAAGTTGTAAGAATTAGGAAATACTGACTTCGGGAGAGAGTTCCATACCCTAGCCATACGTATAAGAAACGAAGAAGCAAATCGCTTCGTACGAGTCCTGGGAATGTCAATGACGTAGGGATGGAAACCTACCCGGTGTCTTGCAGTGCGGTGGTAAAAAGGTGACGGTGGTACAAGCTCAAATAGCTCCTGTGCACACTCTCCGAAATATATTCTGTAAAAAACCGAGAGACTAGCAACCTTCCTACGATGACCAAGGGTTTGAAGTTTTTTCAGAAGGGGTGAGTCTTCGCCTATAAGTCTCCTGGCTCGGCGATCTACAGCGTCCAAAGCAGCCAACTGATACTTAGCAGAGCCATCAAAAAGGTGACTGCAGTACTCCATGCACGATCGAACCTGAGCTTGATATAAAGTTAGCAATTGGTGTGGTGTGAAGTACTGCTTCACCTTATTTAGGATACCAAGTTTTTTGGCAGCAGTTTTGGCTTTGGCTTCTATAGATCGACCGAAATTAATGGTAGCCGATATGTCGACACCCAGAAGATCTATATGATCGGTGATGGGAACAGATATATTTCGGAAAGAAGGAGATGCAGTAAAAGGACTCCGTTTTGCTGTGAGTAGACACGCCTGCGTTTTGGTTGCGTTGAACTGAACCAAGTTGGCATCACCCCAGTCAGAAACTTCTTTAAGGGTAGAGTTCAAGCGTTCAACCATCATCTCTCGGAGCTCATTAGTTTCAATTCCACTGACGCGTGGACCGGACGTATACCTCTCCGTTACAGTGCTGTCATCTGCATACCCAAGGATTCCAGGTTTAAGCAGGTCATTAATATGCAGCAAAAAGAGTGTAGCGGAGAGAACAGACCCTTGAGGAACTCCGGCATTAATAGCCATTAAATCCGACGAACAGCCATCAGTGACTACACGGAAGGAACGTTCACTCAGAAAATCAGATATCCAATCACACAAGCTCGGTGGAATGCCATAAGCTGGAAGCTTGCTAAGAAGGCTGTCATGCCAGACCCGGTCAAATGCTTTCGAGATATCAAGAGAGACAGCAAGGGCCTCTCCATGCTTGTCAATTGCTTCACCCCAAACATGAGTTGCATACACAAGAAGATCTCCAGCCGACCGTCCTTTCCGAAACCCGTATTGGCGATCAGAAAGGAGATCATTGGATTCAAGGTATGCAAGAAGCTTAGAGTTCAAAATTCGCTCCATGCTCTTGCAGAGGATTGAGGTTATTGCAATAGGCCTATAGTTGGCCGGGTCAGCGCGACTGCCTTTCTTGGGTACAGGTTGTACATTAGCAGTTTTCCAGGATTTGGGAACTCGAGATGTTCTAAGTGAGAGACGATACAGGCGGCGATACTTAAAGGATGAGGCGAGATTATTGTGGAACAATAGTGGTATATCTATATAATATACATAATAGGTACATGTATTATGTATATAAAATACATATATTATTTTTAACCACTTTGATTAAATCCAACTAAAGTGCCCAAAACCAGTTTAATTAAAAAGAAATTTAATTAGAAGATGGTGTAAAATTAGCAATTTTTGGGGTCGTAATAGGTTGGAACAGTATTTTTTAAAATACGATGGGCTTTCTATTATTTTTAATAACAAAATGTCATCATTACCAGATGATTGATGGAGATCCAATGATGGGCATATTAGGTGATGACCTGGATGATGATCCAGCGACTCCCTAGATTACCCGCTTGATATTATCGGTCCACCTTGTGGGGTTCGATCAATACTGCGCTTTCCATTCCAGCACCTTAGGATTTTCGATTCTTACAACATAATATACTTACACCTGATGTATGTAATACGTACACCTGAAAATCGGCATAGCAAATTCGCCAATAAATATGAAAATAAAAGCACATATTTAAAGGCATGCACACACGAGTCTGACGGAAATGGCGTCTAACCGGATATTGTATCGCGCCTTCATCTCCGGCGAGCTTCCGTTTCCTCCCGCCGCGCGGCGCCTAATTACTTGCCACACACATACGTATATCACTCTCTCATATTATGTTAGATACCCTGATATCTATTGTTCTACATGGTGTTATTTGGAACGCATCTTATTAGGTAGAATGTGTTGAGTTGGCACAATTATTGCGCCTCGCGAAACGTAAAGAAGTATATAAGAAACTGACCTCCACTATTCGCACAGGCACTCAAAGAAGACGAAGTAGTTAAGGCACCTTGATACGATTTTAATAGATTTAATAAAAGCGACATATTTACAATATTATCCAAGTAAAGTCTTTAGCTACAGTAATAGTTTAGTTAGCTTGTATGAGTCAAATTCACAAGAGTTAATTTGGCTCATACAAGCTAAATAAATTATTATAAATTCAATAACAAACAATATTCATAGTTCATAACAAATAAAAAGCTTATTTAATAAATTAAATTCTTCGGTGTTAAAATTAAAATTTCGTCCATTTTATCGATTTTATCCCCGTATTTTCATGTGTGAAACCGCGGAAATTAATTTTCCTAATTAATAAACAAACTTCCAATGTTTACTATTTTTTTTTATCCGTGCGCAATATAAAAATGTTCTCTCTCTTATTTCTCACGGTACCCTAAAAACATATGTGCATAGAATAAAAGTAGATACCCCTCAGTACATACAAAGCGCTCGAAGCTACACTTACGAAAGCGCGCGTAGTGCGCGCTCAAAGCTTATAAAGGCGTATGGAAACGG
Source organism: Bicyclus anynana (assembly GCF_947172395.1). Taxonomy (NCBI): domain Eukaryota; kingdom Metazoa; phylum Arthropoda; class Insecta; order Lepidoptera; family Nymphalidae; genus Bicyclus; species Bicyclus anynana. The sequence continues at coordinate 5,488,955 of NC_069089.1, read as the reverse complement.
GAGAACAGTTTGCTGATGACGTTGATAAGGCAGGCCAGCGTGAAGTCATCACCTCTAGAGAGCTCCGTTACAGTCACTCGAGGTCCTTTTGTTCACAAGGATTGTTGGGATTAAGCGTTTAAGCGATTTTTGCAGTGGTGGATTAAGTGATTCGCCAACGATTGTCGCTTGAATTACTCGTAAGCTGTCGTGTTCAAAAGGTTTACGTTGTAAGACAGAATACATAAGAGTCGGTGTAGTTCCTTTTGATAAAATGCGTGTTTAGGTACTATCGAATTGTTGCCAAAGACAATTTTTTTATTCAACGATCAATTTGACTGCAATTGCAACAGAGCTAATGCTTTTATGTAGTCTAATAAAGTAGCGCCGTAGTTTGTCTTGGCAGTACAGTTTTTTTTAACTTAATACGATATTCTAATGGAACGCTAAATTGCTTGAGATATTTTACACCCGATTTTAGCGGTGGTGGATTAGGTTCTTCGCTAATGATTGTTGCTTGTATAACTCGTAAGTTCTGTTTTTAAAAGGTTTGCGGTAGTTCCTTTCCTTCTCCCTTAAGGTTTCCTTTAGAGTTGTAGCCATAGGTAGACTTCTCGCTCGCTAAAGCTCGGAAACGGAATTAAAACCTCTTTGTTTAGAATGGGTAATTTTAGCCCCTCGTATTCATGATTTAAATATGTATCTATCTATCTGTAGGCAAAGATAGAAGCAGAAGCAGTTATTGAAATCCTGTAGCTATATGCGGTGCACGTCAGTACGTGTAATAATAATTATTTGGCGGCTGCGATTATACAGATTTAGATAGGCTCCTACGGCGGAGATAACCTCTTACATAGCTCACAGCACATAGCGCCACCCTCGTACCGTCCGCAGAAATGATACAAAGGATATTATTATTTATTATGCTGTAAAATTTAAAGCGTGCATTGAATACTACGAAGCGAAGGATTCTAAGATTTACTTGGGTTCTGTACAAACGTTTATTTAAAAGTTTGTTTAAACATGTGCCAATAAAGCCCTTCATACCCCACGTGACAGGGTTAACTAAATTCAAAATTAAGACTGCCGTTTTTTGTATAAAGATATTTTTGTGATTTAAATACAAATGTATAATTTACTTGCCAAATTTCATAGTTCATATTTTGTGGCATAAACGACTGTATCTTTTTTGAATTAACTTGAAAGTTTTTTTCACAGCTTCAAGGGACTGTAGACGTTGGTCTATGGTTTTAGTCTCACGATACCTCTACGAGTTACCGAGATGGAGGGTCTTGATAGACAGACATAGAACGGTCCACAGATTTTCCTTTTGAGGAACGGAACCCTAAAAATAAAATCCTGAGTATAGCGTACAAGAAGCACCGTACAGGCAGCCAAATATACACAGTCTATTATCTCACTACAACATTGATTTACTTAAAAGGTATATTTATATCTATTAATTAAGGCACATTCCCATTGATTAAGTATTAGCTAATTACTAATGATCTAAGTGGAATTTGGAATGCTTTATTGAACAAATTGCGAATATAGGCAATTTGGGAAAATTTTGATTGCAACATAAATTCGAATAACGACTTGTTCTGAGTATGTTACTTGTTTTTAAATTACACCGTAATGTGATTTTATTTGGTATTTAAACAGAGACACAATTAGGAATCATTCACTCTGATAAGACACTTTAGGACTACAATATGAAATCGGTAAGTCAGAGTTGATGATCTTTTTCGTTTTTTCTTATTTAAACTTATTATTTCTTCAAGACAAGCTAATCATATTTTTTTTTTCATGTATTCACTAATGGTTTACTGTACCAAAAATTGAATGAAGAATTTTCAGTAAACAGTAATCAATAGATAATAAAATTTATATAAGACAAGCTAATCAAATTTAATTTTGGTGTAATAGTATTAAAAATAAAATGAAGAATTTTCGGTAATCAATAGATAATAAATCAATACATTAATCATGCCTACATAAAATTGAAGTATCGATCTGTGATTTCAATTCGTTTTATATATTTTTCAATTTGTTATTTCAATCTATAAATATTTGTAATTTCAATTTGTTTTATTTACACGAACTAAAACACAAAATGAAACATTTTATTTTGTCTGTATGCCTGTATCTCTGTTTGTCTGGACTAATCTTTAGAACGACAAAATCAATTCTAATAGGACTTTAACTTGGCACATATAGGCTACTTTTTATCTAGGAAAAAATCTATAGTTCCCGTGGCATTCATATCAGTCTTAAGCGACTTAAAAAAAGGAGGAGGTTCTACGTTCGTCTGTATGTATGATTTTTTGTTTGTTACAGTTGGTAGTGTTTGCTTGTCTGGCAGCAGTGGTGTTGTGTGCACCTCCCAAACCCGCGACCGATGACGCGTCCCTGAGGTTCTTGCCAGCAATTAGACACGAAGAGGTCCACGATGAATTCGGCCAGTACGCGCTTCGGTATATCACAGCTGAAAGTGAGTACAATTGGTGTTATCTATTGTTTTTTTCTTTATCTACTTATAAATCGATGCTAAATAAAGATTATTAACATAATATTAAAAGATAAATTTAAAATTATTTCTAAGTTTTTCAAAAATATTTATATATCCGTTGTCTGTATTTGAAGCAGGAAACCGATAAATATTTTAATAATAAGAAAGTTAGTATGTGTGTTCGTGACGCTCTCAGGGCTGAGCCACTAAACTGATTTTGACAGCCTCCGTGGAGCAGTGGTATGCGCGATGGATTTACAAGACGGAGGACTTGGGTTCGATCCCCGGCTGGACCGATTGAGGTTTTTTTAATTGGTCCAGGTCTGGATGGTGGGAGGCTTCAGCCGTGGCTAGTTACCACATTACTGCCAAAGATGTACTGCCAAGCTATTTAGCATTCCGGTACGATGTCGCGTGGAAACCGAAAGGAGCGTGGTTTTTCATCCTCCTCCTTACTAGCCCGCTTCCATCTTAGATTGCGTCATCACTGACTATCAAGTAAGATTGTAGTCAAGGGCTAACTTGTAATAGTAAAAAAAAATAAAACGAAACCGCGGAGTGTCCGCTAGTAATTTAGATTGTGTTAAAATCAAAAGAATAGTTTAAAGGACAAACGTAAACAAGACATAAATGACTACCACCGAATTAAAGCTTAAATTGTGAAACTGAACTTTAAACGATCAATTATTTTCACGTTTCTGCAGCACCCACGACTATAACTGATCGTGTATTGGTCGCTGCGTGAAACGGCTCGACTTATGAAACGTCTTCGCTGCCGTTTGCGCTGCAGAAGCGTGAGAATAATTGACCGTCAATGGCTGACTTAAAGAAGTTTATTAAATATTTTGTTTTGTATTTTTAGATACAGTCGTGTCGGAGCGCGGCAAGCTAGTGCCGAGCCAACGCGGCGGTTACGTGTTAGAGATCGAGGGCCAGTACAGCTTCATCGGAGACGACGGCAAGGTGTACGTCACCAAGTACAGAGGTGGTCCCGACGGCTTCCACGTCGACGCCAAACACTTACCGCAGCCCGTCCGACCTTTACCTGTTTAAATAATAAATGAATTTCACACATTATTTCTCTTTTTCTGATATAAGACACCTGAAATCTGCCGAGAAGTCCATTTGGTTTTGGATGCAGTGGTAAGATGAAAGGCCTATCGCGTTTTGGAAGGTTTTAATTGAAGATGGTTATAAACAGTGGTTAATTGTTAAATATTAATTTATTTATACCTAACACCTAAAGGTAAATACGACTAGGTCGATTCTTTTATAATCTCATTAGAAGTATTCTCCATTTTGTACACAAATAAGTCTGAAAACGGCAATTTTACTAAAATCATTAAAATGTTTGTATTGTATTTTGTAGGTATATGTATTGTATTTTTCTCTCATTTATTTGTTTTTTTTTTTTAATTTTTAACGAAATACAAAATATAATATAAATCACTATTAAACCCATCCGCTGGGGGACATTTGAGTGCCCAAGCAACCGGTGATCAGGACTCCAGAGTGAGGAATCCCCTCACGATAGGCGCCGTCTAAAGAATCACTGCCTTCTGTATCCAACGCTTGATCCAGCAGTTATTCTGCTTCTTAAGGTGTTACTGTATTAATTATTAGTAAAATACTTTTACTAATAATTAATACACCTCTAATAATTAATACTTTTACTAATAATTAATATACTTTTACTAATAAGTAGCGCCGAGAGCCGTGATAGCCCAGTGGATATGACCTCTGCCTCCGATTCCGGAGGGTGTGGGTTCGAATCCGGCCCGGAGCATGCACCTCCAACTTTTCAGTTGTGTGCATTTTAAGAAATTAAATATCACGTGTCTCAAACGGTGAAGGAAAACATCGTGAGGAAAACTGCATACTTGAGAATTTTCTTAATTCTCTGCGAGCTCGAGTCTCCTCTCATTCTGAGAGGAGACTCAGAAAAGTATTTGAAACTATATTTAAAGATTATTATTAATGAAAGCTATATAGTTTTTGTTATTTTGCCAACGGTATTCGGCAGATTTCTGAAAGGATCTTAGGAGGGTGGCGAAGCCTCGAGGATGCGCCTGGGGCGGGGGAGGGCCGTGACGTCACGTCCTATCTCGGCGGCCATCTTGGATTATCTCGTCGCACCTGCGGGACGGGGGGGGACTGTATCGACCGCGCTGTCCGTGCACATTTTTCAGGGAAATCCTAAATTTCGAGCATTTTGAGCTCAAAGACCCAAATTGTTTCAGTAACCTTAATTTTGTATTCATTGTGAATATAACTACTTTTTAAATGTCAGATATTTTTTATTTAAGACAAACTAATAAAGATAAAGCACACGAATAGGTAGGTATTAATTATTTTCTTTATTATAAAGAGGTGTGAGTTTGTAAGGTTTTAGAGGATAATCTCCGAATCTACTAAAACTGATACAAAGCTACGTTATTCCTAAATGTCACAGGCTATATTTTATGCCCGTATTCCCACAGGTACGGGAACTCGAGTGAAACCGCGAAATGTCTGCTAATTTGTTGATGAAGGCACTCGGTGACATCTGCATTATAGATTTAGTTCGTGTGGTAGAAAACCCGAATTAGAAACAAACTTCACCCATCTGTTTATTGGATGAAAAATGTTAATAACAAACTTAGTACGTCAAAAATATTTAGCTAGTAGGTTGCCTACAAAAAGCTTCCGGTCAAACTATCTTTAATGAGAGTTAATAATGGTTAATAATATATATAAATAGTTAGATATTTTTCAGGCAGCCTATTCGCAATATATTTCTTAATTTAATTTATACTAATATTATAAAGCTAAAGAGTTTGTTTGTTTGTTTGATTGAACGCGCTAATCTCAGGAACTACTGGTCCGATTTGAAAAATTCTTTCAGCGGTGAAATCGCGAGGCTTCAGCTAGTAAATAATATGTGCCATGTTGTTAATATTACGATTTTTAAGTTATGTTCGAAATGTATATAATGTGTATAATGTGCATAGGCATAGGCATAACTAGGCAGAACTTTGCCTATTTGAACCCTCTCATATGTGCTAAGCGTCTGTCATTTGGCCTACCGCGTTCTTTGTGCGACTTGACTTCAAAGATCAAACGACTTTATTCACGTCTTTGCTCCATAGACTCAAAGAAAGGGATGAAATAATTTTCTCAAAGGTGTTTTCTTAATTCTTTGCATCTATGTACTTGTATTATAGACGTTATTTGTCATGTTTTCCATATTTATATGACTTTGGTATAAGTCATGTAGATATGGATTTAGTGTTATAAATGTGCAAGTTTGCATGTTTATGGATTAGGTTTGACACATACCTATAACGTAGTTTATATCTTGGGTTTAAAGTCCTTATTTGTCATCTTATCGGCCTGTTTTATTGATCTATTACAGGGTCAGACCAGACAGACAGACAGAAGAATTTCGGAGTTAAGACCCATCACGCTCTTCAAATGTGGAACAGAGTTTGGAAGAGTGCTCAAAAATTTTTCAAGTTATCAGTTCCTGCATGACCCTTTTGTGTAGGTATTTAGGTACCTACCATAAAATCGCCAGGCATCGCAGTTATATGTACCTTCACGTAGTTGAAATCTCTTGAACGTATACACAAATACATAAGGTTTGATTTCACATCCATGATTCACTCTACGAAGATATGGAATACATTGCTTTCGACTTCCGTACCACCTAGAACGTGGCTATCTAGATCTAGAAGTACGTACAGATTCAATAACTACTTTTTAAGCAATTATATTCCACCTGTCCATATTCATTCATCATTAATGTTTTACTCTGTGACGATCACCATTAAAGTTTTATGATGTTGACCGGGATCGATGGCTTAACTTGCTTTCCGAGGTACGTAGTTGTTCCAAGTCTAAGTGTTAGAATAAGAAAAGCTCAATATTAAAAAAATAAATAAAAAAAATCATTACGGTTTAAAAACCATAGAATTGTGAATAACTAAAATAATAATCTAGACGAGTTAGCAAGATTCCTAATAATTACTCGACCCAGGATTTGAACACAGGACCCCATATCCGAATCGACAACCACTGAATCAACGAGGCAGTTTATACACTAGTACAAAAAAATTCAAAGTGGCACCTTTCGCGATCCTAAACAAAAAGTATCCGATAGCACGGAGGTCAGCCCACCGGGCGGCAACGCGTGCCTTAGTTTACCCTCTCACTAGCACTCGATGCATCCTTGATACATCCTTGATACACCCTTAGCGCCGCACAGGAATATAATAGACCCAAACAGAACACGCAGCTGCGAACACGCGCGCATTGACGCGAATTGTTGTACGTAGTAAGTGTTTGGTCGGCGCACGGTGGTCTAAAATTAACATGTTGATTACCACTTGATGATGTTCCTGCTTTGTATTGTTGTATCGAGAGGCGGCAGTGTCAACGAGCTAACACAATATAGGTAAGGTTTGATTATGTATAGGTAAGTTTTGTATACAAATATACAACGAAATGAGAAAGTAAAAGCCGAATAGGAGACGTGATAGCCCAGTGGATATGATTCTCCGCCTCTGCCATCGATTCGGAGGGCGTAGATTCGAATCGAGTCCGGGGCATGCACCTCCAACTTTTCAGTTGTGTGCATTTTAAGAATACAAATATCACGTGTCTCAAACGGTGAAGAAACAACATCGTAAGGAAACCGGCATACCTGAGAATTTTCTTAATTCTGTAGTCTAGTCTGCCAATCCGTATTAGGCCAGTGAGGTTCGACTATTGGCCTAACTCCACTCATTCTGTGAGGATCTTGGGTTATTGATGGTGATGATGAGGCTAAGAAACAATTTATGAAAATATTTTATATACGAGTATCTATCTATCTGATTACAATTACCTACTCAACAAATTTTCATGCGGTTTTCACAGGTATAAAATTGAGCGAAGTATGGAATACCAAATTATGAAATATATAAACTTTGTTTCAAGATCTGAAATAAGATCTCATCAAAGTAAGAAAAAGGGTTACGAAAATCTAGCACACAATCTAGACAATCATAGCAATCTAGACGACCTTAGCACTTGCCTTGGTCTTGTACATATGTTTTCGGTGCCTTGGTCTTTATAATATTATTATGTTACTTGTTAGGTATCTACTCTCTATAGCCCCAAAGATTCATTTAAATCTCGAGTGTAACTTACTCGTATGTTTACATTTCCTACAGAATTTACAGATCTACCTAAGTCTCTTATAAGAATAAAATATATGGTATCGTATTTGGTAAATTACGTTTCTTATAGTCACATATCTTCTAACTAGAATCTGGCTTATCTACCAAATATATTTGGCTTCATACTATAGATTCAGACTTATCTAAAGTGTTTAAACCTTTAAAAATGAAGTTGATTTGCGTTTGAATTATGTACCTACTGATAAGTTAGTTGGATTATTGACGAGGATCACTGATATTTCTTTATCCACTGGGTTGATCCAGATACCACAAGCTATTCACTGGGCTATTACGGGTCAATGGATATAACGGTTCGGTGGACTATTTGCTTAACTCCTCCCATTCTAAGAGGAGACTTGTGCTCAACAGTGAGCCGAAAATGGGTTGCTAATGATGACGATAATGAAGATAAACCTATATTAATAAGACTCGTACACTATTATAGGTATATGTAGTAGATGCAGCCATTTAGGGTTAGTACAAGTGTAAGATTAACATCGATTCCTTCACTGAATGGAAGTGAAGCAAGTAGCTTAAGTCAATAAATAATAAAATGGGACCGCGTGGCGTTTAACAAATGAACGCGACGTGCTTTGCCACCGCGCGCCCGGGACCAATTGATTACCGTACTTTATCGTAATGTACCTACGTACTCTGAGACACTCCTATGGGAACTTTATTTTGTACATCCTATATTCTGTTTCTTATAAGACATAAAACATCGATGGACACAATACACAAACGGATACAATAAACTTTTATATGTAGAGCTTACTATTTTACGAATAAGTACTTATATTTGGTATAGCTGACTCCGCGCTGTTTCACTCGCGTGGTTCCCGTTCCCGTAGGAATATGGGGATAATATATAGCCTATAGGCTTTCTCGATAACTGGGCTATCTAACACGGAAAGAATTTTTTAAATCGGACCAGTAGTTCCTGAGATTAGCGCGTTCAATCAAACAAACAAACAAACTCTTCAGTTTTATAATATTAAGTATAGATTGTATTGTTGTAAATCAAATTAAGAATAGAAGACAATGAGGCAGTGATTGTTAAAATAGGATAGGTAAATAAAATTAAAATATCAAAAAAATAAATAGGTTAGGTTAGGTTAGGTTACGTCTTTAAACAATTATAAAGTATAAAAATGTAGATATAGAACCATTTTTCGTTTTTCATCTCTAACAACACAAAAACGGATCAAAATGAGGTTAAAATTGTTGTAGACCTTTTAATCAATTAATTTTTAACTTCAATCGTAAAGTAAACGAAATCCTACGAAGGCTATAGAAACTGGTATATTCAAAATATGTATAAAATTATATGTATTACAGGTGTGGGAGTTGCACTGCGGACAAAATCTCATTAAAAATAAAAGCTCGGGTTGGTAACAAAAAATATTGCCAGCAAAAAATGTTTGTGGGCACTTGTGTATTGAATCTATAGAAATTGAACTTGAATAATATAATAAACTGATTTTATAACACCTACAGCGGGCCCGAGAGCGCGCGTCGTGTTTCAAAACAACGAATTTGATATCACGATTTTTCGCGTATTTTATACTTACACCCTTTTTGACAGGTTGAAAGAGTTTGAATGTCTTTTATGGGTTTTTATTTAATCTCTTACTATATTATTGTGTGGTTAGAAGTGATTATAATGTGTTTGAATTGACTGTAAGCTATTGAAAATGTCGACAACCTTACCTTATCAGCCGATAGATGTCCACTAGACATAAGCTTCTTGCATGGACCTCCAAGCACAACGGTCTCGAGCCGCCAGCATCCAGCGGCTCCCTGCAACCCGCTTGATATCCTCGGTCTAGCTACTGAGGGGTGGTACAACATTGCGCTTTCCGGTGAGGGGTTGCCATTTCAGCACCTTGGGACTCCAAGGTCCATCGGCTCCTCGAACTACTTCGAACTGTCGAAAACAATTGTATACAATTATCAAGGTTGGACCGTGGAGGCTTTGGAAGGAAGCAGATTTCAAGGGATTGTAGATCCTCTATTTTTCCACCCTAAACCCACCACAGTAATTCCATAATTGTCTACGGGTCTCTAATGTGGTATATTTTTTATATGTCGATCAATGTTTACGTCCAATGAAACCGCTTGCGTATATTAATTAGAATTTTCAGTCATAAATTAGAAAGTTACAAGTTCATTATTCCGAGTTTTTAAATATTTTCTTTTTCAGTTATTTGTCTATGTAAATTTAAAGATTGGCTTTGGTTGCAGTAAGCACACTTCAGGCAAAGATGTACTACCAAGATATGGATTGTGCAGAAACCAGATAGGATGACTGGTGGACAAACTTGTATCTCTTCGAAGTTAAATTGCACCAAAAAGGTTACTTAGAATATTTAGCGTTCTGGTAAGTCAGTAGAAGACACTTAGCTTTAGCATTTTCAGTTATGTTGTAGAAGCTATATTGCTCGAATGCAATTTAAGATTTTAAAAAATTGTTAATATTGCCACTTAAATGCTCTAAATCATATTATAACACGGCTTCGTGTTGTTTATTTTGTATTACTATTTATGTTATACATTTTCAATTCGTAGTAACTAATACTATTAATTTAAAATGATTGAAGGACATCACGCGAGCGTTGAGAACACGCGTTGAAAAAATAAATCAAATCGTACTCTACGACGCCCACCATTAATAAAACACTTTAAAATATATTTAATAATGTCTACAAAGCCGGAGAGCACAATGCCCTATCCATAAAGGGCAGCATTTATTATGACGACAATATATTGAATACAAAAAGATAGCGTGACAAAGATGCGTACTTTTTAATAATATTGTCATTTCTCAGCAGCAGTGGACTCTTTCAAAAAGCCATAATGTAATAATTTATTTCTTTATAAAAGTTTTTTCCCTTCGTGGGAGATTTGAGGCCAGGTGAGCACGGGTTAACTGATTTTATTGAAGCCTCTAAGGCTTTCGGTGTGTAATGGGATTTCACGATCACGTGTTCTACAGCGATTGTTCTCAGGTTTCTTTTCATATTTAACGTGTTGGTAATTTTGTTAGTATAACATTTTCTATAGTTACTTACTTATATTCTAATACTTAACCATCTCCTTACTAGCCTGTACGTTTGATATACCTATTCTTATCATCATCATCATTATCAATCCATATTCGGCTCACTGCTGAGCTCGAGTCTCCTCTCCGAATGAGAGAGGTTAGGCCAAAAGTCCACCACGCTGGCCCAATGCGCAGAGAATTAAGAAAATTCTCTGGTATGCAGGTTTCCTCACGATGTTTTTCCTTCACCATTTGAGTTACGTGATATTTAATTTCTTAACATGCACACAACTGAAAAGTTGGAAGTGCATGCCCCGGACCGGTTTCAAACCCACAGCCTCCGAAATCGGAGGCTGTGAGTCGGTCATATCCACTGGGGAATCACAGCTCTCACCTATTCTTATAATAGGCTTGTTTACGTGTTACTTAATTCCCGGCATAAAGTATAGCCTACGTGTTAGTGTTATACAGATATGTATTAATAATATAAGCTTTAAATAGAATCAAAATTCATTTATTTTAATTAGATTTAGTTTATAAACACTTTCGAAATGTCACCTAATAATACTTATTATTTGATAATAGTGATATCTAACATGATTGTGATAACATTTAATTTCCAATTTCTTTTTATCGTTATATGGTTATTTATATTAAAGTTTCATCAAAATCCGCACATCTCCTCTACGCTATAAGTAGGTGCTTTAAGATAGGGTATTTAAGATAGGTTGGATCTTAGCCCATCCACGTTACATCAATGCGGGTTGACGGACTAATTAGTCCGTCCAAACTTTAACGAATAGAATCATTAAGTCCATTTCATATTCAATGAGTACCTAATAGGTAAGTATTTAATAATGTCGTATTTTTACCAATACATTACATAAATCCCAATTTCGGCTTGCAACAAGGCTTGCGCAAAAAACTGTCGCTTTTATAGCCTTCGTCGAGACGGAGTTGACACTGGTGCCACAATAAAATCGATGAAATATCTTTGGGGCAGTGACAATAACTCATAGAGAGCTTTGTTACTACGAGTATCTTCGCACAGGTACGCCCTGGGTACGCCTGCTGGGTAAGGCCGCCTACACACGGAGATGCTGTGCGAAAGGGTTCTTTTTCTGATACTTTATTAATGTTAGTTTACTGTTTTTTTGAGCTCGTCCTGGACAGTGCTTCAACCATATTGATGTGACCTGGTTTGTCCTGTTATAGGCGATAGTTTTCCACTTTTGTGTTCGACAGAATATATCATATTGTTCTATTTTCGTTACATGATATTACGAAAATTTGAGATACGCTAACGGCGCTGTGACTTTGTTAAACTAATGATTTAAAATTGTAGTGGTATGTATTATAAAGTATGTTTCACACTTTGATAGAATACAAAGGTGAGTAAGACTATAACTTACAGTAAAGATAAAATAAAGAAGGTAAATAGAAAGAAGCTGGAATCTTACCTACACTGGAAGGCCCAATATTGGTCGATCACTAAATAGTGGTCAACCAATACTGGGCCTTGCGGTTTGTGGACTGACAACACAATTCGTATCGCAGGAAGTCGTTGTTTACTGGGGGTAAATGTTATTGTGTTTGGTAGTAGTCCCTTTAAAGGCCAACAGTGTATGACTATGGTGACAACGATGATGCATAAAGTAAGTATTGAGAATAGCGTAAATGGCTGAGCTCTGTCGACCAACGATTTGACCAGTCGTCGCGTAGATGAGTTGCAACGTGTTCGAAGCACCTTATTTTATAGCGGCGCTAACGCTGTGCGTTTCCATGGTTTTTGTTGTTTTTTTAGACAATTGCCCAATGATTTGTTGTTTTGTTCTGAAAATTTTATGGTCAATAAAAATATTTTGGCGCTGTGATCTATGGTTGAGCTCGGTTTTTAGAGCGGAACGTAATCGGTACAGTTTCTTCGTATAAATGTATGCGAAGTAAATATATAAATTAAATTATATAGGAACGATGGTCAACAGTGGTGTGCACTTCATTTCACTTTTTTTCTTATTGCTTATTAAATGTAGATTTTCCCAGTTTGCTTAATTTACTTGCATACATACTAGTGCATACCCTGATCGACAACCTTATGCACGCCACTGATGGTCAATGACCTGACAATTTTCTTAATTCTCTACGTGTGTGAAGTCAGCCAATTCGTATTGGGCCAGCGTGGTGGACTAAGGCCTAAGTCACCACGCCCCCTCTCATTCTGAGAGGCTACAACTGTGTGCCCAACAGTGAGCTAACAATGATTGTTAATGGAACGAATCTAAGAATTCCATTATAGTAGTTTGGGTATCATGGTTTTGGTTAATCATTGCGATGATTTTGTAGGCACGTAACATGTCTAATAGTATAAAATCGTTGGCCTACCCTAGTTAAACTTATGCACTGGCAGTATGCCTACTCACAGATCACGTACAACTCGTTCCTTGTACCAGGTCCAGCCAGTTTCCCCGAGTAGCGTCAACTAGTCCCTGGTTCCCGGAATCCGCATGAAGTCGTCACGGGACGCCCCGCCGGGACGGTAGCGCGCGGGCGGTCTGTGCCCGCCTTAATTAATTTTGATGCATTTTACCTGCGCGCCGTGAATACGGAATAGTTAATTTTGTATTCTGTGTCACATGCCATTAACATATTTGGGCTAGTTTATCCCATGTTAGTGGACTGCGTTTTTGGGATACTCCGAAGGTTTACGTCTTTTCTACGTGATAGAGCTTTGTTTAAAAATAATTAGGTAGGGTTGTACCTTGTTATATTATGGCAGAACTTATCAATTTATTATATATTTATGTAAATTATCAATATTCTATTAAGGTTAGGCTTTTGAACCTCGTTCTAGGTGACTTACATTAGTTAATTGATTTTTCGATCAAAATTGTTCTACTATGTTTTGGATTTTCTTAAGAAAACGTTATTGTTTTTGTTAAGAGAATGTTATATATATTTGACATATTTCCAGATATAAAAATGAACTGTACGTACCTCATACTTAGTATAAAAATAATACATTACCTTGTATAAATATATTTTGATGTTTATATAATGTACTTATAGCTATCTCAAAATGGTGTAGTACACAAAAAACCGTGATAGCCCAGTGGATATGACCTCTGCCTCCGATTCCGGAGGGTGTGGGTTCGAATCCGGTCCGGGGCATGCACCTCCAACTTTTCAGTTGTGTGCATTTTAAGAAATTAAATATCACGTGTCTCAAACGGTGAAGGAAAACATCGTGAGGAAACCTGCACACCAGAAAATTTCTTAATTCTCTGCGTGTGTGAAGTCTGCCAATCCGCATTGGGCCAGCGTGGTGGACTATTGGCCTAAACCCTCTCATTCTGAGAGGAGACTCGAGCTCAGCAGTGAGCCGTATATGGGTTGATAACGACGACGACACAAAAAACACGTTTAATTTTTTTTTTTACTCCAGGTAAGCTTCGAAAGTGCTCGTAGTATTTACATCGAGCATTTTATACAATGACCGACAAGTTGTTTATCTAGTTAATTAGGTAACAAGGTTTCGGGAACGATTCCGTTACTAAATCACAACATCCTTGCTCGCAAGGCGATCGAGATAAGCATCGACTTCCGAATACATCCCATCTCTTCGATCGCGCTGTCTAATTAAATTTCAAGTTTCTTTGCCAAGCCGACGAGCGGTTTGTTCATAAATAATATTAAGATTCTTTATGTATTTTAAAATAATTCAACAACATAACAAATCGATATTACAGGATCATTATCACCATTAACAGCCGATGGACGTCCAGCGGCTGGACATAGGCCTCTTGAATGGACTTCCAAACAAAACGGTCTCGAGCTGCTAGTATCCAGCGGCTCCCTGCAACCCGCTTAATGTCCTCAGTCCACCTAGTGGGGTGCCGACCAACACTGCGGTGCGGGGTTGCCATTCCAGCACCTTGGGACCCCAACGTCCATCGGCTCTTCTCTCTATGTGGCATGCCCATTGCTACTTCAGCTTCGCGACTCGCGTTACAGTATAGTTGTTAAATAAATATAATATTAAAGAATACATATAATTTGAAAATGGGTTATAACATTTTCATAAGCGCCATTCATCAAAATCGGCTCAGTTATAGTACGTAGTAGTGTAAAGGATACAAATATAATACAGCGTGGTAAAATACTAAATTTTGCCTGTTATAGTCAGGTTTCTATGACCATTTTCAATAATCATAATTTTAATAGGTATGCTAATTGTGGTGTATTTTATTATTAATATTGGAAGGTAGTACAATAAAAGTCAGTATTGAATCAGCTAACGTGTGTTTCACTACATGGTGGCAGCGGTGGGATTTATTTAATATAAAAGGCAAATAAGTTATAGTGTAAAGTGTGTATATTAAATATATACTTAATTACATAATTACATAAAATACAGGTAAAATTTTATACGGATGATATCGGTATTTAGTTTACTTAAAACTCCGTGTTTTAACTTCCGAGTTCTCTATGTTTATTATATTAAAACAAACGAGATTAAATTACTTTAGATAAATTTTATTTGATTTAACATGAGTCAAGGTATGAGGTACTTAATTATTATTATCATTACATCATTATAATAGCTTATTTTTGAAAACCTGATGCAGGCTGAGGCTTCCTCAATTATATAAGAGGGAATTTCTAAAATTGAAACCACCCTATACTACCACCAACACAAAACTGCTCTAATACCCTGACACTAAATGTTCCAGGATAAGAACCCAGGACAATGTGGTCGGTAGCCCACAGGATGACTACTGGACTAATAAGACAGTGAGACTTAGCTGTTGTACTTTTAATCCCATTACATTTTACATTTAGGTAGGTACATGATTGTCAATGTAGTAATCTCCTAGTTAATCGGTCCTCTAAATATGTACCTATGTGTTTTTCAAAATTTTATTTATATTTTTACTAAATTTTTATACCTTTAAGAAGTGGAATTTAATAAGCAAATTTATTTTTAATCTTGCAACGCCTACGATAACCTACAGAGTTTAATTAAATCCATATCCATAAACTATGTAAAGATAGAGTTAAATAGGTACTTATAAAAAATCCATCTAATTGGTGCTAAATATATAATACTGACATTTTGCAAACTGATTTATAATTAAAGATAGATAGATATTGTTGCCCTTAGTTTAGTCTATAAAGATAAATTGTGTTACATTAATAAATTAACTATTCGGTTATCTAATTGATTGTAACTAACTAACAGTGTAGGGGTGGTTTTTGGTCGCATTTAATTTTTATCTACGTAACTGTATGCAGCCGTATCCAATTGTGATTAGCCGTCGCTAATCGACCCTCGCCGTATATTGTAATATGCGTTTTATTTTTGTTTAATATGGGAAGTCAGTTTTGTTTACATCGCTATAATTCATATATAATTTTGACGGCCTCCGTGGCGCAGTGGAATGCGCGGTGGATTTACAAAACGGAGGTCCTGGGTTTGATCCCCGGCTGATTTTCTTAATTTGTCCAGGTCTGGCTGGTGGGAGGCTACGGCCGTGGCTAGTTACCACCCTACCGGTACAAGGACGTACCGCCAAGCGATTTAGCGTTCCGGTACGATGCCGTGTAGAAACCGAAAGGGGTGTGGATTTTCACCCTCCTCCGAACAAGTTAGCCCGATTCCATCTTAGACTGCATCATCACTTACCATCAGGTGAGATTGTAGTCAAGGGCTAACTTGTAAAGAATAAAAAAAAAATCAATGTGATTTCTACCCATGCCGCTGGCGGTTAGTATGCGACATTATACAACGTGATTTTATTTTTTTTATTTACAAGTTAGCCCTTGACTCACCTGATAATAAGTGATGATGATAAGAATCATTCCCTGTTTTCCTACCCTTAGTATTGTTTTTTTTTGTATATATTAAAAAGAAAATATATACAGGTATATACGCGTACACGTCGAATTGATAAACTTCTCTGCGATTTTCTACGGTTGAAAAGGCCTTACAACCAAGCAATTTACCGATGCCAATAATAAAAAATTTTTTTTTTATTATTTTTTATATACGAGTACACGTCGAATTGATAAACTTCTCTGCGTTTTTCTACAGTTGAAAAGGCGTACAACCAAGCAATTTGCCGATGCTATATACAGGGATATAATTACAGTTTTGGGATATAATAACCAAACCCTTCTACTACTACGCCTGCAAAGTAGGTAATCTTAGACTGCAACGTCTCTCGATTCGTGTCAGGCGAGACGTAATCAAGTAGAGTCAACAAAAAAACAATATTTTATCTTAGTGTACGGTGTACCTATTAGATAATACCACAGATAGTATACTATAAGAAGTTTAGAATCCACGCGCATCAATTCTGCAAAAACAAAACACGAGCATCGCTGTTTCATGTTTAGTTACATAAAAAAAAAATTACGACTTTTCTTCATTAAGTTTACTGCGAAATAATCGTTTCGGGCGCGAGCGGCCCGCGTTCGTCCCACAGTTTAGCCAAAACATAAAATTGAAATTGCGCACTCAAACTCACGCCCAACCGATTAGAAAGCGCGCAATCTTTGTCAACGAATTAAACTTTGACCGAATTACCGCCGAATTCACATCGTAAAATTATCTCGTATTGCAATAAATATGTCTGTTTTCGGGCTACATGTTTGGCAACAAGCGGCCGTGGCGAATGGTGTTATTGCTAATAGAGCGTGCGATAGGGATGTTTCGCTCTGTGTGGCTCGACCCGTCATACTTTGAGATGCAATTTCGAATCCTTATTGATTTATTGGCATTGCTATTGTTTGTTTGGGTGGAAAATGTAGATGCTTGGACAATTTATTATTTAGGCGTGATTTTGTGTTAACGCTGCAGGGCTTTTAATACAAATTGTACAACTGTGTAGTCGGTAAAACCATGTTCTGCGCCCTTATGCTAAGACGTTGCTGTTCAGTATCATTACGTCCTTTACGATCCTGACGATGACATAACGAATGACAATGCTTCCCAGGCAAAACAAACACAAGCTACACAGCGTCTTCGCCGGCGAAGACGAGGTCCCTGATATCTGACATCACCCAAATGTGGGCTTTTTAACTCACGATCTCGGGGGCGCCCGGACTGATACACTCAGGCCAAAACACCCTTCCCAAACGGCCTTCTAAGCCGAGGTCCGAGTCTCAGAGGAGATGCCCTTAAAGAGTCGTTCAGCCCATCTACTCTGCTTCTGCCTTCGGGCCCCATAAGGCGATGCTTCTGCGCTCGCCCAAACCTCCCGGTGACGCCGCTGAGGTGCCCGTCCATAAGGAGCCTACGGCACTTACACAATCAGGAAAAAAAAGTTCAGTATCATGACCCATACACTTCTGAATAAAGATAAGCGTCCACGTATTCGCAATTTTACAGTTGATACGTGCCATTCGTACGATCCGGATCAGTGGACGAAATTGTGACTTTCTATGCAAAGAATACTACGATCCGATTAATGCATTGCGTCCGATACTTACGATGTAGATATATTGATGTCTATTATAAAACAGCTATATTGTTGAGTGGTAAAAATAAGCATGACGGTCCTATTAACATTATTACATATTTTAAAGTAGGCAAATAAATATATAGGTAGGGATTATACCCTTTTAAAACATAAATAAAATAGGATATTTAAGCATAGTGCTGTCTCAATATTGCGTACTTTGCAAACTTCTATATCTGAATAAGGAAACATGTATAATTAAGACTAAATAATAAAATCAGCCGTTGCTTGCTTCTAGGTAGTTTATAAAATATCTAAACGAAAAATAGCAAAGTATGTTAGCAAAAATAAAAATTTAATATAAATATTTAAGTAAAAATGTACATTTCCCAAACATTTAATTTTTAATTTGTATACTCATACGTGTCATCATATACATCATCGCATACGGCATACCCTATACGAACATACTTAATAGCTTTCTAGGTATGTTCTGTATGTGTAAAACACTTATATGAAAGGTATAATCTTTTGTGTTTGGCCTGCGCTCTCGGATTAAATATTCTATTGTAAGTTCTGGTCAAACAATAGGAAAAAAATCTAGTAGCCTTTCCTTTCTTTGTTATAATCTGTGGCAAACGGGCGACTCTTTGTGTGTCTGTTGTAGACAAAGGCATCAAACTAAGCGCCAGATGAAAGGCATTTGTTGTTTTTTTCATACTCTACAAATTACATTCTGTTGCGATGCCAGTCAGGTGGAAATATTTACGTAAATATGCACAGATGAGGCATAAAACAAGAATTTTGTAGAGCAAACGTAGATTATTGTGTAACTATGTGTGTATTTTAAAATGTGAATTTATATCTAAAACTTAGTATGAAGTTTAGCCTAATATAACCCTAAAAGGTTTTTTGAATAAAATTTGCATTTAGTCATAGGTTACAGAAAAACATCTAACTCATGGTTCAAAAATGGTACGACGTTTCTATTTTATTATGTAACTGTGATAGGACGTTACAAATACTAAAAACAACCACTATATACGGAAGTTTTATTTTAGAATCCACTTTGAATACACACATACTTCTTATCAAAAAGGGAAAAGGCTTTTTTTTTCGAAATCAGAAAGTAGGTACCTACTTTTTTCCCCATATAACCTAATGCAACTTGATAGCTAATGAGCCCTACTATCATCCCTCAAAGGGATTGCTATGTATTTGCAGTGACCCTGTATATATTATAAGCATGCCAAGACTGTTGATCATCTGGTTGTCTGTCTATTTGAGTTTAACCCCGAAACATCTAAACAGATAACTATGCAACTTGAAGTAAACTTGACATTGTTTTATTGATAGCGGAAAAAAACTTACGCGGACGGAGTTCGGTCTTGCTAGTCTATTTTTGTTAATTTTATTATGTTTATTATTGTTAATACGAGAATAACTGACTGTCCGTCTAATACGAATTACGAGTATAATTTCACACCTAAGGGAGTAGTAATTTGAAAGAGATGAAAGCTTAGATACATGCAAAAACGATCCATGTGGACAAAGTCACATGATTTCGCTAGCTGTTATATAAATATTGACAGCAGCTCAATTCGCTTCGTGTTTGTATTATAAACACAAGTAGCAATGAAAGCCTTTGAAAGCCACTAAGCACACAAAGAATGGCCAACAATGTATTCTTCGGGAAGATAAATAAATAATCTCCATAGCAAAATAAATAAATATTGCTGCACTCTGCACGGCTACTCCTGGCCACAGACTAAAGGGAATAATAGAACGCGTTGACGATATTAATAGCAAAAGTAAATATGAGGAGCCGTTTCATGAGGGTATTTGGGGTAGAAAGTATTATGTAAATGATTTAATTAAAACTCAATATCCGACCAATGTTCTAGATTTAAATACGAAATTATATTAACTTATAATTGCATATGGAGAGTGAACGATCATATTTCTATTAGGAAAAATAACTCCTTACTATCCTTATGCCCTAATATTCCTTAAATTATACTTAATATCCTATTATACGAGTATAGTAGACTAGCTTTTTTTTGGTAAAAAAATATTGATTCTACTGAGAGTTTATAACAAAAAAGTTAACTTACTAAAAATATTTCGTTTTCACTAATATTTCCTTTCTCCTCGAGCGTAATATTTATTATAGTCTTGGATGGATCCCTATTTATTTTAGATTATGCGAGGACCTGTTTAATAAAAGGTTTCCTCCTATTTATTAAAATCGTGTTAAAAAAAATATTAAAACAAATGCAAAATGATCATTTTAACTATTAAATTCACTATCATTGTTACTATTAAACGAGGTCCACTGACAAACAAAAGCTAAGGTTCCTTCTACTATAGCATTGATCTGTGGTATTCATATAGCCAACAATAGGAGCCAATAAATCCTATACAATGCTATGTCACCGCATTTGTTGTGCAATTAATGGAAAAACTAGATAATAGTTGTAATAAATGGGCATGCAGTGATCCCGGTGCGTAAATCAAGAGGCAATCATTGAGAATACATTTTTATTTTGAAAATATTTTGGGTACACGCACAATCACGGTTAACTAACAATGTCCTTTTTGATATGTTGAATGACTCTGTTGTGAATTCACTATAATTACGAAAGTTTCTATCAATATACGTATGAACCTGCCTACTCAGTTACGCTAATATTGCCAAACAAATTTTGGAAGTTTTTTTTTTTTTTTTTATTCTTTACAAGTTAGCCCTTGACTACAATCTCACCTGATGGTAAGTGATGATGCAGTCTAAGATGGAAGCGGACTAACTTGTTAGGAGGAGGATGAAAATCCACACCCCTTTCGGTTTCTACACGATATCGTACCGGAACGCTAAATCGCTTGGCGGTACGTCTTTGCCGGTAGGGTGGTAACTAGCCACGGCCGAAGCCTCCCACCAGAGAAAGTTTTAAGTACCTATCAAAGAACGTTTTTTTTAACATTGGTTTCTTAAATTATTACTTCTCTACTCGTATTTATATCACTAAAATTATAAAAGTGAAAGTTTGTGTTAATTAGGTACGTCGTAAACTTGCTTTAACTGTAGGACAGATTTTAATAGAGATTTCACAAAAACACGGGCTAATTTGTTAGGAGGAGGATGAAAATCCTCACTCCGTTCGGTTTCTACACGATATCGTACCGGAACGCTAAATCGCTAGGCGGTACGTCTATGCCGGTAGACTGGTAACTAGCCACGGCCAAAGCCTCCCACTAGCCAGACCGAGAGCAATTAAGAAAACTTGTAAATCCACAGCGCATATCACAGCGCAACGGAGGTCGTCAAAATTATTATTATTATTAGTATTAGTTGTCCGGCAAATAATGGAGTTTAA
This sequence comes from Bicyclus anynana, assembly GCF_947172395.1. Lineage (NCBI taxonomy): Eukaryota > Metazoa > Arthropoda > Insecta > Lepidoptera > Nymphalidae > Bicyclus > Bicyclus anynana. The sequence goes on along the minus strand of NC_069089.1, from coordinate 5,467,386 downwards.
GTTCAAATCCCTTATGCATGTTTCTATATAGATAGCCATTTATTACTAACTAGCTCCGTGACGACCCCCGTGGCGCAGTGGTATGCGCGGTGGATTTACAAGACGGAGGTCCTGGGTTCGATCCCCGGCTAGGCAGATTGAGATTTTCTTAATTTGTTCAGGTCTGGCTGGTGGGAGGCTTTGGCCGTGGCTAGTTACCACCCTACCGGCAAAGACGTACCGCCAAGCGATTTAGCGTTCCGGTACGATGCCGTGTAGAAACCGAAAGGGGTGTGGATTTTCATCCTCCTCCTAACAAGTTAGCCCGCTTCCATCTTAGACTGCATCATCACTTACCATCAGGTGAGATTGTAGTCAAGGGCTAACTTGTAAAGAATAAAAAAAAAAAAAAAAAAAATAGCTGACGTCGCGCGGTTTCACCCGCGTGGTTCCCGAACCGTAGGAATACGAAGATAATGTATAGCCTTTCTTGATAGCGCGTTTAAGTAAGTAAACAAACAAACTCTTCAGCTTTATAATATTAAGAATCGATGGTAAGCTTTCTTTAGGTAGGTACCTACTTGTAAAGCGAAACCTATTTCGAAAGTGCCCGTTATAGTTCTAAATAAGGTATTTTTATCCATCAGTGAAAGTAAAATCGGCCTGCACTAGAAAAAATTCGACGTATTTAAAAAATGCCAATCTAGTCACGATACCTTTAGATATCTATTAAACCACCATTAGCCTGTCACGGCCCATACCTGCCTATTCATTATGCTGTCAAAATATTTCTACCAGACATACTTTTGGGATATTTTCGTGAATTTGGACGATTGTCGCTTTACAATAGGGAACCCATCTCTTATTAGTGAAAAGCAGGACTTATAATGACGCTTTTTATCTATGACCGATTTTAAACGGGAAACTGATTTCTTATAATTAGGTAACAAGATTATTAACTAACTGTGTAAATTATTATCTACATTAATCTGTGTAAATTATAAGGTATACCTACGTTTTCTAGCCTTTATCCTAGGTTTACCTAATTATTCAGTTGAGCTAAGTGCCTAACTCTAAATCGTTCTCTCATAGGATAGGATAGATAGATGAAGAATGGTTATATACCGACGATGATGTAGGAATTTTCTTATTAGCTTGGTACAATATCGGCAAGCATGGATGTTCAAATAATTGTCTTAAGTGATTTTTTTATTGAATAATAGGCTTTTTTATTGAGAGCACGCTTTCGCTTGACGCCTGGTGGATAGCAATAATGAGATCTAGGTTGAAGCGCTTTTGCCTAGAAGATGCCTTTTCACTCTTGCTTTGAAGGTGCACAAATCGTAAGCTAACACAGAAGCCGGAAGGGCATTCCACATTCGCTGTTCTAATAAAACGATACAATTATTAATGCTAATCATTAGTATTACATTACTTTTAGCTAAACTTGGCGACTCTTGTCAGCAATCCTGAGCCATTGAGCGAGACGTAGATAGACCTAAAATAATTTTGATCAAACAGCACAACCCACTCTCCTTCAGCATTCAGGAAAAATAGTAGTACCTAAAAAGTGTCTTCATGTGTTATTTACTAAAGTAGGAAATGTCCTAAAGAAATCTTAAAGTTTGGTAATTCAACGTAACAATGACATCTCAATATTCGCAACAAAGGGATGCATTTGTCATTGTCCATTAGAACATATTGTTAAAAGTATAAAATATTACTTACCACTAAGATTGATCAATTTGTGAACATTTCTGTTAATACAAGAACACAATTTGGTTTATGTTTTGTGTGGGCTGTATTCCCGAAACTACATATTCCTTTAGAGTAAGTACGATAGTATTATTATCTATCTAGGCACTAGTATCTTCTAGTTTTTTTTTTTTATTCTTTACAAGTTAGCCCTTGACTACAATCTCACCTGATGGTAAGTGATGATGCAGTCTAAGATGGAAGCGGGCTAACTTGTTAGGAGGAGGATGAAAATCCACACCCCTTTCGGTTTCTACACGGCATCGTACCGGAACGCTAAATTGCTTGGCGGTACGTCTTTGCCGGTGGGGTGGTAACTAGCCACGGCCGAAGCCCCACCAGCCAGACCTGGACAAATTAAGAAAATCTCAATCTGCCCAGCCGGGGATCGAACCTGGACCTCCGTTTTATAAATCCACCGCGCATACCACTGCGCCACGGAGGCCGTCAAAATAGTTTCAATAGTTTAGTAGTAATTCCACAAAAAACAGAATTACAACATGCCGAACTTACATCACCTCTCGTTTTTGCGTCGGACCTTAAAAAATACTTGGAAGAAATTATCTGAAGGAACAATAAATCATCATGTTTTGTAATCCGAAGAAAAATTCATCTATCTATGTAAATACCGAAATCTTGTGTAAATATTTACGAATAAACTCAACAAAAAGAAGTTGTTTACGTCATGCGCGATAAGCTTTACACCGTACCTACACAAATACCTACATACGTGCAATAGAATCTGAGATAAAACATAGAAAATACAGCAGTAGGTAAATAGGTATACGGCATGAAATAAAAATCGCATTGTAATCCGGTATTGGGCGTAGATAAGGAGGGATTGTGACAAGGAAAGAATTATGTGCTCCAGAGGGCAATTTTTCTTTCCCGGGATTTATTCTCGTAATTTATAGAGGATCTGCCTGTATCTGGACTAACCCGGTTGGGTCTACGTTCCCAATTAAGGAGTTACAAGAGTTCGGTGTACTTTGCAAGTTGCAATTATTACCTACCTACCTACTTCTGCGGTAATCTGATTAGTGAAAATTATTTTTTAAATATTGTATTCTTTAAAAAAAATATATTTAGAACTATATACTCATACCATATTTTATCACCAGAGAGTTTGCCAAGATATACCTACCTAATCATAGACTCAATTGGCTTAGGACAGAATTTCCTAGACCCAACTTTCCATGGTAAGTAATACCATAATATGTATTTTGTTGTTACCTGTCGTACCTTCTAGCATGCCAAAGAGTCTAATCAAACGTTTCTAATTTAGCTTCCAAGATTTAATCCACATACACAAGTTAAATAATGTATCTAATAAATAACCTATGAGCAGCTGTAATTAGCTGACCTACATGGTGGAGCATCTGCTTTGAATTTACACCTACATAATTTACAAATGTGCACCCATAATTAATGTAAGCATATCTACTTAATGTTATGCATAATTAAAAGTGAATTTGTTGTGTTGCACAGATATCTCCAGCCCCTGTAGCCAAGTGTCACGTCGATTCTCTTTCTACGATCGCAAACGCTTCGGAAACTAGACAAATGTACGGGAATGACATTTGTAATCGATAGGTCACGTGATGAAGAGTTTGCGATCGTAGAAAGAGAATGAACGTGCCACTTAACTACAGCACCTGGAGTTGAATTTAAAGGAAGAATTGCATCTTCTGATGGGATCTAAAAAATATAAATCCACGCAGACGCAGTCGTGGGCGTACACTAGTAAAAAAATTATATTATGCAGATAATTTTCAGCATATTATATACACTAGCTGACGTCGCGCGGTTTTACCCGCGTGGTTCCCGTTCCCGTGGGAATATGGAGATAATATACAGCCTTCCTCGATAAATGGGCTATCTGACACTGAAAGAATTTTTCAAATCGGACCTGTAGTTCCTGAGATTATCGCGTTCAATCAAACAAACAAACAAACTCAGCTTCAGCTTTATAATATTAGTATAGATTAAAGTTATTGTTCTTTACATTGTATATTACCATGGTGTCATCATGGCCAATAACCTACGATTGGTTTACGAAAATCTTAGTGATCCATATATTTTTACAAATAAATAATCCGATTTTTATTATTTTCATGCTTCTATGAGACAGCTAATACGTACTAATAGTGATATTGTGAGACAATGCTAAAATAATATAAACCATTTGTTATTTGACAATACTAAAATAATATAAACATATTTATTTGTACCTTGTAAACTGTATCAGCAAATAAAGGATTTGATTTGATTTGATTTGTTTATTTTTTACTCAATAATTTTTTTTCATTGCTTTGTTTGCGTGTTTATTCAAAATTTAAAGAGAGACCGACGTTTTAAATTCACAATTCAATTGCGATCAAAAAGACAGAGTTTTCCAAGTGCGACATGAGCGCTGATCTATCTACGATCTTGGCATCGATCGGGCGCGTACAGATACTATGACACGCAGGATTTTTGTCGAACGTGCCTCGCCATGAATTGTTGGTGACAAAAGTGTTCCTGGCAGCCAAGCGTCGAGAGCGGCTCGCATCCACCCCTCGGCCACAGTCGTAAATTTAGGGTTTCATAAAACCCGATCTGAGATAAGACACAGTGCGGAGAGAGCGTCCCGGATCAAATGCGAACCTTCGAACCTACATAGACAATAAAAATAACGCCGGCGCATCTGCGGATCCCATTCCGCAGCGATGCCACAAAATTTGTCGTGTTTACATAAAATACGCGCTGCCGATAGCGATCGAGGATTCGCCAGAACTCGGCAAAAAGAAACATGTCATTTGCAAGCGCGCCGCTATACGAAACCGAAGCCTAGCGAAAAAACTCACAAGTGAACTGTCAAGGGGCTCTCAAAAGCGCATTATGATTTTAACAAGGTTCCCAATTGTTCCACTATTATGAGGCGTGTATTATGTTTTTCAGCTATAGTGAAGGTATTTGGGCGCCTTTGTGGCTCGCTATTGACAAATAACTCGAGTTTCGCTTTTAAAGCAAAAATAATGAAGGATTAGCCTCGCATACAGGCATTGTTGGAAGCTTTCAGCATCAGATGGCGCCACTGGCCCGATATTGCACTAATCCTACGCTCACTAAGACTCGGACCGAGCTTTCCTTGCGCTTGTGTTTGTAAAAGTATTGGAATTAGGTAAATCATGTGGAAGCTTCGACGCCGTTAACAAGAAAGTAAAGTAGTTTGCGTAACTATCCGCTAGAATAAACAGGCAGTACAATCAGAGCTCGAAATGACTCAGTTAGGTAATTAGAACTTGTATGGCTCTCGTTTGTGCTAGAGAATCTTCCGAGATCATATCGAAGTGACGAGTTAAGCGCACGACTCTCAGGCTGCGACTTATAAAATTACCATCGCAGGTTCGGAACGGGTTGTAGGCACGGGAACGTGTCGGGGACATATATTTAAAGCTTCAGTAGATAGGGGTGCAATAATTTTGACAATGACTAGCAGCCTTACCCGGGCGAGGCGTAGGCGCGGGGCGCGGGCGAGGGGGGGCAATCTGCGCACTAAATCACGCTACGAATAAAATTTATGGCGCCGAGATAAAAACTCGCAGCTTTTCTCTTTTACGTTCCTTCCCCCGTCGCCCCGCAGCGGTCGCCTCGCCCCCGCGCGGAAAATCCATAGGGATTTTTCCAAGTGTTCCGGCGACGGCGTGTGTGGGGTCGAAACGATTTTGTTTTATGCTTATTGCCGGCTCCGATGTTTTGTTCGCTCAGATAAGGGATAGGTACGGCGATTGTCTTCTCAGCCGGACTTGTTGTGTTTCCGGACTCGTCATAACTTCATGGATGTTTAATGAGTACTTGTTTTACTCATTCATAAACTTTATCAAATTTTAGAGGACCAAATTACTCTGAAAATATAAAGCTAGATACACCTTTGAAAAGATCAACGTTGACGATTCTCTTTTTACGATCGCAAACGCTTCGAAAACTAGAAAAACGTATGGGAATGACATTTGCTATGAACAGGTCACGTGATAAAGATCTGTCATTCCACAATATAATTAAATATAGCGTGAATAGACAGATAGTCAAACAGAAAAATATAAAAAAAGAAATTGTTATTTTTTTAAATAAGTAGGTAGGTACTTTTAGCACCTTATTGAAATTATTAATCATTTTGTATGTACCTACCTAGATATAGACACTCTATCATATTGTAGTAAGCATTAATTGGTTACAATTATCTACCTACTAATTAAAATTAAGCGTTCATAATTTAATTTTCTTATCAAATTACGAATAACAGCGGCCATATTTATCAACAAATTTATAAACAGGGATTTAGATTAAAACGTTTATATCAAGTTAATTGTTTTATTGTTTATACCTACTCATATACCTACCTAGATAAGTGAAAATCGTGTGCCTTATCTATGGACAGTGTGAGTTTAGGGTACGCGTAGACATGATAAGTAGGTAATCTAAATAGGTAATCTTTCCAACATTTCCTATTATATCTTTAATTATAAGATATATTAGTTGGTTTTTATAAAAAATTTCATAAGGTTATTTAAATATAAATTTGTGTAGGTACGTAAGTATATTTAAAACTAGCGGACGCTCGCGACTGCGTCAGCGTGAAATTCCCTATTTTATAAATGCAGTGGGAACTATGATATTTTTCGAGATAAAAATCCCTCCCTTATGTTGCTCCTCCTTAATAGCGACCTCTATCTACTAGTGAAAGTCTCACTTAAATCGATATAACCGTTCCAGAGTGAGCCGTTCTGAACAAACAAACAGACATACAAAAATCTTAAAAAAATATTTTTAAATCACAGATTAAACACTTTTTTACTTATATGTAGCGATGATTTATAAATAAGTACCTATACTTAAAATATCCGTCCGCGCGAATATCTGGATAACTATTTCTTTATCTGATCTTGATTTTGTAATGTTATTTTTTTATATAACAAATGATATTTGTTTTAAATCGTGTTTTTATATGAAATTAATACCTATAAGAAGATAAACTTATTCAAAGTGCTTTTTGAGATTATTGATAGATGCTCCGTCAAGCCAGGAGAAATTCAGAAACTGGTCGGTAAAAGTAATGAATTCGCCGATACGAAAATTAGATTTATTGACATCCGTGATGTGCGCTTATCCTTATTGGACAAATGTCGTAATTTCTATTCAGTAGGGGATGACCGTAAATGAATAAACTTAGGTAGGTACGTACTACCAAACTATGAATGACTGATAAGTAAAGAAAAGTCTCTTTTTAATTGATTGCCGAACAACTTTAGTCTAAATAAACCGATTTTTTAAAATAATTTTTACTCAGAAACAGATAACAAACAAAACTGAAAGCACCTACCAACCTAATAGTAAAGTTTTGATACTTTCAAAAATATCAATACAAAGACTTGAAAACGCAGCTGTTAGATTAATTTTCTAAGCGAAATAAATCCATACTTAGCGCTGAATATGGAACGAATTCATACAACAACAAAAAGTCCAATTCATAGCCCACAGATTGTCTTACTTATCTGTACTCAATCAGTGTTTACATTATTACAACGGCGTGATCCCGTCAAAATAATGTCCTTATTAGACTACAAAGCGTTTCCAAAGAAACTACAGCAAAAAATGACAAAAATATCTACGCTGAGCACAGAGATTACTCGAGAGCAAGGCCATCTGTGGATATTGAGACCATCTCACACGAGATAGCTTATCGGCCGATCTCGACTCAGATTTTGTGAAGAAAAAGCGAAAGAAAAGGCTCCCATTTATAGATGAAGAGCCATAGACTACGAGCGCAAGCCACAATCGCATTAGGTCGGCGGCTGTCGAACTGAACGATGATTTGAATTTTCATTGTTTATGGTGGCAGACATGTGTCAAAGTTCGATTGGAATTTAAATTCGGCTCCTTTGTTATATATTTTTTTTATCGAGTTGTAAACACGGCACAGTGATGTTCCAATTTGGTTACCAGCCCGCTTTGATGGAAGGTTGTATCACCTATAGCTAAGATGATACTTTTGACGTCGGTATGCGGTAGGAATAATTACAAATCACGTTCCGAGCTCCGCTCAGTTATTCCTTTGCGGGGGAAACTGGATGGGAAATACCTTTTTCATGGAACGTAGTTAGACGTCGTATACAGCGGGACATCAAAGCCAAAGCTAGCATCTGCTAAATTAGCGAATTCAACGCAGCCGAGCGAGGGAGCAGCACAAAGCGGCGACCATTTTGTTCCGACACTTTTCAAAATTGGAACGTGACGGTTGCAAGCGCTGCCAGCCAGAGACAATAACATGAAAAGGAAAAATATAAACGGCCCTATTTTAAACAGAGGTACTGCGACGACTAATATTTTATGCCGCTTTTCAAACGCAAGGATATGCGACGCGTTTTGATCGCTAGCGGGGTGTCTAGAAGGTTGAAAATTCTACGTCACGAAATAGGTCTTTCAGTCCTTGCAGCGCTGTTCGGGGTTAATTTAAAAGTGCGTTCTTGAACCCTTTCAGAGGTATTGTATCTTTGTACGCTTTGTACGGGAGATGGTTTATCTGCGTCGCGGGGTACATAAGTGCTGTTTTTTCATTCCGTAATGCTTTTACATTTGAAAAGGGGTTAAATGTTATTCAGACTGGTTGCCCGCTCGGAGTGTGGGTGTCGTGGGGACTGGAAAATATATCTTCTTTGTTCTATTTATTTTCGTGCTACCTACTAAAGCGTAGGTAGCCTTTAAGTCACCTAAAATGTACGAATTGTGCAAAACTAATATTTTTTCATCTGCAGGCTTCACTTCACATTTTTTTGAAAATCATTAAAATAATATCTACTGAAGGTAGTAAGGTAATACCGGAATTTTATATACGTAATTTTTGACTACATTCTTGTAGAATCTACCTCATTTGAGAATGTCTTGCTTAAAAGACAAACCATAGTACCAACTATCGATTTAAGTCTCTATTAGGGGTAAGAAGTAAGCAGATGGCCCTCTTGATTTCGAGCGGAGAAGCTTCCTTAAAAGCTACAAACACAGCAAGCTGTTAAAGCATGTATGACCATTAACGGTGGTAATCACTTAACAGCAGATAACCCGCTAACTGTTTAAGCGATAACTGAAAAGTTGGAGGTGCATGCCCCGGATCGGATTCGAATCTATGCCGTCCGAATTGAAGGCAGAAATCATATCCACTCTTTCTTCGCCAGTCCTCTCGTCGACACACACATAAACTTTCGGCTTTATAATATTAGTGTGATTGTATTTTTTGTGTGCAATAAAGTATTTCTTCTTCTTCTTCTTCCACTGGGTTATCACGGCTCTCAGTATGTTAATAATGTTTGGAAATGAAATGTGTATTTTGTTATTAATTATACCTATTATAATACCTAACTTTAACAAATTTACTAAACAAAGCTAGCTAACTAGCTGGTTAAATTCATAGTGCAATTATAATAAAGCATACTTCTTGTTGATGCTTATCTGAACACGAAAAAATTAAAAAAACTTGAATATCCCTATAGGCATCGGAAAAATGATATTTCATTTCTTAATTTTTTTGCGCAACATATCTACGTAAGTATCTAAGCAGTCCGCATTTTTATTCATTATTTTGATTCTCTAATTTTTGGTAAACGTAAAAAAATATATAAAAATAGAAATAGTGGATAAAAACAATAATTAAAATAATTAGCAATTAAATTTACAAGGAAGGTAACTGCAATTGCTTACATTATAAAAATACCTAATTATTTATTTTTAAGAAACTTACCGGCTGAGAAAGACCTTGCAATTCGTCGTTCTCAAAAAACATCTACAATAATTGCCTAATTTTTTTACTTAGCAGGTAATTAGTTAAAGTAATTTTTTTAAATAAATTAAATTACTTAAATAATATTTTAATATTTAGCAACTAAAAGAAAAAATATATTAATTTCAAGAAATAATTATTAGGTACCTACTAGGTATTTATACTAAATCCAAACTCAATATATGCAATATTTATCAACAAACAAATTAAGAATAAGGGTTTCAATCGCTAATCATTTCACACTTCTTAATGATCATTTTAAACAACTTGTTCATAAATTGAGGAAAATAAATTTGATGCTATAATAAGCCTAGAACTATTAGAAATAGTTGATATATTTTAAATAACATTTTATAAAAAAAATATTATCAATGAGAACATACCTATACATAAATAAAATTGAATTGTCTGTCTATCTCTCTTTTTGCCCGGGCTAATATTTGGAACGGCTGAAGCCAATAAAAATAGAGGAGGTCATGGACAACTTAAAGGCTACTTATTGTCCCGAAGAATTCATGGTTTCCGTGAGTTTTATGAACAACATAATTGCACACGTACGAAGTCGCGGGCGTCAGCTAGTTTAAAGTAAATTAGGTAGGTTAGGTATGCGTTTTCTACCTTAATTTATATTTTTTTTATTGTTTAACATTGCCCATTCAATTTGGCTTTAGTAAGTATCATCATCATCATTATCAATCCATATTCGGCTCACTGCTGAGCTCGAGTCTCCTCTCAGAATGAGAGGAGTTAGGCTAATTATAGTCCACCACGCTGGCCCAATGCGGATTGGAAGATTTCACTTTACTTCAAATTAAGAAAATTCTCTGGTATGCAGGTTTCCTCACGATGTTTTCCTTCACCGTTTGAGACACGTGATATTTAAATACTTAAAATGCACACAACTGAAAAGTTGGAGGTGCATGCCCCGGGCCGGATTCGAACCCATACCCTCCGGAATCGGAAGCAAAGGTCCACTGGGCTATCACGTCGCTATTTATATTTATATTTAGTAAGTATAGTCCTCAACTAATGTTAAATGTTATTATAAATATAGGTGCATCATCTCAAATCATCGTTGTTTGGATAATAACTTACCACAACCAAAACCAGACCAGGTTAGCCCTTAACCAGGAACGTGTAGTCTCACATGCACATCATGGTGCGCATTTCCTAGAATTGGTCACTTCCCCCTGTTTGCAGCTGCCCTGCTACTTAGTAGCTTCATAATTAGTACTAAAATGACCGCAAAAGAAGGCAGACGTGTCATTGGTTGCTTAAAATATTAGTAATACTAATTAAAACATGTAAAAAATGATGATGTGATGTGTCAGAATGTTTTTAACTATATTGCTTTTTTAAATAATAATATTAAATTTATCATATGTTATGTGTAAAGTCTGAACCAATAACCCCCGTCTGTAAAAGCAAAACTTACAACCTAATTGCCCACCGGAGGTCGTCAAACGTGTGACTTATCTAAAATTATCTGAATGTTAGATACATAAAAACTTATCTAAATGTTGCATAAAATTAGCAAGCTAAAAATAAAATTTATCTACTGAAAACGAGAAACTATCTGGCAAACTTTGTTCTGCCATATATCATTTACTTTTACAGAAAAATAGATGGATTAAAATATGGGGGATGGGGGTTGGAGGGTAAAAATAGTTTCCCACCTAATCTCAGACCTACCGAACATAGGCATCTTATTAGGCATCAACGTGACCGATTTTTATGAAATTTTCTTAAAAATCGGTCAAGCCGTTTCGAGGACCTTGGTTACAAATACTGAGACACGAGATATGTATATGTACATTTATTAAATAAGTTTAAAAGACAAAATTTAATGTTATTGGATTTATTTGATACAAATTACCTGTACCTACCAATACTAAAATACCCTATTTTTAAAAATACTCGAATCTATAGGTGAATCATATATATTTTATATTGAAATATTGTTTATTCCTGGGTAATAAGAACATACCTACCTACTTAACTGGGTACCTAATAATATAGTTTACTTTAACGACGTCATTTCATTGTTTTCTTTAATATTTACATTACAATGCAGGTCATTAATCTCTAAGATATTTATGAACATCCTTGGCTGACTCGTACAAAAAAGGTTTCTTCTTAAAGTAACAGTAATACTGGAATGGTAACATAAAACAAGATTTCTATAGCCAATAACCCATATGCAATGAATTATTGGCAATTAATCTCAAGTAGGTATTGCTGAGCCGACGGGCTAGCGTTACTCATAACAAAATATAACAAAAATCGCCTCCATTGTTCCTCTCCCGCCATCCATCACTCGCGGCGCGAGAGCGTCGACTGACGCACACCACTGCGCGCCCGCCCAAAAAGAGAAAAAGAAAATTTAAAAAGAGAACACTCCCATCGCGTAGTATCGTCCCGCCCTCGTTGGCCGCCCGACGTAGATTTCCACCAATCGGAAGGCGTCTACATCCGAGCGGCGACCCGCGGAGCCGAGTGCAGCCGAGGGCGGCCGACTGCGCGCGTTTGTACAAAAAGTCATACGACGGGTTTAGTGTCGGGTTGCGTCCCAACGACGCCGCTTCACGTGCGGTCGCTTGTCTACCCGCGCCGCGCCTGCGCAATGAACTATCAAACTGCTCTCATTCAAAACACCATAATCTAAACATCTACATCTCACCTATCCATTAGCTGCTTATAAATAAATAAATTATTTATTGTGACCTGTGATGTTGCGTCTAACTAAAATGGACTTTACGGAATGGAGCCTATGATTTCAGTGTGTTATGATAATACAGTGATTATAAGTGATAGTGAACGATATTTCAGTGATATACATCTGAGAAGGACATTAAAGGTACCCCCATTTTCTTTGATTTAAGATACGTTTAACTTTTAATACAAAAATAGGAATAACAAATCAATACATATTCCACCTCATTGATTGGACTTATAACTATCATAAATCGTATAAGAATTTACGACAAAATGCATTTATACAGTGAATCAGTTTCATTTTACTTAATAATACGACTTTTATGTTTTATAAACAAAGTTTTTTATGTCTGCTAACCTACTTTGCTCAGTAATTGAGGTGAAAACTATCCAAGAAATCATGCTACCTTTGTAAAATTAAAAAGATCAAGATAGTACATTAATACGAGTATAAATAAGCATAATTTAATTAATGGACACGCATAGATACATTATAAATGGAGTTTAAACACATAAATAAAACGGCTGGACATATATCTTGCCCGTCGGGACATGAGTACGGTAGCGTATTGACTTTTTGTTAACGAATTTAATACACGACCAATTTAACAATGTTATTTTTTAGTCACATACAAAAAAGGTAAACAACGATAATTATAACAAATATATATACTTTACTTTCGAATATATATTCTCGTATATACATAGGTAGGTAGGTATTTGTATCAAAATTATGTCAACAAATTATAATTAACTATTTATTATCGACAAATTATTATAAATTCTGTAATATCTACCTATATATAATTTATTGCAGCTTCTTTGTTGACTGTTTTTTTAGGATAAGGTTTTAGATATTCTTGGTTTTTTTTTTATATAAAAATATATCTAAAGTATACGAAGATATATGTATTTATCTAGTTACCATATTTCATTTGGTTTACGATTCATTACAATTTTGTGATTTATAAAAACAATCCAAGATTGATAAGTGAGATATCTCTATATCTCTCTCATGTCTATACAAATCTCTGTTTGTATATGTAAACCTAAGCAAAAGCATTAGGTATTTATTACCTTTTATAAAGAAAAATAATTCAAATATTTTATATAGGTTTTATTTTTAATTTCTATTAAATTGTTTTAGGTTAAAAATAATAAAAACTTTTTGGGAAGCTTAAGAAAATTTTCTATATTTGCTAAATATAACGAACAGGTACATTACGGCGATACTTGACGATCTTTCTAACGCAGTTGAGAATTTTATCGTTTTAATTGAGATAGGCTTCGATTCCCAGTTTGAGGCAATTTCAATGTACATTTTCTAAATTGACTCAAATAAGACCTGGGTAGTGGGCTTCGGACGTGAGTAGGTAGGTATCACCCTACTAGCCAAGGCTTTTATTTAGCCAAGCATTAGACTATCAAAAATGTGGGCATAACTAATGTAGTTACCTCTTTCGAGTGAGTTTTAATATTGCATCGTTATCGTTAAATAAACAAATCAATAAGCCGACGGATTTACAGCGATTTCATTTTCCTAAATATTTATAATTTATTATAGACTACACTTTACTGTTGTAGATATATAAAATAATATATATCTACTGAAACCTATATCATTACCAAGTAACATATGCTATATTTAATTTCCGTACCGTAGTTCCGTACGGGAACGGGAACTACACGGGTGAAACCCCAGGACGCTGGATGCAATTTGTTAGTGCTTTTCTTATTGTGAACTCTCTTTTTGTATGACGTGACCTATACGTATTTTATTCACAATTGTGCTCATGTGTTCTCTAGAATATAAATAAACCTAGATGTTTCGTGTAATACATGAGTAAAATATTAATAATAATTTAATTAATTTTGAAAATATAAATAATATGCCATTGAAAGCACAGTCTCCTTATTACCCATATATTAGAGTTAAACGCGCACCTATCTTTCATGTAAATAATTGAATATTTAATTTACTTATTTAAATTGTTATTTTTTTTTTTGAGCGATTAGTTGAGTCCAAAATTGAAACTATTGTTTGAATTTTGGATAAAGTAAAATAAAAAAGCATTTATTTTACTTAATTTTTGCTACATTCAAATACATTAAAGTTATAAATTTAAATTCTTGTTTCTTAATCAATATTTTTTTTACAATTTATCAAAATGATTATCATCATAAATTACCTACTAGGTGAATATGAACTGGTTATGTATTATAAAATAGAGCATAAGCAAAATATGACTATACATAGGTTTAATACTCGTAGTAGGTACTTATAAAGGTGCTTGTAATGTGTGTCAACTTAAGTATAAAATTAGAAATAACGGATTTCCAAAAAAAAATTGCATTGATTATAACAATCAGCAAAAATAAAACATTTAAGTACAGTAAGTATTAAATCATAAAATAATTTTCAGTATATAGGCATTTGTACCAGACCTTAGTGCTTTCGCGAGGCTACCAGGAACTCAGACCATGTTACAGTTAAATAAAAAGCATCAACAACCGAATGTCAATGTCACAGTGTTCGTGTCATTCAGTTTCGGACGTTACGATCGGACGCCATGACAGTTGTTCGAAATTTGAATGCGGTCCGAGATGCGCAAACGCTGCCATCGATTAACCTTCGATAAGCTGTACATGTGTGCGTTACGTATGTACACGCTTCCGCCGGACATACATGTGTGGGAGCTATATCCTGTACGTTTGTGATTAAAAAAAGTAAAAATTTGATCTTTGTAAAAAAGTTATTAGTAGAAAGCAATGGATAGATTAGATTGCAAAATTGCCGCTTGACGTACAAAGTTGAAATTTGGCAGGGAGGTAGTTTATAGTTAATAGACGTCCACTAAGAACGGATTTTGTCAGAGATCTAGTTTAAGGAGGTCTATGGGTTGATCAAATTGCGTTCGTAATAATTGATATTGATAAAGTGAAGAGGCAAAAGATTGTGTGCAAAAATTACCATTTTTTATTATCGAATTAGTGAGGTGGGTGTAAGCTCCATATCCTTTTTTTATAAGGAGTAAGGCCTAGACCTTTGATTTGTTGTTAAAATAGCTTGACGGTGAAAATGACGTGACGTAGGTATATGTTATGAAATAAACTGTTTTATTAACCTTGAAGCAGGTGCTAAAGCTAAGTCCATAACTCGTCAAGGACGCACTAATAACATATATTTATTGGATTAGACACAAATTGATGAACTCAATAACAACAAGAATAATTGACACCTTATATTAAGAAGATAAACATCTGTGTTTAGTGTGACATCTAATGAATAAATTCATGAATTTTATGCCTATAAAGGTATACGTATTGCTAATATCTTTGCAAATTTGATTATAGATAAGCATAAACATCTTGTACCTACAACTATAATTACTGTTATTATAAATTAAAAGACTATTGTTAATTTTTTACTAATTATGTTTTCTATATTTCACACTATTTTATGTTTGATAGATTTTAAATAAAAATAATTTGTAACTCCTTCTCAATTTTTAAACATCTAAAAAGTAAAATCAATGTGGGAGTGCGAAAATCAATAAAAAATGATCTATCATCAAATAGATTTTTTTATTTATATTGCTACAAATTATTACTATCCACTAATGAATATATAAACGGTTAGATAAGCAATCGATTTTGTTTTGAACGCTTTTATAAAGGAGTTTTAATAATTTATTAAACCTCTTCGTTTTGGAATGCATCGATCAAACTCTATCAATTTAACGTCGGGTTGTGAAGTGAAGTAAGTGGGTCCATTCTGCGTCAAGATTAGTTTGAGGCAGCTTACAGAGCTTTAGGGTTCTGTAATACACATAAAACCTCAAAAGCAAATCTAAATATTACCTACCGTTGCCTGTACATTTTAATATTATTGGTATGCAATGGCTATACTAAAACGGGACATAATATGGAGATGATAGTAATCATTTATGATGTCAGAAGAATATATAGGTATTCGTATATTTTGCATTAATGGTCTTAAATTATTTTAGGTGGAAGGGAATACAGAATATTATGGGAAAATAACTGCATAGTTTAAAAATAAATTAATAAAAATAGTTTACTGTAAATATAGGCTAACTTAAGTATTGCGTAATCAATGATTTGTCAAACCTGGCCCTACTAAAAACTCAAAAATAGATGAGTAGGTATTCGTTATTGTTCTTCTGTTTCTGTATCTCTTTCAAATTAGTGAATTTCTGTTACAATCATTTGCCTAAGCAAATCCTATCTATCCTATCTTATCTTTCATATAAACTTAAAAAATACAAATTAAGATACGGAACCTTCAGCGTATAATAATATCAGGTTCGTAGCCGTAATCTTTTCGACGCATTATAGTTTTAGAGGGCTTTCCCATAATCTCCTTTGTTTCGGGATGTTACCATTAAAGTGGCCAGGTCATTTAATAAATACCTACGAACAATATATATTTCTTAATACTTTACTAATAGGTATGTTGAAATATTTTGGTGTATCCGAATAACATTTAAGACAATTAATTGATTATGAAACACGGCTAAAACTCACGTGATATTACGTCGGAGTATGCCCGACTAGTTTCGAACCCATACGGGGCCCTTAGTCATGAGCTGGTTCTTGCATCGCGGCACGATGCGGCAACATGTTTGGATCGTGCCGCGATGCAAGAACCAGCTCATGACTAAGGGCCCCGTATGGGTTCGAAACTAGTCGGGCATACTCCGACGTAATATCACGTGAGTTTTAGCCGTGTTTCATAATCAATTAATATGAATAACACTCACGATAGTTTAAATTCTAAAATTTAAGACAATTTCACCAAAACGACAATTAATTTACTTATTTTGTGTTAAGCAAGTGTTTTTTGTTTAGTTCCTTTTTGTTAAAAAAGCTTCTATAGACAAATCACGCTTGACCAAAATGCCAAAATTAAAAACAATAGATTTTTATTTTACTTGATTTAGGTATATTTGTTGTAGGCATTAGATTTTTCTACCGTTCAAGTTAAATGACATTCTGTAGATTCTATATGATTTTTGATTCTTTTTTAAATCTATACTATATTTAAAAGTTTGCTTGTTTGTTTGCTTGAACACGCTAGTCTCAGGAACTACTGATCCAATTTGAAAAAAATCTTTTAGTGTTAGATAGCCCATTTATCGAGGAAGGCTATATATTATACCCGTATTCCTACGGGAACGGGAACAACGCAGGTGAAACCGCGTGGCATCAGCCAGTATATATTGTTTAATTTATAAAAGACCTTCAAAAAGGTTAGGAAGGTAGGGTACAACGTCACATCTGATAAAAAGTCGAGATTGTGTCGGACATATTTTTTTTGGGCCTAACCGTCGGAGGAATCAATTATCTTAATTGGGAGTTAGCCTAATCTTAATAAGTACTGATAACCGAGCGGGTGTAACATCATGTTTGTTATAACCCGTGTGATAGTGCTCGATTGATGGGGTGTATATTGCTGTCCTATGTAAAACTATGGGTTAACAAACGGTAGGTTAACAAACAGTTCTTACTTACCCATAACAATTTGTTTATAGCTTTTACTATGTATTTTGAAAATGAAAAAGTTAAGTAATACATCACGTAATGGAATAATAAGTTAATTAGTATACTTAGATGTTTTTGTTTGGTTATTGTTTTAAGAATTTAATTTAGTGTTTTCAAAAATATTAAAATAGACAAATGAGGGCTTTTTTTTCTTTTTGGTATTTATAAAAATACCCACAGAACTACTAGGCTATATTAGGCTTCCATGTTTTTGTGAGGTTTGTAGTAACATTTTTTCTGCAATTAAAAGAAAACATGTATGTAGGTATTATTCTAGAAGTAAACCTCTCTGATCGTCATTGTTGAGGCTCCAATCATTGATTTTCTGTAGGATTTGAATGTAGACGTAGTAGGATAGTAAGTTTTCTTTTTTATATGAACAGTTCATATGAATAGTCGACTACTGGCCTAGGCCTCCTTTTTTATAGGAGAGCTTAGACACATCATGCTCCTCTAAGGTGGGTTGGCGGGTGTTTTCGTGTAGGCAAAACATAATATATGTAAATATTACGCTTGGTTCTGTGTACATACTTACATATCATTTATAAATGTTGTGCCTATGTAAATTCATTATTGATATGAAATCAGATTTTGGTAAAACCAAAATAATAGGTATTACTCATCTATAGATTTATTGTTGGTTGTGGTGATATAACGGAATTTTCATATCACGTACATACGTAATTTTTATAAATACTTAGGTTATTGATAAGACAATGACTTGACAATCGTTAATATTAATAAGTAGCTTTATATATAAGATCTACGCTTTTACAAAAAAAAAGAAAATTATCTAATGAATTCAATTAAAAACCCAATTTATTCGTCATTCGAAACAAATGTCGTATCGAGATATTATTTTCTATTTGCCAAGTAAATATTTCTCATAGAATCTTTTCTAGAAATATTTACTTTTGGTAAAATCCCTATAAACAGCAATCAATTACTAACTGATCTATTAACACACAGCTTAAAACACTGTGGTCTAATTTGGCACGTAAATAATTATCATAATGCTAATTTTTTTTTTTTTATTTAGTCTCTCATTATTCCTGCAATCTGTCGTGAGACATTCAGCGGGATTTTAAGTATTTGAATTAAGGCGTGTTTGGTGCGAAATCCAGTGATTTGCCCAAATATAATAATGTAGTGTCTATTTCATGACATCTTGTGGTGCTCGGTCTCTTGAGCCTTTTGAAAGTTGTACCAGCTTTCTTCATCAAATGCTAAATCTGAGACAGGAATTTCCAAAATTCACCCTTTAAGGGGAGTTCTCACTGGATAGTAAAAATCCCAGAAGTCACGGGCATCAGCTAGTCTATTATAATAAGGCTTATAATAATAATTTAAGATACCCAAATAGTGCAGTGTAGTTTTTACTCGACTACGGCGAAGCTAAAAGGAAGGGTAATGATTTTGACAGTCTCTGTTTGTATGTTTCTATGTATGTTCCACCAGAGCGCCTAAACTACTGAACCGATTTTAATGAATGGAAAGATTCGTATAATAGTCCGGGCGACACAGGCTATATAAACTTTATAATAAAATATAATGACGGAATTTAAACCTCAGATTCTAACCTTAAAAGAAAACTGAGGTAATCGTCACTTGTTATGAAATTTTGAAGAAATCTTCTCTACTATATAAAAATAAGTCGGGTTTTCCTTCCTGACGCTATAACTCAAGAACGCACAAACCGATTTCCACGGTAGGGTAGGGATAGTGTATGGGTAGGGTATGGGTAGGGTAGGGGTAGGGTAGGAGTAGGGTATGGGTAGGGTATGGGTAGGGTAAGGGTAGGCGTAAGTCAAAGCGAAGCTTGACCGAGTCCGCTAGTAGTCTATACAAATTGTATCCAACGTGACAGTAGTGTATTATGGTCGATGTATCAGAGTGACTACTTCAGAACATGTTATCTTTGATAAGCGTAACGATATTGTTACATTTGGCAACCTTGTATCCGTTTTGTATCATTTTATGAGCTTACGATATAACACAATTGCAAAAAGTATAACTTCTATATAGACTAACTTTGATAACTTTGTCTTTCATTTCTTTAAACCAAAGTTTTTTGTAATTAGAAAGGATATTTGGAATACTTTTTAAAAATATTTACGTTAATAGTGTAACGTTACTTTAAATTTATAAAATTTTAAATGCATAATTAAAATAATGAAATCTGGCAATTTATTCAAAAAATTGAAAAAATTAAAAACAATTAATTTTGTTTAAAAAGTCGATTATAATGTAATATAATTTTAAAATTTAGTTAATTTAGAGAAAAATATACATATATTGTAATACGTGATTTGTATTATAATCATAAATAAGTTTTCCTATGCTATGCTTATATATTTACTCGAGTAAGTACTCAAAGAAGACTTAAACGAGAGATGTACTAGGAAAGCATCTACTTGACCATTCATAAGAGCTTGTAATGCCTACATGAATAAAGCATCACGGCTACTTATTTGGACTTTATGTGTTGAAATAGCTACATATAAAGATATAAACAAGTTATTCGTAGCACTTCATAAAGCATAGGTAAATGTAGCAATTGCATATAGAATGAGCTTTAACTGCTTTATTTACTCGGATCCTAACTGGTTCTATTTGGTCCACGACACCTAGCCAGGTGATCGATACGGGTGCAAAGAACTATACAAGGCTACAAAGTTTCCACTTGGAATTACATCTACATGCATGTATGTGAGTGCCTGTCAGGAGCTTTATGGTGGAAAAATGCTATCACAATTAATACGAGCATTGGTGTAATATGTAATACAAAGGATACGAATGTTACTTTGTAACATTAAAACATGTTACATTGGTAAATATAACATGTAATACAAGTGATCAGTGGAAAAGAGCTCTTTGTTCAGTTTCGGATGGGAAACTTTTACAAATAATTTAATTCCATATTATGAATAACTAGTGGATGCCCGCGAGTTCGTCCGCCCTTAAACCTCCTTAATACGGCTGGGGTAGCGGATGTCTACTAACTATAAACTACTTCCCTGCCAAATTTTATTTTTGTGCGTCAAGCGGTTTCGAGATTTCGTGATATAGATACTGTAGCAAAATAAACTTGGTCAGTCCTTCCCCCCGTCGCCCGCATGTCATCAACGTTTTAGGGTTCCGTGGTCCACAAGGAACCCTTGTAGTTTCGCCATGTTCGTTGTTAGTTTAAAAAGTTGTCAGTAAGATAAATCAGAGTCTGTTAAAACTAGAAAGCTGAAAACTTAGTATGGGTATGTATATTAATTACGTCTACAAAGTGGTAAAAAGAGAATTTGTAAAAAATAAATTTTGGGGTTCCTTCCCTACATGCAAAGTGAGGATGAATTATTTTTAATTGTCTATCCCATAGTGTGGGGAATCGATGTCAGTATTTTAGTGTTAATAAACATGTAATATGTTTATTAATCCTACGGAACTCTACACTGCGCGTGGCCCTACACGCACTTGGCCGGTTTTTTTTAACATTTTCCTTGGCATAATTTGAGAAATCATAACACCAGTCATCAGTCAATTAGCTTCTCGGCAACCTTTAAAAAAATACCGTTAAATATCAAACTTTTAAGGTCTATAACGAAAGGTTGCGATAGAGCTTGAAGATATCCCGTACAAAATATAAAAAAGACATTTTACACTTTGGTAGTTATTTTTCGCATATTTATCATCTTATCGATCGATATAACGAGGAAATCACATGAAATCGACGCAATTTGCGATAAATGTTTGATTTTTATTATCTCAGAAATGATTTTTCAGTCGATGGTCAGATAGCTACTTCAGCGGTTGTGATTAAACCCACACTACTGTTATCGCATTGCCTGGTGAGAATCTGTTTTATATTCAGATCATTATTATTGATTTAAAGTTAGTTAACATATACATCTTTTTACAATCATATATGTTGTATTTTTCCAATATTATATACTGATATTTTTTGATTAAACAATTAGAATAACTGTAAACTATATAAGATTAAAAGATGGATAAAGAATAACTATTTATTTTAAAATCTAATCACAAATCTAATCGTCATCTAAATCAAATGCTTGGTGAGAATCTGTTTTATTTTTATTATTGTATATTTGTACTCATAATATTGAATTAACAATTAAAATAACTTTGAATTACGTAAGATTAAAAAATGGTTCAAGAATCTTTATTTAAGAATCTAATCCCAAGTCATCTATATTATATGGGCAAGATTTAAATAATTTTAATAAGCATTTATTCAGTAGTCTATCACTTATTACTTCTGATAAAATTGGATTTTATGAATCATACAAATTTGATGTCATCGTTTATTGTTAAAAAATTTCTTTTTTAGTATTTTTTTATTTTTGAATCAATTTTGGAATGCGTATAATATGCTTGCTTAAATGTATGTTGCTCGTTTATTTTGTATACTAGTGGACGGTCGTGACTTAGTCCTGCGGGAAAAATAGATTTTCCAGGATAAAAAGAAGCCTATATTATTTTTATCGAAGTTATATTCACGGTACATTCAATATCATTAAAATTTTATACATAACGAGGTTAAAAAGACAAACTGTCTTTTTAACTTCATTTTACAATTTTTTTTGCAAACGAAACCGCGGCGGCCTCTATGAGAAATTTAATGCAAGATTTTGTTAAGGCGCTGGCGTCAAAACACTCGAATTTTATCTAAATAGGTATTACAGGTAGGTACTGTATGATTGTGACGTGTTTCAATTCTAATATCTCTAGCACTTGACCTTAGTATGAAAATATCAATAAAATATAGCATTGTCATGTAAAGCAAATGTATTGATACAAAAATATTCACGTTACCAAAAATATTATGTACCTACCTAGTTTATTTTTAAAAAGGGAGATCTGTATCTACAATAAAAAACGGACAAGTAGGTACGTGTCGTCTGTGGATTCCGTAGCTTTAAATATATTAATTAACCAGCTTCCAAAAATTAGGATGTTCTAATTTTTATTAGCTTGAATAATACTTAATGAATACTTTTTTTTTTATTCTTTACAAGTTAGCCCTTGTCAATCTCACCTGATGGTAAGTGATGATGCAGTTTAAGATGGAAGCGGGCTAACTTGTTAGAAGGAGGATGAAAATCCACACCCCTTTACTTGATGATTTGCTTTATTTTGACGAGAGATCATTAATCGCGATTAACTCCATTTTCGCTCTTTTGTATACCTTGTAAGTTATTTAACTTCCTACCTACCAGAGATATTTTTTGTTTAGAATGTTCTTTTGTTCTTACGTACTATGAGTAGTACAGATAATATAGTATTGAAAATTTAAACAGGTAACTTTGTTTTTTATAATTATAAGCTATTTTTATATGTAACTTTATAGTCCAAAGAATAATAATATTGGAAATATCAGAATACGATTATTACAACACTTTTTAGTTTAAAAAATATATTTTATTCATAGAAATAATTTTTTTCTCTATAGAAACAGAAGTTTAATGGAATTTATTTCAATAATATTTCAGTACCTATCTGATACATAATATATGTATTAGAAGCAGTCTTCACTAAATCAATAGCTAGATGTTTTCTTCTTCCGAGTCGATTTTCAGTTTAAATTATACTTATTTTAAAGTAGCATTTCCTTAAAATATGAGTTTTCACTTCACTTCATTAAAACAACAGGTATTTTTTAATGAATTTTTGCAAGTTGTTGGGGATTTACAATATGTAGGTAAATGTACCTACTACATACTTGAATTGGCAGTGATTTAAATCGTTCATTACGTATCGAACAGTATTAATTTGGACATTAGCCACGATACAATCTAGAGTTAGATGTTATCGAATCGGATTTCAGCCTTATCTAATCTAAAGACAAATAAATTAATAGAGGCGAGCATAAGTACCAGTAATCGTTTGGTTACAATTATCAAACTACCTACTGACTGTGATTTTCAAGTATCGTGACCGATTTTTTTGAAAATATTGGTTTTAATCATATCAAAGTATATAACTAAAACTATAAGTTATTAGGATAAGTTAGGTTAAGTTCCTTATTGTATTCTTTCTTAATTAAAAAAAACTAAAACCAATATTGATATTTAATTTAAAGTTAGGCTAGGGAGTGTAGAGCTTGGCTCTTCATGGGATCTGATATCTTTTACTAAATATGAAAATGTTGTTGGTAAGATATTTGTTAATATAATATGACGTAGATATTTTGTTTTTAAGATATATTGTTTTTAAGTTATTACGATTACGATTTCTATTATTAAAAAAATATAACTGATTTTTTGAAGGAGCACTCATTGTATTATTCAGAAGAACAGATATACATAAATATATCTATATATGTGGTTTTTTATTCGCGAGGCGTTCGCATATATCAATGTGTAGCTACTCGTACGTGATATTTCACAGAATGCAACCTCGACATATAGGTATTCTATACATGGCACGCTCTTACAAAGAATTTGCGATTATTCAAATAATATACACGTCTTAATACAATTATATGTGTTTTACTTATAGGTACAGATGTCTTTAGAAAAAAAAAATGTTAAATAATGCGTGCCTGTGAGTGTGAGTAACTAGATACAAGTTGGAGATATCTTTAGTGAATATAGTAGTAATAAAAATCAGTGCTCGGTTGGCTAACAACGCTTAATGCGCGGTTACACGTTATCGCAGCCGTATCGAGTGTTGTTTGGTATATCAGTTAATCAAATTGGGAGCGTATCGATATCACGGACGTCTTTAGATAGCGCACCATTTTTATCTTAATTGATTGTCTCTTTTTTGACATAATACCGACTTATTATTTTAGTGATTTATTCTTTGATGTAGCGTATATCGCCCGCCACGGACGCACCTAATCGTTGGTTTAATTTTTTTTTTGATAATCGGTTTTCTTTGCAGATACGGGTATGAGTCGGTGAACGTTACCGGTCCGGGTGACGATTGACCGGCTGTACGGACTCAACTCAAGCGCTTGACTCTGAAATGCGGATAGCGGTGCGGACTTAAAGTGCGTGTGTAAAAAGCGATGCATGGTTTGTGAGGTCGGAGCGGCGGCCATGGACATGAGCGGCGAGGGCGGCGGAGCGGGCGCGGCGCAGCAGCGCTGGTACGACAGCCGCGTCAACGGCAGCCCGGGCGGCGACGTCGGCTCCGAGGCCAACGGGGACTTCTTCCACTCGCCGCTGGAGGGCGGCCACCACAGCCGCGCCCGCTACTACCACCAGCAGATGCACGCACCCTACTCGCCGGCGGTCGGCTCGCACGGTAACTAACCTTTTACTTGTTCATACCCTTCACAATATTGTTCAGATTTAGTAATAACTACACCGTGGTCTAGCATCACCGTCACCAGTAACGTATCTGTCATGATAGCATGCGCTAAACTTGTAGTTCGCTCTGACATTGCAACTCTCTGAACTGCGCAGTTTTCGTACACTACGCAGAGATACGCCTCGTGTTCAGAATGGACTCGAAGTTGATCCTACCTGCCATGATATTTTAATATGAACTGTTTGTCTTTGCTGCTGACGTCGGTTGCCATGAAGTCCTAATGAGGTGCTTTTAGAACCTAGACCGAAAGTATATTTTTTTTAACTAAATGAAATATACAAAAAGAAAAACTGCAAACAAATAATCAGTATATTTTGTCGACGTTCATCTGCATGCATGAATATATTTTTACTTCACGATTATAAATATAGCAAAATATCACATTTTTCATTAATTTTTTTTTCATCAAAAAAAAATTAAATGTTTATTGTCAGGTAGGTAGCTACTCTTATAACACATACTTGTATACATATGTTATTACGTTACGCACAACGAAAAGCGTGACGTGCATCAATTTTTACAAATTAAGTAATTTACTAGGTTAGAACTTCGACTTTAATTTGTGGTACAAAAAAAGGCGTCACTTTTTTGTATAACCTAAAAATAGTCTACGCGTGGAACCATAAATAACGTCCATTTAAAGTAAGACAGAGCAGCTTAGCAGAACTGCGAGTCGTAACAATTAAATATGTTAAGTTCGCCCGTGTTCCGCAAAGGAAACTGTCAGAGTACAAACGATGTAGCGGACCGGGCTGGTCGGCAGCCATCCGCCAAACCTTATCGCGCATCAGGCAATATCTCTCAAAAACTCCACAATTAATTCACCGGCATCGACCAGTCAAAATCGGCATTCTGTAAGGTGACAGCTTAGGTAAACACGATCTAAAATGGGCCTCGACCGTAAAAGAAAAAAATCCGCCGCGTACTTTTCGTTTTTGTCTTTTGAGGTTTAAATTTTATGGCCGCTATAAAGATTTTCGTGGGGACAGGTGGCTCTTTTTTATAAATTAACTACTCATCCGAAGGCGTACGAAACACCATCTAGAGCGTTGTCCTTAAAGGCTAGATTCGCATGCGCGCTATGCGCTTTAATTTATTAAGCGGTGCGTCGGTAGGGATGCGACACTGGAGAAACTGTGTCACTTCGTGGAAACGGAACTCGGAATCGATTTCGTCGCGTTCACAGCAGTAATGCCCCATACTTTATGTACGCGTTCACCCGACAAAAATTTTAGCCCGTCTGTAAACCCAGCCTCTTATCGTGTTATGTCCACATCCACGACGCGGCTCCTTGTCGCGTTTGATTATATCTAAATTTGGTAAATTCATTTGTCGACGGCAGCGGCCGACTCGATTGGGTACTATAAAATTACGTAAAACATTGATCCCCATCTCTTTATTGCGTTGTTCATTTACGCCACTGAAAATTGGAAAAAAGCGGTTCACGTTTGAAAACTCTATCGAATTAAGTTTACGCTTCCGAGCGATTTTGTTGTATTATTTATGTGCGCTTTGTCCTGTCGTCTTTCTGGCTGTGAGAAGAGGCAATAAAACATATTTTTAAGTTGGCTGAGGTGTGTATAAACCCGCTACGATGACAACGCGGATCGTTTTCACTTTACATTTTACGATCGCTCGCCGGCGCACCTCGCGCACCGCATAATTGTATTAACTTTATTTATTTAATAAACTGTAATGCCTTATCTTCATACACATTAACGAGTGTATAACATTCTTTGAATCTCTTTTCATATAGTTATTATCATCTCGTTTATTTAAATTGTATGTAATATATTACGCATACTTACCTATACTAAATTAAAAAAATAAGGAGGCTTTAGGAACGAGAGATAAAATTTAATATAAATATAAATAAGAACAATCTCTTTATCAGAAAACGGAGATAAAGGTACAATAATTAATTAATTACAGTCATCTGCACTAAAAGGTATTTTAAAGAGCTGGTAATTCTTTCCGGCTTTTCTTAATATAATCGGTCATCTAAACCTAGTATGCATTTAGTTAAAAAATATATTTATTTGTATTTGTAGGCTATGAGGAACTTACGGTAAACGACCTACAACTTAAAATCATATTTCAAATGCAATCTAAAAAAACATCCGACCTGACATTCCAACATGATCGAGTAGCAAACCGTCAAACTTTTGAATTCAATATGAAGTCGGAACAAATAACTCAATAAGACACCGAGATCAATATCGCAAAGTAAATTTCGTCACTTAACAGAACGATAACTGCACATACTCGTAGGGAGGTAGGTAAATATATTAATGGGCGATGCGTATCTATTCAGATAAGGTAGTTGCGTGTTTTAATAATCCTTGATAAACAACAAGTTGTAATAATAATTCAATTTGTATTAGAAAACACTTTAAATGTAGTAACGGCCTTATTTAAGCGTTGCCGATTCGATTCTTTGGATTTTGATTATTTTGTGCGGGTCCCTAAAAGCTCAATGCTCAAATTCAAATCCTAAATACTTAGTTTAGTTTTTCTTTCTACGCCTGTTGTGAGGATTTGTGTGCAATTACATGAATAACTTGGGCTTTGTTCGTGATTAAAAGGAAAGAGAATTAATCTTGTCAAAAATACATTGAAATAATACAAAAAATAGAAGGAAAAATATCAACAAACTAGATAAGGCACATCTATCTAATTTCTCGGTGACATCATAGTAAAGCAAAGCTTATCTTAAAAAGACAAGTAAACAATATTCGGCGCACTGTTGAGCACGAGTCTCTTCTCGGTATTTGAGAGGTTAAGCTAATAGTCCTCTAGTCCCATGCCCAATGCGGATTGGTAGACGACACACGCGTAAAGAATTGAGAAAATTATGCATCTCAGGTATTATGCAGGTTTTTTTCAACGTTTGAGACACGTGATATATTTTTTTTTTAAATACACATAGGTTGGAGTTGCATACCCCGGACGGTATTCGTACCTACACCTTACAAATCATAGACAGAGTTCATATCCACTGGGCTATCACGGCTCTATCATTGTTTTTATAAGGAAACTAGCGGACTCGCTCAAGCTTCGCTTTGACTTATTAATTTATTTATTTGCACTTCTTCCCTATCCCTACCTTACACTACCATACTCCTACCCCTACCCCTACCCTACCCCTACCCTACCTCTACTCTACCCCTACCCTACCCTACCCTACAACTACCCTACCACTACCCTACCCCTACCCTATCCCTATACCATAAACCTACCCTACCCCTACCCTACCTCTACCCTACCCTACCCCTACCCTACCGCTACCCTACCCCTACCCTATCCCTATACCATACCCCTACCCTACCACTACCCTATCCTAGGATTTAGGGGTTTGAAAAATAGATGTTGGCCGATTCTCAGACCTACTGAATATGCACAAAAAATTTCATCAAAATCGGTCGAGCCGTTTCGGAGGAGTTCAAGTTCGAACACCGCGACACGAGAATTTTATATATTAGATGAAAATATGGAAGGGTAGAGCACGGTATTTAAATTTGTAATATCTCTACATAGTAATGGCAGGGTCGTAACCCGATATAGCTTTCGATTTGACGCTCATCCGAAAATTTATCGTTTGGTGACGCGATTGATGGCGCGGATAAAATTATTTATCGCACGCCGGCTGAGATTCACGACTGTACTGTGAACTTCTAGGAAAATGAAACGTATAATCTAGTTTAGGCTACTTTAATGTCTTGGTCATTTAAATCTATGCATGGCCAAGATTTGACAGAGGTTTGAAGACATTTGACGTTCTACATTTCTTCATTTCACTTTCATAAATAAAAACTTGAGAAGTACACTTTGCAGATGTGTTTACTATACAGCTAATTGGCTGTTAAAAATAATAAAGAACACTTCTTATGTGAGCCGATTAAAATTATTTTGCAATAATTAGTAATTGGTACTGACTTTATAAGGTTCGTTTCTGTCTAACACATAACTTATATGTGAATACAGATGTAATATTTGTCGCTATAATAATACCTATCGATGTTAATCAATAGGCAAGTATTCCAGGTGTCATGTAAAATGACCACCGACTGAGTTATTGGCTTTTTTTTTACAATTACGAGTAAGTACATGTAGAAGAATGCGTTTTTGCAAAATGTTTTAAATTGCATCTAACTTTACCGAGGAATTTATTTTGCTAGAAAAATATAAATTAAACATTTTTAGTGTAGATAAATGTATTTTATACAGTTGAACAATGCGTGAAAAAATTACGTATGTAGTACAAGGCATTGACATTCGACTAACTAATTGCCTATTAACGAATAAATATCATGTTTATTTGTATTTAATATAATTGATTAAATAAAAACGAATGAAAAAGGAAAATGTTATGACAAATAAAATGATAAAAATATTCCATAAACATCTTGCGTATTTTTCCTTTTTACTTAGTAGGATACCAAGTAAACAATTCTACTATTAAATTTTTCTTCGACAGTTACTTTTAACTCTACACATTTTAAAGAGCATTTATGGTAAATTAATTAGAAAACAAAAAAGTATTTATTTAAAATATATTCATAAAACCTATCTAAGACATCTACTGAAATAATATTTATTTTTATTTTTATTTTTCTTATTTTAAGCTTTGGATTCTAGTGCATTCGTATTAAATAGGTATTTTTACGAGTATATTTATATTGTATGTACATGTAAGAATGTGCTTCCAAACTGCATTCTTGTGACTCTTCGTGTTATGAGTCTGGGTGTATCAATAAATTGTAGGTGACAAGCTGAAACACATTTAAAGTAGGACGTTATTTTTTTGGGGCATTTTAAGTATTCTATACAGTATACATACAACGTACCTACCGCAGCCACTAAACCCATAATCAAGTAATGTCCTTCAAACCAAAATCAAGTAATGTTCGGGCAAGAGCACGATAGAGTCTCCTTTAAATAATTAACACCGAAGTGAAGGTTTGTGGACTTCACACACGTCCAAGTCATGTAGATTTCCTCGCGAATTTTCATTCACCGTTGAGTTATGTTTATTTTTTTAAATTTTACATAAAAAATCTGCAAAGTTAGAGTGTGTATATTAGGATTTTATCCTACATGAAAGTATTTATTTAATTTTTTACTTTTCTCAAACAAGCTATTTGCCAAGTTAAATTTTAGTTTAACTGTTTCTTAATATCGTTGTCTATTTTATGACTAATGTTTGGATTAAACAAAGTATTTTTACTGATGTATTTTTTACTTACATATTTAAAAATGTATCAACATCAAAGTTAGCTATGATTTCTTACTTGCTTAAAATAATATTTTTAAGCTATTTTAATGAAACAAATATTTAAATTGATTAAATATTTATAAGAATTATCTGCCTCAAAAAAACACCACGTGGCTCGGTTCAAATTGAGACTATTCCACGGAAAAACAAAACTCATGGCGTCCCTCACCACCTGCCAACTGGTTGTCTTTTTGCGTGCCATCCCTTAACAGGCTAGATTTTTTCCAATTACTCCGTCTGGTGAAGTAAATGAATATGAAAGTGGCGGCCTCATCACTATACTACCAATTAAATTGACTAAACATTCCTTTTGCTCAGCGGTGCTGTACCGTCCGTCGTTCGTCTCACACATTTCACCCGTCATACGACTTCGCGGGCCCGTTGCTCTTGTTGTTGCCAGCGTTCCTTTTATTTTGTCTGGCGTATATGGGAAAAAAAAATCGGAGTGCGTAGGTGTACTTAGTATGAAGATATTTTATGAAGGCTAAAAATTTGTCAGACCTTGCTCCTTATAAAAGGTTGGTGGCTTGTAGGTAGCAGGTTTCAAGGCCGTGATAACCTCTGATATGACCTCTGCCTCCGATTCCGAAGGGTGTGGGTTCGAATCCGGTCATGCACTTCCAACTTTTGAGTTGTGTGCATTTTAAGAAATTAAATATCACGTGTCTCAAACGGTGAGAAAACATCGTGAGGAAACCTGCATACCAGAGAATTTTCTCAATTGTCTGCGTGTGTGAAGTCTGCCAATCCGCATTGGCCCAGCGTGGTGGACTATTGACCTTTACCCCTCTCATTCTGAGAGGAGACTCTAGCTCAACAGGGAGCCGAATATGGGTTGTTAATGATGAGGTTTCAAGGGTCCCTGATAAAGTTTCAGTTTTTAATATAAAATGATGACTAAGTATATCAGGCTTTTAATTCAAAAACTGTTAGAAAGTCTTACAGTCGCACGCCCACTAGCATTATATCTATGCGTTTATTTAAAAGTTGTCATCCAACAGAGAGTATAAAACAATGTCCGTGGCTTATAATGAACAGCTATTGTGCAAAGGTTTTCAATTTTTTTTTAATCAACGCGCAGATACGGCTCCCTCTGTTTTATTATATGTAAAAGATAATGGTAGGCTTATAACCGCTCATTACGTGGTGGCTACGTTATTTTTTTTTGTAATTTAACGATGAATGAGTGCTGCAAAAAATCTGTGCGTGCATTTCCCTAATGCGCTGTAGCTCTTGCTTGTCAATTTGTTGATGTGTGTGTTTGTGCGTTTGTGGTGGTGTGTGAAAATGCGTGTGTGCGTGAGACGCGCCCCGCAGATTGGCGCAATTAGCCGCGGGGGGCGGGGCTTGCGCCTGCGCAGCGACATCTCCTCCTCGCACGCACACACGCTTACGCCACGAAATAATGATGCTATGAAACATTAATTATTTCCCCCCATTCCCGGCCACATTAGCGCTCGACTGTTGCGAAAATTCTAAGTAAATTACCTTTATTTCAACCGGCGAGATGACATGTTACATTATAATTGCTTTAGCACAGTCCAAGTGGAAGTATTTATATTCTGTTGACGGGCCAGCCGAGCGGTGCAGGCGTCTGCGCAGGCCGAGTGATAATGGCTATGCACCAGGCATGCTAACTTTACACTAGAAGAAATTTATAGCAACAAAAAATAATAAACATCCCACTGACTTATATTTTGCTAGATGCCGGTTATTCGCTTAACAGTTCCTACTATTCATATTCCAACATTGTCTTTTTTATTCTATCTGTAATATGACGTCATCAGAGTTATCCAGCATGAAATCCAATAGTATCTTTTAATCTACCTATACTAAAAAGTTATCAGAATTGTCTAGTATTAAATCCAATAGTACCCGTACCTATCTTTTGTACGCTACCTATACTATGACGTCATCAGAGTTATCTGAGTCTTAATGAAAAGTAAACAAAATGATTGATATGTTTTACCTATGATTTAAAAACTAAAATTGGACTAATAGTAGTTATGGTAAATCCATCTCTATACGTCTATACACGCGTATAAAATGTGTGCTACCAAGTGAGGAGTGAAGCGACGCGGGGCTCGGGAAATGGAATATGGCGCAAACTTTCCAGACAAGCCGCATTCACGCCCGAATTGTGAATATCGTAATTTATGAATCAATATGTGGGAGTTTCCAGTTTGATTGGGCTACATGACAATTCCGTACGCGACAATATTGTATCGATTTGTTTTGTGCTTGTTACCAGCTCTCATTAGCTTAGCTTTCATCATTATTATGAGTTTTGTAACGCCTCTAAGAGCCGTGATAGCCCAGTGGATATGACCTCTGCCTCCTTTTCCGGAGGGTGTGGGTTCGACTCCAGTCCGGGGCATGCACCTCCAACTTTTCAGTTGTGTGCATTTTAAGAAATTAAATATCACGTGTCTCAAACGGTAAAGGAAAAACATCGTGAGGAAACCTGCATATATAAAAGAATTTTCGTAATTCTCTGCGTATGTGAAGTCTGCCAATTCGCATTGGGCCAGCGTGGTGGACTATTGGCCTAATCCCTCTCATTCTGAGAGGAGATTCGAGCTCAGCAGTGAGCCGATTATGGGTTGATCAAATCATCGTGCCTGTGTAGGTTTTAGGCAACGGGAAGTAGGTACCTATGACTTTTTCGATCGATATCTCAATAACTATGAGCGATAGGTAAAAAATGTAGGGAACCTTAATTAAAACGGTTTTAAAGTACAACAAAAAAGTATTGAGTCAAAATTTTTGTATGTCATCGCAGAATCGAGTTATTGTAAAAAAAACTGAATTCAAACATTTTCTCAAGATGGTGGAAAATGTACATAGGAAATATTCGTGAAGTTAAGTTTTTTAGGCTCCAAAAAATTCCTCCTCGTCTTTCCCAAATTTTATATATAGCTCCCATAGCTCTTTGGTATGTGATCACTTTGTAATTGTAAACCGATTTTTACGACTTATCTAATGACTGTAGTAAAATATAATATCTACAATATCGATTCTCACCATATCTATACTTCAAATACAAAAAGTACATTTTTATCAAATACTTTTTGTATGGAATCCTCGGTAGGCGAGTCCGATTTGCATTAGTCCAATTTTTTAATATAGATATGTATACCTAATTACCTACCTATTCGCGTCCTAGATTTTTTGTGAATTATTTAAATCTATAGGTACTTAAGCTGTCATAATAATTATGCATCTAGTTATTTCGGGGAAGTCAAGCAAATATTTAATTAACATTTATTACCAACTTGTGTATTTTGTTGGTATAATTTTTAGATTTTTAATAGATATATTATAAAATAGTTGGAATGCTGAGTAAGGTTAGGTATTTTTAAAAGAAAATGCTTGTTGTTATTAATTACTAAGGTTTCTTGTATACGGTAATTATATATTACTAACGCATTGAATTGCGCCTCCACTAACATGAAATCCTGTAGAAACCATGGATTTTTCGAGATAAAATTTAGGCTGAGGTAACAGACAGACTTACTTTCACATTTATAATATTATAGTAAAGATAAGTAGGTAAGGTTAAAATATCAGAAGCGAGTGTTTACTGGAATTTATTATGAGTATTTTTAACCTAGGAGGAGTAGTTACGTATGTTCTACGTTTCGTTTATTAACTTAAAATTTTGCACAAACTTTTTCTTGTTTTTATAAGTTTTAATAATTGTTAACCCTGCACTTGGCCTCATCTCACCAGAAAATGATATTGGCTGCACTCTTCTTTTAAATAGGTTAAGAATAAGTCTTAAGAATCCAAATAGATAGGTATACCTACGATGTATTTCTTAAATGTCTTGAAAGCCCCGTGTGTAAGAGCCCTTAGATTAATTAACTCATACCTTCACACTTTTTGCAATTAGATTCAATTATTGTCTAAGAATTGAGCAAAAAATTAAAAATGTTGTGCGGTAAATTAATATCTGTTGATTTACAGCTTGGGAATGTAATTCCGAACCTTAAAAGTACAGTTATGATATTGTAAATTATTTCGAACTAGTGGACCCGGTCAAGCTTCGCTTTGACTTATGTGCACTTCTTCTCTATCCCTACTCTACACTACTCTACCTCTATACCCCTTGACTCTTAAACGTTTGTA
The DNA here is from genome assembly GCF_947172395.1 of Bicyclus anynana. Lineage (NCBI taxonomy): Eukaryota > Metazoa > Arthropoda > Insecta > Lepidoptera > Nymphalidae > Bicyclus > Bicyclus anynana. The sequence continues at coordinate 5,432,821 of NC_069089.1, read as the reverse complement.
TGGGAAATAGAAAAGGGTTGTTTTTATAGTTTTCCCGGCAGTTATTCTAATTTTTCTCACCTTTTAAACCTTCCCTATACCTCCACGAACATTTGAAGACCAAGATAAGATAAATCCGTTCAGCCGTTCTCAAGTTATAGCGAGACTAACGAACAGCAATTCATTTTTATATATATAGATAGATTAAGATGACATTCTGGCTCATGCCCTCTTTCCTACAGTACAAAACAGTGAAAAATAAAAGTTCAATATTGTTTAGTGTCTACCAGTTACTACCAGTCTTCATACAAAAATATTTTTGCAGCATTTCCAAGCAGCATTGTGCAGCATCGGTGAGGCTGTAAGACTTATATCTGTTAACATTTGTATCTGTCAAGTCTTCTGGTTAAAAACTAAAACGTGTTTTTGCTAGGTATAGAGGTTTGTCAATTACCATCAAGTAGGCCATAAATGTTTCTTCTTTTAGTATTCTCTCATATGTTTATACACAGTAATCTTTAAATTTTAACAAAAGTTTAAAAACTTAAAAAATATATATTATATTTATAAGACAGTTTTTTAAATTGTATATAAATTAAGAGTACGCTAATAGTACAGCAATTTTGTAAAAGTAACAGGGTATCTGCGATTATTACTTTCGGAGCTACAGGGATTTAAAGGGTCAGATTTGAGGCGCTGCCGCGGATCCCTGAAAAACGTCCCATACAAAATGGTATGAACTTATGACGTCGTAGGCAATTAATGATCGTTAGATTTGTATGGGCGTTTAAACAAAATTACTAATATCTTTGTTAATTCTGCGTTTATGTTTATAGTTCATATATTAAAAAATGTAAGGAATGTAAGGAAGCAAACGCATTTAATGTAATGTTACAGAAGGTGGGAGAAGTAAAATGATATTTTCACTGTACACAAATTTATTCGATAACAATTTCAGCATAGCTTCCGCTATAATGTTAATATTACACGCTGATGGTAGTATATCAATGAATCTGCTAAACAACCCTCTATTTTATAATATTTGCAAAGTTAGTGTCTACTGTTGGTAGCACGAATATGTTAACAATACAAGTACGTTTTAATAATAGTTCCGGAGTATTATTATACAAACCAAACATTATAATTCTATCTAAAACACATTAATAATTAAAAGATATTTATAACGATCGTAAAATAATATTAAAATATCGAAACACAAAGTTGAGAAATTAAATACAAACTAAATCATAACGTGACGTCATAGTTGTCAAGAGTAAAATAACCAATGATGAATTTATATCATGTAAAATAAATAATTATATTTATATCAATAATTAATAATAACCTCTCCACTGTTCGGATTGACAATCATTGTTACTTAATTAAATTTAACTATAATAACCGGAAGTCATAAAAGTATGAAATGAAATGACGCTACTATACGCTAGGCGGCGACACTTATCTATACGAAATAGGCGGGAAGCAGGTACTATTTGTAACAGAAGCTAAAACTGTATGAATTTTCATCTAATTACGATAAAACATTTTTAGTAGATTTTGAAATTTTATAATCTTATTTATTTTGCAAATATCCAGTCAATCTTTGCTTTTTATGTATAAATTAGTTAACATTGACCTTATTTACCCGAATGTATCATAAAAATCAATATATTCAAACCTAGTCATCATCCCCAATGCTACTGTTTTAATGAAATATACAATACCCAATGTTCACATCAAGGGAGGGAAGTATCGAAAACTATAGAACTTCAGAAGCTTCAAGATTAATTAAGTCAAGAACCGTTATTCATTAGAGGCGGCGTTTATTGGCCGTCACAATACATTTAACAAGCGGTCGCTTTGAATTCTTTTATAATATTAAGCCAGAGCAAGTTGTATGTTAATGTTGAGTCACGTAGGTTAAACACCCTTGGCCTTTGCCATGCGGTCTTTTCGTGTTCAATCTCCGAAATTAACTAACGTGTTACGTGTATAAATATTTACAATCACTAAATTCTGGATACTAATTAGTGATTCGTTCAAATGTAAACCTCACAGGATTCTTATAAATCAAATACCTAGTTATGTGTTTTAAAGTAAAAGTTTTTCCATTGCCTCATTTTTTCGTCCATCTATCGCATACTGCGAAGTAGGGGTAAAGTGAAAAGCACTCGGCTTAGCAGCCAAGGCCAATATGGCGCTCATAGTTTCACTTCCATCGTGATTTCCACCACGTAGTCTTTAATAGTTATAATTGATTTGACAGTATGGTAAGTGGAAATCCATGCCTACAACAACACTTTACAGGTTATAGAACATGGTACTAGTCCTATAAAGTGCCGCCCTGTGTCTATTAACCTGAAGCGTAAGTCATAAACCTAATGTGCCTGTAATTAAACTGGCAACCCTTTCGCCCGGAAAACAGCAGTGCTTCTTAGCGGCACAAATAGGCATGGAATAACTACCAGGGATGAGCCTAACACAAAAAGCTCTATTACTAAAATATTTAAGTAGCACCGATTAATCACAGAATAAGAACTACCTACTCACATTTATAACCAAATACTTAATATCTCTAACTTTCTTTTATATTCTTTAAAAGTTAGCCCTTGACTACAATCTCACCTGATGGTTAGTGATGATGCAATCTAAGATGGAAGCGGGCTAACTTGTTAGGAGTAGGATGAAAAACCACACCCCTTACGGTTTCTACACGAAAATTCTTTTCCGTTTTCCGCTTATTAAAGTAATTATTGTTCGACTATACAAATATAAATAACTTGGCAGTCATTTGTACGTTTATGTTTTTGTAAATATAAACATTTTATTAATTTTCCAGTTACAAAAACGTCTTTAACATCATCAGTACTTAGTACGAGTAGGTAAGCTTTAATCCAGCATTAATGAAGGCCTAAAGATATCTGCAAATGTATCTAAGAAACTTTGTTGTAGTATATATATAGTTTCTAGCATTATTACGTTGCAATATTTATCGTAGCAGCCGGCTTATTTGAAAGTCATTCGGAATTCTTGTTGTAGTAACTAATAAAGTCCATAAATTATAATTTAAATAGTCGATAAGGATCTAACACTAAATCATACGTTTATTTTAGTCCAGACGTCATAAAATCAGTCAATGCATTCGTTATAGGCGAGTTGGTGGGAAACTTTGAGGATGTGCCTCTTATTGGTAGCCGTCCACATCCGCATTTTACGTATCGGTTTAAAAATGTTTTCCAATGAACTCAGCCAAAACCCAGACGACTCTGCGCTGTCCAAATCTGAGTAAATAAAGAAATATAACAGAATCCATTTAGATTCGGGTTATCGTCAAAAAAATGTTTAGTTTTCTGTAGAAAGCTCGCATGTCACGATTCGTGTGACTTAAACGGAGTCTCATTCTGCAGTACGTAGTTGTTGTTGCTTACAATTAGAAAAATCGATTCCCTCGACGCGAACAAATAGTGGAATGGAGCGTTTAATTTTATTGCCACTGTTAAAGTAGCGCACACTTGCAGACAGGTTGGCTTGAAATACATTATGCGACAGTCGTGTCTGCATTCAAATATTTAGATATTTTCTGCACTTATATCTACGTCAAAAATTTAATTAATTAAGAGGCTAATCCAAGTTAATAATCTATACTAATATTATAAAGAGGAAAACTTTGTTTGTATGTTTGTATGTTTGTTTGTTTGATTGTAATGAATAGGCTCAAAAACTACTGGACCGATTTTAATAATTCTTTCACCATTCGAAAGTTACATTATCCACAAGTAACATAGGCTAAATTTTATTTTGAAAAAAAACAGGGTTCCGTAAGATATTTGGGTTTTTCGGACACAAGGTGTAAAAAATCAACCAGAAAAGTATTGTAGGGGTAGGTAGGAGTAGGGTAGGGGTAGGATAGGGGTAGTTGAAAGTTTACATCGAGTTTCACGCGGACGAAGTCGCGGGCGTCGGCTAGTACTCATATAAAGTAATAATAAATAAGAGGTTAATGGCAAGTTTGCTACAACTTGCCACAAACTTACCACAAACTCGTTGGCCAAAACTTAAACTAACGTCACGGTGGTCACAAAAACAGTTTTCACTCAGCATAGCATAGCACAGTAGTATAGAAGAAGACTCTTCTATATACCCTTAATTTTGCCGGCTAGAAGAAAAACGTACGAACGTTGCCAATGTCAGTGTGCGCAGACCATTAAAAGCTTGGTTCAAACGATCGATATCGCTTCTAAACACGGGACGAGCTGACCTAATTAGTAAACTTTTAATGCTGACTGATTTGACCTTACTGAAGTTTTTATACTCCAACACGCTCGGTAGTTTAGAACTGTTTAGTTTTCTAGTAAATACAACGGCTATGACTTTTTACCCAACAATAGTTAAATTAAAACACCTTTAAATTTTGTAAGAGTAGATACTGTTCGACTCTCTCATGAATTACATTTTTTTTGCTTCCGGGAATAGGAATATTGGCCACGTTAAGAAACACATGGGTTATATATTTTTTAATTTATTAACGGCTAAAACTATGAATGAAGTAGAAATGCAGTAGGTATCTGTTTCATATGCATTGTTTTTGCAACTACCCACGAAACCGACAACAAATAGTAGGTACGTGTAAGACAGCCTTTAGTCTGATCAATAACTAAAGTGAGGTATCGAATATTATCAAGTGTTAGTACCTAATAATGGTCGGGATGATCGCCGCATGCGGCACGGTGTTAGTGTGCGATTACCTTAAGTATTCTGTTTACCTGTACATTTTTGTTTAGCCGCTGTAGTTATTATTTTTAATGCTATAGAAACTTATTGTATGTATATTTATTTGTAGGAAGAAGTAGTTATGTGGATATTCTAAAGTTTCAATATTATAAATATTTATTCTACTTATATTCTACATTTTTGATTACAATGGATTTATATTACTATAGTCGACCCTTACCTTTTGCATACCTTCTAGGGAGGCCAATTTTTTTAAAAGCTAATTAACCAACTTGCCATGACCATTGTATTTGACACTTGGCGTTCTTTGTGAGTTGGTCCAAAACTTTGGACAATCGCTTGCCAAACGTTTATTATTATCACAATATAATAGCGTTTATTTATAATCACAATATAATATCTCTACAGAATAGAGGTTAAACCACATAATTTATAGTAAATTTAATATTTTTTTTATAAAATAAAACAGATTTTTTTATAATAACTTCATGGACATATCCATGTTAAGATATAGCGCCTCTACCTACATACAGTATAAGAATGTACAGTACATTTTGTTTCACGTGCACCTCGGCTCATCTTATTAAAAGCTAATTAACGAAGTTGCTGACGTCATGACAATAATGTTTAATACAATGGGTACACAGCTCCCCGGCGGGTTTTTTTTTATATAATCGGTCATTATTAAGTTGGTGCACTGATTCTCAAAGTTGAGAAAGCCTGTAAAAGTTTTATTTTTATTTAATTTATTAATTTAAATTATATTTATTAGTGTTAAATAATTTATTAAATCCTAATTACGTATTTATATTATCTATCTTGTTTGATGTTGTTATAGAGTTTTTCATGAATGGCGTGTGACAATCATTTGTAATTTTTTTGGTAGTTCAAAATATTTTTATGTAGCTATGAATGGCCATCTGTCGCCAAACATCTTCATCGCGGTTGGTTTTAAATTGTTATTGAAAAAGGCACTTGAAGTTTCGTTGCAAGTTAATCTTGCAAGGCGATGCTCACTTTTACGGGGCGGTTTTTCACTCAAAATGCTGGCAGTGCTTCTAGTATGGTCCCGGGTTATTTTGAATTATTTTGACTAATTCAGATATCGAGAGAATTTTCTGCGGTAAACATACTTAAAGTGAACTCTACTCGTGCTAAATACTGAAGTAACTCTACAAAATGCGTGCTATGAAAATTGGGTTTATAGTGTTTTGAGAAATGATGAGTGGGCGTAGATAATACAAAAATTAATAACCTTTATTTAATAAAGTTGTCTAGAAGGAATTGCTAAAAGCAATAGGAGCGCCTATGCATATGCATGTTTAATAAGTTTTTTTATTATTTTCTTTGTAATTGTTCTTTTTGTGCAATAAAGTATCAATAAATAAATGAATAAATGTTTGGGAGGCGCTGGACCGGTATAAAAACGGCTCTCCATCCGCTTCGATGCACAACAAACGTCGACTAGTTTAATATATCCATTTTGCTTTTATGTCTTTCGCGTGATTAGCTTTGATTGATTGCATCCAAATATTGACTTTTGGTTTTAATATCTAGCAAATATACCCGCCTGTCTAAGTTTCTTTTATATTCAAATATTTGTTTTATATATTCCGACTTGAAAATAAATTCATTTTGGTGAACATTTTCAAAAAAAATATTTTCATATTTTTTTTTTATTTTTTTATTTTTAACTTTTTTAATGATATAATTAATAACTAAATATTTAATCTATAAAAGAGATCTTGCCGCATATAAAATATTGTCTTTTTATGCTCAAATATTTTTCCTTTTTTTTGGTATTGAGTGTAACACGTTTTGTATAAACGTGAACTTGAGTTGATTAGAACTGTATCAATCTACGCTTTATCAATTTGAGCCCTTTTTGAAAGCGACAGCAAATAAATAATCACTTGTTAACTTGACTGTATTGGAAGATTGATAGTTTTGTTTACATTGGAAGTTATTCGAGGGTCTCGGTCCAATTTGGATTCGGTCCCTGTTTCCGGTCGATTGGTACGATGAAGGTGATGCACACAGAGCTTGATGGATGAAGGTAGCGAAGTCGAGACGGCCACAGGAATTCTAACAAAAGAAACGATACGTCCAATAAATATTTATCCGTTAACCCGTTCGACTTTTGTGTATACGAAATAAGGTTTATTTTTGTACGTTGTGACATTTACAGGGTTGTAGGTGTAAATTTGCGTGCCATAGTGTGGATGAGTCGGTGGTTATGTCACGATTTGTCATATGTCGCCGTGCGGTTACTATTAACCCCCGGGGTAACTTCAGATTTTTGGTTGGAGGTATTTGAAAAATTTCGTGGTTGGTAGTTTACCTGTCCTGTCGAATCCGTCCTTATTAGTTAGGGGATTGACATAACATAAATAATTTCATTAACTGTCAGGAGAAAAGGGGCAGTTATTTTAGAATCTCAGAATAAACAATAATAATCACACTAAATATTAGTGGTATTATAAAGGCGAAAGTTTGTGTTTAAGTGTGTGTGTGTGTAAGTGTGCACGTTTATTTCCCCTTTGCGCTGTGGCTACTGTAGAATTTTGGCTGAAATTTGGAATAGAACTAGTTTTACTCTGGATTAACACATTTCTAATTTCGTTCTGGAAAAAATCATTTGTGAAAAACTGAATTCCACGCGGACGAAACTCGCAGGCGTCCTCTAGTTTAGAATATATTCATAAGGATCAATAGACAGGTGGGTAGGTATCCAATAACATACTACGATGATTTTAATGATGATGATCTTTACATTATATAAGTAGCAATATCTATTGTCAACAATAATTTTTAAAAGCAAAATAGTTTACTAATTAAACAATAATGTTCTAATGCTTAGATGTACCTTTGACGATAAGTTACAAGTTTAAGGCTACTTGCTTGCGAATTGCCGCTTAAAGTATTTATATTCAACATGAACCCTGACTTGCCGGGAATTCTGGAACCTTGGCTTAATGTCAACACTCGTATATTATCAAAGGCGACAAACTTAATAAATTAAACACAACCAGCTGACTCGCTACACGTGAGCGATCTAAAATATTTCGTATATAAGTTTAACGCCTTGCAGAAATTGTATGAACGCGATTTATGTTTTCATTACGCCATATTTTCTAGGTAGGTATTTTCATTTAGGGCGTTTGGTACGTTCCGCCTGGAAGGCCATTTTCGCAGCACATTACAGAGGATGGACGATTTCCTGGGCAGCATTGATTTATGCGACGCTGTGTTCTGCTTACCAGCTACTGGCTCATTTAAAGCTGTTGGTATGTGGGTAATCTTTTTATAATATTCTTCATTATATAATCTAGTTAATGTTAGCCTATATATGCCCCTTCACTCTGCTGAAATTTCAAGGTACCTACGTAGCTAATTGGAAATAAAGTGTGACGACCTCTATAGTATTGTTGGTAGTGCTGTGGTTCTCAACAGAGAAGTCTTGGGTTCGATTCCAAGCTCTGACCAGTTAAGGATTTCTTAATTCACTGAAGTCACCAAACCCACCCTACCCACCAACCCTACGGACAAAGATTTACCACCTAGCGAATTAGCGTTTCGGTACGATGCCACGTAGAAACTTGCATTGGTATGGGTATAAGAAACTTGTACCTTTTCCAAGTAAGCCCGCTTCCATCTTAGACTACATCGTCATTTAACATCAGTTGAGATTGCAGTCAAAGGCCAACTTGTCATAGAATAAAAAAAAGTAAATATTATCCATGTCAAAAATGTTCGTAGTACTTATTCAATAGAAATTACCTATCGGGTCATATTGGTTGGTAAGAAACTGTCGCCATAGCCTGTCACAATTCACAACACTGACGTAATGTCACTGTCAAAGTCGTCCACAGACTGTGACATACCCAAAGGTATCGGTAGTGAGTGACATAACTTCCTACATAGGAAAGTTGTCTTGACTATTTTTTTACATGCAGCTTCGATAAAAGACACGATAAGATCTGTCGCGAGACATAATGCTCGGTAAACATTGCACGTATTGGGTCCACAGTAATTAATATACCTACTTAATTAACATAATAGATTTCTGATAAATCTTTTAAATACTTTCGTACAAATAACTATACTAATATGGTGTGACCAATTAAGAAAAAAACATTAGAAGGTAAAAGCGGTTTAGATGTAAATAAATGTGTTCATACCAATGACTTAAACGAGTAACTATAGGTAGGTACCTGTTGTATGTAGAAGATAGTAGGTAATATTTTACTTCTATTGTTAGTAAGGTAATCTTTTGCTTCTATTGTACCTACTAGCTTTTCCGAATATGTAGGGTTTCCTGATTTGCCTACGAGTAGTTTTGTTTAATATTCAGGCTGATCACATACTTTTTTAAGTTATAGACTTTGATGATTATTAATACCTAAAATTAGTTCTAATGGTGTCACTATTTTATCTGTTTGTGTCAATATAATTAAACTATTTCTATTATGCGTGTATTTTTTCAAAAACCGTTAATTTTTTAGTTACCTACGTTTCGGTTTTATTTTTTTACGAAATTTACAATCAATACTTAATTTGTAGGTAAGCTGACTGTTTTCCAAAATTATCGTTAAAGTCAAAATCTTGAGCTTTTAAATTTTTAAATTAAGTATTCTTTTTAAAATCTGCAAAAAGATTTTGCAATCGGCGCGTTCATGTGCGTTCCGCTTTAATTAGAAAGTGTTAGTTCGAAGATTGCAGAGGATGAATGATTTCCTGGCGAGCCGCGATTTATAATCTCTTATGTTCTGGCTACTGGTTACGGGCTACTACGTAGAGTCATTACAAGCCGTTGGTGAAGAATAGAGCTATCCATTTCATACCTTTGTATAAAGTTACAGCATTTGTCTTTGTAGCGCGAGCGACGCGGGAGCACTGTACCATCGATCTTATGTGTGTAGGTAAGGAGGCTTTTCTGTTTATTGCTATTTTGTTGTGTCTATATGGAAATTAATAGAACAAGTAGAGGAGAGTAGTAAATAGAGAGACTTTTACTTTTTGTTAAAGCCACAAAAACTATTTACTATATAAAAACTGAAAACATCACACAAGTGAGAAGATTAACTAGCTTTATTATATTTAGTTTTTTTTTATTTTACCCCTCTCATTCTGGAGGAGACTCGAGTTCAGCAGTGAGCCGAATATGGGTTGATAATGATGATTATATTTAGTAGGTATGTCTACTAACCTTAGAAATATAATTTGATAAACAGTTTTAATGAACTCCTTTCATGTTAGTGAGCTACTCTCTAAGTCTGTAAGTATTATCAGATCACCTAACATCATGTACCTAAGATTGGAATGAGGCGCTGATAAAAATAATAATTTTGAGCAATTGCTATTATAATTTCCGTAATCGAAATCATGTGTAATATACGGTATAAGACCGTCAGTATGGGAGAATACATTTGTAGGTACTCCAAACTCGTCCAAGTACCTAAGCCCGTTTTTATCTTAGACTGAATCTTCCCTTAACATCAGGTGAGATAGCAAACCAGGGCCTGTAGCTATGTTGCATGTCGATTCTCTTTCTACAATCGCTAACGCTTCGAAAATTAAAAAAAGATGTATGGGAATGACAGTCATGATCGACAGGTCACGTGATCAAGTTGTCGATCGGATCTATCATTCAAAAACATTTTGTTAGTTTTCGAAGCGTTAGCGTTTGTAGAAAGAGAATCGATGTGCCACGTGGCTTGAGAGAACTTGTCATTGAATGAAAAATAAAGTAACAACACTTCATAGAACGTGCAATACCACTACAGAGATGGAATTTGTTAACAATAGGTTAGTTTCCGTCCGCAGTGTCTAGCTACAATAAAGTTGCCATTATATTATAGTGTGGCCGGCGCGTGCAGTCTAAATCACTATTATCGAGCGAGCTTCGGGTGCATTCCTTGCCGCTAACTTGAAGTTTGTTTTGTGACCGCAGATTATATTCGTTACTTTGAGCTTACTGTATCCCTAGGCTATGTTTCCGTAACTTGTCAATACTAATATTATGGAGAGGTAAAGTTTGTGAGTTTTTGAGATTGTAAAGGGGTAATGCTAAACTGATTTTGAAAATAGGCTCCATTTTATTACCGTATTCCTACGAAAAAGGAAATTACATGTGTGAAACAGGCGTGGGCTGGTTGTAATTTAAATATTAAGCTCTACTATGATAGTTTCAAACGATTAGGTACCTACTTAGAAGATAAGGTAACAGCTAAAGATAAATTTATTATAAATCATTATTATTGGACTTTAATATGTGTACCCATTACTTATTTTATTTTATAATACAATATTAGATTTTCAATTAAAATAAATTATGTAAACCTATAGGCGTAGAAGTTCGAAACCATCTTCGAATTTAATTGAACAACTGTAAAACATATAAAAATTTAAATGTAATGTAATGTTATAGAAATAGATCCCGGAACTTTGTTTATGAATCGATTTATAATCGTTTCATATTGGCGAAGTGGCATTGATCATATTAAATCATGCTCCGAAGTGACGATTGCCACGAGCTGTCAGCGTGTGGCAACATTGATTAAAATGTCTGCCACAGACAAAATAAATAATACCAGTATGTCCACGCAGTTGTAACGTTTGATTTATTATATGATCGCTGATATCAGTATTACATTAGTAAATTCTCTCGCCACATTACATATTAATTTAATATATAATAAATAATAATATGGCGCCGTAATTTAAATCTTGATTTTTTCATTTTACACAATAAAATATAGGTAATCAAATCTTACATTATTTTGTTAAATGTAAACAAAAAATTGTATGTGCACCTATAAGTTTATATATAGTTATATAAAGTATTATTACTTTTCAACAAAAAATAATATAATGAAATTAATGTTGCCATACGCAAAATTTTTACAAGCTTAAATTGGGTAGCTTTTACGGTCAAAAATAAATACTTTTCTCTTATAACGAGAAAATTGTGATTAAGTTCAGTTTTGTCAATTTAGATCAGTTTAAGTTCCGTGTTTAAATAGAAGAAGTGACACTTTTAACGCCTTCGAATACACATAATTTAAAAAATTTAATAGACTGAATAATATATTTGTAACTTGATATGACTCGTTATAAAACTTCACGACCAAATTTTTTGTTAAGCGGCCTTATTAAATTGAATTGCTAAATTAAACTCGTTTGGATGCGGTGATCTTTTAATGAGACTCTATAAAAACATATTTGTGGGAATAAACTTAACTTAACTTGTAAAGAATAAAAACAAAAAGAAAACTATTTATTTATTTGGGTATGAAACACTACTGCATAAAGACTGTTGCATAAAGATTAAAAACTAATTCATTGATTACGAACATGTAATTTCCAGCTAGTGTTAGGCACAAAATATTCAAAATAAAAATAACAGTTACTTTACAATTTTCTAGTATATTATATACCTACTCGTAACAATATAAAGCGATTGAAACAAGCGAAATGTCGTTTTTAATTAAAATCATCTTCAGTTACTGTTACTTTTTGTAACATACTTTTGCACTTAATAAAGCCTTATTTTTCTATATTATTTAAAAATATTCTTTTGTTGATTACCGCCGACAAAAGGGGTATCGGATGAGGTAAAATACTAATTAAAGTCTGCAACACAGAAGTCGGAAAAACTTCTTTTGATTAAGGTTTAATTTCAATATGTCAACTTTACAGGTACTTTTAGCTTTGGCCACCCGGTCTTTATGGCATCTAACAAGCGTTAGTTATATTAATAATACGGCAGTTTACGGAACCTCCACATACATTAATAAATTACGTTTAACTGGAATAGCTATTTGATAGCCATTACAAACGGAGCAGCTTGTTACATATTTATTTACAGATACACCTAGCTATGCGTAGTTAGTGAAAGGTGCGTGTGACTTTTTAACTTTCTATACTTTGTGTGCAGATTCCTCTTCTTCTCCGAGTTTTTTTTTATAACTACTACCTCAAATCGAGACTTCGCCAACGAGTCTGCGATTGCAAAGCGTACATACAGTGTGCCTAGTGGGAGTTTTCAATATTCAAATTCAAATTCAAAATTCATTTATTGCAAGTAGGCTCAGTTTACAAGCACTTTTGACACGTCAGTTGACTATTTGTAAAGATTCTACCACCGGTTCGGAAGGCAGGTTCTGCTGAGAAGACTTACTTATTTTCATACTGTTACTATCGCGTTGACGTAAACGCGAATTTATATGGAATTGAAACAGTTGTGCAGTAGATGGCGCTAGATGGCGCTGTTTCAATTCCTTAGAAATTCGCGTTTACGTTAACGCGATAGCAACAGTAGTACAAACTGCTACTAGGCTCTCTGATCACAACACGCGTTGGTATGAATGGGTACCTTGTAATTGTGTAGAACGTAGGTAGCAACTGAGCGCAACTACGCATATCTTAGCGATTCTCATTCGACGAACGCTTCGAAAATTGAAAAAAATGCATGAGAATGACATTCGGTATCGACAGATCACGTGATCAAGTTCTCGATCAAATCTTTCATTCCCATTCATTCTTTAGCTTTCGAAACGTTAGCATTTGTAGAAAGAATATCGACGTGCCACATAGCTACAGGCCCTGATTAGACGGTGCAAACTTTTAACGTAAATTATCGAACAAGCATCACGTGGCAATTACTTACTTTTATTCGTGATAGGAAACGAATGATCACCAAGACATTCGAATGTACCAAAAATGACCCAGATTGTTTAGATAGTCCACTAATCTACAAGTAGAGTTCGGTATGTCAGCTGAGGACCGACGTCGGAACAACTGTTACTTTTAAACGTGTGCTGCCGCTCCGTCTCCGCTCTCGTATTTTTCCTCGATACCGTAATGCGCAAGTCACGAGCGGTTATGTAAGCGGGCTGCCGGCCGGCGCCGTCATTATAGGCATTATTACTGGAACACTCGGTCTCTCGCCCGGCCATTGTCAAGATTGTGGGGTCAGAGAGACCCGGGCCGACGCTAACCAGCCACGTAATTTTGCTATTCCTATAACCGTCGTATAACCCTATAAATCGCAAAACAATTTACCTCATTCCACGTCGAAACGACAGGCTCGGATCACGTTTAATGGGAGACGTCGTGAGCGGGCGGTTATTAATTATTGAAATGATTACCGCGACTCATATTCTGCTCATGTCGTGAATTGCTATTGCCGATGTGGGTACGTCAGATGCCTATTGTCATAATTCAAATATGCCGCGGGCACATTGCCTACTGCCGTCGTCGGCTTATTTATGTTTTTTCATTCAACTATATTATTGCGTTAGTCAAGTTACGATATAGGCTAATCTGCCTATTTTCTAACTGTTGTAAGTTTGACTTTAAACATAGATGGTGAACGGAATGCGTATTTATAACTAGCGGACGCCCGCGACTTCATCCGCCCTTAGACCTCTTTAATCCGGCCCTCTCGCAAAATTCGTCCTTAACGGACCTCTACTATCTATAAACTACCTCTCTGCCAAATTTTATCTTTGTACGTCATATCTTAAGATGTTAAAATTGATATTGTTTCCGCCACTGTAAAATTATTATATTTGTATCTAGTCCAGTTGTACAGGAAAATAAGCTTCCAGATCTAGGAAAGTTAAGTTGCATAAAAAGCACACATATAACGAACTAGCTGAGGCAGCGCGGTTTCACCTGCGTGGTTTCCGTTTCCGTAGGAATACGGGGATATTATATAGCCTTTCTCGATAAATGGGCTATCTAACACTGAAAGAATTTTTCAAATGGGACCTGTAGTTCCTGAGATTAGCGTGTTCAATCAAACAAACTCTTTAGCTTTATAATATTAGTATAGATGTCACAGCGTATAGGAATGCGAGAGTTGAAAACGGATGGGCAGATTCGCCGAGTATCAAATGGATATTAACAATTACCTAGTCCATTCCGTACCGAACTGTCGAAGCAAATGTAGTGGAAATTTTCTAGGCTGCGTACGCCGAGCGCCGCCGGCATAGCAAAGAGTCGGTGTTTTTTGATCAAGTGAATCACTAGTGTAGCGTGACATATCCGAAGCTGGGATGCGGTCGCGGCCGCTGTGAGATATTTTTCGGATCCATGAACTCTGTGAGGCATGCCGAACTTTTTGGTTGCGTAAAAAACGTTCGATTGTCTATTAAGTGTATTGATCGGAATCTCTCTTTTGGATGTCAGTGTAGTTATAGTAATATACGTAGGTACTTGTTTGTTTAGAATTCGAGCTATGATTGTAAGATTAATGGGTTTTATTTACCGTCAGGACATTCTCAGTAGCAGCCCGAAGTTGGGAATTTGGTGTTTCACCCCCGTGCTTTGAAGAGCCGTCAGTCCTGTATCATGTATCTAAATCTTTTGATAAAAAGTCAAATATTATTACCTCAAGTCCGTTTACGCATTGGAATAACGTGGGGGGGGGGGGGGGTCAAAAGTCAAAATTACCCTTTTCTCCAGGAGAGAAAAGGGTTGTGTCCATTTTCGGTGACTGACTAGGGTAGGGTAGGGTAGGGTTGAGTATTACATTTTTTTAGGAAAAAAGAAAATGATGATGATGGCGACATCGTCATCTTCAAATTAAACTGAAAAGACTATGTTAGAAGTAGGTACGATAATTATAGTCCAGCGAACGGAGATTGCACCTACGACCTCTCGGAGTTGAGTCCGAAATGAGCTGTTCACCTTGAAGGCTCATTACGTACCTGGAAACTGTTTAAAATCCATTTCATGCTATTTGCTTATTTGTTCTTATAGTGCCTACCCTAGCTAAGAACCTTGTGCGTGCCGCTTAGCCGATATACGTACTCTATAGGCCTTCTGTCGTCATCAACCCATATTCGGCTCACTGCTGAGCTCGAGTCTCCTCTCAGAAAGAGAGGGGTAAGGCCAATAGGTTTCTTCACGATGTTTTCCTTCACCGATTGAGACACGTGATATTTAATTTCTTAAAATGCACACAACTGAAAAGTTGGAGGTGCATGCCCCGGTCCGGATTCGAACCCACACCCTCCGGAATCGGAGGCAGAGGTCATATTCACTGGGCTATTACGGCTCTCAGGCCTTCTGTAATGACTTCCAATTACAACATTGAGCTGCCTGTTATAAATACCATTTTAATTATTTTAGCATTAGCAGATTAATAAATACATAAACTACTACTGGTATTGATATTTTGATTGATTTGTACATGTTTATCTGTTCACAGATAAAGTATGTAAATTGGACATAGCTACGTATAATTTATTCAGTCGAGCATAATCGTGTGGGTTCCGAGCGAAGACAAGGGAAAGTGTGTGATATGGATTTCTAATGCGGCTATCCAATATTAACCGGTTTAATCTTATTAAATAATTTCATTGCGTTGAACAAGGTGACGTTTATTTACATAAGTTTTAATCTGTTAGTATTTTAAGCAGGAACTATTGTGTGTTATAATCGTAGGTGGGTGATTGGTTGGTGTTGACACTTGGGACGGCTACAATTATTAC
Organism: Bicyclus anynana; assembly: GCF_947172395.1. Classification (NCBI taxonomy): domain Eukaryota; kingdom Metazoa; phylum Arthropoda; class Insecta; order Lepidoptera; family Nymphalidae; genus Bicyclus; species Bicyclus anynana. The sequence continues at coordinate 5,416,607 of NC_069089.1, read as the reverse complement.
GGCAAATGATGCAGCAGATGTTAGTCAAACTAAGTTATATCAGTTTTTGTATATTTACATTTACAATTAGTAAACAATGTCACGTTTTTAGCGTCATTTAAACAAGTAGACAATAATAAATTCTGTGTAAATATGTTAAGGTACCAGGTAAAAATAACTCTTTATGTAAGTCTTTGTTACTTTAGTAGTGCTTAGTTTATTTTTGAAACATCAGGTAATGTTGTTAGATAAAATAAGGTGATAAAATTTGTCGATAACTTAGAAATAAATAAAAGCGCTTTGGTCTGAGAAGAGTCCACAACATATAAACATAATATAACTTAAGTAGGTACAAATATTTCAGTATTAACACTTACGTTGTATTTCTATACCTACTTATAATAAATCTGTAAAAGGTCAAATTTTGTACATTGAAGATATTTTGAAATATTTATTGAAGAAAATTTATTTAGAGTTTCCGAAAAACAATTGGTAGGTATATGAAGAATAAAACTTGTAGTTCTTCATAAGCAGCCCTTCTTAGACTTCTTCTAAAACAATGAAGAGTCCGGAGTCTAAATCTAATAATTCGACTTCAAGTTTAAAATGTCAATGTTGTAATGTTAAAAATGTGATGGTGCATCTAATAGTCAATTCAATGTTCCCAAAAACCCTAAAGAAACCGAAAAATGCAACTTCCTTCCTTACTCGGAAACAAGAGGAGGATTGGGCATTGACGAGCCTTCGAAACAATGAAATTTATTAAAATGCAATAACAATAAAATTCGTGTCCGGACATTAGCGATGTTAAGTTATTCTCCAAACGCCACTTAATGAGAAGTGATGGGTTCGTAAGAAAATAAAAATACAATGTACCCACCCGGGTACGGGCGAGCGGCGCGCGTTCTATATGCAGGGCGCGTGCACTTAAAATTACATGTCTTGTATGCAAAGAAATGCTTGCCACCGCGTTTTTACGATTGGGAGGAAATTGTTACTTACTGTTTTTTAATAAAACCATTAAATAATAATGAAAATAATTAACCTCGGTAGTGTGTTGCATAATGTTATTAATTTGTTTTATAAAACTCCTGTTAAAATAATGACATACATATATTTTGTTCATAGCACTTAGTACCTATAGGAAAACTTTGGTCAAGTCAAGGTCACGTTTGGGCTAATGCAGAAGCTCTGCCAGAGTCGAGCCCGAAGGCCAAGAACATTAGAAGAAAGTTAATAAGTAATACGTAGATGGAAAGTCACTTTAACAGCGCATTCGTTGAAGCTCGTACTGGTTGTCTCTACGATTTTCGAAAGTTCCCCTCGATTTCTCAAGGATGCCATTATCAGATCCTGATATGAAAAAAATGGAAGAATACCCTTCTAAACAAAAAAAAAGAATTTTCAAAGTCGGTCCTCAAACGACGGAATATCGCTGGACATTAGGTATATAAAAAAATATACATGTAGCCGAACGTAGAACCTCATCCTTTTTGGAAGTCGGTCAAAAATGGGGTACATTGTTCGTCTATCGTTTAGCTGCTAGTTAATAACCAGCTTAATTAACAACTAAAATAACGCATATTAGTAAATTCCTGATTAGATATTTATCAATCTGACAGTAAAGGGATGCAAACCGGCGGACATTTAGAAACCTGTTTCTATGAGCCAGTTCGCAAAACACCCGCCAATCGCGCGCGATATTTTTTACGATTCCTCTTTATCAACAAGCATAGATAGATTGTGTTATAGCAAGTTTATAGCAGCGATACGGGGCTATAAATCACGTGGAGACACCCACGACGAATCAACTCAACTATTCGGCATAATCCGAGTCGGCTTAACGGCTCCCGTCGCTTTCAAGCTATTGACGTACCAACTCCAGATCATAAAATCGAATGTTGTCTTGCATAATTTGGATGTGACCGGTAGTTTGCATATTGTACATGTAAAAGTTTGCGTGTTTGGGTGTTTGTTCGTCACATAAAAATGGCTAAATGGATTTAGATGATTTTTTTTTATAAATACTGGACATTTTAAAAATTTACATCTGTAAAGACCACTTTTGTGAAGTTGTAGTTTTGAAACTGTTTTCGTGGTTGCTGGTACGCGATCAATCGTACTCCACGTTATCATAAAATGAAAAATTAGTAGATATATTGTTTAGTGGAGATTTAGAACATACAGAATACTTTATATTGTTATCTGTCTGTATCTGTTTACATTTTTGCTAATATGATTTTACTAAATAGATGTTCATCATATCAGTATTCAATATATTTGTCCTACAATTAGAATTCCACGCAGCTGAAGTCAAATAATTCTAATAGTAAGTAGTTTTTATAAAAAAACTTATACCACTAAATTCGTTTACTTAAATAAACCTAGTGCTTTAAAGTTTTATGTATTATTTAAATTAATTATTCGCCTTACATCTCAATATGTAGGTAATTTACCAAGTGCCCAATTTGATACCTTTAAAAAGATAAAGATTTATGTTACTTATAATACTATAAATCTTTTGATAACACAGTATTGCAATTTGATTTTTTATAGGTTTTTTATGTTTGGAGGAAATAAAAAATCCATTTGACAATTCATAATTTAATTAAAATCCTACTTCATTGCTAGTCTAATTAAAAAAAATCTAGTGAGCGGATTGAAGGAACTGGATCTAGTGTAGCGAAGTCAAACCCAGATGTAAAGAGACACTTCGTCTGTTAGTTTTTCGATCGATCGACCATAAGCTTTTCGATAAGTAGAACTATTGAACAGTTCAATAGTTCCGGGGAACGAACGATTGTTAAATCCGTTAATTTTCACGGAATTTGTGAGGGTGTGTATGGATAGAGAACCTTTGGAGAAAATCATTAATAGAGTGGAGCCTTCAAGGACACATGCTACTTGACGTATTCTAAGCTAAGGTCATTGAGAGGTATGGTTATGAGCAATTTGTAGCAAACAGCTGTTACAGTTATAGGTACCCCAGTTGCCTGCCTGGATTCTGTAATTAAAAACAGCACAAACTCATAAAGCGTCAAAATAGAATAGGAGCGAAAAGGAACAAATATGAACAAAGTGCGTTACTTTGCTCGGTTTCAGATTAAGTTCTAAATTACGTATATTTTTTTTTTTTCATTCTTTACAAGTTAGCAGTTGACTACAATCTCACCTGATAGTAAGTGATGATGCAGTCTAAGATGGAAGCGGGCTAACTTGTTAGAAGGAGGATAAAAATCCACACACCTTTCGGTTTCTACACGGCAACGTACCGGATCGCTAAATCGCTTGGCCGTACGTCTTTGCCGGTAGGGTGGTAACTAACCACGGCTGAAGCCTCTCATCAGCCAGACCTAGACCAATTAAGAAAACCTCAATCGGCCCAGCCGGGGATCGAACCCAGGACCTCTGTCTTGTAAATCCACCGCGCATATCACTGCGCCACGGAGGACGTCAAAATCGCATGTTCTTTATTAGATAAATCTTGGTTTAAACAGCGAGAACAAAGTGACACAAATAAAATAAACTTGTCACTGATATAAAACATCAGTAGTTGTTATTCTCCCGGCTGCCTATCACACGCCCCGGTAGCCAACCGTGACAATAAGAATCGTAATATAAATGTATTATAATCCAATCAGGACAACGTGAGGTGACCGCCCGCGCGCACCATTTACCATTCCGGACGCGGTCGACGGGCTCGTAAAATATTTTTAGGACAACACTTATAAGAATTAGAAGGACACTTTGTATTGATGGATAACATAAATGTAAATTATACTGGGGCTTCATGTGTGGCGTAGTAATCGTCTTAACGATGGTCCTTCAATACTAGATGATCAGACGACAAATTTACTAACTTTCACAGAATGTTAGTTACCTAGTATAATTGACATCAAATCAATAACAGGCGCATTTTCCGTATTCCGTAAAGCGTTGTAAGTTAATAAAAAATCACAATGTCAATTGGGCAGTGTCATCTACCTACGAGTACTCTATGATTTCCACGAAGGGTTGTCTGTAGTCACCGGATGATATTTTTACATATAATCTCAATTTTAATCAGTTAACATTAAATACATTAACTTATGAATTACTTACTAGTTAGTTAGTAGGTAGTTGGTAAATATCGTGTATGTTTATTAAAGTAAGAGAATGAGCCAGCTGGTCTGTATCTGTATAGGTATACGTACTTAAGTCTTCTTTATCATTAGCTAATTTTTAATGACTCACTACCAGACCTCTCTTTTTCAGAAAGTGATTTGGATCTTACTAAACTAACCTAACCATTAGACATTATAATTATACTAAAGCTGAGGTTAATAGTGATGCACTATTCATCAATAGATTGGTTATCCCAGAACTTATTAAATCAAAGATTGAACCTAGAGACCTCTTCGAATGCAAGTACTGTAATATCATAATGTCAGAGGATAGTCGTCAAATATGTAGTGCTTAAGTAGCTAGCTAACGTGAAAAGTGTTTCTAAGAACTGCACGACGTTGACATTTGCGATTATAGAGATTGTTTTGATTTTATTACTTCTGTGTACAAGACTAATAGATATCCTTTTGTACTAGGATATCTGCATAATTGAAACAAGTATTTACTTAACCATTGCATTAACCAATAAATACCTCATATTTTATAACTGCGGTTAAGTTGATTTTGTTACTAGAAAACACATACAACAATAATAATTCTTCTTAGGATACTAGAATAGAAGAACATAGAAGAAAATACTTTTAAGAACAGTAAGACGTCGAAAAAAGTAGCCTCTTTTTGTTGTTGATGTCCAGTCGACTCGCACGAAACGACGTGTCTATTGAGAACAGCGAAAATGTGGAATACTCTTCTGTGTTTCCTAATATTTATGTACTTCTTCAAGGCAAAAATGTATAGGCATCTTCTGGGCAATCGCGTTCCAACCTAGACCTCATCATAGCTTTCGACCAGGTATAATTGTAGTCAAGCGCAAGTCTCTTTGAATAAAAAAACTAAATATTGAGTTAAAACTACTACTACGAGTATCATTTTAATTATCAACCTATTTGACTGATCCACTACAGGATCATGGGGTTGTGATATCACCAACTTTCCAACTCCAGGCTGCCACTGATAATTTTTGGAAAAAAGTTTATAAGTTCTCATCTCTCCCTTCTTACTTCTTCTTACTTAAGTCATCATCATTATCACCTATATTCGGTCGTATCTATAGTATAAAATCTTCAATAAGTTCATCGTTCTTTTTTTCTAGGTCACTTATGTAAACATTAGATACAGGGCTTTTCGTGATGCATCTAATTTGCGTAGATCTAAACTCCCATTTGTCATCCAAAAAAGTTTGGAATAGATTTGTATCCATATAGGTTTCATAGTTTAACTTTGAAATTCTGTCACATTTGTTTTCATTTACATACATCTATGTCAACTTATATAAAATCAAACCTTAGCGTGATTCACTGCAGTTTCGTATAAGTTTCGTGTATTATGTTAAGGCTATTCTTATTAAATGCATTAAATTAACCTTTAACATGACTCTTTATTTAGACAACTTATGTATAAATAAGAGGTAATTCTAAAGTTCTTTTAAGAGTTGATTTGGATAATTTAATAATCTTTTAATTGGTTTGTCTCACAATTTCTGGCTTCAGGCTTTCAGATGTTTCTTAAATTCACTGTTTTATCATTATGTGTTTTACACTGTTAGATATAGGAGAAAGCATATCTGATCATAAGTCTAAAATCATCGCATGTAATAATTCTCACATCCTCACAATGTACGCAGTATGCACTAACTTGTAGTCATCAATTTGATTTGAAGTAAGTTAAGCTACGTGGCATTGCGTCATATCTTTCAGACCAAGACACAGAGTTCCTACTCATAGCTACTTGTCAGTACAAATAAGCCTTTTCTTAAATTTGAATGAATTAATATGGATATTTTTGGATAGATACATGGTCTTAAATACAACAGTCAAGTTATTGACATCCAACTAAAAATATTGAAGACCCAAATAAATATATTTTGTTAAATTCACTTTGCATAAGTCAGTTTTAAGTATTATAAATCAAAACAGTTAATTACCTCTTTTATACCTATTCACTTCAGAATCTGGATGCAACACAATAAAATTCTTAATTTACTTATATTTCAAAAATGCTAAAAATAACTACATTTAACTTTACTTTTTGTTTTAAATTGGCACAATGTGTTTATATTTATCTGACTACATTTTTTATTTGGAGCTTTATTTTTGAGTACAGTTATCTCTAATAATGTCTATCTAGATATTTTTGTATGACTCTAGTCTTACGCCTTAAAACTTTATTTAGGAGAAAACCTAAAAATGATCCAATTAAAACATTTATATTATGTCTTACACTTAAAACAAGGTTGTTTTTACGCAATCGACTGATTCACTCATTTGAAATTATTATACACAATCTTGACACTAATTTATGTGGAAACATAACTACAAAATAACTAGGCTATGATTTATTATCCGCTGAGAAAATCTAATGTGCAAAAAAATACAAGAGAACAGACGAAGATTATGTCCAAAAGGAATATTTAACATTTGAAATGAAGCGCGAGTTATAAAAAGTATTATACCTAGCATCAACACCGATGTATTGCATAATTCCCACGCTGTAGATGATTATATTAAAATAAATTATTACGGATAATATTATGTAGTTATGTACACATGTGTAGCCAAGAGGATTCTCGGTTTTACCTTCATAGAAGGCAACCTATTTCAATCGATAGGTCATGTTGAAGATTTTAATTCAAGTAGTGAAAAAAAAGAATAGACTTTAATAAGTAAGTACCACAGTTGGGTTGTCTTAGTAGGCACCTAAAATACTCGCCGTCGATGCGACGATCAATAAATTAAAATTAATTCGGCGTGCGAACGGCGAGATCCGATACGCGATACTGACGCCTACATTTATCATTCGCTAACACGTCGGACATTTCACAGGGGACGCTTGTCATGCGAATGTGGTGTTTACAACGCACGACATAAGGGCTACAAGGAGTCACCAGCGCGTAGATGATCGAGCACGTAATGATCCGTCGCAGGAACAAAGGATAACACTTCTAAAGACAATAACTGGAAGGGATAACTTGGCGTGCATGCCGACCGTTAAGCCGGGACACACGCTCCGGCGCTAGTCGGATGCGCGGATCGCGAAACAGTAGACTTGGAGACGACACTGGCCTTGACGCCCACTGGGAAGTTTCTCACGATACACAAATCCTGCTTCTGACATTCTCATTTAAATTATGTGAAATTATTATGTTTGCAACAAAAATATCAACGCACGGCTCAAGTTACATAACGACATCGTATAGGACGCCTAAATGCTAACTGACCGATGATTCAGCCATTACATTTAGATCTTTGATAAGATGTTTAGCACCTACTAAATGCAGATCACATCTTTTATAATACTTAAGTCTAGCTATATTTTCTTTATTGTTTCAGTGAGTAATTGTAATTTTTTTTGAACAACATAGTGTTACTGTTAGGCCAGTGTCGGCAGAATGTTGAATCTTGTAGACTGTTTCAAACTTATACTTCAATGACTATTTGAAGTCAATATTATAACTTCTGTTATAAAATGTTCCATTTTTATAATATTACTGCTATTGCTAAATCTTACTTCGGAATTACAGTTTAATTTATTAGATGATCATAATTTTAAGGTCCTTTCTAAAATAATGTTTAAGCTCCGTTAACAATATTTACAAAAAATCAGTAATTGGATTTACAATTAAGTTCATAAGAAACACAAAGTTACTTAATTATTAATTTATTTCGGATCGACGACGCGATCGTAGTATCTCGATTAGATAAGATCTTTTTGAATTTATAAACGGCCGTGAAGCGTATATACATAGGAAATAAGACGTAACTCCGCCGAACATCCTGTAATGTACATTCGGAATGTAGTTGCAGGCGCGTATAATGTTAAACGCTTGCGAGGTAATAAGCAGAATGGGGCAATGTTCGCCGTGAGCGAAGGAGTAATATGAAAGGAGGGAGCCGGCATTGGGACCACGCCTTGAAATTTTTGTGTAATAATCGGGTCGAACAAAATCAATGTGCTTTTTCACAAACTTATCATTAGTATGTGAGCTACGTATTAAATATAATGTGGTTATTTATTATATAATCTTATGATTAATGCAAAACAACGGTCTCGTCGGTATTTTAGAGGACCGTTCGGCTACGAAAATTATGTGATTCTGGATTCTGGCATCGGATTCTGGATTCTTCGATTGAACAATATAAAAAAGTCTTTCTTTTCGAAAATTATCAATTAAAATGAAGTTATCATGACAGAAACTGAAATTAAAAATGAAATTTATTGAAAATTAGTATTTTCAGGCTGTCTGTTCCACAACATTGCAAATTTTCACCAGCAACAAAAAGTAGAATTGTGAATAAATACGAAGAAATTAATCTGTCATGACAGTGTCTCTTCTATACATGAGCATATTTAACCAATAATGGTTAAATATGTCCTTGCCTTCCATATCCGTAGTTGGGTAATTAATGTAACTAAATACAACGTATTAGGAAAAGTGGGAACCGGCAAGCAAATATTTTGGAAGGGCTTTCCAAAAACCGTTACAAAATAAGCTTAGCGTCAATGTTGGCAACACTTGCAGTGCCCTGTGGCGCGCTGATAAGATCTCTTGTTGCATCTGCCGGGGGCATGCTAGGGGTTGGGGTTCGATTCCGGTGTTTTGTTTGCCGGCTGTGAGAACCCGCCATGATTGGTTTATGATTTGATTTCGTATTTACATTCATTACGAGCATTATTTGCGGATATATAAGTAACTACACTTTTACTCTACTCTGCAGGTATAGTCATATACATTTTTTGTCTTTGGAAAGTGTGCCAAGTAGTTTATTTACCAGAGTTTTCATAGTAAGTATTGGAAAGTATATCTGTAAATAAATATTTAATGATAGCTGACGCCGCGCGGTTTCACCCGCGTGGTTCCCGTTCCCGTAGGAATACAAGGGTAATATATAGCCTTCCTCGATAAATGGGCTATCTAACACTAAAAGAATTTTTCAAATCGGACCAGTAGTTCCTGAGATTAGCGCGTTCAATCAAACAAACAAACAAACAAACAAACAAACAAACAAACAAACAAACAAACAAACGAACAAACAAACAAACAAACAAACAAACAAACAAACAAACTCTTCAGCTTTATAATATTAGTATAGACTGCTGTTTTGTTAGTTTAAATAAATTTACATTTTGTAGATTCAAATTCACGTGATTTCTTTTGCGTAACAAGCGATGAATCTTTAAATTTTCTGCTACCGATAACTTATAGTCTTTCTTCATCAAATACTCGTATTTCTGTGAAAACCACAAAAGAACCAATTTCAGTTTCATTTGACGATTAGTGTAAAGAAGCTTTTTCGTTTAAGTATAATTTAAAAAGATATACAGTATAGATTTATTATAATTATGTATTTCCTTTTATAATGAAAACAAGTTTCAGGAAATTTAATAAAAACTTTTTCGTGTAACTGTAAAATATACGTAGGTTCGTTTGAGTGCTCGCTAATTCAATTTTCGCCATATTGATGGAGTCCTTTTCTCTTTTTAATAACTCGCTCACACAAAATCCCCAAACAATCAAGGCTTAGTTCACATATCTGGCACAATGGCCGAAACTAGCAGCCCCATAATAAATAAAAAGCTGTTTTGCCCCGTACCACGATACCCTACAGAATATGTTTTCGTTTATTAATTTTCGATTGGAAAAGACCGTAACGTATGATTTGTCCGTGAGTATATTATTACCGCGTTGTTTTTACTTATTACGAGTAGTATTCGAAGTAAAAGTATACTAGCTTACTTACGTGTTTCTAACATAGTTCTTGAAAATATAAATTAGATATCTTCATATGTATATATCTATTCGTATATAATCGAGTTACCTTGTGTGAAAGTAAGACTAGTTTATGTTATAAGATAAGAGTATACCTAGTTTTTTTTTATAAATTTGGAACATTGCTTAATTATTACATATTATAATGTTATCTATGATGAAATATTTGAGTAAGCTTTAGTTATTCATAATAACTAAAGTTATATTATGTTTAAGGAAAAACGGTCAGCTTCAAATTATGACATTGATATTTCCCTGATAAATATGCATTTCTATAATATCATATTACTAATGAGTAGTAGAGAATTACGCACAACACAAAAACATACATTAATTATACATATGCGTCGAATAAAAAACGTCGGTTAAAAACAGTAATTTGTTATGTATATATATAAATAAAAGTGTAACCCACGTTTCGCAATAATACGACACGTCTAGTGTGCTTTACGATCGTGTCGATTTCACCGATTTTCGGTATCATGGTAGGGGGCAGGTAGGGCATGTGGCGAGATGGTGCGATAACGGGAATTATTCATACGCGCTATCGGGCTGCCATCGCTGGTGGCATTGTGAGGGGAGGCTCCCGGTGTCACGTTGTGCGTACACTCAGCTAACCACCGTGGCTGTAGGGCTGCCCACTGGGACTTTTTACTACCGTTTACTGTCTTCATTTCAGCTAAATATTGTACTTGACTCCGCGCCACGAAAGTCCCGCGGCTAAAACCTGAACTAAAATTGACAGCGCCTTACACAAATGACTATAAGACCGCCATTACCAAATGACAATGAGCGTCACTAAGACATTAGCGCTACGTCTGCGGGACTTGTTTCGTGGCGCGGAGTATATACTCACATGTGATCCGTGATAGCCCAGTGGCTATGGCTTCTGTCTTCGTATCAGAGGGCGTAGGTTCGAATTCGGTTCGGGGCATACTCCAACTTTTAAGTTATGTGCATTTCAAGAAATTAAATCGTGTCTCAAACGTTGAAGGAAAAACATCGTGGGGAAGCCGGTATACCTGAGAATTTTCTTAATTCTCTACGTGTGTGTAGTCAGCCAATCCGCATTTGGCTAGCGTGGTAGACTATTAGCCTTACTCCTCTTATTCTAAGAGAAGACTCGTGCTAAACAGTGAGCCGGTATGGTACGAATACTTCGTACGAGATATACCCGCGGCCGTCCATTTGCACTCCCATCCTGAGTGTATAGTTATTAGTTATTTGAGCATTATTTTGCTCCAGAATTATTTTTAAACTGTGATATCTTCTAAGATATTCATTAGAAGCAAATGATGTCAAGGGCAATTTTGTACAAAATTAAACTCTTGTGACGAATATTGTGCTTATTTGGACGTTGTATACTAAAATGTTTTTAAAAACACCTTCGCAAATAATTCATTATTCAAGAATTCTGACTAACCATAAGAACACTATAAGATAAGCTTATAACTAATTTTGAAAATTCTTTTGTTTGAAAGAGGTTACAATATTTGTGGGGGTTCATTATTCATGAAAGTTATGAAAATTTGTAAACTTTTATAAAATATTTGGCGTCGTATACTGGGTACATCTAGTCCTACTAATATTATAAACGCGAAAGTTTGTTTGTTTGTTACTCTTTAACGCCGCTACTACTGAAGCGATTTGGCTAAAATTTGGTATGAAAATGGATTTTACTCACGAACACATAGGCTAGTTTTTATCTCGAAAAAATCCATGGTTTCCCGAGATTTGCGAAAACTGATGATTTTTTATGATTGTTTGTTACTCTTTCACGCCTCGACTACTTAACCGAATTAGCTGAAATTTGGTATTGAGATATATTATAGCATGGATTAACATATAGGCTACTTTTTATCCCGGAAAAATCAATGGTTCCCGAGGGATTTGTGAAAAACGCGGATGAAGTCGCGGGCGTCCGCTAGTTCTCTATAAAAGTAACCAAAACAACGGCGACTAATTAATATTTCGACAAGCGACACACAGTTTGCCCACTTTTGCTACGTACGGGTGTTCCTGATAACCATCTCTGATAATCTAAAGCTACGATCAGCACCTGGATCGACTTGATGCGGGTACAATATTACACATGACAAAAGCTTAGTAGTCCTTTTTACAATGCAATAGAGTTTAAAGTCGAGTAAATTGAACGCTATAACTTTGCAATCGGGATGTAGACATCCGTGCAATGTTAGTCATCTTTGTATGTAGTATTATGTTTATCAATTAATTATGTTACGCTGTATAGACGGATTTACTTCCGATTTATTAATTGGTTATTCGGTTAATTAATCACAGTCAAGGCATTATGGGATTTTTATTGAAGGTTATATTATTATTTGTGATCTATATTTGGTTAATAACTTTAATTGCATCTGTGACTTGCTATGCATTGATATAAATAAATATGAAACATGTATATAATCAAGCTACAAACGCAATAGCTCCTGTAACTATGTCCAAGTAAATAATATTATGTATATATCAACTACTACATGAACTTTTCAGACAAGTTTCATTTTGAGATTTAAAAAATCGTGTTGAAAAATATTATCCCCAAAAAGTTCAAAGTACAGAAAAAAGCAGAAAGGTAGGCCACAAACAACGTAACTGATGATAATTCGTAAGGAGGGAAGGAAGGAGTGACTTAAGGAAGTGAAGGAAAGCTCACAGAAGTAGGCGAAAAGTAATGAATCTATTGGCGTCGCATGATTGTGAAAACCAAGACTATAAACGGGATAAGGCAAAAGAAAATCTGCTTGGTTCGTCAATCATAACGACATATAAGAAAGGCCACATAAGTTGACGAAAAATAATGAATATATTGGCGTCGCATGATTGTGAAAACCAAGACTATAAACGGGATAAGGCAAAAGAAAATCTGCTTGGTTCGTCAATCATAACGACATATAAGAAAGGCCACATAAGTTGACGAAAAATAATGAATATATTGGCGCCGCATGATTGTGAAAACAGACAGTATAAACGGGATAAGGCAAAAGAAAATCTGCTAGATTCGTCAATCATAACGACATATAAGAAAGGCCACATAAGTTGACGAAAAATAATGAATCTATTGGCGTCGCATGATTGTGAAAACCGACAGTATAAACGGGATAAGGCAAAAGAAAAGCTTGGTTCGACAATCATAACAGTAAAAAAACAGTATCTCAAATTAACAGACGCAACTTTGTAATAAAACTACAGCAAACTATTGCCAAAGTGTAATTACGAAGTACATGAGTATTGGATATAAATATAGGCTTTATAATTTCAATGTAAGTTTTAACTTAACCAACTATTAGACCCCGCAGCGCACCGCGGGGATGTTAAGCAATGACGTTACCCTGTTACACCAATAGACAAGGGATGGCCACCCCAGGGGTGAGTGCACCAATCACAAGCCGCATTCGCACAATTATCATTACCCTCCCGATGCCGTACATATGTTTGCTTTCACTTTTAAATAATAATTTGTGGAATGTTAAATTGAATGGGGTGTTATTTAAAGTGACGTAGGCAGAATATACATGAAGCATGTTTTAATTTTTATTCGCTTTTCTAAACTGATAAAACAACTGGTTATTAAGTTTTGTAGGGTTGTCTCTGTATATTAAATTCTATAAACAATAATTAATCACTAATACACAACGGAATACAATGATTAGGTATTATTTTGATTTGAAAGCATTACTACGTCCGAATGGCTAAAAACATACCAGCCACATATTTACGTTTTGAGACATATACCTACCCCTACCCTATTGAGTCACTATAAACTGACAGATTTCACTTTAGTAGTAGTAAACTTAGCATAGTTGAAACAAATAAGAATTTGAAAGATGTGATAACCATTCCATTTTCCACCTTGACAAAGTTAGTTCATCATTACAAAGGAAATGGTCCATTTCAGGTCCACTCTTGTACCTCGTATCATTAAAATTTAAATACAAGGATTTAATTGAAATCTAAATAATTAAATAAATCTAACTAACTAAAAATAAAGAAATAAAATTAAAACCCATGTTTTGAGTTATATCAAGATGGCGCCCTTAAAGCAACTATGACATGACAATTGGCAGCAAACGTCAAATCGACTACTGCATGAAAAACGTCATCAATCCGCCATTATTAACCATATATTGTTGCATTTCTTGGGAGAAAATGAATATTATTTCTAAAGAATTAAAGTAAATTCGTAGATTTGTATAATCAAAAATAATTTAAAAAAATATTTCTTTTATTTCTAATGACTGATGCTGGCCTCCATACAATTTTGGACCATCTCCTTTCGCCAAAATCGACATGTAGCTTGATGAGCAACTTCACATTATCTAACAACAGAGTCATGGTGGAATTCCAACAGCGTTTATTTTTGCGAACGTTTTTTCATACACCAAAATGATGACGCGGCACCTTTTCAAATGGCCGTTTTAAAATTCGCCCGCTTAATTATACATTTATATTATAACAAATCACGGTGTACACTGTATTTAATTAACGAAACCTCAAACTGGCCCACTATTTTAATTGCGCCGGTGTTTTGACACGACTTTTGTAATATTTTGGAAAAGCGCGCCTTTGTTCTCGGCAACCTACTCTGAATGAAGGTCGTTATTTGTTTATCAAATCCTCATAAACGTGATGGTTGGCTGCGCAGGTGCATACTGCCATCTCATCCGGTTATTGAGCCCAAAATGTGACGGCAAAATGCTTCTTTTTGTTTAATAACAAATTGTAGTGGATATGTAAAATGGTAATAGCGTAACTTGAAAGATATTCATCTTTGTTCAAGCCTGGTATAAGATACGAAGCTATTCACAAGACCAGAGCTATCAATTTAGTATATATACCAAACTTGTTTACGCCTGCGACTTTATCCGCTCTTAGACCTCCTTAATCCGGCCCTGTCGTAAAATCCGTTTTTAGCGGACTTTTACTAACTATAAATCACCCAGTATTGTAAGTCAAGCGGATTTTGATATTTTTATGATAAGTGATCTTTTGTCCGCTCTTAGACCTCCTTAATCCGGCCCTGTCGAAAAATTCTGTAGACGTTTACTAACTATAAACTACCTTGCAAAATATCATCTTTGTACGTCAAGTTTTTGATATTTTTGTGATAAGTGACTTTTCGTATATTTAGAAGAGCAAAGTAGAAGATAATTTAAGTTAAGAGGAATTGAAGCTAGAACTTTTCAATTGTAAATTAATCCAATACAAACTGCGACAGAGGTTTTGTCAAAAATTCATTTGTTAATCAATACGCAACTATTAGTATTAATTTGTTAGTACGTTTGTTTCGATTAACTGTAGTTTAGTAGGTAATAAAACTAAATTATATATATTGTAATAAAAAAAAACGATATGATACTTAATAGTCTTAACAGCATATTGCCATGAAACATTAAAAAAAACTTATTGCTTGATGGCTCCCCGCACTCGAGGCTAAATAGAGTTGTCGTGTGAAAGAGTTGTTGGTTCTCAATAATATTAATTTTGGTATCACGGGCGGTTCGTAACGCCTTAACATTGTCCGCCCTAATGACGGCCACTCACGACGATGACTTAGCCGTTGACTGAGCTTTGTCCGACCCGGTTCATTCCCGTGAAGTTTCGACAACCGAAATTAGGTGACTTCACCTTTTCATTTGCTTAAAAGATTCGCTCCTAAGAATTTTAAAGGAAGGGTTTTTTTTATACCTATTGTTAAGTTAATATAGTTTTTTTTAATATTACTTACTTACTTATTTTGGTTACTTACTCTACATTTTATTTATTCATTTTGTATCCACACCACACTAATATTATAAAGAGAAAAGATTTCTATTTTGTGTATCTAAGACTACTAGACTCATTTGAAAACTACATTATCAGGGATTAACATAAGCTATATTTTATCCCCGTATTCCCACGGGTATGGGAACTACGCGGTTGAAACCGCGAGGTTCTGCTGGTTTATGGTAGGCGTCCACTGATCCGCCTTGAATAATTAATTTTACGTTAGAAAAAGTCCGTTTGATGCGATACCTCTGATGCGGATCTGTGGTGAAATGGTTTTGTCTTCTAGATCCCGGCTATATATGTTTTATGTATGTGTAATCGTAAATGTCTGCAGTAAGTAGTTCTGTAGGGTAAGAGTATGTTTGTGTTCGCAGGTCGGACGCTGAGCGGCGGCAGCGGGCAGGTCTGCAGGCCGCACTTCCACACGCCGCTGCACCCCTGGCTCGACTCCAAAGCGCTCGGCAGCGGAGCCTGGGGCGGGGGGTTCCAGCAAGACACGCCCGCTGACAAGCCCCTCTCGCCCGCGCAGCATCCTCACCCCCATCCTCTGTTCTCCTTCCCCCCCACGCCGCCGAAAGACTCGACGCCGGATTCCGTGGCGGCGGCGGCGCTGGGCCAGCAGGACTACCAGGCTGCCGTCGCGCACGCCACGGCCATGAGCGTCGCGTTCATGCAGCAGCAGCAAGAGCTGCCGTTGTGTGGTGACGTCAAGCCCATGATGGGCGTGCCCCCCTCCAAACAACGCGAAGGTGCGCAGCCCGACACGTGTCCCCAAGAGAGCCAGCCCTCCGGGGAGTACAACGCGCAGTACAACAGCGACTATTACAACTACCAGGGGAAGGGGTATAGCGGGCAGCAGCAGAGTAAGCCTCGCCCGAACAAGACGCGAACGAGCGCCGGTGAGTCGAGCACGACGCACTGCCGAGAGCACTCGCACAACACACGCTTATCCGATCACCTGTGGCCCTTGACACCTGCTGAACGAACGTTGATTACCCTCTTAGAACCATGTTTAGGTTTACCTTTCGCTAGGAAATTTATTACAATAATTAAAACAGAAATGTTCATCAGCTGCGCCAATGTAATTCTTGAACTTCTGTCGGCCAATTCACTAATTTTCACAATAGTGAGACTACTTAAATGATTAACATCAAATGAATAACAACAACAACATTATTCTTATTCCGTAAAGCTCATAGTTGACAAGAAACAATGACAACTGGGCAATATTCGCTCTATGATGTCCACGAAGGGTTGTCAGTAATCATCGGATGACATTTTTTACCTCAATATTTCCCAGTAAGCATTAAATTAATAGTGAATACGAAACCACATTAAGAATTACTAACATTAGTTAGTCGGTAAATTTTGTGCTATATCAACTGAAGCTTCATAGTTAGTGAAAAGGCCCACTGAAGAGTTTAATCCTGTTGCTGACTACATTTGCGTTTTCATCGCGTCTTGTAAGTCCGACAAATTCAGGAGAATTAAGATTGTTACACAATCACCAATAAATAAACGAACAATTATATTTCGCTTGTCCATGAATCACGCTTAATATTGTTCCGATTAAAAGTCGTGGTTGTTTACAGATAGCAAAAGAACACTGAAGAAAAAAAGTTAAGTTATTATATTGCCAATGATTAATTTTCATCTTCGGCCCGATTTCGATCAGATCTGAGTACTTTCAAAATCCATAGTTCTTAATCAGTAGAATCAAATCGAGCCGCTCTCTCGCTGGTAACAAAACGCTGGGCCGTAGTAGCGGTAATTAGAATCACGGAACAATGTCTCATCGTTGGCGATTATTGATTGGATACGGTCGAGCGCAGACGTAATACTTTTTTGTCGGTTCCGAAAGGCTTACAGCAACGTATTACCGTAAAGAACAGCTCAGACAAGTGCTGTGTCCTTACTTTTTCTCTACTACAGTGCAGTCGAGCTGCAACTTAATTTTTATGCGTGAATCTACATCGTGATTGCATGTAAATAAAGAACATTTGCAAAAGAACATTTATTCTCATAAAATTAAAGGATGTTCTTAATGGAAAAAAATATTATTTAAACGGTAAAATACTCGCATTTAAAGTTTTTTTCATTGTAATTAAAATGGTATGGAATTGAATGACGTTGCTGTTATATTATGTTAAAAACAATGGACGTGGATATCTTTTTAACAGTTAAAAAGATTTATTTTACACTGTTCGGTTTCATATTTGGTTTTTATTAAAAAAAAGTAGGTGAATTTTCTACTTTACACCGTAATAATATACTGCAAACAAAATATTTTTTATTAATTTGTTTATTCTTAAAAAAAATAAAGGATGTTCTTAACGGAATTTAATTGAATCATTGAAAATTGTTCGCATTTAAAGTTTAAAGTTTTACAACAAATTGTCGTACTTTTGCTACAACAAATTGTCTGCCGTTTGCAAAAGTTATGTTCAGTTCGATCTTTCTATCCTATAGTTAAAGAGCCAGATGTGTTCAGATAAGCGTGGTCGCACTGGGGTTGGTTACACTTTGTGTCACAATGGTTACTCGTGACGTCACTATAACGCTTATATTAACTGCTGCTACTGGTGGAGGTTACTAATACTGCTTTATTTCATTAACCTTAATACAACGACATAACACTGGAAGATTTTCCCAATATCCTAGCTTTCGTTTTGTATGTTCTCACATAGTAATTTTAGGTTATTCAGGGGAATATTATATCTCTTAAAAGCATTATCGTATCGGTTGAGGAGGTAATCTTTGAGATTATCTCTTTGCTCGAAATTTACTTAAAAATATTACTTAATATGCTATTATTATCGGTCAATTAATCGGTCAACTAATAAATTTACCTAACGAATATTATTTTATACTTAAATAATACTATATCAATGGGGTGATTATAAAACATTCTTTATCTTCTCTGTTATGACATCATCATCATTATCAGCCGATGGACGTCCACTGCTGGACATATGTCTATTGTACGGATTTCCAAACATCACGGTCTCAATCTACCAGCCAGCGATTTGCTTGGTGTCGTCAGTCCATCTGGTGGGGGGTCAACCAACAGATAGACTGTGATTAAAAATAGGCAGGTGATGGCTTATTTCATAGTTACCTATTAGATTTACATCAACAATGCAATCATATTTTATCAAAATGTATCCATAGCTGACATAAATATTTAATCCACAATATATCTTCTACATCGAGTCGGGTGCAATTAATTACTTTATTTGGAAAGTTGTGACCTAGCTTTACAAGACCTTAGTTGTCTGTGTGAATAATAAATTCTAAATGCATTCATGGTAATTAATTCAGATTTGAATTACCTTATGCACTAACGAATAACATTATTATGTTGTTTGAAATCCGGATGCCATTTTTAATTATTGTGTCGAAACATTGCAATGCTTTTAAAATTCTGATCTTCCACACGTTCCTAATTTGAATTTCATCTTGCGATTTGGAAATTTTTACTCGTTTCTGTAAAGTATAATATTTTGATCTCAGTTTAATTATATACTTTCTTACTTTTTACTTTTGTAAAACTTTATACATGTAAGAAGTCTTACAAAAATTGCGTGTATTAAGGAATGCCAAAATGTTATCATCATAAACCTAATTAATATTATTTACGATTATGAAATACTTCCTTCCTACGATTAAAACGAGTAAAATTCTAGTCTCCCATAAGATATGGAGACTAGAATTTTAGGCCGAAATCTCCAAATTACTGATCTGAGGTTTAAGATCGTCCTAAATAAAGTATAATTTGAGATTTTTATTTGATATTTGAACCACTGTCCTCGAAATAAAGTCAGGTTTGACTATATTTCCAGCAGTTGATTGTAGTATATATAACTCTTTAAAAGTATCAATGTTGCTGGCTACACTGACTCAATAAACTGACATTGATTAAAGCTTTCACCATTCGTTGATATTTATGTGGTCTTTTAACAATTCTGTGACCTCGCAAGCCTTTGTCTCGGTAGAGTCCAAAAGCTAAAAGACCGGCCCTTTGCGGCTGCCCTCGGCACTATGATAAGGCAAATATTACCACGTTCCCTTTAAACTATGTAATACAACTATGACGATAATAAACTCCTGCAATTTCTTAACCTTTGGATGTCAATATGAATCCAGTTTAAGCGATTAGTAAACTACAATTGAAGATTAAATGATCTATTGCAAATATACAAAGCGATAGAGAAAATAAAATCTAAAAGTATAATAAAGAGTCGAAAAACAAAAACAAAAATTAAATATTTAAACTATCGTGAGTGTTATTTATATTAATTGATTATGAAACACGGCTAAAACTCCAACCTAATAACACGTGAGATTTAGCCGTGTTTCATAATCAATGAATAAAAATTCAATACAGTCACCAAGTAAGAATTTCTATAAATAAAGCTTCGTGAATATTTTTACTCGTACTCATACATCGACTCTTTTTTTAATTGGAATCTACAAAATAGAGAATTCTACTTTTGTTTTATGTAAATACATGTGAAACTTCTTATTTACGCGACTGGTTAAATAGTGAAGTTCCCATTACCTAAAGGCGAAGCTATTGTATTTAATGCAAAACTTAACGGATTTCTAATTTATTGTTATTTTCAAGACAATATTCGAAATGCGGTGGTTACGAAAGTCTCTGTTTACTCCAAATTTTGAGATGAGTTAATGAGATTAACTGGGCTTACATTTTAATTAATTTACTTTTTAATTCATATTTCTAAGATGAAGTTGTTTCATTTCCCACTGATAGAATACGTATTATAAATAATGTAAAGTTGGTCTTAATTAGTAAAAAAACATTTTATTTTTTATTATTAAAATAGAAAATTTTAACTTTCAGAGTCCAATTAAAAAGTGTGGTGATATTATAGAAAACAAAAATGAAAGTACACAAGCAAATTAGAAACTTACGTGAATTTGGTGAAATATGCCCGATTAGTTAGAAATAAAGTAGATTACCATTGACTAAGCAAGCAGTGAAACTTAGTACGATAGAAGGTAAATTCGGTGATACAATTAAAACTTGATTTCGCGTAATATTGTTCTACTGACCTTTGCTACTAATGCTTGCATTGTTACCCCAACAATTGGACTCAAAAGTTTTCGCAATAGCCAACACAATATGACGAATATTCATATTACCGAGAATTGCTCAACAGTAATTGTATTACGGGCGCTTTATTTTATACATAAATATGTAATTATAACGCTCATAGTTAATCTGAACAATGGAAGGGAACAAAAAGCGGTCGCTTATTGTCTCTCATTACGGAGTAAAAACATGCTAACGCAAACATTCAATTGAGTGCAATTATGGTTATTCAATATTTTGTGAAATTCTAACTCGGATTTACATGTTCCGATCTCACGAGTGGATCTAATCTAGTTAATGGATTCTCAGGGATAATTAGAGGCGTAGTGAAAAAGTCGTGTTAATTGCAACAGAAAAAGTGGAACCGCTGTCAATACGGGTCGCGGTTATAATTGTGCGCGCTGCTATCATCGGAAATCATATTTCTTATTGAATATTGTCTTGATTTATATTATCGACGATTGCATCGATGTTGAATAGGAATAAAAAGTGTGAAGCTCCATAGTTCTTTATTAAGTCGGCAGAATGATTCGGATCGATATTTTCTCTGGCGTTTTATTGGTGATTGCATTTTGTTTTCGATAACGTATCTAGTTACTTCCGTTGCTGTTCTTTTGAAATAACTTTATCGTGATTGAAATTCTGTTAGCAATGTTAGATGACTTTTATCAAACACCGTTCCGGATATAATCAAACACTGTCTAAACTTCAAAATTATAATTGATCAGACACAAAACTCAATTAAAATATTGAAAGCAATTTAGAAACTTCAAAAACAATAGATTACTAATATTTGGATAAGAAACGAAAAGGTTTTGTATAATTAAACTTGTTTATGTTTATGAATAATCTTATGAATAGGTAGGTACCCATGTCAGTTATAGGTGAGAAGGTATTCTAAGTAAATGCGCCCGTGGTCGACCTCTAGAGCTGGGTTCAAGGAAAATTGAGCAAAGCCTTGCCACGTTCGATATTCAGCAGGATCTTTATCGCAAGGCCGCCATTGATATCGAAAGGACGAAAATATTGACTATATCAAACGAATAAATATTAATAGGCTAATTAATAATCTGTTATTATGATCTGTGGACGACTGTTCTGTTCTAGTTTATGTTATTATGTTATATTTTAATTCGTTTCATAGTTTATATCTACTTCTTAAAATATTTCATCCAATAGTATTTATGCAACTGGTACAAATTTTTTGATAGTTGTATTTCTGAGGATTAGGATCTTATCATATTTTAATACAAAATATACGAAAACCTTCGAAAACCATAGATAAACTATTGTTTTAGTTAAATTAAGAAAGTTAATTTATTGTGGTTTCAATTAACTAATTTAGAACTCAGTCAAATTCAAATTCGTTTTTACTAGTAGATGCTGTTTCTTTTAATTTTTTTTCAATTGAATTCCATATCTTCTATCTGTCAATCTACAGCGTGCATCTTATAAAACTATTACTTAGTTGCGTCAGCTTCAAATCTCTCAATCAGTTTAGTCAATAGATTAGCATACCTAATTTATTTGACTAATTCATAGGATAATCGATTAATAGTTAAATAATTTAATGCAATGCCGTGAAGAATGTTGCCATTATTCACTAAAGTAACAAATAAGATATTGCATTGTCGTACTAAAACTAAAATTTACTTTAAATAATATTAATTAAAACTAAGAATTTTTACAGAATATTAAAAAGAAAATATTTATGAAAAATACTCCATACCTAATTGATTATCCAATGGCAAGGTACCCAATAGGTATGCTGGCGATATTATCCATCTGGATGGCGAGGGGTACACTTTAGGTTAAATAGACACCAGCTCTTGGGTCACCTGATCCATGGATCAATTTTTCAGACATAGACTAAATACATTTTTTGGTGTCCGATGACCAGGGACCTAAAGCCTCAAATCGAAATAAGAAATTATAATCCCATTATTTACTTTTTAAGTAGTTGTAGTAAAGCAAATGTTGAGTAAAGTCGACATTTAAACTATAGTCGTATTGGCATGGTTATACTTAGTGGAAGCAATGTTATGATAATGCTGGCCGGATGTGGCCCATTCCATTGTTGCAGATACGACCTCGAAGCTATAGAGCATTTTAGAAGAAATTAAATATTCTCGTTTAACACAATTGTTATGCAAATCTTATTAGATTTACTGTTTTTAAGTGGCCTAATGGTACTCCTGTACAAGTTTTATTAGTCACTATAGTATACATCTCTAATATTGTATTTTTTACGGATTTCAAAAAGAAGGAGGGGGTTCTCTATTTGAAGCGTATGTATTTTTTTTATTGTTTGTTACCTCATAACTTAGTCATTTCTTAACTAATTATAAAAATTCTTTTTACATTCGGTTCAATCGGTTCAGTAGTTTTGTGTTAAAATTGAAAATAACGAAATTCCCCGTACTGTGGCGCTTCCGTTACTTATGCTAGGACACAATAAAAATAGAAAAATAAAATCTTTTTAACAAAAAGAATCCATTGAATTAAAAAATAAACTAAAGAGTGAAAAATAACATCTAATGTGCTACCTTCTGATCACTTTGATGGCGGTGCCAATGCATTAACTCAAGCCGTTTAAATTATGAAGTTTTAGGATTTTCAGACTTTCAGTTCTTTCCCGTAGTTCCCATTGGCACTGTCAGTTCATGTCATTTAATTTTTTTTGCTAATTTTTTTTCAACTAACAGTTGATGAAACAAGCACATAATAATTTCTCTATTCGTGAATATAAAACCATTGCTAGTATTAAAACATAATTTGCACGCGTAAACAAGTGATGTGAAGTGAACAACGCCACAAAATATTTTGTCATTTCAAAAGTTTTTACTTAGAATTCGGATTTTCGTACTCTATATTGTGGTATCTGATAATATTCTAGTTTGTGATAATAAATTCTACGGATTAATGTTAAACTTTATCAACAAAGTCTCTGAACTTTCTAAAACAATGCGCCGCGTTCACTTTAATGCCATTTAATTTAAACTACAATCCTTGTTTTAACTATAATTCGAATTACCAAAACAACCTATCTCCAAAGCTCAGACGCATTCCTTAACAAATGGTCTTATGATTCATATTTGTCTGTATCTTTTATCAAACTACTATATTTCCATGCAACTCACGTAGGTACTGTTGCAACAAAGATGTTTCGCGGAAAGTTGCGCAACCAATTAGTAGACTCATACGGTCCGTACAGAGATAACGTTACTATCTAAAACTATGTAGGGAATTATAATCTTTATTATCTAAGTGGTAAGTCTGAAATCAGTGTGAATGAATCGGGAACGATTTTCAATGGAGTGATACTGTATGCCACGGACGGCCGACTAAGAGGAATGAAGACGCGGTGGCGTCGTAGTGTTATTATTTTTGTTGAATGCAATCTTTTTATACTAGCCTGAGATTTCAATCACTGCTTTGAAAAAAAATCGATTAATTCAACATTATTTTATTCAGTTTTATGATTCCGAACGGTAATTATTAATATTTTATTTTTAATCAAATCAATTTGAAATGTTTGATCTTTTGAAAAAAATTTTTATAGTAATTGTTATGGCAGGCGTCCACTAATCCGCATCGTACAAACACATCGCATCAAATATATTTTAGTACTTAATAGGTCAGATAGCTACGTACTCGCACGATGGGGATTTGTGGACGTCTACCATTAAAAAGATTCATTGGTATAATACTTCTATTGATTGACAGTATATGTAAACTTTCCTACCATCAGAAAGAAATTTTATCAGATAATTATTAGAAAGCGTTTTTATGTTTTTCTGCTATCTATCTAAAAATTAAATTATAACTTAATTTTGGAAAAGTGATTAAGTATTTAATGTTTTTATTCTTTTCTAAAGAATACACAGGAGTTATTCTACTATTTGATTGTAAGCTTCTAACGTGTATGTTGTGTTAAATATACATACGAAACAATATGTAAGTAACAATAGGTACAGTCGGCTCGACACGGTTCGCCGGTACAGTGGGATACAATTGCATCAACATTTTAAAAATTTGCATATGACTTCGACGGAAATTCAGTGATTAATTCATTATAAAAGTGTACTTTGCGGACTTTTTAATGAGTTTTGTATTTATGTACGTATAATTACGTTTGTATTTACAGTAGCATTGAATGTTTTGCAATGAGCGACGTTAGTTAAAATCCAAAACTTTCTTTACCGATCTACTGATTTTTGTTCAAAACAGTTGTAGCAGCCTTTAATTTTTTTAACATTTTATGTTTTTTAATAAGCATTATGTTAGAGCAGCCTTAAATCTAATAACTTGTATCGGTATCGTCAGATCCCCTTCTCCAATCACACCTCGCCAGGCCTCACTTCTTGTAGAAGCGGGGATTTAGAGTTTAGACACACCTAGCTGCTTCAATGTGGACCTGCTGGCCTATTCACTAACTTAGTCTTTAATACCAACCCATTAAAACAAAACGTCATTTACTTATACTGTGTGGTATCCACCAGTAAGCGCCGGATGACGATTTTACATGGAATCTCAATTTCAAAATAATAAAACAAAAAAATGTCAAGTAGGATACGTCGAAGATAGTGAATTAGCCTGCTGCTGGCCTATTCACTATTTTGGTCTTTATTGTAAACAAAAAAAACATCAAACCAATTGACAAAATGTAATTTACCTACCTAGGTGGCTCAGTATCGTCACAGTAGATAGTATCATGGTGTTGGGAAGTCCCTACAAAAGGCCTATGTCCTGCAGTGGACGTCCATCGGCTGATATGATGATGATGATGATGAATTTACCTACTGTGTGTTATCCAGTAAGTACCGGATGACAATTTTACAAATAATCTCAATTTCGTTTAAGTCAACTAGCATACGTCAAAGACAGTGAAGAGCCTGCAGGATTAACGGCTAAAATTACTCGTCAACGCCCATTGGAGTGATACCATCGATTTCCAACTCTAGGACATTGATAAGCCCAAGACCTTCTCAACCGATACTGCGTATACTGCCTACAGGTACCAATAATACGGGACAACTCTCTCTCAAAGACAAAAGCTCTTGTACTTATATTCCTTATTCGATTGACTTTGCCGATTGCTTTGAACATTTCATAGAGTCCCATTTAAAACATTCCTGGCAGTACATCTCGGGGAGACCGCGTCATTTCACATGCAGATGTGGGTAATTACAGCAGTCGACCGCTGTGGCGTCAAACGCAATTATCCGGCCGTATGATAATAAGGCAAATACGCCAGCTCTGTGCATGCGCCGTGAAAAATGGCTTTATTCCTTTTTACATGTCGCTCTATTACTTGGTTTATGTATCTACTATTGGTAAGGTATTGATACAATTGTACGTGTTTATATCTTGCGCTGTTTTACAATTTGATAGCCGTGATAGCCCAGTGGATATGGCCTCTGCCTCCGATTCCGGAGGGTGTGGGTTCGAATCCGGAAATCCGAAAATTTTAAGAAATTAAATATCACCTGTGTCAAACGGTGAAGGAAAAACATCGTGAGGAAACCTGCATACCCAGAGAATTTTCTCAATTCTCTACGTGTGTGAAGTCTGCCAATCCGCATTGGGCGAGCGTGGTGGACTGTTGGCCTAACCTCTCTCATCCTGAGAGGAGACTCGAGCTCAGCAGTGAGCTGAATATGGGTTGATAATGATAATGAATGTGATAATGAACCGCCCGGAATCGCCCGGAATTTGTTGGCAACTTAGGAATGAGAATAATGTATTCTAATCTTTGAATGACTTTACATGTGATCCTATGTAGGTTTTGGTTACACGCACACTATTGGGTATCACCTTCACGAGCACATGTATGCAACAGATGAGACACGTCCAAACTAAATAACTTTTATCAAGTTCAAGTTCATAGATCTTTAATTTGTTATTTGAGTGAATTAACATTGAGATCCTACGAGTAAATAGTCGTACTTACACGTGTTACGACGCCCAATGAAACAATACAATATTATTGGCTTCCATAAAATTATCTATTTGCATACAGGCATACAATTAGGCTGTAATAACAGCCTCTGTAGCGCAACAAAGAATAAGTTTTGAGCAATAATTTAATGGTTTGTATGCAAAATAGCCTCACCGTTACGTGTTGATGGGCCGGTGGGCTTCACGGTACACGGGAGCGAATTAGTCCTTCATTTAAATTACATTACCAAGCTCTACACCGCGTAAGCACTGTACGTAACTGCGTTCCCGTTTTTACAGAGGAAGAACGGCCCGTCTTCTTCTTCTTCTTCTTAAAGTATTAGCTCTGCAAATCTCTGTATCACCTTGATTGCCACTGACTTGATTTTCCCTTAAATACTGGTTGATTCCTGGCTTACTATTACGACGAAATGCCCTAGTTTGAGGTTGCGTTTATGTATTAGCTGGGAAATCAGATACATAGAATGTGCAGAGGTGTTTCCTTTGCCTCTTGGAAGTCTGCACAGATCTGTGTCCGGGAGGTTAGTCTTCAGTCATCAATCAGTAGCGTGTGATTCCCAATCCGCGGCATCAGCAAACCCGCGCACATTTTCCCAGCGTCCGCGAGCCGTGTGAAAATCGCGCGCACTCCTCTCGGGCCGAGTGCGCTCGCTTGGAGACTCTCGAAAAATAAAAACCGCCCACTCGGCTACGTAAATATGGCAGATGAAAATCTTTTATCGCGGTCACGTAGCACCGCCGCGTCACGACCGCGCGTCACTCCGGGCAATAAAGAGCGAGCCGCATTCTAATTTTGAACGAACGCTGGAATTTTTCGCTCAAACTTCTGCAGTTCAGGATAGGTTTATCTCTAGCTGGACGGGCACCGTTACGTGCACACTAAATGGTATCTTTATTTCACGTCTGAATCACGTCCAGCGAGCGGCGTACGTTAGATCATTCGATAGTCAAAACCAGAAGAGAAATGAAGTAATAACTCGCGCAGTGCGAAGGAGTTAACGCACGCCACAATTTACGACTTAACAGGATTCGAATTGTTTTTTATGTGGAGCAATTAATCAGATTCGTTGTAACTTTAATAATACGTGTGACTTCGGCGTCTCGGCCGGTCAGCGGACTGTAATCGTCGGCCCGCCGCCGCCGGGGCCGCACTGACTTTCACAAATATCAATAGAGACGTTACTATTGAATTTGATCAGTCGCCGTGCGAGATACACCTCAATAAAACTCCACGTTACTTGTAATATCCTGTTATTTTTTAATAATAATCGTTATTGGTGTTTATTTATTAGAAACTTGGGAACAAATTACAGGCTTTATCGACGTACAAAAAATAAAGGGTTAGCCCAAAAAGTGAGTTGTCGGTTCGATCGCAATAAGTTTTCGATAAGGTCCGGGCGATTTAATTGCCGGTTGTGATCTGCTTTTACATGAAAAAAAGATAAATGGATATTCTGCCTTGAGCTGGGGAACATTCTGTAAGGAGATTTTTTTTCCTATCGGATAGTCGAGCACTTTCACCTTTCTTGTTAGTCCCTTGCGCGGGAACGATTATTTATTCAGTGCGCCGCTCCGTCTACCTGGGGACTTGGATAATCAGATCTAGGTAGATATTATTATTATGGTATAGTTACTCACCGATACACTTTACTGATACCATCTCTAGGGTAATAAACTTGTTCGGTTTGAGGTTATTTTTACACACTTCCGAATGAGTAATGCCGTTGACACTGAATTGTATAACTGATCAACGAGTTTTATATTTATAATTTTTATCAATGACTACTTAAACTTTTTTTAAATTGTGATATAAATAAAGGTACAGCAACCTTTACGTTAACTTTGTGAGACTGGAGAATAGGATGCATGTTTAAATGGATTTTTAAATCGATTTCGATAAATAATCGTTTCGGTAATCGAGTTTGGAGAAAGATTAGGGGCGGTTCACGCTCTTCACATGTGAACATCCTCTAAGAAATCGAGTTATGTGAAATTTGATTTTGCTCGGAATATCATAAATTCGACGTATTTTAACCTGAATTAAATAATTAATGGACAAAAATAAATTAACGTAACTACAAAAATATATGTACTTTGTGTTTATTGTCACAATTTTTACTATAGGAATGATTAACTGGGAAATTTTAGGGGAAACCAAAATGGTGGTGATACATTTATGAAGTGAATTAATACGAATTGTTTAATACTTTCCCAGAGGGCTGCTCATCTTGGGGAAAATTCTAATAGTCATACTGCATGTTTAAAATGCATGCAACTCGTAATGGTACAAAACAACAGCTTTCGTACTTAATCGTTCATGATTGATTTTATTGCTTCTGTAGCCATTACTGCCGACGCAAAAAGTCGTCCTAAACAGGCGTTTTTTTTATAGTCATACGGATGTATTTTACGGTTGAAATGCTTGCGTTGGAAATTGTTATAAACTTGTATACGTATTACAATTACACATAGTGAAAATTAGCATGTAGGTATTACTTATGGCTCCTTTACGCTCTGTTTAGTGCATCGCTCTCGAATCTTTTTTGCAACACATATTTTTTTTTTCATAAAGAAACTCGCTTTTGTACGTAACTATGAATGGGTTTCGTGCATATTTTTATTAGTGTTACGTATATTATTTTATATGCCTTTTATTTTTATAAATTCTTGACCTATTGTCTCTTTTACATCATCGCGTGAGTCACTTTTAGATTTAATGATAGTTATTATTGTCCATGTAGAGGGTTTTAATTTTTTTCGTGGGGTTCCGTAGAAGGATTCATTGTAGAACACTTCCCAGATTTTATAGCCCTAGGGCAGGATACATTAAATGTGGCATATATTTGATGCTTGGGTTTTATAGCTTTTTTCTTTATAGCAGGTTATAAAGAGAAGAACAAAGTAAAAATTTTAAAGGTAGTTTTCTTTAGGTAGTAGCATCTACGACAGTTGCATGCGGCCAACGCGTCGCGACTTTCACGATTGAAATGCGTTATAATGTACATATTAGTACTAGTGCTTCAGCGACATATTGTATGCTGTTTCGTATTGTTAACTGCGTCGCGACAGTCGTGTGCGTCTGTCGTATCAACCGCTACCTAAGGCTTGCTGTACAACTATGAAATATGAAAAATCTGCAGCATTATTACGATCATGTGTAAACGCAAATAAGTATCATCATAACAGTAGATAATGGTATTAATTGTTAGTTTGTATTGTCTCAACGTTATGTTAACAAGTTTTTTATTAAATAATTGTACGGTATGACGCTTTATTAACGAGCAACGTAACTTTCTCTTTGTTTTCCTTGCGTGTAAAAAAATATCTTGATATTTTCTACGGGCGAAACTCGCTCGCTTTCCCTCATTAGGTTAGGTTTAGATGGTGTGCGAAATAGCGAGCTATACATATAAATTTCTTAACGTCCTGTATTTGACATTTGAAATAAATCAGGAGCATACGATAGTCAGATATACCACATTTTATGAAGGCTAAAAGTTCTTCAGCTTCGTTAAAGTTCGAGTTCGAAACCTTTAAAGTTGTCTTGAAAAATTTCGACGGTGTTTTTGAGACGTTGCTGCGTAGCTCAGTATTTGGCAACTAGGGATATGATTTTTCAAATCAAGACGAAAACATTGTTTAAAAATAAACTTTATTTGGACAGCCGATGGTCTGGACCCTTGAAAGCCGTTATCTTCCAAAGCCACCACATTAATTTAGGAGTAAGCTGAAAAACTTTCAACATCTATAAAATGAGGTATGTCTGGCTATCATAGATACCTACTAAGCCTATTCATGATATTCATGATATTTTAATGACAGTTTATCAATTAAAGAGAAAGTTCTTACTTAACTCCTCATAAATCAGATACTAAGTTACATACTAAACATAAATTATGTTGTATCTTTGATATTTGCGTTTTGACAGTTTAGTATAACAACTCAACTATCGAGAATTTTTGTCTAATTATATTAATTTAGTTTTTTTTTATTTGAGTCGTGCCTGTCTGTCTAAACCTAGCCTTAACAGAACTTTTTATTTTTCATTGTTGTTGCATTATAACTTATAGCGCATATTTTATAGAGATAATAGAATTAGTGTGATTTGTATGTTACCCGCATGCTCTATGGTAGTCAATCAGTCAATATTCGATTGGTAATGTTTCTGAATGTGATTTTCTGTCGTCTTCCCCAGCCTGCCAGGAAACCGGTAAATAAATATTAACATTTATTTATTTATTTATACGCACTTATTGTTTTCTGTGTGACATTAATATCCTTGCTTTTGCGACTAATCACTAACTGGTTCGCTTATTTGAAAATAAGGCTATTTGAGTAAATGTCCTTAGAATAATATAATAAAATAATTTTAATCTTACATTTGTTCCCCATATACCATAAACAAATTAAACACTTTATCTAGTTCAATTTACACTGCTTTTGAAATACGTAGTAACAAAGATTTTCAAAAGAGTAGGCGTGTCTCTAATACGCATAATTTTTTTTAATTAACTCACTTGATTTTTATGTTACTCTAATATGTGTTTCGTTTTTTTGTATAAATTAATATCTCGTTTATTTGATTACTATTTATTTTTATAGTAAAATCTTTCAAATATTAAAAATAATTTATTTTGTTTTTTAATTAGTCTTGAATTTTCAATATACCTTCTATGCAACAGCACACGAGTTTAGAGACCATAATTTATGTATTTAGTTGACAACTTATACATCAATGTTATTACACTAACAAAATGAGCTTTTAATTTCAATCGTACTTAGTTTAAATTAGTTGTATAGTTATTGTCAACAAATGATTCTAAACCTTATTCTTCGTATGCAGAGGGTCGAGAATGCGTCAACTGCGGTGCGACGAGTACGCCCTTATGGCGGCGCGACGGCACCGGCCACTACCTCTGCAATGCTTGCGGACTCTACTACAAGATGAACGGACAGAACCGACCCCTCATCAAGCCCAAGCGGAGACTGGTGAGTGTAAGAATCCGACCAATTTTGTGATCTTTCTATGCTTTATGTTGATCGCATACTGTAGGGCCTGCCGCAAGGAATACAACCTGCCAATTCATTAACTTTCACGTATTTTATCTACCTGATTTAATTACCATCAATTCAATAACAAACGCATTTTGACGTGACAACGTCTTATAATTCGATGGAGCCGGCTGCACACTCGAAAAAAACCGTCATACGTCGTTCCCTCGCTCTAGGGTTGCCAACTTTTTTACAAGAAATAAAGTATATTCTCGTCTACGAAGATAATTAAAATGCATTTTAGAAAAACGAACATTTTCTTTTAAAAAATGCAACCATTCTATCAGTATTTTCTCATGACGTTGTCACGTTCAACTATCGCCAGTAAACTGACATTACAGACAACCGATTTTTTTTGTATTCCGTAAAGCCAAAAATCATAATGCGAACTAGGCAATGTCATCTATCTAGTCCTAATATCCACAAATGGTTGTCAGTAGGCACTGGATACATACATACAATCTCAATTTTGATCAGTTAGCATTAAATAAACAGTGAATACGAAATCACGTGACCTAAGAATTATTAAAAATAGCTAGTAGGTAAATTTCGTATAATGTCAAATTTAGTGAATTGGCCTGCAGATCCAGCAATTATACTTGCACATTACAATTACCGAGTTCGTCGATTATTGCGTTTGTGCGACCGTCTGCTATCAACTTTATCAACAGAACTTTTTATACCCTCTATGAGATTAATGAGGATCATTTTTAAGTGAACTATTATTTAACGAGTATTATTATAATAATATTTTCGCAAGGTTGAGTGAACTTTCATAAAAGTTATATTATAAAGTTAAGCATATTTCGTAAAAATATCAGTCATTGTTGAGCAAACAACGTTTGAGATAACATCAGACTGTGGATTTTCCACACGAGCTCCTTTATGGGCGAAGGAGTAAACTTATTTTTAATAAGCGGATTTATCTCGCATTGTCAGTCGCATTACAACCTTAAGCCGGGCCAAGACCAAACCCAGAATGGGTGTTGTTTACAGTTAGGGGCAGCAATAAAAAGGCGGGGCATGCATGCGAGCACGACAGCGCATTAAGTGCTCCCACAAATTGGGCTCTTAAGAAACCTGAGTATTTCGACGAAAGACCTCTCCGGACACAAAACTAGCCTCTCTATGACCGCTATAAATCTTCCAGTTAACGTTTCATCTAAGGTCGGGCACGCATAATGCCGTCTGTCCACTGGCGCTGTGCGAGGAAGCCGCGCTGTAAGATGTGGTTGTGACTTTTGATGTGACTTTATAAAGATGCAAGAATTTCCAAGACATTTTGCTCATGAACTCGTCCTCTAGAATTACTGCGCTTGCCCGAACTCCTGGGTATCACCCACACAATACTTTCATTAGATAGAGTATACAACAAAAAAAAATCCGTCAAATGGTGTATAGATCTTTTGTTTTGTGTTCATAAATCGGGCGGATTCGGTCGCGAGGTGAGCAGTTGCGCATTTAGGGCGTGTTTTTTAGCCAATTTGTGAAAACAAATGGTTAAATAAAAAGATCTTCAAAGTGTTTTGGTATACAGACTGGCGTTCCCTTGGATTTGGCGGATACTCCGCCGCATATCTCGACCTCATGGTCGAAGCCCAACCCCCACTAGTGCAAATATTAATCCACTTATGAATTATTGGTCATTTGAAGTACACAAACCGAGCAACGCTTCCTCGATCAGCTCAAGTGGAGAGACGTCACTAGCGGAGACAATGCGACATGGCCGCTGAGACGTCACGTCGGCCGCTGTGGAGCCGCCGTCTAACGAGTGGCCCGTGCCCACAATTGTACAATTTACCTTAATACCCTTCTCGGCAACATAAACTAGAGGAACGGCTCGAAATATTCGCCTTTTGTTCGCTAAATTACATAATGTCCAAACATTATGATATAATCGCAACGTAACGCACTCGCGTCCCGTTTGCACGTCCACCTACGTAGGTTCACTTACAATTTTTAGCATAATTACACTACGTAAACATTTCCAAGTAGGTTGCGTTCTGTTATGGTTTTTAAACCCGGATGTAATAATACCTGCGCTGTTTAAATATTTAAAGTCAGTGTACTGTACAGTGATACCGTTAATGCGGCTCGCTGGGGATTGAATTCTCACTTTTAATTTCGTTGTGGGAAATTTACAAGACAATGTGTTTGTCGGACAGCGGAGAGACTTGGATTTAATCCCAACACTTATTTTAAAGGGCTAACTACTTACGCGTAATGTTAAAAGGATGGCTTTATTTATGCAAAAACGTTCTAGGAAATGACGTTAGCAAATAAAACATATTACATCATTTAACAAAAAATTGCAGTGTTATTTTTAATTATCTTATTACTTAATTTGGCTTTAAAAATTACATTGTATATTTTAAAATAAATTGAATGAATAATAATTTTAAAATATAGAAGTACTTACTTCTATATATAATAAAAAATATTACTACTCTATAAAACAAACTTGTCTATAAATTAATTTATTTGTCTAATAGGTAATAAGGTGTAAGTAAAATAAGTGGGCTACACCCAATCTACTATATACTCTTAAAGTTTCTAAACGGTTTATTTCTGATGTTTTATCTAGTTGTATCTGAATTATTTCTTGTCTTCTTCCCAGAGATCTGTTATTACACCGAACCAATTCGACAGGCCCCAAATTTTTTACACAAATCTCTCTAATTGCGTCTATTTTGTATAATTAGACACTGGCTTACATGTTAATTAATTAATTAAGTTATGTACGAAAGACTAGAGAAATAGCGGATAGCAGACGTTACAAAACTAAGACCTTGTGGTAACCAAGCAATGGTAATTGGCCGGCGTCGGTTGAAACACATCAAAGAGTTAAGGAGTTAAAACAATAATCATTATAAAATAGACTAATTACTAAAGTGCACTTGACACGAATGAGAATTGAAGTGGGAACCTTTTGGACAATACAAATTAGTGTAGACTCGTAACGCGACAATGAAATAGTTGGACAATTTTGAATTACAAACAATGAAAATATATAATTGCTAATTAGAGTTTTAAATATAATTCAGTATTAATTTTAATAATTCAATCTAAATAATATAAGTGCAAAAGTTTTGAAGTGTTTAAATGAGAGGAACGATTAGCCCTTATATGCACGAAAGTTTTTTTTAACGGATGTTGAATAAGCGTTAAAATATAGTATGAAGTTAAACTAAGGTCTATTTCCAACACCCAAAAATGAAAATGCAACGCTGTTTGGCTCAATTTTGGGCGTTGGAAATAGACCCTAACTTCATACTATACGTTACACCCGCTAACGCTGGGTTTTAACGCACCGCTATTTTAACTCTCGTGCGAATGAAGACTACTTTCTATCAAACTTTAAGCCCTATCAAACTTAAAATCTGCTAAAATCATCAATTTCTGAATTCGTATATCTAATAAAAAGTTTTATCCATACATTAATTTTTTTCTGTGAATTATTATCCTTGGAGGTAATTGGGACCACATGAATTTAGTATAAAGTAAACGTTAATTTTTAATCTTTAGAAAATATAAGAAACGGTTAGATCAGTTGAATGTTTATTTATTTAATAACGAAAGATTCATTGATCGTTACAAAATAAATAAAAGCAGCTATAACTGAGTATAATATAATTACTAAATATCAGGGGCGATGGTTCCTAACAACCCGATACCTATCGGGTTACCTTTTAAAAATGTACGTTAAATTATTATTAACGGATGTTAATAACATAATGTACTCCGCCAACACATTAACGGGTTACCTACTAGAAAGTTTCAGTCTTCGCTACTGCTAAATATGATCATAACTTCATTAGCTTCCAATAATAAAAATATTGAACAATTATTTATTTTAATAACCAAAAGTTACGATCATCGACACATACAAAGCAAATAAAAGCAACAATAATCGGGCATAATATGTGTTTTTATAATTCTTTATTGTTCATAATAAAATAAAATGATATGAATGCAAATATGGCTCTCGGTGGCTCGCAGTTCGCCACACCGCAGTTTATTGTGAGATGGGTGTGATAAAGTTTTATTGTTCAGGTTTCTGAACTTACGAATATGTATGTTAATACTGTTGAAAACTATTGTGGCATAAATTTTACCACTTTATTAAAACAAAAGGTTAAAGAGCTTGAGATTTATTTGGATACGACTATGTTATAATTTAACAAGTGCATAACCTACTTAACCTAAATAGCGTTGGATAATTCTCCGAAAAGTAGTATACATTTTATTATAAGAAATATACTTAGTCTTTTTGAGTTAATCGTTAATAAATTACTGTGAATGAAAACTTTTCTAATAAAAAGAAAAATCTAACAGATACCTAATATTGTGAAAAAATATATTATTTTCTGTTATTCTTATAAATTTTACTGTTTTCTGGGAGTGATCTAAATAAATTATTATCAGATATATGCTATCCAATGTTCCTATGCTATCCAATGTACCTACTCGTAAGCTGAAGAGTTTTTTGTTTGTTTGATTGAACGCGCTAAATTCAGGAACTACTGGTCCGATTTGAAAAATTCTTTTAGTGTTAGATAACCCATTTATCAAGGAAGGAATTATTATCCACCTACTCCTACGGGAACGGGAACCACACGAGTAAAACCGCGCGGCGTCAGCTAGAATGTCTATATGGATAAAGTGTTATTATAATCTACCTGCCTACTACTAATTAAAATATAACGGGGAAATCCTCTTTAACTAAATAGTGTTTGTAAAAAATGGGATTTGGCTTACAGATATAACCGTTGTATTATATTTCATAACAAAATAATTTATAATCAAAATGAAAACACGTTTTTTTTCTAATATCTGACAGATATTTTAATACAAATAAAACAATATTTTTTAACAAAAAATATTTGGCAGTAAACTAAAACTTCATTCTCAAACTAAAAACATGGGTTAATGAAAACAGATTGTTTTAATAGAGCCGATTATAAGCCCTTTGCTTAACATGACCGGTTTTCACGTTTTTATTTACTTTTAACGCTCTTTCCATATTCTTAATAGATTTCATAATCGCGTTATCTTTATAAGCCGTTCAAAGCTGCCATAAATTCACTTTGCTGTATCTGCCGTTTAAATCACCTTGTTTGCAGTTAATAAATAACATGTTGTCAATAAATCATAACATGGTCTTAGAATAAAAGTGTAGGATTAGTCGTTTATAGCAACTATTTGAATATTTAACGCGTTAATCAAGATAAAAGCTTTAAACTGTGAAGATATGACAGAGAGCTTTTGTTGGTGTTCCTTAATGTTATTTTGTTCATGATTGGTTGTTATTATTCATTAACCGTCTCGTTCGTCAAGTGGTTAGCCTATATGGCTTCAGATTCGGTCGTATAGGATATGTCATATGGATATACAGGGTGCTCGGGAGTACTTCCCATAACTCTAGGGTTATATTCTTTACCGAAAATAATTAAAAATGTTCAAGTAACATATGTTCTAAAATCAATATTTTCGGGTTAAATAATATTTCTTTAGTAAGTAGATCTTAAAAAGTGCCCCTTATACGCATCCCTAGAATTATGACAAGTTTGACGTATTATAAAATGCAAGGTTAACCCGTGCCAGGTCCCCCATTCTCAGGAGACTGACAATATCAATATCTTTCAAAATATTGAGACCTAATAGAAGATTTTGTTCAACAGAACTCCCAAAAGTAACCGTTATCGTAATAGTACCGAAAAAACCAGCAGCAGACGAAGATCATTAATGACAGATAATATCATACTATATTTAATTACCTATAATAAAATACTTAGTTAAAAATGTAAATTCACTCGTTTTACTTTTCAAAAGGGCCCCAAATTCTTGTGTGCCCAAGGGCCCCAGCCTAGCTTAAGACAGCAGCGATTGTACGCGTATAGATGTAGATAGATTATTTATACCAAATTATAAAGTAAAGGCATCCTTCTGGACGCTGCAATTCTGTATTAATATTTTTCTCTGTCGGTGTCTTCCCAGTATTCCCGCTCGGTGGTTGCACGAGCAATAAATCGTATTATATTCGTACAATAATGGAAACAAAAGAGTTTATACTGCGCGTAACGACGGGCACCTGTGTTGCGGATAAAATAAAGGCCCGACAAGGCTATGTAATATGATATTTATAGTTCCTTGATAAGCTTTACTTATGACTATTATTTGTATTCTGTGCACCTAATAGTCGTGATAAATGAATTGAGTTATGCTACTTCAACTTTTTGTAAGGCTAGATTATTTCTCAACAAGTTAAAATTAAAAATTTTGATAAGCCCCGAAGGTCATGAGCATCTCGAATAACCACTAGAAATTATTTTCATCATAACAGAAAACTTTAAGTGGTGTTACAATATGTGTACTGAATCAAAGTCAACGATTTACTTACTGGCTTTCATACTAAAAAAAAACCGCATCTAAATCGGTCCATCCGTTTAAGAGTATAATACCACAGACATACACAAACACTTTCAGATGGGCTCTTTTTTTGGGACAAGGACACTCCTTTTTTTTGGGTCGGAGGTAAATAAATACCTTACATCATTTAGCAAAAGAACTGACACTCTTACACTGTTGGACTGATATAAGTCAAAAAAATAGCTAAGAACCACCGCCACTAAACTGACATTCATATGAAATAAACCGCATCAAAATCGATTTATTCTTTTGAGATCTCCGATGCCACAGATAGGCACACACAGATATCGACGTCAAACTTTTAACACCCCTCATTTTGCGTCGAGGGTTAAAAAAGTGCATCGTTAACATTAGTTATACCTACATTATCACGACAGCAATGGTGTACACAGGCATATTAGTCGGAGGACATCTACACTAAAAATATATAAAGATGAAAGATTTGATTGGTTCTTTGTCTGTAAAACATAATCTAGTAAGAAAAAAGGTTCCAAATCTTTGATTATCTAATACAAAGAATGATGCAAGAGATATATTTCCGACATTTGATTGACTACGCAATAGTCCGTCATAGGGACATATCTCAGGTCCAAGTAACTCGCGTGATGCGGGGGGCACATTGTTGGTCCGATCATAGGCTTGTTATTACTAGAATAAAACTAAAACTACGATTACCGCGTAGGACGAGGGGGGTTAAATTAGTGCGTTTTAATTTAGAAAAATTTAACTGTCCAGATGTACGGGAGAATTACATACAAGCTCTTAATCAATCTGTTCATAATATTGATTGTAAAAAGGGAGAGTTAAAATTTAATTGGAATACTTTGACATCTACCATACGTGCTGTTGGATCCGGGATATTAGGTACAAAAACTAAGAAGCATAAAGATTGGTTTGACGAAAATGACCTGACGATCTCGAACTTAATAGCCAATCATCGAAATCTCTTACGGCAACATGATGCACCTTCAATTAAAGATCAAATTAAAAGTAGCTCACTTGAGTTACGCAAGCTAACGCGGAATTTAAAAAACAGGTGGTGGCTAGAGAAGGCGCAAAATATACAGTGGTTATGTGACACCAATCAACTAGGTGCCTTCTTTGCCGAAGTGCAAAATCTAGTTGGTTTCCAGCATCAATCAAAAGCTCCAATAAAGTCCCTGGATGGAAATTTATTAGCGAGTAAAGAAGATGTGCTTAAACGCTGGGCTCAACATTTTGATGAACTGCTGAATGTAGATCGATTGGCCGACCTTAGCTACATAAGGTCACTACCTGAACAGCCTAAAGATACGTCCCTTGATGATACACTTACACTCAGTGAGGTAGCTACTGCTATTGCGCAGCAGAAGAACAATAAAGCTGTTGGTATTGACGGAATTCCCGGCGAACTACTTAAATACGGAGGAGATGAGTTACACTTTACAATCTGGGAGCTTTGCTGCCATATGTGGGATAAAGAGCAAGTACCTGATGATTTTCTTGTCTCAAAAATATGTGCGTTGTATAAAAACAAAGGTAACCGTGCAGACTGTAACTCATATAGAGGTATATCACTTCTGTCAGCACCTAGTAAGATCTTTGCTCGCATCCTCTTAAATCGCCTTGTAGGAATTTCAGAAAGGATACTCCCCGAGTCCCAATTTGGGTTTCGTACTAAACGAGGCACCTGTGAGGCAATTTTCTCAGTACGCCAGCTACAAGAAAAGAGCCGAGAGCAGTATCAACCTTTGTTTCTATGTTTTGTTGATCTTGAAAAGGCTTTCGACAGTGTGCCTCGCGAGGCTTTGTGGGTGGTACTAGGTAAGCTAGGCTGCACGGAAAAGTTTGTACGAATGTTAAGACTATTACACGACAACATGAGTTGCTGTGTATTTGTCGAAGGAGATGAATCCGAACGTTTTCCAGTAACTTGTGGTG
The DNA here is from genome assembly GCF_947172395.1 of Bicyclus anynana. NCBI lineage: Eukaryota > Metazoa > Arthropoda > Insecta > Lepidoptera > Nymphalidae > Bicyclus > Bicyclus anynana. The sequence continues at coordinate 5,376,432 of NC_069089.1, read as the reverse complement.
TAAAGCAAGGATGTGTTCTAGCTCCGACTCTCTTTGCATTGTACTTTTTCGTTGTAGTCACTGATGCTTTAAAAACCAATACACAGGGTATATCTATTCGATATCGTATAGATGGTAACCTGTTTAATTTGAGACGACTAAAGTCCCATTCCAAAGTCTCGTATGACCTTATTGCGGAAGTCATGTACGCTGATGATTTGTGCTTTGTGGCGGATACTATGTTTGGCCTGCAAGAGCTTGTTGAGAATCTTGACAAAGCGTGTGAAAAATTCGGGTTAAAAATCAATGTTACTAAAACTGAAGTTATGGCAATGAACACCTGGAGTGGACAGGATACTGCTGCTAATATATTTCTAAAGGGCACCAGACTCAAGCAGATTGACAAATTTAAATACTTGGGCAGTACTGTCACGTCTAAAGGTGATTTGGACGCAGAGATAGCTGGTAGAATCTGTTCTGCCTCGGCAGCTTTTGGTAAATTACGAGAGAAGGTGTTTCGCTCACATGATCTACATTTGAGCACAAAAATCAAAGTGTATATGGCTATCGTAGTCCCGAATCTTCTCTACTCTGCTGAGACTTGGACGTTATATCGCAAGCACATCCGTATGCTGGATAGGTTTCATCTCAGGTGCCTTCGTGACATTCAAAACATCAGGTGGTCCGATCATATTAGAAACACTGATGTACTGCGTCGAGCACAAGTCAGTGGTATTGAGGCATATCTGATGCGGCGACAGTTGCGCTGGTCTGGGCATGTAGTGAGAATGCCCAACGAGAGGTTAGCCAAGCGCTTACTCTACTCGGAGCTCATGAACGGTAAGCGGAAACAAGGTGGACAGTTCTTGAGATATAAGGATGTACAGAAGAGGCATTTGGCTAACTGTAACATAGATTCTACTCGTTGGGAGATGTTAGCAAAAGATCGGTCAGAGTGGAGGTCCTATGTTCAGCGGAGTACCTTTGGTTTTGAAGATAGGCGGAGGCGGGATCTGGATAATCGTCGTGAACAACTTAAGGCCAAGCCACCCTCCAATATCTCATATAATTATGTGGACGGTACCCTAACTTGTCCTGTTTGCTCCAGGACATTCCGCGCAAAAATAGGGTACATAAGTCACATGAGGGCGCATGATCGAAGCCCGCGTGTGATGTGACAGAGTCTCCAGTCGCTGTTGCCGAATCGGCAAAGACGAGACGATTTCCGACATTAGCAATTATACATTTTTTAACGACAGGTAAATCTTTCACATATTTTTTTTACCTACATCCAGGTGGCTTGCAAATGCCTCAATTACTAACCGCACGGCATAATCACACATCTAAACCACCTCATCCTTTGCCTGAATGTGCGCGGGTCATAGAACTTGCCTATTTGGCATTCACCGCCCTAACAACTGCCAAATATATATTACAATGAGAATTCTACGGCCTTAAGAGTGAAACACCTTTCAGACTTGTTTAAAAACATTTTGTCTTGATGTCGTAGCGTCAACTACAATAAGTTAAATCTTAGCATGGTTAGGTTTAAGGACTTCTAATTTTTTTTGTGAATTAAGTATCTTGATGATTTACTGTTTTCATAGACTAACACCGTCTAGAAATACCTAGCAAAAAAACAGATTAACCAACAAAGTAAGCAACTTGACAGATTTCGGATATAGGTTATTGAAAATGGCAGTTAGATAAAACTCTAAACAATCACCGAGACGAAATGTTCATTATGTGTCTATCCCTAATTAATTTCTGCATAGCGTCTAACACATTTTGTTACTGTAAAAAATGCTACACAAACAACAACATCATATATAGATTAGTATCACAAATTATTGTGTAGCGATATTTTGTAGAACGACATGTCCTTCGTGAGGTCGCGTTGAGGCTTTATGTATAACTTGGTCCCACACTGTCTGCCTTACGTGCTTCGCCATGACGTCATTATGAATAAGAATGTCCGAAATAAATAAGGTGCGTGGTTTTAATACCGGGAAATCTGTATAAAGAAATAGCAAGACATTAAATTCCTAGTAGCTGCAGGTACTACTCAACTATACATACACGTTTTATATACTTACCTACATTGGATAGGTATAAATCCGTATAAGATAACATTTTAACAGTTCCATAAAAGCAAGTTTTAATTTGGAGAAATTTCGTCCATAAGTATTCGATTGTTTTGAAGTTCTTTTTCAAATATTTTAGAATCAATTTTTGAAGTAAAAAAGTAATTATACTTAAGTGTAGTTACGATAACATAGCAGGTAGGTCGTCCATAATTGATAGTAACATACCAATCAATTGATCGGGCATATAATTTAATACTTAATTAAATGTATATAGTTTTTATTGTTTATACGGTAGTGAGGGTTGTCGCGCGGACCCGCTCGCCGCTCATCGATCACGGCGGCCCGTCGAATAAATCTTGTTTCGGTGTGTGGTGCAATGTATAAGCGGCAGCGGATCGCTGCTTAATTGTACTGCATAAATAAATATGCTTTCTAGTCAAACTAAAGCGCGTTTGGAATCCTATCGCAAGCAACTTCATGTTTTACTGACTTTGGTTAATAAATTTAGGTACATTATTATAAGGATTTTGATAAGAACATTACGAGTATTATATAATGAGATAAATAAAGTTAAGAGAGTTCTTAATGATTTCTCGGATTTCAATTAAGCCTAGTCAACCATTAGTCGATATTTTAACGCTTTCATTTCCCAGTTTCTTACAACATTCTTTCGGCCTTGAATTTTAAGTTCGTTCACAGAGGTGTTAAAACTGATCTCACTTATCTTTAAAATCCATTCTAACATCCCTGTAACTAAGCCGAGATCTGTGTTTCACTGGACCCTCAGTGACGAAAACTAGAAAAAGGTTAGAACACTAGAAGAGACCTTACGCACTTACTATAAGATTCTGGCAAAATTCCACTCGACACAGCAGCGATCCCTAAAAGGAGTGGTACCTTACGTCAATAACACAGTCAGAAAACTAACGACAAAAGTACAACTGAATGGCATCGAGTTAAGTACATTATGGACTAGCAGACGCCCTATTGTTTCACCCGCGTAGGTACCGATTCCGAGGGAATATGGGGATAAAATAGAGGCATATTATAACCTATGACGCTCACAAATAACGTGTCATTCTATGGGTAAAGTTAATACAGATATTGCAACTTTACAATCTCACAAACTTTACCTCTATATAATATAGTATGCTATTAGATTAACGATGCTTTAACCTTTGAGCTCTAGAGCAAGGACTTCAAAAGTCTGAGCATTTCAACGGGCACCTTTGCACGCTAATTGGATGGCATTTCTTAAAACGAGCTTAAATTATAATTTAACGGAATACATGCAATGTGATTCATTTGACTTGCTCGTGTAGCTCGTAGGTCGTTCACGTCTCGGTCAACTGATTTAAGAGATTATGGCGACCGAGTTGATACCAGAGTTTGAATATGGGTTAATCTTTGCGTTGACTTACTCGAGACTCACACTTTTACTCTGTCGTGTTTTTGTTTTATCTACCTATTATAACTATATCAATATGTTTGTATCATTACGTATGTTTAGTTTTGAGTTAAAAACAGAAACGAACAAACAAAATATCAAATATTACCAATTAATAATGTGAAGCAAACCGTTGTACGCGAAAAAAACAGCCAAAATGTACCAAGTAAAGCTATTTACCGTTTCCATGGGAACATGAAGACAAAATATAGCCTATGACAATTACAACTAAAGTGACTTTCTATTAGTAAAAGAGTTAACAAACTAAGTTTAGTATTAGATTCAGAGATTATCCCCAACAACCTCACAACCAACTAACCTTTACCTCTTTAAAATATTAGCATACATTGATTTAAAAAAAGAATTTAGTTAGATCAATATTTATTCAATCTATTTAAATTAACAAGGCGAATGTGTAGCGATTTATATTTCACCGAATATCAAATATACGAAACAATAACTGTCACCGCGGGCGCGCCGTAAAACTTTTGAAATCGTCCTCCTAAAAAGACAATAAAACGACTCATCTAGACACATTCGGATCGTAAAGCTGTTTTGTTTGTTGAAATTCTAATTAGGCAATGAAATTAATGTAACTCGGAGTTTGACTTCCTTCTGCGTCACTGTGTTTTGATTTACAAGCTTGTTTGATACGTACTCGACTTGGTTTGTGGATTTTTTGCTCATACCTATAAACATGTATACTTAGTTGTGTAACAAGTCTTAGATTATGGCATCTAGTTATCGCCGACTCGATAGTGAAGAGTAGTAAATAATATCTGGGTGACTCGAATGAGCTTGGCTCGATGTTCTTTAGTGAAATCGTATTTGTATTTCTTATAATACATTTTGTAGATCTGATTACGTGCGTTAAGGATATCGACTACGTAGTAGTACATCTCTCTGATGCTTGGCGTTTGGTCCATTCCTCCCTCCATTCCTCCCTCACTGAATTACACCAAATCCAAATAGTTCTGAGCACACTCTCTGAAATAAATATTGTGAAATATCCTAACTGCCTCCCTCGTTGGTTCAGAGATGGTTACAGATCCTGGGAAATTGTGGATCAGATTATGAAATGTTGTGATTTTTCAAGTTGTTGAGATTTTTTCTTCAAGAAATTCTCAGCTCAGAGTTTAGTAGTTCGTGGTTCATGTCTCAGAGAACACGTTAAGTCGTCGGTCCTGGTCATTATAATTAACACCTGAACATTTGAAAAGTGTGGTTGGTCTAATTTCGAATACTCATGTAGGGAGCCCCGTAAAGAGCCGTTAAAATAAGCTCGCTGTGTAACCTTTCTACATTATGTAGTTTTGAGTTTGAACGCATCATTGACCGCGACTTAAATTACCTCATATTTAAGGCCCTGGCCAAAGGTTATGTGGTACCGGAGCTGGCACAAAATATCACAAATACTTGTCTCGTACAGTAGGTAGGTCGGGCAGTAGTTCTCACGCCGCCCGGTGAGTGACATGCGGCGGCGCAGCGGGGCGCGCGCTCGTTGTATCAATCTTACTCCACCCCATACTACCTGCGCAACCTGCGCGCCTGGTACTTACACCTGCAACTACACTACTAGCTTTTGGCTGTGGTCATTAATAATAATAATAATAATCGTCAAATAAAGCCACTATAGCTCCACGGTTAAGGGCCGGACTCGAGACTGATTACCGAAAGGTCATGGTTCGATTCCTGCCCACTGGACTTTTTTCGTACCCATTCCTAACACAGACTTTTTCTGACTATTTGGAAAATAGTTACTGTTCTCTCAATAGTGACCAATGACACAGGTATATTGGTCATTGTTTAAAAGATATGACAAATATTCCTTAAAAAATATATTCTCCAAATCGAATTTACGCTGGTTTTATCGATAGGTATCTAAAAAGTTGCTTAATTAATTAATGCTGCACAAATTATGAAATGGCGCACAAGTTAGCAATGCAATACGCTGTCTTTATTCATTACGAGAAATGCGGATAAAATAAAATAAATAAATACATAATTTGATTTTCTATTACGTGTATTATTTTGTCTAGTTTTTAATTATTAATGTTTATTAGAAACAAATTTTTGGTTGTTAAAATCATTCTATCTATCATATGCCTAAACGTTAGGAATTTTAATTAGTGAAAAAATAGAACCAAAATAAAAAACAGTAGGTAAAGTATAAATATTTCCTGAGACTCCAGCGAAGCCTTCCCAGCGTACCCGAGCCTCCGCGTCTCTCTTAACTGCATTTCCATAAACACGGACCCTTTTTTCATCCCACGACCCAAGCGAGAGGTGAAAAAAAATCCACTTTTGTCAACGCCTTGATTGATATGGTAACCTTCCCTTGTTTTAGCAATAACCCAAAGTCTTTAGTTCGTTTTTTCCCCACTGGGTCGTACATTTTTATTTGCTGCGTCCAACAGGTTTGACATATCACTAAATTTTGTAAAAGAAAAATCATTCCCCCGGATTTTATACCGGTGGCGAGGTGTTATAAATTTAATTTTTTTCTCCTCGGGAGATAATGTTTTTCTTCGCGTACCTTAGATGCTCCCTACCTGCCCTAGGCGCCAGTGGCTGTGACATTTATGGGCAGGATATTGGGAATATATTAATGTCGATATTAATAACAGGAACACAGTTTTCGGGCGGTTGTAAATTAATACAAATAGACGGCAGGGTTCCTGTTTTATTTGCGTGTCATAATAGACCCTGACATTTTTTTTTGTTTTAAAATAGGGGCTGGGTTTATTACTAGCGCTACTGTCTCGTTCGTTCATTGGTTAGTTTTTTCGGGTACAGATCTCATGGTTTTAGGTTTGAGTCTTGGATTGTAAAAATGCGCACACTTATGCAATACAATATAACTTGCAAATGGCGTACGTTATCTTGTTACTACTCTCAGAAGTTTTCATTACATTACCCTGTTAGCTACCAAAATCCAGAATTTTCGTAAACATAAAAGTTAACGTCTCAACATGATTAGGCTACTTACGAAAAATTAACTTTATTTAGTAATCAATTTTAAAAATGCTTTCCGGATCCTGGACTAAACGTTTTCGAATGAGAAATTCATTCTGAGAAGGGTAATAGCCCACCACGTTGGCCCAATGCGAATTGGCACACGCAGAGAATTAAGAAAATTCTCTGGTATGCAGGTTTCCTTACGATGTTTTTCCTTCTTGAGACACGTGATATTTAATTTCTTAAAATGGACACAACTGAAAAGTTGGAAGCCTTCGAAAGCGGAGACAGAGGTCATATCCACTGGGCTATTACGTTAAAAAGTAATTATACAAAGTGTTTTAATTCCCATTGTGATCAACTCATGGTAGTTAGGATGACACCGGCACTGGCGGTCTGCTGTGTAATCGAGTGGGCACACTAAACGGATCGGTTTCGGAGTGCAGGCGATTTCACGCGTGAAGCGCGGCGAATCGATTGCCAGCCCAGACGAGTATCAACTCAATTGGGTGATGGGTTGTACGAGCATCGCATACGCGCTTCCTTGTTGCTGCATTTTTTATACGTTTTTTTTTTAATTTTAAAGGGTTTGTGCCTGTCAGCCCTATTGTATTCTAATATTATCAGTATTTATGACAAGGTCCAGAAAGAATTGGTTGTTTACCTATATTAGATTGGATTTTAAGTAATTTTAAATAGTGATAATTTTTTTTATTGAGAAAGAATAGGTACCTTCAATAAAAAACTTAAACTAACTTATGTCAAAAATCCTAAATTCAAAATTCCTTTTTTTCTATTAGGCTTAGTTTACAAGCACTTTTGAAACGTCAAGTAATGTCATGAGTTAACATTGGTAAGTTGAAAACTTAAAATTAAAGTTACAAGGGGTTCAAAGGCGCCCTGGTCCGAGAAGAACCACACGAAATGGTGGCAAGAATACTGCATTTCCGCGGCAAGAAATGAGCCAGCCTTTCTGTTACCACTCACCAGTCGAGGCAACTAGCCACGGTGAATTTATTCGGAGGTTTTTCTTGTCACTGCGTCTCTATGACCCAAGGGTCTCTACGACTATTTAATTTATTTTGATAATTTCCACGAAAAACCGGCCATGCTGCCATGCCATGTTGATGTGTAGTGTAGTTGTGTAGTTCTAGAGTCAACATCTCCTGAAGATGCTCTGGTTTCGGGGTGAAACGCACGTAAAGGATATTTTTATCGGATCTGGGTACGTTGTCGTTTTTATTTGTCGATTTTTCGCAGATAATAGCAAAATAAATGCCACTATTTATAATAAACTCCAACGACTCCTGGAATAAATTGATTTCTAGACGTATTGTTGTCAAAAAAAGCCTTCGTTCGTTATCAAATCGTATTAGTGTACCAATATTAGGTACCAGGACATAATAACTTCATAAGGAATGTAGTGGAAAGATCCTTGTGTTACACAAATCGTTTTGCGCGAGCGAAGTTATTTATCGGTAGCTGGGAACGTCTGCGGACGCCTTTGATTTAAAGCCTTAAATTGCACGCGCTGGAGTTATGAGAGCGTTCGCCTTAAAACTTGCGCCCGTATTTACATTAAACGAAGTTGGTTCAACGTATAAGCAGAGACGCTAAACTTGGAATGAGTTGTTTAATAGATAGCTGTTAATTCAAGTTTTGTTTGTTTGATAAATTATAATAATTTAAGCCTCAAAACCTTAATAGCTCTAAAGTCTAAACCTAAGAAGTCAAGAATTCGATGATCTATTATCGTTTGCCCACCTTGCACTGTCTATCCAACATAGGTCATATTTAGAATTTTTCTAATGGATTTTGCTTCTGGACTATAGACAATTTAATGTTCCGTTTAACTTTCTATAAGTTATATAACTATAAATGTAGACGAAATTTTATTTCATCCTTGTGAATATCTCGATAAAAAACCCTATGCGCGCCATTATTAGCACGCAATTATTATTGACCTTAATACTAACTCCAAATCATGCGACGGAAACAAAAAAAAGAATAATTACTGACAATTTTTTTACGACAATACCAAAACATTAACACATACAAGTTACGATAACGGATGTAAGACATATGTCCATATAAAATATTCAAATTGATTTTTATTAAATACGCTTACACTACGGATTAGGGAGCTTTCACATTTAACGTGAGTCACACTAACCAAACGTTACGCAGCTATTCCATAGATAGATTTCATTTCTGTAGGAATATTGCAATAAAAAGTGTAGGTACCTACTATACTTTATAAGCTATACGTGCCAAAACATCCCGATTCGTTCAGCTGATGAACCATGATTTAGTATTAGATATCAACATTTTGTAATAAAAAGTCGTTAAATTAACCGAGTTCACTCAAATTTTCCGCTAATTGATTTGACAGTGGTCTGTTAATTACCCCCGGGAAGATAGCAGCATGCAGTCATATGCAGTAGCTTTAACTCGCGGTAGTAAAATGACTATCATCGCCCCTAGACAAGCATTAGAAGCGTAGTGCAATGGTAACACCGGTGAGTTTGTATGAGGTCCCTTACCAAAATGTGTTAAATGTGGCACACAGAGAGGGCTGTAGGGAAAAGTTCTACATGAAGTCTTATCCCCCAATAAGTCGGGTATCTTAAAAAGACATTTCCCCCCGTTACTAAGAAATAAAAAAAAAGTTTGCCCGCGAGACTACTTACAGTAAGTAGCTGCTTACGTTAGATGTGTAGGCTCGCTTATGCCGAGTCATTTGTCAGCGAGACGCCCCGGCAGCCGATAATTTGAGCCGCGGCCAGCGCATCGCTAAATTGCCGCCTGCCACAACACCGATCTTTATTTATTTGTATTTATGAACCATTGGACTCCTAATTATATGAGCGTGAACAATGATTCGAGCACTTTTGGAACAGTTGGCGCTGACGTCGTAATGACCGCTCTCGCTTCCTGCTCGCGTTTGGTTGCATTGCATACCTTAGCCTAGGGACTTATCAATATTCTATCATATCATTCTTCATAGAAAGAGTATACCTATTCAGTGTTCTGTGGTATCACTATATATATAAAAGTGTGTGTGTGTGTAAGTGTGTTTGTTGCTCCATTACGCTGCGGCTACTGAAGAGCTTTGGATGTTTTGAAATGGAAAGAGATTTAACTATGGATTAACACATAGGCTACTTTTCTTACGAAAATCCATGGTTTCCCGAGGGATTTGTGAAAAACTGAATTCCATGCGGAAAAAGTCGCGGGCGTCCGCTAGTTCTTAATAAAAGCTATAAATAAATTGACAGACTTTATTAAACTCAAGTAATACTCGTATTTATTAAATAGTCTTGCATTTTGTGTTGAATAAAGTTTTTCTTTTTCTTGTTCTTTTCCTCAAAGATGTGTTAACATATAAACTGATCAGTTTGAACGCTGTGTCAAATAGGTAAAACTTGTAAGTTTAATTTTGCTTTATTTGCTCTGTCTCCCTGACATAATTTGAGTTTGTTATATTTTAATAACTAACTCAACAGAAAAATATTGAAAATTCAGTTTTAATCTCGTACGTTTTATATCGTCGTTCCTAATTTGTAGACTCAACCAATATAATCCGAAGAAATCCCTTACTCGTGATCAACCCATATTCGGCTCACTGTTGAGCTCGAGTCTCCTCTCAGAATGAGAGGAGTTAGGCCAATAGTCCACCACTCTGGCCACAATGCGGATAGGTAAACTTCACACACGTAGAGAACTAAGAAAAACAAGTATGCAGGAAAAACAAGTATGCAGGTTGTTTTTCCTTCTTTCTTGTTCATGTTCGAGACACGTGATATTTAATTTCTTAAAATGCACACAACTGAAAAGTTGGAGGTGCATGCCCTGGGCCGGATTTGAACCCACACCCTCCAGAATCGTAGGCAGAGGTCATGTCCACTCAGCTATCACGGTTCTTATTACGACTCGGCTACCACGGAGCATTAGTCATGTTCAAAAAACGTGGCCACTGTTCTTTAAAAAAAAAAAAAAGTTTTAGAGTAGTCGTATGTTATGTTAATTGATTAGTCAGTCAATACTCGAATCGGAATCATTTATTTGATCGACCACTCCGATCCGGACGGTAGCTTGCTTTTACTCGTCTGTCAGTCCGGCCGGGGCTTAGCCCAGATTATAACGTAACACGGTAGTTATGCCTTTGATGTCATTCAAACGATTGCCTAATGCTCTTAATTGCTCAGTTTGGGAGCAACATGAGGAAATATGATGATTGGCAGTTTTACTACATATAGCATACCCACTCTACACGAAGTACCTACGTAGAAATCATAATATTATTTGAGTTTATTTTTAGTGGGTAGGAATGCGGACTATAGGCTATATCATTTAAAATAACTAGAGTACCTAGTTAGTTCACTAAACAGATTATGATAAATTAGAAAATCCTGCTTTAATAAATAAAAATATTTTCAAGTCGAAAATACTAATTACTGTCAGTTTATGCTAATAAATCAAATCAAAATTATTTTTTTTTAATTAAGCTTAGTTTAAAAGCAATACGTATAACTATCGAGTTAAAAGAAGTTCTATAATCAATGAAAGTGTCAACACACAGGCCAAATTACATGTAATACAAGTACGTATAACACCGTAAAAATACATACCGCATACGTTTTAATTTGACTATAGATTTAGTACCAAAAAAGGTTTTTGAAAATTACAATTTTCCTGTAGTTTGTAGGAAAATGATTTATAAGTCTCCACGAGTATTATTATTAAAATAGGTATACCATATATTTACCAAATCAAAGTTATCAAAGAGTTACCTAATTTAAGGAAATATACAGTAGCAAATGCGAAGTTACAAATAGGTTATTGTAACACAGTCTTAACAACATTGTTGGGAGTGTTATCTCGACAATTTGACCCAAACCGTTGTTGTATTGAACCCGGGAGCGGTCGTTTTGTCAACTGCGCTGTCGCGGCCCACGCGTGGCTGGTACACGCTACTTGCCCCACTCTCCCCGTTCACTTCCGCGTACGATCCCTTGCTACACGCCAACCAATTGGTCATACCATTTTGTTGCCATTTAGTGCCTCGAATACAGTACCATTTATTGGTTTTCCAGCCTATTTGAAACTGGAACCTTGCTAATGATTTGCTGCTAAATATTCCATAACAAAACAACTTACTGGAATGGAAGAATAGTTTATTAAACACAATATTAGCCACATTTTTTAATCCACCACATTTAAATAAGACCAATATTCGTCATAATAATAATTATTCCTATTTCGCTCAAGTTGTTCAAGAATTAAAAGTAAAGACTTTTAATTTTTGACGACCTCCGTGGCGCAGTGGTATGCGCGGTGGATTTACAAAATGGAGGTCCTGGGTTCGATCCCCAACTGGGCCGATTGAGACTTTCTTAGTTGGTCCAGGTCTGGCTGGTGGGAGGCTTCGGCCGTGGCTAGTTACCACCCTACCGGCAAAGACGTACCGCCAAGCAATTTAGCGTTCCGGTACGATGCCGTGTAGAAACCGAAAGGGGTGTGGATTTCATTCTCCTCCTAACAAGTTAGCCCGCTTCCATCTTAGACTGCATCATCACTTACCATCAGGTGAGATTGTAGTCAAGGGTTAACTTGTCAAGAATAAAAAAAAAAAGAATAGTTATTTAATACAATATTAGCCACATTTTTTAATCCACCATTTATAATAATAATTATTAATAATTATTCCTATTTCCATCTAGTTTTTCATAAAGACTGTGAAGTACAAAGATTTGTGAAGTAGGTAAAATATTCTATCCTTTACCTACTTCACAAACGGGAACTGGATGGAATAGTCCCCAGTTAGGAGTGATCACCCGTCTGGCCTCGTCCAAGACCAGAAAGACTCTTTTTAGTCCAAGATCAAAAATACTGTCCTTACTTTTCTCCCAATATCTCCACCAGGTTAGACCTACAGCATATGTAGCAATAACATCTGATTAAAACTATCGTTACTGAATCAAACATCATCCATTAACTTAAGTACGTCAACCCGCATTGAAGCAGCATGATGGGTCTATGTTCTAAATACCTCTCTCTTATGTACCTACTCGAAACGTTCATTAATGTTCACATTTATTTTAAATCACGTAGGAATCATGATTTTTTTTCGAGATAAAAAGTAGCTTATATTCTGCTCCAAAGTACAATTAATCTCTATACCAAATTTTAAGAAATTAAATATCACGTGTCTCAATCGGTGAAGGAAAAAATCGTGAGGAAACCTGCATACCAGAGAATTATCTTAATTCTCTGCGTGTGTGAAGTCTGCCAATCCGCATTGGGCCAGCGTGGTGGACTATTGGCCTTATCCCTCTCATTCTGAGAGGAGACTCGAGCTCAGCAGTGAGCCGAATATGGGTTGATGACGACGACGACGACCAAATTTTATCCAAATCGGTTCAGTGCTTTAGTCGTAATAAGCTAAGAGACAGACAGACTTACTTTCGCATTTATAATATGGATTTTGTTAACACACATTTTATTACGTTCAATTTGCGTAGAACTGGTTCGCCAAATATGAGGGTCGTCGCACACATTTGTATGTATCGCACCATCGGTAGATCAGACGCGTAATTGACGCAATCCGATATTTATCCGAGATGCGATATCGCGCGTTGACTGGATAGCCTTTACCGCGACAATATTCACGTGAAATGCGTAATGAGCCGCGTATTTACATAATTGCTTTTATTTGTTTAAGTAATCATGCATATTGTAACAGCCTTTGATTAATTGCACTATAAAAGAACGCAATGGTGTAATTACATTTACATTAAACGCTCAGTTTGAGTTACGGCTTTATTACTATTGAATAAATACATGAAAACCATTAAAAACAAACTATGGTGTTTGTAGACCGTCGTACAAACATTATTTACTAAAATATTCGTTTACGTAATTATTCCAAACAGAGTTTTCTTCAAAAAAAAGTTTGCTTTCGATTTTGTCTCATTTAGTTTTGGCTTGTCTACTAGCACTAAGAAACCTTTACAAAATTATAAAATAAGCATTATTAAAAAATAAGTATCGTGTAAAGAAGATCGTTATCAAATATCTTGAAATATGTCATGTGTGAGGTGATTTCTATTGTAATTATGAATTTATAATGGAAGATGCCTGCAGTGAGAATGTGTGAATGGGACGTTTATACCATTAAATCAGACTTATTAAATCGGATGGAGAAGCGTTTGTCGTCAAACAATTATTGTCACCACAGCAACAGACAGCTAATAAAATAAATATTGCTAATACAATGTATTGGGGCCCAATCATTGCCACATAAAAAGGTACGTACGTATAAAGTGATCACATTGTTCGGGCGTGTTAAAGACCGGTTGGTCGGCGGGTAACGAGCATTTCGTATACAATAGACCTTTTAGCGTCATCTCGACGTACGTCAATCGCTAGTCGCCCAGCGCAAGTGAGCGACGGCCTTTATTATCCCTTAGTCGAGTGAAACGCGCCTTTGTAGCAACTAATGCCACAGTTATTATAATTGTAACAATTCTCCTTTACTGGAGTTCCATGAATATTTTTCAAAATATTTATTTAAATACTAGCGGACGCATGCGACTTTGTCTGCTGGTATTCAGATTTTCATAAAGCCCGCGGGAACTATGAATGGTTTCGGGATAAAAAGTAGCCTATTATGTTGCTCAATAAATATGTAACCTATAATATGTTAGTCAATAACTTATCCTTTAACTTCCTTTCCAATGAAAGTCCTGTTAAAACTAGTTCAGCCTTTCCAAAGATATGCAGGACAAACAATAAAACAGACAGACAAAAACTTAAAAAAAAAAACGTTTTTGTGTTTCGGTATCGTATAAATAACAATAGGCACTCGAGAAAACAAAGTTATTTTGAAATCACAGACAGACACTTCAATTTTATTTATATGTATTGATTATGAACGATAAAAGTAGTAGTACAGCGTTTAAAATAATGACGTTCTATTACGTTCCATCATTTGTGAAGATTATTAAATTTGTCGCTTAGGCTATAAAGGCGATAAAAATAAGAGAAAATATCGATGGACGTTTATAAAATTAATCGTATACGCGAGTCCAACATCTAGGATAACAAAAAACAAGCCGAGTCGGTTGGATTTGTATGAAAATAAAACACGTCCGCGGACTGACGTGCGTCCGGCGTCACTTAGCAGCGCTGGAATGATGTGACAGGCTTTGCCGAACCGAATTCCTTTTTCAAATTTAAAATTAAAAACAAAACAAAAACGAGGACTCCTCTGAATCTGTTCCATTGTGTTCACGTTTTGGAAAAATTTAAATAGCCCGCTTTTTTGATGGCCAGAATTTTGAATTCAGCGTTTAAATACATACGGTTTCGCGGTTTAGCGCCATGTTTTTTCCATTTTCTGCACATTCTGGCTCGTCGAATGTGCAGCTACGCGGTAGATTTTGCACGATTAAATCCCGGAGTGCGATAGGAATGAGTTGTTAGTGTTAACGATTTGGAGCGATCTAAGTTTCGGATTTATCTCTCGTCTCGCACTTGGTTTTAAGTGGCTGTTTATTTTTAGAGTTCCACAACAAGGAATTCTCGTAATTTTACCGTGTCCACTGTCTTTTGATGCTAAAAAGTTTTAATTTGACACGTCGAAAGTATTCATAGTATAGTATAACCTACCTATAAAGATGTTAAAAAGAAAACCTTGAGTATTTCAGCTTATACTTTAAGCCTTACAAGTTAACAAATAGTAGTTGAACGATAATTAAATTTAGGTCTTTGCTGTGTAAAAGTTTTATTATAGTTCTATAAAAAGTGTCTGTTTTATTATAACCTTGTACGTTAGAGACGAAAGGAATGGCGTGATTAACATTTCTTGTTTGGGCTTTTGGCCTTTTTTGTGTAAATTTTTCGAGCTTTACTAATGAAGGCGGTACAGTACTGAACTATAGCCTTTGTAGGTTAAGGCATAAAACACATGTGAAAAGCTTGTTTTTGAACTATTTGTCTCTTAGGTAGGCAATCTGTCAAAAGAGTTAATTCTGAGTCATCATTATCAACCCATATTCGGCTCACTGCTGAGCTCGAGTCTCCTCTCAGAATGAGAGGAGTTAGGCCAATAGTCCACCTCGCTGGCCCAATGCGGATTGGCAGACTTCACACACGCAGAGAATTGAGAAAATTCTCTGGTGTGCAGGTTTCCTCACGATGTTTTCCTTCACCGTTTGAGACACGTGATATTTAATTTCTTAAAATGTACACAACTGAAAAGTTGGAGGTGCACGCCCCGGACCGGATTCGAACCCACACCCTCCGGATTCGGAGGCAGAGGTCCTATCCACTGGGCTATCACGGCTCTTCTGAGTAAAGTACGTTAACGTATCTAGGTAAGTACTATTAACTAACCTAGGCACTCACAATTAGTTTTCCTAAATATCTACGGAATCCTATAATCGACGTGCTGTGACGCACTCGGTCGTTTAGTTGAGCAGTAGCTTTATTAACGACGATATAAGTTAGATTGTGTAGAGATTGTTATTCACACACAGAAATCGTTCGATCGGTTTTTTGCGAACTCTTTCTGTTGTGCCTATGGGGGCTTATTTCAGATATTTAGAGTGGCAATATGAATGTATTTATACAGGCAGGGCGGCCTCAGCCTAACAATGCTACGCTTGTCGCTCGCCGCAGGGCTGGCTCAACAAGTTCATAACAATATCGGAGCATTGCCACCGATATGGAACATGAAGGCTGAAAATAAAGCGATCGCATGATCCTCTATAAAGTTTTATGGACCATGCTTATGTATTAAAGCTTAAATTTGTCAAAGTCAAAATTAAGCTTTAATATAGTTAGTTTTATAATAGTTATCTGCTGCATATTTAAATAATGCATTATTTATTAATTCACCAAATTTTATATAGTAAAATAGTAAAACAGTAAAAATACATAATATATAAAGTGCCTGTAAAAAATTAGGTACCAATAAGGAAATAAGGCTTGCGTTTTGGTCTATTACAATTATAGTGGGCCAAAATATTGCTTTTGTTTTATAAATAATATTTCCTATAACTTGAAAAAATTGTCTATTTTCCTATTAATTGGAAATACTGTGTTAAGGTATGGTACGACAATAGTCCAGTGAGTGGGGAACCTAAGACTTCGGTGTGAATTCGGCCGTATACTTTCCAAAACGTTAGACTTTTCGCGAACAAAAAAATTGTGTTATTCGTTGGAAGCATTAGTAAGAAACGACAGTAAAAATGCGTTTTTTACAAATCCCCTGGCAACCATGAAATTTTACCGGGATAAAAAGTTTTGCTTCAAAGTCCTATTTACATAGTTTCATCGAAATCGATTCACTTATTTTAGCTAACAGACTGACATACTTATTTTCACTTTTATAATATTGTAGTGGTATCCTGTAGGCACAGCCCTAGGTGCAGGGCCGTGAATCAGGGCTGTCACAGCCGCCGGTGGTCCGCACATCAGCAGCGCGTGCGCGGCGCTGTTCAACCCTTGGATTTACATAAACATTCGAGATATAGCTACACTCAGATAAATCTTGTATTAATATATGAAAATTTCGCGAATCAAAATTTCACAAGAAATATGAAATATGCTCTTTGGTGATGCCATAAATTCTAGTTTGGTTTTAGATGTTTTTTTTTCAGCTGTATTACACCTTTGTATCAGAGATCTTATATGACTAGATTGCTAGTGTCAATCGGTAATAATAAGGAACAGCAACTTATTTTTTCTGAATTTCATAAAAATTATCTTCCCTTAGATCACTAAACAATTGGCTCTGTCCAAACAATATTATAAAAATCTGGCTATAAGAGAATGTAAATAAAAACAGTAATAGACCAAACCCTAAGAGTACTTCCGTTTTTAACAAAGTTGTTGAATTAGAGTATGCAGTGATTTTTTGCATCTTTGAAGTGCGCGTTAAGCAGCGTGATAATTACCTTGAATGTTCCTGTTCAGGAGTTAAATATTCAAAAAAAAAGTCCTTCTTTTGGATAAGTATTTAACTCCTGAGCAAACTTTTCTGTGAATGAAAGTAATTTTTTTTATTTTCATTCAATAAAAAAGCAGTAAAACAATTACTTTTAGTCACAAAGACCAAAAAAATGTTTATTTTTCTCTGACACCGGAGTATCTTCAGATTATTATGAAGGGAATTCAACTGAATACTATGTTATATGTTAAAAATTTATAAGATATTTTTATTACACATCATAGTACAGGTTATAAAAACAATAGTGAGTATTGTCTGTATAGTAATTCTGTTCTCAAGTATATTTAGAGTGGCTCGGCCGCCGGCGGTGGTTCGCTCCGATGCAGTCTTTTGCTCATTTTGCGACGACCCATTGTGTTTACTGCTTTTACCATTGTTCGGGGCCCTTATAAATTGGGTCGCGCTGTTTTACAGCATTGACAGGTATATTTCAGTGGACGATTTAGGTCGATAATTAATCCGTTTTGTTACATGTGAGCCCACCCTTGCTTTGTGTGATGGTTCCGTCTCCTTTATTACTTCTTCTTCTTTGAGTGCCTCTCCGATTAGCGAAGGTTGGTGTTCATTATTACTGCGTAAGCTAAGCAACATAACTATTTCTGTATCTTTGTAGCATTAGGTCTGAGTTCTCTGAGTTCAAAGAGAATGACATTTTTTATTTAAAAACTGCTTAGCATAATTGGCATTATAAGTCGTCGTTTACTGCTTTTACCATTGTTCGGGGCCCTTATAAATTGGGTCGCGCTGTTTTACAGCATTGACAGGTATATTTCAGTGGACGATTTAGGTCGATAATTAATCCGTTCTGTTACATGTGAGCCCACCCTTGCTTTGTGTGATGGTCCCGTCTCCTTTATTACTTCTTCTTCTTTGAGTGCCTCTCCGATTAGTGAAGGTTGGCGTTCATTATTACTTTCTGTGTCTTTGTAGCATTAGGTCTGAGTTCTCTGAGTTCAAAGAGAATGACATTTTTTATTTAAAAACTGCTTAGCATAATTGGCATTATAAGTCGTCGTTTACTGCTTTTACCATTGTTCGGGGCCCTTATAAATTGGGTCGCGCTGTTTTACAGCATTGACAGGTATATTTCAGTGGACGATTTAGGTCGATAATTAATCCGTTTTGTTACATGTGAGCCCACCCTTGCTTTGTGTGATGGTCCCGTCTTCTTTATTACTTCTTCTTTGAGTGCCTCTCCGATTAGCGAAGGTTGACGTTTATTATTACTGCAGCAACATAACTATTTCTGTATCTTTGTAGAATTAGGTCTGAATTCTCAGAGTTCAAAGAGAATGAGATTTCTTATTTAAAAACTGGTTAGCATAATTGGTATTATAAGTCGTATTATAGTGTTAATGGCTATATAAACGATGGAAAAACTTGGAATTTAAATGCACTATATTTAGTGGCATTTTTTTAAATTCTTAAATCTCACTTGATGGTAACTGATGATGACAATCTAAAATGACAACTGGCTAACTTGTTAGGAGGAGGAGGAATAATGACGTATTTATTTTTACTAGTTACGTATATTGTTTAACTAATTAATTAGCTAATTATAACAGACATATTCAATATAAAATGTTACTAAGTAGTTGAACAATAATAAATGTTTTATAGGTACTAAGTTAGCGTGAAGAACGGTGGCATGCGATTGTCTAACACCCCATCCGCACGCAATTAGGAGCAAAAAATGGGCATATATAATTTTCACATTAATATCAGTTCACCTTATATAGCCGGGTTCACACCAAGAGAGTTGCATCGCAACTTGTTGTTCCCAAAGATATTTTTACTTACACTGTATTCAATATTTAATTAATCTAGCATAGTGAAGTATATAGTAGGTGCGAGAGGATTACCAGCATAATCTCATTATAACTTGCTTAAAGATCTTAACCTCGCTAGAACGGCAGCAAGGTCTATGTTAGAACGGGTATCCAAAGCTGCTCTAGTAGAATCTTATCAAATTTGGCAAGGCACGAGCGGAAAAGGGGAGTGTTAATTAACTGTCAAGGTCAACTTAACCCTACACCCATTGGTGGTTATACAAGTCCGGGGCTCGGCTCAGATTTTCTCTCTGCCACTCGATGGACCCGGCATTCACATAGTGAAGCCATGGAATGCTAAGACATTCGCCTTAAAAATATCGCCATACAATTCCTTCCCCAATGCAGGTTCACAATGACTCCACTGTGTTCACTTTGCATCTATAATGTGCACACCACTTGTTTATTTTAATCTAAGCCTTCTGTCTTCGTGACTTTTTAAAAACTGCTTCTTCTGCGTTATAACACTACTCATGCCTTGGATGAGTTGTCTTCTAGATAGCGCGTTTAAAGTGGACCCGACTTAAGACAGCCTGTCCATTGACGCGAAGCGAGGAAAAGGAGCGGAGCGAAGGAGTAATGCGTAGCAGTATTTGCAAATACAGAACAGTGACTTCATTGTCCGCTGGAAGACAATATTATGTAAAAGCAAGTCATTATTTTTCTCAGTTTCGCGCAGTTTTACTCGGAAAAAGTTATTCACAACAGACACGTCGAATAAAAATTTGGTTTCGTATAGTTTAAGGAACAAGAAGGTAGAATTTTAGGGCTATTTCTCCCATTTCTCTGTTTCTAAATATGTATATATTTTGAATTTAGTAGAAGCTGAGAATCAACATCAGCAACACTGAGTTTATAGTTTGGATTTTATGTAGGTAGGTACTTAATTGAATTAGTAAGAAGTCGGTTAAAAATTTGCTCACCTCTTTCTCTCCTATGTACCCCGCGTCAGTGGAGATATAGCCTAACAAGTCTAAGTCACATATAAAGTAGCGAGTGTGCGAAAAGTTCAAAAAAACGCTTTGCACGATGAGTCATTTCACGGGTACTTAGGGCTGACAGCCTAGAAAATTAAATTACAGTAAAAAAAACAAACGACTCCCTATTAAGCCTTGTAGCCTTCCTATTGAATTAATCTTTATCATTGTTATTGTCGTCATAAATTTTAGTACAATTGTTTTTATTCAATTCTGCTAGATCCCTAACTTGATAATTTTTTCTACTGTGTTTTAACTACAATTGTCTGGATTATCTATGACTTTATTTGTGCTTTTTAAAGCTAACAGTAGTTTAATTGATGTTCATAAAAAACTGCAATAAGTGACAATGTCTATATACTGGTTAAAACCGTGTACGACAACATAATTTAGAAGAACATGCCGATCATTATGACGGTAATCAAAGGTGGCTTATCAAAAACATTGCTTTTTACGATATTGCTTAATTAATACGACATACCGCATTAAGTGAAAATAAAAAGATAATTAAGTTTACTTACTTGCGCTGCTTCGTTACCATCCAAATCTTCAAACTAAAATACAGCATCCCACTCAGCAGCAAAAATAAGCATGGTGATATTTTTTCCCCGGACAAAAAAACAGAAAATAAATCGTGCAAAGCTAGTAGCCTAATAAAAACAAAATACAATTTGAAGATCAAATTTTTGTCTTCAATAACGGGACGTACGAGTTTTAAAAGCGAGCCAAGTCACCTCGCGGGTCAAATATCTCGCGCATCGCCAGTAGACAGTAGTCAGACACGCGTCACTTAGCTGACAGCTCATTCCTCCGACGTTTGATTGGTGCGCCTTTAATCGTTCCTGCGTGACGGGCGCTCGAGACCGACCTAATGAGCGGCTTGCTTAGGCTTTTACCGAATAAAAACCGTCTACTGACGGCCTCCATGGCGCAGTGGTATTCAGATTTACCAGACGGAGTATTCGATTCCGGCTGCTGACTGAGTTTTCTTAATTGGTCCAGTTCTGGCTGGTGGGAGGCTTCATTGGCTAGTTACCCTACCGACAAAGACGTAGCGCTCAGCGATATAGCGTTCCGGTACGATGTCGTGTAGAAACCGAAAGGTTGTACTACTACATGTGGTGTGGGGATTTTCATCCTTCTCTTAACAAGTTATCCCGCTTCCATCTTAGATTGCATCATCACTCAATCAGGTGAGATTGTAGGGTTTACTTGTAAAGAATATAAAAAAACTTTAAACTCAGATAAGTTACCTTTGGACTTGTATCGCAGTAAATTTTACCAACAAATATGTTCGTCGTTTTTTGAAGAGGACAAGGTAAACTCACACATCGAAAATATTTACAATAAATATATGTATCCTTACACAAATATAAATTAAAATCGTAATGGACACATGTGTAGTTTTAACACAAAGAAACATCGATTCTAGACTCAGTCTGATCGTGATCATATACTTTTGACAGAGGCGTAACATCTAGCGAGGCAGGTCCTGGTAATTGGTCTGAGACTTTAAATAATAAGTCGGTTTATTTTACACAGTAAATATAACCGGTCAAGTGCGACCCGGACACACGAAGGGTTACATACCATGATCTAAAAAACGGTAAAAAAATCACGTTTGTTGTATGGGAGCCCTCTTAATAATTTATTTTATTCTCTTTTTCAATATTTTTTGTTAGAGCGGTAGCAGAAATACATTATCTGTGAAAATGTCAACTGTTTACCTATCACGCTTCTTGAGATACATGAACCGTAACATGCCTGGTGACAGACGGACGAACGGGCAGTGGATTCTTAGAAATATGGTCCCGTTTTGCCGTAGGATAACTTACGGAACCAAAAATACCAGAATATCTAAAGGTATTATAGCCAGGGACATCTTGCATTCAATGTTGTCAGTCCTCATAAATAGGATCGGCCTAAGCTGCGATTACCTAACTTAACAGTCCACCAAAAGACTCCATGAAAGTAATTTTTTGTACCTAGAAAATATTTAATTTACTATCGGGTTAAAACCATAGAAAAGTAAAAGTGCTTACATACATTTAAATTGGTACATCTACGTATAATTATAATATTTCATTTTTTATTTACCTCATGCATGGTGCTCATTAAAGTACATTTAATAACAATCATTATATCATTTTTTATGTTGTGAATGAATGTAAATGGATCATAAGTGGCGTGGTTTTTTTTTATTTTATAAGCACGTAAGCACGTTGAACGGAAAGTGTAGAAACATACAATAACTTGATTAACAACTAGAAAGTATAATATAGTAGGTGCCTTCCACTCTACTTAACTAATTTGTCGTATGAATAAAACATTTTTATGAAAAACAAAATAATTTCACGATTCGAAAACTTCACCAACTGTTTTTTTTTTTGTAATGAAATAATTTCTTTTTATTGTTTTTAATAACTTGACAGCCCTATTAGCGAAGGTATTCTATAATCTCTTTGTAATTTTTCCTAAGCCGCTTATCAGCTTGCACGCTCGTCATAGTTTTCACGTTAAATAATTATATTAATTAATTAGAATATTGGGTTTAATTTATAATCATACTTTTTACATACGCCCTTGAAGTAATTAAGTTGACTTTAGTATGTCTATAACCAGCACTTTCTTAAAAAAAAATAGGCCCATAACCATACGAGAATGTAAGTTTGTTTGTTTGTTTGTTACACGTAAGTTAGGGATACGAGCGTATTTCATTCAGAAAAAGTACAATTTTTCCTATTGGGATAGAATAAAACATTGTTGTCAAAACTACATTGATTCATGATTCATACTTTTTTGCAATGAAATGCAAATTGCCATATATGTAATCACTAAAACCTTAACAAGATGAATCTATGTCTATACTAATATATAAAACTGAAGAGTTTGCTTGTTTGTTTGATTGAACGCGCTAATCTCAGGAACTACTGGTCCGATTTGAAAAATTCTGTCAGTGTTAGATAGCCCATTTACCGAAGAAGGCTATATATATTATCCCCGTACTCCTACGGGAACGGAAACCACGCGGGTTAAACCGCGCGGCGTCAGCTAGTTAATAAAATATAGTTTAAAAGAAAATCAATGGGCATTGAAACTGCATACTACATACAGTACTTCCCTATTATGAATTCGGTTAAAATCTACATGAATACAAGCGTAGTCGCGGACAACGCTAGATGTTGCAAGCTGGTTGGTGGTTAGGTCAGCTATAGCCACGAGTATGGAATGTTTTACTCGTGTTTTATCCATCGTCTATCGCAACAGCTGCTACTGACGTGACAGAAGAGGGACAGCGTCCGATGCCTTTCGAGCGGTGATATTTGGGTTATTTCCATATTTGTTATTACTAAAAGTTCGAATAGGCTGAGTTTGGCTATGAGTTTTTACCAATATCAAATAATGGGGTTCTGTATTTAAGATTTATGTTTTTGTTTGTGTTTCTGATCCTCGTTTTTAAATGTAGAGTTCAGAGTACATTTAGTATACAATGTTCTAGCTCAAGCTTTGAAGATTTTGTTTATCAGTTTCAGTTAATCCTACTAGTACGCCTACTTTGTTTTTATTTCACGTGGACGAAGTCGCGGGCGTCTGATAAACTTAAAATAAGATGAAAATCAGTGTTACAAGATAACCGGTAGTTTCACTTTACGAGCGCAAGCTTCGCGCAAGGAGAGCTTCCTCGAAAGCGTCTTAACTCACACGCGACGTATTATTTCGGCAATTAATTTGCGAGAGCGAGAGGTCCGTGTAATGGACCCCTTGAGCTTATCAATTCTCGTTAAAAAGCTGATCCAATTACGGGTCGCGGGCATCAATAAGTTACCGGACCGAGGGGCTCGGAGCACACCCATTGTAATAACGCATACGCTCTCAATATTAAAATTTAACAAGGTATTAATTAAAAAAACTAAAGCGAAAATATTCTTATAAATTTTCTCAGGCAGGGTTCCGAGGCTTGTTTTATTTTTAATTCGTTTTATTCGGCGCTCGGCGAGCGGAGTACCGCCCACCGGTGATTTAAAATTTTGATTTATCGACGAGCGAACGCGCGCGCGTGCGCCGCGCCCCGCGGTCATTATAAATATGACGCGGTGCTAAACTGTGCGAACTGACCCCGCGACCCGCGGTGCGAACGACCCTAGTTGCGCTCTTCGCAACTACCTGCGAATTTAATGAAAAACCCTTATTTTTTTACTAACTGCCTCGTTCATCCAGTGGTTAGTTTGTGCGGCTATAGATATTTGAGTTTGAGCTATGAGCTTTTGGATCAGGCGATGGCTGGCATGGCTTTTATTTTCTTCTGGCATTATCATTATCATTAACGTCTAATGCACAAACAGACAAATTTCTTTATAATAAAAACCGATGCAATTTTTTTGGGGTGTTGTGCGAACAAACATTTAGCAATTGAGTTTGTTTAAAACTGATATCGTTTTATTGGATTACAAATCAAACAAAGGCTAAATTGATACAAGATTTGATACAAGCTATGCTACTCTATCAGTAATGAATACAAAAAATATAACTAAGCGGGTTTGTTGAATAATAGTAGTAATAAGAACAATTAAATAGTTCGACGAAAACGTACATACACTGGAAAATAGAACATCCATATTCTTTGGAAGTCGGTTAAAAATATAGTCTGTGCCCATCTTGAAGCAATCTATTTGTATCAAAATTCGTCTAGTTTTGTTCGAAAATTTATAATAGTAGAGGAGCCGAAGAGGGGATTTTTGCAGTTAGAAGATTAGAAGTTTATAAACAGTACAATGAACATAAACATTACAATAACCCACTTCACAGTACCACATATACGTACAAATTAAATTACTTTTATCATACACAAATTAAATTAGTAATAAATTAGAATATACATACACTTGCGTCCAATTTGGATGCAAATGTGTAAAATCATGGACGCTAGAGCGGGCAGCTGTCGTATTTACGACTTCCTCGCTTTCCTACGGGACTCGGCGCTCCACCTGTTCCATTTTATTAATTCACCATTCTCTTGTAATTTAACTGTAGCATTTTATACACCTTGAGGTTGTAAGCGTTTTTTGCAATAGTCGGGAACTCCCCCTCAATTGTAGTGTTGATAATTCGTTGTATGGGCTTTCCTCGGGATTTTTAGATGTCAATTATAATGAAACTTTTTTGTTTAGTGTTACTAAGTTTATAGAATATTGTGACATCTAGCACATTTTCAACAAAAGTCTATTATTGGAGAAATGATAAATTTTTTTTTATAAAAATTCAAAAAAAATCAAAATTAATTTATTTTATTTAGGCTCAGTTTACAAGCACTTTTGATAGTCAGTCAGTTGACTATTTGTAAAGATTCTTCCACCGGTTCGGAAGGCAGGTTCTCCTGAGAAGAAAGTAAACAGTTGCTCTTTAAAAAAAACATACAATATTATAATTTACAATTGATGACAACATTACAATGTTTACTTCCTGTGTGAAGGTGGAAGCTGATCCACCGGCCTTCAAGCATCTTTATCATTAAGAAACTCATCAATGGATCATTTTAATCATCCTTTTAATGTAATTTTACTTTGTAACATTTCTTTTCTTTAATTTATTTATGGGCCTTTAGGATTTTTATAGGATATTAGCAGAACCTCATGGTTTCCTCATGATGCAGGTCCTTTTTTTCGTTTGACTACTGGGTTAAAATATAACCCTTATTGTCCTTCATAATGTTCGATTATTTCACAAGTTCTTTCAACAATAGAAAGACGTAGCGTCTATTGGTGAAAGAACTTTTCAAATGGGTCAAGTAGTGTTTATTCATTAGGTACATGTAAAAATACAAATCTTTCCTTTTTATAATATTAGTGTAGTTTGGTTTTTTATTTTTCTCTTAATATATATTTTTTCTATTTCTTCTTACCAAATAAAAGCCTCTTCTGCTTTTTGTTTCTTCTTCAATTTGCATACCTCTAGTTACATTACATCTGAGGACCATATTTCATTCATGCATTATAAGTCCCGACTAAAAAATTCATTGAAATACCAAATCGGGAGGCAATTGTTTTTCCGATTCAGAAATAATGAAATTATTACACCATTATTTACGGTCTACAAACCTACGTCATAAATTAAACATGAACCATTTAATTATAAATACATGTAAACCTAAGTACCTACAACAAAAAGAGCAACGGCATATATTTTGTTTTTAACCGAGTTAATTGTGGGGCTATAAATATAAATAGAAGACAGTAATGACATTTGTGAAGAGCCGTGATAGCCCAGTGGATATCATCATCATCATCATTATCAACCCATATTCGGCTCACTGCTGAGCTCGAGTCTCCTTTTAGAATGAGAGGGGTTAGGCCAATAGTCCATCACGCTGGCCCAATGCGGATTGGCAGACTTCACACACGCAGCGAATTAAGAAAATTCAATGGTATGCAGGTTTCCTCACGATGTTTGCCTTCACCGTTTGAGATACGTGATATTTAAATTCTTAAAATGCATACAACTGAAAAGTTGGAGGTGCATGCCTCGGACCGGATTTGAACCCACGCGCTCCGGAATCGGAGGCGGAAGTCATACCCACTGGGCTATCACGGCTCACGCCAGTGGATATGCCATTGGATATTGGAATATGGATTGGATATGGTTCAGCCTTTGATTTGGAAGGCGTAGGTTCCAATCCGCTCCGGGGCATATGTATCTTCATATTTTTCAGTAATGTGAATTTTAATAAATTAGATATCACGTGTCTCAAACGGTGAACAAAAAAACATCGTAAGGAAACCTGAGAGTTTTCTCAATTATGTACGTGTGTGAAGTCTATTAATCCTCATTGGGCCAGTGTGGTGGACTATTATCATAGCCTTCTTATCCTGAGAGAGCCATCTAAGTGTTCATGATGAATTATTTCATAACTATATTATGACGTAGCAGTATCTAACTTTATCACAAACACTAACATTCACGCATTCTAATAAAGGATACTTACCACAAATAAAACGTTTTTTGAATCTGTTGTGCACTGAACACAGTAAGTACCGCGTTGTTGTATAGTAACCTATTTGATGCCTTATAAATAGTCTGAGGGACGACTGATAAAAATATAATAGTGTTTTAACACCATTATATTTGTTGATTTATCAACCAATTAATGAACTTGATTTTAGACATAATTATTTTATTCTGACATCTTTATCTCTAAGCAAAAAAAAGGCTGCCCCAAAAAAAGCACGTAGGTAGCTACTATGGTAAGTTATACAGGATAAGTTTTTCTAGGATAAAATCTTTGGTATTTCACCTCTAAGCTATTGTCAGCAGAGATTTAACCACCCAAGTCAAAGTCAACTACAAATTTTATCACTTATACCGTGGGCGGGTTCGGCCGTGGCTAGTTACCACCCTACCGACAATGACGTACCGCCAAGCGATTTAGCGTTCCGTTATGATGTCGTGAAGAAACCGAAAGGGGTGTGGATTTTCATCATCCTCCTAACAAGTTAGCCCGCTTCTATCTTAGATTGCATCATCACTTACTATCAGGTGATATTGTAGTAAAGGGCTAAATTGTAAAGAATAAAAAAAAACCCATGTCATTCGGAGGCTGCTTGCTGGCTGAGAAATAACCCAAAAAATACCTCCTAATACCCAGCGGTGTCAATTTGGTTCGTCAAAGTAACAGAAAAGCAGACAATATGACGTCCATATACCTGAACCAATTAAGAAAACAGCATTCCAGACGTCGCAAAATAGGATTTTATCTCTACAATCCGTAACAGATAACAACTCAGACTAAATACATAAGGACTAGTATCGCACCCAAATTCATGAACAAAATTTTCTGCCATTTTCTAAGGAAAAAGCTTAGATTTCACACATGTCTTATACTAAACTAGCAGTTTTTGTTCGTTTTTTACACCATTTAATTACACAAAAAGGTATTTTTACGGAGGTTTTTAACCGACGGACACGATTGTAAACTATGAAACATCGATTCTATAGAGATAGTGTTTATAATCGCATAAGATCGTTGATCATATACTTTGTCAGAAAAATAATGTCTTGCGAGGCAGGTCTTTATCTAATTAGTCTGAGGATAACATCAATGATTCTTGTATAAGTAACACGGTCGTTTCGTCGTTGGTCTCCTCGCCTGGATACGAAACACAGTGTATCTCGCGGCCTCGCCTTGTATCTAATTTGAAAACGGCCGCACTGTCCTTTGCCATTCAATGCAAATTCACACGTTACGAGAAGCGATCCGACGCTGAATTACCAACGTTTAGTCGCCTCTGGATATTATTTTGAATTCGTTGCCAACGTTGGTGCAGTTAATCTTTTGCATTTTGTAGTAGGTAAGTACCTATACATTAGCGATCTTTACACGTGTGAGATTGTTGTTGACCCGTTAGTATAAGTAACTGGCAAATTATGTTTAGATGCTTAAAACGTGGAACGTAATGTTAGACGAATAAAATATATGTTACACTTATCTACGATAAATAACACAGTACATATAATAATACGTACATAATCTAATAACCAGAGACCTCACTTTTTTGGAATGATGAATCCCCTTATCCCCGTCATTTTTTTTTATCCCCTTCAATCTTCATCTGGCCATAATATGGAATCGATTAAATGATTAAATTCAGCGCAATAGTATATACGTTAATTAACACAACAGTTCCCACTCGCATGTAACATACATGGACTGCTAAAACCTGCTATGGTATTTGCTCAGTAAATAAATATAATTGTATAGCGATGCGAAAATATGCATTTATGACAAAAAACTACCCAAATCCGTTTTTGAGAAAATCTCATAATTTAAATACCTATTCCGTATATGAAGAACCGCCTTTTTAAGTCGGTTAAAAACAAAATGGCAGACCCGAAGCCTGTACACGGTTACGTAACAAATATATTTTTATCTTTTCATTAAATAAAAGAAACTACTTAATTCTACATGTAAGATAATGGGTTGCGCAAGTTTCGGTAAATAATGAAGTCGCTGTAACTTCTTATCCGCCGAGATTATCAATTGATAGCACCGAAAATTAGTGTTATCACTCCCACCGTAATGTTTAATCTTAGATTAGGTAAGTAGCGGGTTTTATTTAAAGAATATAGTCAACGATATTTTTTACTATAGATATGTTACGTATCTACAAAATAACCGTAAAAATCTATCCGAACGCAACTACTCCACTGAGCGCGGCACACATCCACAATTTTGTGTTTACTTACATTCATCATTATCAACCCATATTCGGCTATATAAATAAATTATTATAATCTAGTTTAGTGGGTAGGTACTCATCCTGGTTTGAACTTACGGGATTCTTATTAGAGTTGAACTTACGGGATATGGTGATTGGAGCTCAGGTTCCAAACCCCTTTGAAAAAGGCTAATGCTTCCCTATAAAGCCGTTAAATTAGGCTTATGATTCCCTATAAAGCCTTTAAAATAGGCTGATGGTTTCCTACAATGCCCTTAGAAGGCTGATGATGATGATAGAAGGTTTTCTCCTTCAATATTTTTTTTTGCTGGTTGTTACTTTTCATAAAAAATCACTTATACTTGTAGTCAATTATAGCAAACGTATAAATAGATAAAAACAACAATTACAAAGTTAGCACTAGACCTTGTGTAAGGCGGCCAACTTTCTGAAAATTGAATGCGGGACTTTTTGTGGATAGATTGGTTGGGGAGGAGGGGGAATTTTAGTCGGTTTAAGATACTTACCTACCAAAATTACATAAAAACATAAAACTTAGGTACAAAAGTCAAATGCCTTTGTATATCACACTAATTTAAAAAATCAAAACAATTAAATCACTCGCGCGGGACATGCGGGACGCATCCAACGTTTTACGGGACTATTTCACTAATTATTTCAAAGTGAGCTTACATCTAGCATTATGGGACGGTCCCGCAGAATACGGGACGGTTGGCCGCCTTAACATTGTGTATACTGTACCTACTGGTGGCGCCATCCATCACCGTCTGACTGAACTAATTACAGTGCATTCTCATAGTTTTTCCTATACATAATAAGCACAGCAAATGTATCATTATAGTGATCATTATAGAATCTACACACCACATTCGTAATAATATACGATTGTTAATTGATCAATCATTATCAGCCTTTTTTAACAGCTCATTATAGGATCATGCCTCCCTCCTTATAGGATAGGGGTTATGGAGGTTAGATCCACCACTCTGCTCCAATGAGTGTTGGCGGAATGGGTGATGTTTGGGGATGGTAATGTTTCTTTAACTACCACTATCCGATCTTAATGATATTGACGATTTGAAATAAAGTCTAGTGCAAGGTACTCGTTTTATAGTGCACTGCCTTGCATGATGCATCCGTCATCTAGAGCTGGTCAACCTCATAAGCATGTAATCTCACCGTCAAGCTTTCAGTAATCATACCCTTCTAACGCACAATATATACTACCTTCTACCTCAAATATAACACTGTTGCCTGGTGGCAGAAGAGTTCTGTTCAAAGCGTTAGCAGTACATAGCTACTTCTAAAACTTAAAATCTTTAATTTCACTTTTCGCGTTATTCAAAGTTGTTATGATTTATAATTCGAATTGAGAAAGTACGTGCGTACTTATTGGGCCTTTTACACTACTACAGCGTACGTGCAGAGGTTGTTTTTAATTGTCAAACACACAACAATTAATTGGGCCCTCTGAAAGAATGTCCGAACAGACGACGCGGGCGTCGATTACGGAGTATACGATGTAATCTCGCAGTACGGCGGCTTGACGTGTCAATCCAATGCGATCCGTATCAGGCCGTGTTCCAACCGCTCCTATTGGGCAACCCACCGCCTTTGTTAACGTAACGGATTCATAAAAATTCAGCCTATCCAGCCCGTTGTGTGCCTATCTTGTTCGGCTGTCACTTTTTATCGGAACGCCGTATTGAGCAATTAGGTTACAAATTAATATTGTTAGCCAAAGTCAAAGGGTTTATTCAATGTAATCCAATAGGGAAACCAATAGCCAGATTATACATTGATTTTCGTGATTTTTTGTTCTTTACAAGTTATCCCTTGACTACAATGTCAGTTGATGGTAAGTGATTCTACTCGTAAGATTTATTACAGTTTAGCTGCCTTTTGAGAATAAGACTCGGTTTAACTGAAGACATGGTAGACGACAAGCAAGGTTTTCATTACTTTTCATTCTTATCATTGTAATCTATAGGTACTTTTAATATTATAAAGCTGAAGAGTTTGTTTGTTTGTTTGATTGAACGCGCTAATCTCAGAAACTAGTCTAGATAGTCCGATCTGAAAAATTATTTCAGTGTTAGGAAGCCTATTTATCGAGGAAGGCTATAGGCTTTATTTTATCCTTCTATTCTTACGGGAACGCGAACCACGTGGGTGACCGCCCGGCGTCAGCTAGTAAAAAATAATTCTGAAGTAAAGCTGAGAGTGTTATTCAAAGCATTAAAATTTAATAAACGAAAACGTTACCTACTTAAAGTTCGTTATAACAGTTTTCCCATCACTTAATTTTTCACCCAAAACTCGTGCCGTATTTTATGTTAAGAACCCTCTTCACGATATAAAACCCACACGAAACCAGATACCTAACACAACACAAACGTACAACGGCCTTATGTTATTAAAAGCTGAAACTAACACTGTGTGAGTGAACACGATGAAAATCTTTATTTTCACGCTCTATCTCTCTTTATCTAATCGCTCCGGTCTGATAAGGACGGAACGCCGGAAAAACTGGTGCGGGGCGAGGGGTAAAGGCTACATCGATTCCGCGCTTTCACTGCTAGGGGCCATGTAAACCTTTAAAAATAGTGCTCTTGCCGCGCGATTGTCATCTCTACGTTTATTTATGTAGGAGCGAAATTTCAGCAATGAGAGCTCTCCGGTAAATGGATTGCCTCCCTCTTGGGGGTTCTCATAGTGGGATCTAGATGACGTAGATATGCTGATACGCGGCTATGTGTGCGACGCGCCCGCACGAAGTTTGTCTATGTGGTCTGTAGGAAAGCTGGTCTGGTTTACCAAGTTATACGGGTGTTGCGAAGGGACGCTTCCGACGGGTTAAATTCTGCCTGTGTTTGCAAATATATGAGGGGCTGTAGGTAACCATCCCTTTTTGTAATATAATTTTATGTTTAAGTGTAGATAGGTGGATAGATTAGGGAAGACGGAGGCTATGATTTGATTTGATTAGGAGGTGTTTGCCGAGGGACGGGGAGATAAGGCTGATTGGATCGCAATGGGGAGGGCAGGCCCTTATAGAAATATGTTTTTAATGTGGGTAGCTTATTGAATTATCCGAGTTCTAGAGAGTTGGAGTGAAACTAATCCGTTTGCTGTTTGTTGGTTAATAATTACTTTGAACGAGAGCTTGTTCATTGGCTTAATTGAATTATTTACGTTGAATTTGATTTAGTATTATCTCAGTATGTTTAGCTCAATAATGTTGTTTTTGAATAGCAGTAAAATTACTAATACATCATTATCAGCCTATTTTGACGCCTCACTAAGGGCCAGAGCTCCCTCTTTACGAGCGAGGATATGAGGCTTAAACCCAACACGCTGCTTTAATGTGAGTTGGCGAGCTTAAGGTGAATGTTAAACGGATAGCTTAACGTGATCTCTGAGGCACGGAGTTATAATACTAACAAATGTCCAACTCGAAGTTTCTTATATGAATGAAGAGATCAGTATATGTCAATTCATAAAACCCAGGACCTCGTGATCAGAAACCACATAGGATAACCACTGGGCGAACGAGGCAGTTACCGTTATTAAATAGGCTAATAATAAATCAAAGTAAAATTGGGGACAAAACATTAAAATGTCTTAAATTGACCACTTTTAAGGGACAGCATTACGTTCCATTATATTCGGTACGTTCAGTCCAAAGTTGTCAAGAACAACAACAATGGGACCGTTGTTGTTCACGTCACAACACAAAAGAGGCCCTGATTTTGTCATCGCGTCCTTTGAGTTTACACTACACTGAAAATTAGAGTGCCAACAACAATATGTTCTGGATTTGATCTAAGTACGACTATTTTGTTTTGTGTAAAGCTTTTTTATATGCCGGCGTACTGTTTTCCGTTTGATAGTTATTTTTTGGTAGCCTGCGCGATATCGATCGCCGTGGAATGTTGTTGACAGTGAAATGGGTTTAACAATTAATAAAACTCTTTGGTGTCTCTGACACAAGTACCTATCCCACATTCCTTAGATGTTGATGTTCCTGCGAGATTTTGATTCGTATTATTCAGGATTTTGAAATCTGGTTTTAATTGTACCATTGTTTGTATTTCGTCTTTTATTACGCAGTTTTAGAAACTTATCTATACTAATATTATAAAGCTGAAGAGTTTGAAAGAGATTGTTTTGTTTGTTTGTTAAGTTGAACAAGTTAATCTCAGGAACTACTGGTCCGATTAGAAAAATTCTTTCAGTGTTAGATAGGACTTTTTAATTTTTAACTAACTAGTATAGTCTGAAAATCCGCATTGGGGCCAGCGTGGTGGACTATTATCCTAACCCCTCTGAGCTAACCTCACGCTCAACAGTGAACCAAATATGAGTTGTTAATAATGATGATTATACTTATCACACTGTTTGAATGGCCCACTACAAAGCCAGGCTTCCCGTCTTATAGAAGAGGATATGGAGCTTAGACCCAACACACTGCTCTAAATCGGGTTGGCGGTGGGTACGATGAAATTGTTTTTATACAAAAGTAAACTAGGTGTTTTATATTGAACTGGTATAATACAATCAGCTCAAATATATAAAGCATAGTTTTATCTCGAGATTCCAATAAGTTTTAATACAGGAAGAAACGTGATTTTTATGGTGATATTTATCCATGTATTTGTTTGTGATAACGAAAGTAATATCGGTCATAAAGTTACGAGTAAACAGCCGTTTTTCCCGCCGAATTAAAGGCGCCCCCACGAGCGGTTGACTTTTATAATCGGCTTAGTCGGTACCCCTCGGGTTTAGTCGAGAGTCGAGAGTCGACACTCCCCTGGGAGCCGCGCTATGCAGCGGGTGTTATGGGTTGATGAGAAAATCTTATCTGCAGATTATGAAATCGGTTTCGCGTAATTGAGTCATAAAACTTAAAGTTAATTTTTGCTCACTTAATCAACGTATTCTGCTCAGCCCTTTTGGTTTGTAATATTTTAACTACTAGTAAACAAAGGAATGCATCATACTTATGTTGTATTTAGTTCAATAGTTCGATGAAAATAAGCCTTGTAATAAATAGCTTTATGCTTATTCTTGTAAATTCTAGTTGATTTATTATGAGAATTGAATAGCTTCATACTATTTATAGGTACTCCACATCCATTGAATTTTTAGTAATTACCATACCAATTCAATCGTTTTATAAATGTACTTAATAGATACTCGTATATTGTAATTCGTAGTAATATACCAGTAACCAGTAGGTTCCTATAGGTACATATAAGAACAAAATTAGTTATATCTTTGACAGCTCCAATACAGATCAAACGCGACTT
The DNA here is from genome assembly GCF_947172395.1 of Bicyclus anynana. Classification (NCBI taxonomy): domain Eukaryota; kingdom Metazoa; phylum Arthropoda; class Insecta; order Lepidoptera; family Nymphalidae; genus Bicyclus; species Bicyclus anynana. Next base: position 5,341,596 of record NC_069089.1, on the reverse strand, counting down.
GAGTCATTCTTCAATAGTAAGAACAAGATTTGGTTTTTAGTTCGGCTAATATGGCGAGCTCTAATCTCATTCTGGCACAAAGGAGATGCCATGACGAGGCGAATATTGACGCAAACCATTTAATATTTAGGTATTCCGATATGCAGTTGTACCGACGTGGACAACAGGTATAACCTGTATTGATTTTAAAATTATTACTTCACGTTTAGACACTATTGTTTTTGTCTGAGACAAACGTGCTTAGTGCATTGCCTCTGACACATATAACTGTGTACATACTGGCTTAGATATCTTTTATCTGATCACGAAATCATGATTATTGTAATGTAGCAGTTTTATACGTTTATGAGAACATTTGCCGCGCGTTTAGTACTACATTTTATTTACGTTTCGGTGATAGCGTTCGGTTTTCGAGCTCGTCAGTACCGGGGAACGGTACAGTCACTTACAATATCAAATTGGACAATACGGTTGTGTGGTCACGATAATCTTGGTGTACGATTCTAGTTACCGAGAATCGATCCGAGTAGACGTACCGTATAGTTCGTTCGTAATATTTTACGAGTTCAATACTTTTTGTTCGATAAATGACATGACAAATTAATGGATTTATTATGAGTCGGTCTGTGCGGCTCGTTTTATTTTTTTTTTCATTTTCGTGTCGGTTTAGGACGAATGCATTTTTAATTGAGTGAGGCACTTTTGTGGACTGTATAAAACGGCCACCGCATGCCGTGGATATTTTTTTTATGTGATTGACGTGTAGTAATGGGCAGGTGCGTAAGAGGCCCTCCGATAGCTACCCGCTTTTTTGACTCCATGTTCAAATGTTCACTTTTTGTCGGGCCGTTTTGCGACCCGCTTTCGTCGTGTGATTGTTCTTAACTTTAATGGGACTGTTAATTTGCAAGTGACGTTTAACATGTGCTTTTTGAATGTTCGTACATGTTTGTCTATAATTGTTTCGTAATGTCTACTTATAATTAGGTATCACTCGCCTGTCTGTCTATTCGGCCACGGCTTTGATGAAAGGCCATTTCTAGAGAGTTGTAATGTAGAGAGCTGAAAAAGGCATGACTATGTACCAGTGGCGAAGACTGGAATTTAGACAAAGAAAACCAGTCCCAAAGAAAAGGAAATTCATACCGATACAAACTTCGGTTTCTCATACATCCATAATTCCACACATTACAATAATGTAGGTATATGTATGTATGAATTTTTAAAAGGTAACCCGCTGGGAATCGGGTAAATCGGTATCTTCGCCGCTGCTATCAACCTACTTTAAAAATCGTACAATATTTTTTTATTTTTGTTTTTTTTTTTAATTTTAAAATCTGGTGTTGTCTTCCTCCAGTCGCTGCAGAGCGCGGCGCGGCGGGCGGGCACCTCGTGCGCTAACTGCAAGACCACGACCACGACGCTGTGGAGGCGCAACCAGAACGGAGAGCCGGTGTGCAACGCGTGTGGACTTTACTACAAACTGCATAATGTAAGTACTGGTTTTACTTATCATTGGGAGAAAAAAGAGAAAATTATGAAATAAAAACAAAACACCTGCAAACAATTAGCACCAACTAGCTCCTACAATTGCAAATGTATACATAAGAGGCGATAATTCCGTAATATTCGGTAGACTGACGACATCAAGCGTGTCGCAGGGATTCGTTGGATGCAGGCTGCTCAAAATTACGATGTTTGGAAGTCCTTACAAGAGTCCTATGTCCTGAAGTGGACGTCAATTTGCTGATGCTCATTTGTTTGCTATTTATAATATCATCATCAGAGTATTTTTAATGGCCAGGCCAGGGATCAAGCATTGGCATGATTAGGATGGTACCTCCAACTTTGCCAGTCCGGGTTGATAGTGAGAATTTCTTGAAAGACAAAAAACTTAGTAAATCGTTGACAGACTTACCTAGTAGGTACTATAATCTAAAACCTCATGATCCAATGCTGCATAATGACCAACAAGTCATAAAGTAAAGTAATTAAGTGGACTTTTATACTATATCTATACTAATATTAGAAAGCTGAAAAGTTTTTTTGTTTGTTTGATTGAACGCGCTAACCTCAGGAACTACTGGTCCGCTTTGAACAATTCTTTTAGTGTTAGATAGCCCATTTATCGAGGAAGGTTATAGGCTATATATTATCCCCGTATTCTTACGGGAATGGGGACAACGCGAGTGAAACCGCGCGGCGTCAGATAGTGCACCTATAAAAATAGCATAACAAATGATAAACCAATAAATCTTAACTTAGTATAAGACTATATATAACTCATTGTCATGCAAGTCAATCGTTTTAACTTGACACAATTGTACGGGTGTTATGACACATTACACCCCTGCCCTGCGGGGGTGCGGCTGGACCCCAAGAGAATCCTAATACAGTCAACTCATCGAGGGATTTGCTCGCCCTCGGAACAGTAGGGAACTTGGCTTTTTAAATACTTTTGTATGTAATTTATTTTATATTGCAGTAGTCTAAATACCTTATTAGTTTACTGGTTGGTTTATGGTTTGATTTGATGAATATTGTTGTTACCAGTACAAATAATAGGCGCAAAAAGGCTAAGAGTAAGGTAAGGCTAAGGTATACTCCAACTTTTCAGTTGTGTGCATTTTAAGAAATTAAAATATCACGTCTCAAACGGTGAAGGTAAACATCGTAAGGAAACCTGCATACCAGAGAATTTTCTTAATTCTCTGCGTGTGTGAAGTCTGCCAATCCGCGTTGGGCCATCGTGGTGGACTATTGCCCTAACCCCTCTCACTCGGAGAGGAGACTCGAGCCCTGCAGTGAGCCGAATATGGGTTGATACCGACCGAAGGTATATACCAGAATTTTAGACCAGACGAGTGTAGGTACTTTGCGAGATTTAGTTTTATGGATGGACTAGCTGATGACGCCGCGCGGTTTTACCCACGTGGTTCCCGTTCCCTCCTCGATAAATGGACTGTCTAACACTAAAAGAATTTTACAAATCGGACCAGTAGTTCCTGAGATTAGTGCGTTCAACGAAACAAAAAACAAGCTCTTTGGCTTTATAATACTAGTATAGATATTGATGGTTGCATGCGAAAAAGGCCCAGGAAAGAAGAAGAAGAAGATGGTCTTATGCGAGATTTATGAGCGATTTAGTGAAGAATTTACAAAGCTGTGGGGACTACCCTCAGTTTTAAATACATATTGTAGGTTCTCTACTTTTAAAGCCTCCTTGTTAAATGTAAGCTTTGAAAATGGCTAATACTTAACTTTGTTCATCAAAATGAATACGTAATACTTGTGAAACAATTCTCACGACTCTCACAACCCCACATCAAACGCTATGCACTTTCAACGATACATTTCATTTGAAAAAGAACAAACATCTCGGTATGCAGTCGCACAATGACAAGAATTAACAGTCATAGCGACCCCTCGAGTACTTGAGTTTATTTTTTGTTGTAATGTATACTTTGTTGCCTCTCTCAAAGAATCCGACAATACTGGTTGGTCTAATTATTCTAAATTCTATAGCAGCAGATGCAGAACACTTAAGGATTGTGTAGATTTCTTTGCGATTTATAAGATAGGCAAGCGGATTTACATTGCAATAGCGATATGATATGTTAGATTCTGGTAAAAATATTATTTACTGAATTATGCAACGGTACTATTCGTATGCAACGCATTTGTCTTTGAGTTGACATATTAGTAATGTATTTTCAAATAGGTTGCAAAAATATTTTCATAGATTCTTGTCTTTGCAAGAATCACTGAACTTTCCATAAATATGTAAAGTGTTATTTGTGATTGTGACTTTTTGGAAAAATAAATAAAATCTTTATTTATGTAAAAGACGAAAGAAATACAAAAAAAAAACTCTGTCTTTTGCATAAAATATGACGTGAATAATTCTGAAAAGTAACAAGTTGCTATTCAACGTAGTGATTTTATGATCTACGGAATTTACATTTTCATCAATCTCTTTGGTGAAATCTAGAATAATATTAAGTGGAGTACGTAAAGATGGAGTTTTCTCCGCGTCCATATTACATTTTGTGGTGGAATAGCGACATAAAAGGCAGCTACTTAAGAAGTTGAAGGCATAATGACAGGAGCGCTACACGGGAATGGACCAGTCACCAGTAGCGATGTCAAGATGTGAGCTACGCCTCCTCATACATATTTATAGGATCTTGTAAACATTCGCTGGCCCCTTGGCCTTGGCGGGCCCCCATCAATCATACATAAAAATGTGAGAATCTAGTTTGAGGAAACGAGTTCGAATCCGCCTGCAACCTTTTCACGTTAGCGAGAATTTATTGTTATTTGTTATTTATTTGCATTTCCATTTTGAATACATTTTTTGTTATAGGTTTTTGTTAATAATGAAATTATCTAGAATTTTTACAACTTAATGTTTGCTATGTCATGTATGTCAAAATTCAAAATTCTTGTATTTCAATTAGGCTTAGTTTACAAGCACTTTTGAAAGGTCAGGTATATGTCAAAATTCAATTTAATCTAATGGTGGTAATAATAGACAAAAACTTAAAATTAAAGTTACGAGGGTTCCAAACGCGCCTTGGTCCGAGAAGGTTAAGGTTAACAACCTTATGTTTTCAAAGTAGAATTTCGTGAATTAGTTAGGTGTAGTTTAGTATAATAGCCTCATACTTCCTTTTTCCATCCATGACATTTAAAATCATCATCATCTGGTGCCAGTGTCTTTCTCCGGGTTTTTACAATTCCGCTAAAATTACTACCACTACTATATAATACCTTGGAGGAAAAGTAGCTTGCGCATATCACTAAACTCTACTTTTAAAGAAGTAAATTAGACAATAATGTATTTCAACGCTAAATTGTATCAAAATCCAAACGCAAATACCGCAAAATGAATTTATATGTAAAAGAGCAGAGCCAATTTTATTTGTAATTATTGGCTATTAAACACTATTGTCAACGCATCGGCACAGCAAAGGACTATTCTGTAACAATGCGTAAATAAATACAGTATAATGTCGGGCAACGGGGCCGCTCGCGATCGATTTCACTCAAAAAACGCGATTCATACAATAACGCACGGGCCTATTGTGATACTGCGTCACTGTAGCCGCCTACACAGCATCTCACCATTCTTGATATTTGTGTTTACAATATTGTAAAATTGTACTACATCTTTACTTACATCGTCACGTCATGATGATGTCGTAGTAAAGTATATAAACTAATTTCTGTTTAAATTTTTAAATAAAATAAAATCTTCTGCTACTTCTTAGGGTGCCTCTCCGACTAGCGAAGGTTAGCAGTCAGTTTCTTGAACTCGTCTCTAGGCTATACGCGAGGCGAAATAATTGTGCGGCTCTGGCAATCCCCGTCCACACGATGTTTCTCAGCCAAGACTTCTTCCTGCGACCAACGCCTCTTCTACCAGCAACCTTTCCGATCAAGATGAGCTGTAGGAGCTCGTATCTCTCATGTCGTAGCACGTGCCCTAGATACGCAACTTTTCTCGTCTTGACGGTCTGCAAAAGTTCACGCTTCTGATTAACGCGTCTCAGAACTTCGGCATTCGTCACTTTGTGAGTCTAAATGAAAGCTTGAAAGCTTGCTACTGTAAATGATCTTCCTACTTTCTCATACTGCCACTTCCCAGAAGTCGGACCATCAGGATGGATGAACGAAAATCACAGATAGGTACTCAATATGAACGAAAATCACAGATAGGTACTCAATTATTTATAGTTTCACTTTGAAATATCTTACTAAAAATGATTATTTCGAGTAAGTTTCTAGTTAGGTAGGAAGTGTACATTACAAATAAATAGTTAGGAAAAAATAATACACACCTAATGTAATAAATCTACCTAAAATAATACAAAGCATGACACACATATTGTAACGATAACAAACAGATAATATAAACGGCAATCAATGTATCAGTAAGTAATTAGTTTTGATTTTAGGGAGCTACATGCATTCGCATTACGGCTTATCTTCTAAAAGATTAAGCTATATCAACAGCGGAAATTTCATTGTGTAAACAACTTGCCATTTTATCACTATCATAATTATGTTTAATTTATATGATAAGAGGAGCCTTCACAATAAATTAAATAAGATTTATTGAATTAACAGTTCTAAATTTTGACGTTTTTTTATTATAATGGTTTGTTCTTGTTTATTAAATTAAGCAATTTTTGAGAAAGTGAACATTGAGTTCATAAAAAGTTTTATATCATACGGATAGTTACGTAGGATTTAGTGAAATCAGTAAAATTGTTTTAGTAATAGGTACTAGTATGTATAGCTAATAGCTATCAACAAAAACACAATTTTTGTTTAAAAAAAATACAAAATATTTAATGTACCTTCAAAACATACACTTTAATATTTAACACACAAAGTATCAAGAGGTACACATTCAACTACACCACTCAAATACGTATCGAGTGTTTACTCAAAACACGCCTCTTAAGTTCTTACAATTGAGACCGCTTAAATTGCCCTTATAACTTGTAACGTACAGTTACACAAGGACCAAGCTTTTTCGTTCTTGCTAAACGCGCTCTTGTATTATTGTTTTTAATAAAAACATTTTATTGGCCTTATACGATACATTCTTGTTTAGTTGACTTGATTGATATGGGAAATTTTAGTGTTCTATAGAATGTTGAACGATGACTTGTAACTTAAGAGTTGGATTGAGACAGTGTACATATTTTTTGTTTACAAGTATTCTATACATCTAATAAGGTTGGTTCTTTCAATAAACATAATGTATGTTTAATAGTTTTTAAATAAAATTAAGTCAAAAAAACGATATTTCCAGGAATACGAACCTTGTTACGAAACGGTATACTAGACAGTTAAATGAAAGCTTCTTAAGGTGTTGGATCAAGAGTCGGATACAGAAGGCAGTGATTCTTAAGACGGCGCGTATTGTGAGGAGGTTCCTTACTCTGGAGCCCTGACCACCGGTTGCATGGGCACTCAAATGTCCCGCAGCAGGAGGGTTGATTTTTTTATCAATTCATAACAAATTTTAATTTTTATTAATATACGTATAATTTTAATTTATTAGTTTCTTATTAGGAAAGATTATTGAGTCATTTCAAACATATCGTTTATTGAGTCATTTCATAAAATATCGAAATGTTTAATTTTGTACGCAATTAAATGGTTCCCAGTGATGTGACACTTTTTAATAAAACCCCATATGTAAGCTCAGTGGGTACCAATTCAATGCAATCGAAAACTAAATTCTTTATTTGGGCAACCACAATACTCGGGTAATAGGATTAACTGAGGTGCGTGGGTTCGATTCTCGGCAGTCAATACGAAATCGCTTAGTTAAACTATTAGAAAAATTTGTACCGAAAAATGAACTTTATGAGCTAAGTTTTATAATGTAATTTAGATTAACTCATGAGGTGGATATGCCAACCGCAAAGGTTTAATAAAAAGCCCGTCCGTCTGTTAAGGTTTTTATGAATTTGTTTATTTAATTTATCACGCTCGCTTATTTGGTACTTCCTTCTACTTATAAACGATTAAGTTTTTGTGTTCCTTAGATACCTTTTCATTTTGAGACACAACATTCATTATGTGATTCGTGTTACTAAATATTTTTTGTACATATACAATTTCCGCTATAAATTGCAATTTTATAATTGCCGCGATTTTTTTGATTAGATCGTTGTTTTAGTTTTTATCGATTTAAAATTTATTTTTATAACACAAAGCTGATATTTATAACGTTTTAAATACTACAAGACTGGTTACTTAGGTAGGCACTATTTGTTTTTTTAAAAAATCATCTAAATTTTATTATCCAATTTTGTATAGGTATTAAGCAACAAACATCCAAATGTTCACATAAGTAGTAATAAATTACTGTAATACATACATTCTTCCACTCATGCTCATCATACAAATGGTAAGTACGACCTATAAGCCGTACAATATTAACATTTAAAATTGCGCAATACAAATTGCACAATAAACAATCACTATCATTAAGAAGGCAGCAAACAAACCCATCCTTATACATTCACCGATAAAACACTAAACAAATTAAGTTCTAACAACACATTGGTCGTTTCGTAACTAGATCGCGACGTTAAGTGCCTTCCATACAAAAGTATTGGATTACCAGGTTGCATTCAAGCTAGAGAGAGAGCACATAATAACAGCTCAAATGATACATTTCGAATACAATGGGGCGATCAATTCAATTTTTGAATTGAGAACGCTCTTCAGTTTCTTTTTTTTTTCGGGCTAAAGTGCTGTTTTGTTCAGCCAACATCCGAGGGAATCTGACAGTCACTGTTTTTTCTCCTGTTTTTCTTTTGCGTTAGATTTTAACTGTGGGGTAGATACAAAATAAACCTTTGCTTTTTACTCGCCTATTTAGATGACGTTGACTGTTTTTGAATCTATTAGTCATTAGTATTAGCACAACATTAGTTTTATACAAAGAGGTGACATCATTGTTATTGAAAATTATTTAATATTTTTACCTGAATATTGTACAGATTATGATTGCGTGTCATACACCAATTTAACACGTTGACTGCGTAAGGGGATCTAAGAGATCACTAACGACTACCTAACGAAAGAGACTTTTATCCAGTGCGGCGCCAAAAAGTGCTCTAACTCTGTGACACATCGTAACTTTTTTATTTCTATGTATGTGACAGAGACAAATATTCCTCTCTAAATTTGATTTAATAGTTAAGGATTAGAAAAGTCTCAGTATCAGTAGCTTTCCTATCCCACAGGAAAATATTGTTTTCTTCTTAGTAAAAGCGTATGTTATAAAGCCTATTTTCTAGACTGTTTAAAAGTTGAGGTGTGATATCGTAAAAATTAACAAAATACCTTACGCCAGCCACACACGGTCAAGCATATCTTCTATTATTTTATTACATTGTCACACCCGCGACTTCGTCAGCGTGGAATTCAGTTTTTCATAAATCTCTCGGGAACCATGGATTTTTCAAGGATGTAAATTAGCCTATGTGTTAATCCTGGGTATTATCTATCTTCGTTGTAAATATCTCCCAAAAAAGAGTAACAAACATTCATACAAACTTTCACGTTTTTAACATTAGTAAGATTAAGTTTACCGAATGACCCGGAGTTATATGTATGAGTCCTTCGTTGGTTTTAAGCTTATTTCTAAAAGCGCATCCCGAACAGGACACGACGATGGCCTTCGCTAAATTCCGTTAATAAAATAAAGCTTGCAACATTTTAACTAGCGGTGAACATAAAAAGAGCCTTTAAATTACTCATTACATTACATTACACATGCATCTGGCTGGCGGCCAAACGGCCGGCACGTTTGGCCGAATGTTATAATGACATCAATTTGAATATTCAACATCGAACAGCGATCCCATTTACATAGATTCGACCGTTGAATTTTGTGGCACTGCAAAATGTTCTCTCCTAATTATGTCGCCCTAGTGTTTAATTTTGGCTGCCGATGCCAAAAGCGATAGCGGCGGAATGAAAAGCGGTTTTGTTTTCATTATTTTTGTTTTAAATAAACTCTATGATGGGTTTATTTCTTAAATTATAACATATCTACTCAGACTAAATAAATAAGGACTAGTATCGCACCCAAATTCACGAACAAAATTTTCTGCCATTTTCTAAGGAAAACTAGCTTTCATACAAATTTTAAACTTAACTAGCAGTTTTTGTTCGTTTTTTACACCATATAACTACATAAAAAGGTATTTTTACGGAGGTTTTTAACCGACGGACACGATTTTAAACTATGAAACATCGATTCTTTAGAGACAGTGTTTATAATCGCATATGATCGTTGATCATAAACGTTGACAGAAAAATAATGTCTTGCGAGGCAGGTCTTTATCTAATTAGTCTGAGCATATCTACCTTACCTCAATCGTAGAACTCTATAAACTCTATGATGGGTCTATTTCCTTAACTATACCTTACCTTACCTCAACTTTAGGACAGGTACATAATATGTTTTTTAAAGAAATAACACTGCACTTGATTTAATATTTTCAACGCGTTTAAGGTTCCCATGGGATTGCATAATATTTGAACTTTGTGACCAAAAATTGCAGGAAGCTATGCATACAAAAAAGTCATCATGGAATAATTAATTAATTTCGTTCGTATTTTCATAGAAATCGGTTTCAGTTATTCTAATTGCATGGCTTAGCTTGATGAAGTGAATTGAAACTTCACTAATAAAGTATAAAAAATAAAGAATATAATAATAAATTATTACAAAAAAATGTTTTGTATTTTATACTTATATTGTTAAAAATTTAAAAAAAAAGAAGTAATAAATAAATGAGAGAGTACCTATATATAATTATTACAATAATCAAAGGATTTTAATCCAAATAAAGGTGATGGTAATTGGTAACGTATTGTTATCATCTATTTAATTTCGCTAAAACCCATCAATTGAATGAAACAACAAAAATAGAAGTTAGCGTTTGCGCAGTAGGCCGGAAAGATTTTATCTGTTGGCAATACAGAAAAAATGGCGCCCACCGGAAGTGTCCGAGCGCGCGGCGCGTTACCAATTTTTTTCTTTTTTGTTTTAAATGGCTTTTTCCCGGCAGCGTTCGGCCGGAAATGCGTTTGCGTAGAACAGCCGTACAAAGCGAAACGGTAGTAAGTTCAATAAAGTTTATATGCAATACTGACGCTTGATACCGTTTCTTAGAGTCAATTTTCGTGCACCTGGTGCTTCAATAAAACCGTTTTCTGTGAGGCCAGAGGCATGGTGTGTAGCGCTAAATAGCATGTTTTTATTCATGAGGCTCCCATTCTGTTTAGCGAGCGATTCTCAGCTGATTTATTGTCTTTGTAATAAATTTGGGAAACTGTAAATCGTTTTTGTTCACAAGAATATATACGTACTCTTACAATTAAATACATTTAAACATTTCTTGTTTTCTGTAGTTCTGATAAAACACTTATAATGGCTTCGTTCTACTCTGGTGTTTTTACAAAATAAAATCTTTGTAACTCTTATTAGTTCTTGATCGAAACACGGAGAGTTGAATACAGAATTTATGGATTGACACGTTGACATTGGTCTACATTGTCTATTGTTATCCCATCGAATAACAAAGTATTTTTTAAAAAAGAAACATATAACAGCTGCGCTGTACGATACCCGGCCGATCATTAGCGCGATAACAGTGTCCTTCTAAAAACAATTACACTCGGCTTACCTACAATGATTTCTGCAATAGAAAATATTTGTATTATATCTTACACATTGTATTATGAGCTTTCCAAATAAGCAATATAAAGTTGAAATGATTATTTTTTCGTCATTTTAGGGCGTTTCTGCAAACTCAATATTAAGGTCAATATGTAAGGAAGATTTTCAAAAGTCGTAGGTGGTACCCTAGCAATATAGGCAGTATTTTTTTACATAGTATTATAATAAATGGGAATATTTCGTCACAACGAACAAACGAAAAATCAAATCCTCTTTATAATATTACTTTAGATAACAAATGCTATGATGATGTTGATAGATAAATACTTACTTAATCTCGGCTTGAGTTGGGGATAAAGATTTGTTTATCTTGTAGTTAGGCGATGCAAAGATGATCTTAGTTCTGGCGATCAGTCACATTATCAGCGCCATCTGTTGTGATCTACGAGGACTTGAAATAACGACGACGGGAAATAGATATTTTCTTTGAAGTTGTTATTTTCTACGTGACACTGCAATCAAACGTATTTTATACAAGAGAGTTTGTTTGTTAGTATGTTACATAATTATAGTTAAACAAATGAACTGACAAAATTTGGTACCTAGAGACAGATAAGACAGATACTTTATTACTATTTTTTTGTTTATTCACGCAAAGTTTTATTGATGCAAATATGCTGCCTAAAATAAAACGAAAACATAAAATTATGTAATCTCATCAATACAATGAGTATCAATTCTATGCTCAAGTTTCTTTATTTTAATAATAAATTCATTTCTTGGGAAAATAAAACGAATGACCTGCTCTGTATCAATATCTGCACTGGTGGACTGATACTTTAAACATTGTAGCGGCATATATTATGTCTAGTGTCCGCTATGTGAACAAAATATATTCTTCCATAATCAACCATGTCAACTCGAGCTACCTAAAATTTCTCATTATTTCCAAAATATTGTTTTACACTTACTAAGACGACACTCTTTAAAAAATCGACATTGGATGCAACTTCTGAAAAAACTAATCAAATTCAATACTGATTGTTATTAATAGTACCGTTATTGTAGAGTTAAAACTTCCGTAACCGTTCCGAAATTTTAATCTATCAATATCTTATCGATAACTTCAAACTATATAAATTGACTGTTACAGTTACTTTTATCAAATTACCCGACGGCATTCATTTTCGAGTTACGTAACAAATATAATTTATATAAATTATATGACTGTTAGGTTAGGTTACCTATTTAATCGATCTACTCTTAAAATAGCATGATAGGTGTGCCATATGATGTTTATTTAACTCACGGGTCAGTCCATAGAAATCGTAATAACAAAATAATAGAAATGGCGTATTGTATAACACAAACTACAGAAACCAGCCGTCACATTCTGTAAAGTTACAGCGCTGTGACATCGTTGGTTTCCATAGAAACTTCGTTGTTATAGTCATTTATTTTTGGTATTCCATAGAAATAAAGTTCAAATTATATTGTATATAGCAATAAAGCCGCCTTTTCTATCTAATTCTTAAATTAATTAATTATTTTTTATATTTTCGTGTGCTATAAAGTATTTCATCATCCTCTTCTTCTAATAAAACTTGTTATAGACGAATATTAAACATCGACGAGTATAAAATAAGAATCTGAATCTAGGGTGTCTAGTGTGGAAGCACTACGCAGTGTCAATCATACATTTCTGTTTATATTCCAGCTGTTAACGAACGAAGTAACGAAAAAGTTCGAAGTTACGAAAAAGTTGGCATAATGGATTGTAATTTTCTTGAATTTAGAAGCTCTAGAACCTGAAAAATGTGTGTGTCCAAATTAGTTTCTTTGTGATGTGTTACAAAACAAAATTAAATGTACGTACACGCCATTTCTAATGCCTTGGCAAATAAGATTTCTATGGTTCAACCCGTCTATTAGTGTTATAACATTACCCTTCCGCTGCGTCATAGCTCACACAACCGCGGGTAGAGCACAGGTAATTAACTCGCGCATCAGCCACATTCGAGTAGATATCGGTCGATTGCGTTCACTAAAAGATTTGGGTCGTTCCCCCTCCGGTACATCTGTAAACATCTTGGAGATAAGCATCTGACGTTTGACACAAAGCGCGGTTGCGGGAGATACTATCTAAGAACTATCCGAATACCTCCCCTCCGTCTGCCCCGTCCCTCCCCCCTCGTCGCCATAACTTCCTCGGCTCTCCGTCTAATTATTTATTTATGTCCGCTTATCAAGGCATCGATGCGCTCGGCGGCAAAACTGCGTGTTTTCATGAGCACAAGTTTAGAATGGAGCCGTAACGTTATCATTTAGGCGATCTCAGTGACAGTCCGTTCTAAAATCGCCTCAATACTTCACAATGCTATTTATGCCCCCGCGTTAATGGTGAACGCACACTGGTACAAAAGCCGCAAGCAATCTGGAAAATATTTTGAATTGTAGATATAGCCGCGCCAAGAAGATGTTGGGCAGGTCTCAAGTTATATCAACGCGTCCAAAACCACAGGACAAGGTAATTGAACTTGCCTTGTGAAAGATTAAACAAACAATCAAAATAAAAAAAAACGATCATAATGGACATTTTAGATGCTCTCGAAGTCCAACATTACTTCAGCGGTGGATCCCTGCTTCAAAAATCGCTTATGCTAAATGCGGTATACGATGTCTCATAAAGCTTATTAAACTTTGCGGTAATCTGATGTCACCTTTAGTCCACAATAACGACTAACTTTCAAATTATATTTTTGTAGTATTTATGTTGAACTAGACAAAACGGTTGGATTATCAGCTTTTTAGTTACTAGTTTATAATGTAACTTATTTCGTGTTTTTCTAGTTTTAAATAACTAAAAACTTTTCTTTTCTCTTCTTTCGACTATATGCTACTATTGATATCTATAGGTATTGCCATTTATGCTATGTAATAAAGGTTTATTAGTCCTTAGTTTATTTAGTCTGCATGGTTGTCGGAATGTCTTCATAAACTAATTTAGTTATCTATCGCAAAGCTACTAAACCATTTTTTACAAACTAAGCCAAGGAGGCATCTGCCAATAATTACAATAATGGAAGAAAGGTGTTGCCTATAGATAACCCCAAAATTATCGATATATAATTGTCGCGCCGTTTTACACCGTTGCCACGAAACCGTCGCTCGTAATGACGACACAGAAAAAAAAAGAAGTTTATGACATCTCATTCCAAAGTGGCCCGGCCAAGGTGTAATTTGATTGAAAGCACCAAAAAAGCCTTATAATCATATAATAAGTGGTGGAATAATTACCGGGGTCTCAGGGGCAGGTGCTTTTGCTGCGCACGCGCCGTCCCATTTACAACTCCGAACCTACACGAATACATCGAAACACTAAATTGTTGTAAAAATATTGCTATATAATGAATAATTTAAAAAAATAGACCAGTTTGTTAAACTTTTGTATAGTATATGTGAATAACTTTCGTCGCAGCTGCCTTTCTATCGATAAAGAATTAGAAATGCCACGAGCATGAGTTGTTAAATTGCATTAATTAATTAAAATACTCATTTAATGCATGTTGCTTTTGATGTGTAAAAGTAAAAGTTAACTAATAAATTATTTGTTTACTCGTAATTTTTAGGTACGCAATATATTTAATAGAAACGTATTCGGCTGACTTGATGGTATTTAGCCCGTAATAGTATTTTATAAGTTATATATTTGTAGTAGGTACGTAGATAGGTGAGATGAAATATAATGTGTTAAATTAGTGTAACATCTGATAATAAAATTGTAAAACTAAAATACAATGCTGATCTCTCTTGGATACTAAGTTTTATGGCAAGCCCGTATGTTGTGAATTTGATAATCATCCAAATTAATTTTTCTTTTTTTAGGAAACATCTGAGTATGTTGTGTATCGCGCTATAAAATATTTTCTCGCATTTTCATTTTGAAATATCCAGTCGTAATTATAGCCAAAATCTCCGGCGTCAAATGTATTATAAACTAATATTATAAAGCTGAAGAGTTTGTTTTGTTGAACGCACTAATCTCAGGATCTACTTTTCCGATTTGAAAAACGGAACCACGCAGGTAAAACCGCGCGGTGTCAGCTTGTGTATTTATTAATATTTAAATTGTATTTAAACGTATCTGTGGTGTGCTGAGAGGACCCCAATACTACACAAATTTTCCAGATTTTCGCAGAAAATAGCAAAATAAATTTGTTATTATGCAAATTAGTGTGGTAGTGCGAAATGTCATTATCGTAATTTACAATAAAACCTAAAACAAACGTTCGCGAGCGAAATAAATCCTCCGCGCTTCTGCAAGTGTTGCGAACCGGAGTTATCGATAATCGAGAAGCTGTTAAAGCCTGTGTCGATGTCGACAGCTACGCTGCTGGCAGCGTATGAATTAGTGTAGCATGGTAGCCGTGTGAGATTTACTGAGGACCCGCCGCCGTCTAATTGGACTGGGTTCGATGCCACGGGCGCGAAACAGATAAATTTATTGCCCGCTATAATTGTTTTTGAGATATGCCTTCGGGACCGCTAGCGCCATCTTCATTAGTATACTAGACTAACAAGTAAAAAACCGTTTACTATGCAAATTTAGATTGAGAGACGCGATAGCCCAGTGAATGTGACCTCTATGCCTAGGGCGTAGGTTTGAATCCGGTCCGGGGCATGCACCTCGAACTTTTCAACAGTCAAACAGTCAAGGAAAACCATTCTGAGGAAACCTGTATACCTACCTGAGAATTTTCTTAATTCTCTGCTGTGAAGTCTGTCAATCCACATTGTGCCAGCTGGTGTACTATTAGCCTAACCATTCACATTCTGAGAGGAGACTCGTGCTCAACAGTGAGCCAAATATGGGTTGCTAATAATGACGATGACACAGTCACTCATCATGAAATAACGAAAACCGCTTAACGTAGAAAGATGAAATTTGACAAGGAGGTAGTTTGTAGTTACTAAACGTCCGCTGAGAACGGATTTTGTGACAGGGCCGGACTAAGGAGGTCTGCTTGCGGACGATGGCTCGGGCATCCGCTAGTTGTTTATAAAAGCTCTACTCTTGTATCATTTAACATAGTTACGTTAAAAATTCTTATGAAATAATTTAAACTAGCATCTTCGAAATAAGACAGTATGCAAATGAGGCAATTCCAGGCAATGATAATTTTATTTTATAATAAAGATCGGTTACGTCCCTACAAAATCACCTCAAAAAGTGATCCGAATAATCGGCTACACCACTGAGCGCACGCATGCCAATTTTGTCTTTAATTCCATTATATATTTATTATTTATGTATATATAGTTTTTACACTTCCTGAACACGCCACGTTTTTGACGGCCTCCGTGGCGCAGTGGTATGCGCGGTGGACTAACAAGACGGAGGTCCTGGGTTCTGCGATCCCCGGCTGGGCAGATTGAGATTTTCTTAATTTGTCCAGGTCTGGCTGGTGGGAGGCTTCGGCCGTAGCTAGTTACCACCCTACCGGCAAAGACGTACCGCCAAGCGATTTAGCATTCCGGTACGATGCCGTGTAGAAACCGAAAGGGGTGTGGATTTTCATCCTCCTCCTAACAAGTTAGCCCGCATCAATCTTAGACTGCATCATCACTTACCATCAGGTGAGATTGTAGTCAAGGGCTAACTTGTAAAGAATAAAAAAAAAAACACACAACTCGACATTGTAGACGATATTTAGGTACTTACTACTTATTATTTGTTTAAATAACGCTCGTTGTTGTTGAGTTGTGTATAAATTTCCTCTTTTGAGCGCCTCATGTTTCATGCGCTAGTAACACATCTAACAGTATTTAATATCATTGATCCCAGGTAAATAACTACCATGTTTTAATAACACCAATATAGAGCGCGTATGCATACACACGTCATAAAGTATTAGTATCTTAGATTGCATATTGCAGTAATAAAAACCGTATTCACGTAACAGTTCGCTGGCAAAGTACAAGTTTCCGCGTAAGAATTTTACAATAATTTTACAACGTCCAACAAGTAGCTTCACTTCATATTCGCGTCAAATGGATTACTTCCGTTTTTGTAATATTTATTAGCTTAAATTCTAAAGCCAGTTTTACACGATATCACTGTCAGAGATTAAGTTTTTGCATGGCTACCCTTTTGAGCAACCTCGACGTTATTTGACTTCGTAGCGTCTTGAATGTCAAATGTATACTGGGGTTTTAAGTATCAAATATCGTATTGAACTAAGCTTTTAAATTAACTTTACAAAATTAAGGTAGGTGTCTATAAACTTAACTTTGAAATCTTTATTTAAATATTAGACATTCATTTGTTTTCTTCTTATACCTATACATTTTTAACCGATTTCATAATAGATGCTTTGAACCCTCACTAGTAGTAGAGTATTGTACCTTTAATGGGTAGGTATGGAAAGTAGGTATACGAAATTTGGACTCTTAAACACTCTCAAGTAGATAAATAAGCGAGGGTTAAAAGTAATAAAAGTGGCGTATGTATTGTCTGAAAGTTTCATTGTCTCAATAGACATTCGCTACGGGGTAGAGGTTTTTAAGGAGATATCTAACTTTCTACTGTGTATTTGGATATTTCTATAAAAATCTCGTGTGGAATGTTTTCGTGAGTCTTCTTGCTTGAGATCCAATGTAATGAAATGGTTACCTGTGCAATGAACAGTGATTTTCTGGTATCACTTATGAACAAAAGAAAAACCATCGTTTTATTCATTATTGTTTCTGAACATTGTTGGTTTTATTCATTATTGTTTCTGAACATTGTTGGAAAAATGTGCTCCATGTAGTCATTGAGGCTTGTTGCCTATTTGGACCTTCATCGACTTTGAAATAAGATATATTGAACTTTGAAACCTCGTGTCGTCATTTGGCAGGTAGTTTCACAGGGAGAGCTTATTTAATTACATTCGTGCGTAATTAAAAAAAAATGTTGCAAGCCGGTCGCAATATTTGAGTTTACAAATCAAGTTAATTTACGAGCCGTTTCCGCGACACGGCCGGTGCCTATCGATAGTGAGAACTAATTAACATTTTGATAAAAAACAATTAAAACCGCAATTAAGTTTAGGAATATAATAAAATGACCATTTAATTTTTGTTTTAGAGATAGCCGCTATCTGCATTGTAAACATAAAATTTAATTTAATGTGATTAATTGTATCAGCTTTGATCTTAACTAGGTAATAAGATATTTTTGCGCTTATTTTCTCTTTTTATTGTAATACATGGTATAATTTTGGTTGAGTTATTATACCTACACCCATTAAAGCAAATTTATGCAGACGCCGTAATTAAGAACTAAAGCATAGAGTAAAGTTCAAGATGTCTTGTATAGGTATAGCCAATTCATCTATATTTAATATTATAAATGTGAAAGTGTGTGTGTCTGTTCGTTTGTCCGTCTTTCACGGCAAAACGGAGCGACGAATTGACATGATTTTTTAATTGGAGATAGTTGAAAGAACGGAGAGTGACATGGGCTACTTTTTATCTCTTTCTAACCCCCCACTTCCCTAAAATGGGAGTTGGAAGTTTGTATGGAACCTTTCGCAGTTTTCAAGGTAGGAAGCTGAAAATCGGTACACAGATTTAGGTGGGTGGGAGTAGGGAAGGGTAGGGAAGAAGCGTATATTAGTCAAAGCAAAGCTTGACCGGGTCCGCTAGTAATAAACAAGTGCTTTTTTGACAGTAACAGACAGCATGTTACAATCGCTTTACAAGTTCTGTAAATCTGACGGTAGCGGTCTTTGAACGCAGTTTATTTAAAAACTCCCTTTGGAGGCTTTATCATGCTACTTATACTTTCTTCTACTTCTGGCCATGTAATAGGGCCCGCTTGGCCCACGCCTAGCTACGCTACTGTACTAAAATGATTACAAATATGCCCTATGCCCATCATGTCATGAAATACCGTAGCATCTAGACTCCAAATGCTCTAATACATGAGAGAGAAGACCTGTAGTTCGCATGGACTTCCTTTACATTATCATTTAAATCAATAGTAAGAATAAATAAAACATGAAGTGTCTGTTAGTGTTTTAATATAACTGTGTTGTCACAAGTTGTTAACACGATACTAAAACGAACTTTTTAAATTTTTGTCTCTCTCCGGGCTAGTCTCTAGAAATACTGAATCAATTTTATTGGACTGGACGATCGAGGAGGTTAATATTGAACAAAATATAGGGCAATTTTTATCCCGAATAACCCTGATTTATGGAAAACTGAATTTGTCTGGAAAACGCTTACGAAGTCGCGTAAGTGCACTAGTAATAAGTAAATGGTACACTCTCGTACAAGGGGCCAAGAGTCCACGACTCGTCACCGCTCGCACGGCGAATAAATCGGGCTTGTCGATAAATTTGGCGAGAATATAAATCGCATTTTCAATTATCCCCGAAGTAGCCGGCTGTCCGACTACTGCCCCGAGTATTTATTTTAATCACACACACAACAACATACAAGTAAAACAAAGTCCTGGTCTCCGTCGACATCTCTCGAGGCACATCCTTAATTATGAAATATTGCTTATTGCAATCACTGAACCAATTGTCAATTAACGACACTTGCGTCGTCCATCTCTCGTGATATTTATGTGCAAAATACAACCTTGCTAACTTGTCGGCTGCAATAAAGTATCGGTGTCATATTAAAGAAAAAGTCTATATGTATTTGTTGGCATTTCGGAAGACCAGTTGTAACAATGGAAAGTACAAGCATACTAGCTGCCGTCGCGCGGTTTCACCCGCGTGGTTTCCGTTCCCATAGGAGTACGGAGATCCTATATAGCCTGTAGGCTTCCTCGATAAATGGGCTATCTAACACTTAAAGATTTTTTTTAGATCGGACCAGTAGTTCCTGAGATTAGCGCATTCAAACACACAAACAATGTTTTGTGCTTTATAATATTAGTATAGATATGATTTTTTTAAAAGCCTGTAAAGGCTTTTACTCGTAGTAGAATAAGTTTGAACTTTAAAGTTCAAGTATTCAAAATTTGTACAATAACTGTTATGTCTAATTTGCTTAATATTAATATAATTTAGGTATAATAATTAATTTGTAATTAAAACAGACCTTGATACGCGGCGCTTCTTTTACATCGACGACGTCATAAAACCTTTTAATAGATAAGTGACATATTGCGTTAAAATTAGTAATCGATCGATCATTAAATAAATCACATACATAGTAAGATTAATAAACTTCAAAATACCTACTTAAATGACTGCTTAAAGCCATTACGCGATAACATAAAATCTACTTAAGTGATTATAACTTTAATTACGATAGGTATTCTGTCTACTAATTCTTACCGCCATGCTGCATGCAATATTACTCTGTATTTCTGTGTCTTACACAGAAATACAGAGTAATATTAAACGGTAATTTCTCTTTTACGTAGCATTTATTTTTATACTTCGGGTGCCATGGTCAAAATCATGGTGGTCATCTAGATAATGGCTAGTTTATTTTTTTTACTGTACCCAATTTAATTTTTTGAAAAATTTACATTTCATTTTTTGAAAAATTTTGTGGATTTTCATCCTCCTCCTAACAAGTTAGACCGCTTTCATCTTAGATTGCATTATCGCTTACAATTAGGTGAGAATATAGTCAAGGGCTAACTTGTAAAGAATAAAAAAAAAAGTTCGGAAAATGGAGTCTGTGTTATAGGGTCCTGTTTTATCCCTTGGGTACGGAACCTAAAAAAAGATATGAGTAAGAATAGCTCCGCGTAAGTACTCGTACAAGATGCGTTGCGCAGGCGCCGGTCGCTCGGTTGCGATGCTAACAACGCGGAACTAATTCTCTGACAACACTAAGAGAGCCGTTTCTTCATCGAACCACGCCAAATATGCGTATGTTTTTTTGATCTTTTAAACTGTACGTGAAGATAGAGTTAGGGGTGCATTTCATCCAATAAATTTCTTTGGATGAAAAAAATATTTATTTTACAACAAACAAAAAATTTTCTTCACATTGAAAATATTTTCTTATTAATATATCAGCCACTGCCGATCAAATACTTTTACATATCTGTGTGGTTTATTTTTTTTTTATCACCATTTTACAAAATCTAGAAGTAAGTCACAATCACAAATCGTATAGTGCAATTCAATGCCAAGCATTTTTATAATCTAAAATTTAAATAATCCTTAACACTATAGTAAATTTTTCGTATAACCTTGCATTTAATGCATATATTATTATTTATAAGTTAGTGGACCGGTCAAGCTTCGCTTTGACTTAGATATGCCTCCTTCCCTATCCCTACCCTAGGTACCCTACCCTACTCCTACCCTGCTATACTCTTACCCTGTTCCTACCTACCCCTACCCGTACCCTACCCTTACCCTAAAAAGGTCACAAATAGTCTGCATACCAATTTCTAGCTTTTAACCTTAAAAATTGCGGAATGCTCATTCAAACTTCCACCCCTAATTTTAGGGAAATGGGGGATTAGAAAGAGACAAAAAATAGCCTATGTCACTCTCCATCCTTTCAACTATCCCCGCTTAAAAAATCACGTCAGTTCGTCATTCCGTTTTGCCGTGAAAGACGGACAAACAAACATACAGACATACACGCACACTTTCATATTTATAATATTAGTATGGATACTCCTACCTACTGAATTATCAGTTTTCCGATTAGTAAAATCAGTCAATAGGCAACAAGTAACGTTAAGTCAGCCCTTAAAAATTCCTGAACCCTTTCCGTTCACAGTTGGTTGGATCTCATTCACGCGCCACCATTTCGCAGCTGGAAGCTAAGCGGCGGCGCCACTGCTTTTTGTGCGAAACAAAAAAGTTTTTAAAACTTATACAAATTAAATCTTTTGTTGAAAACTTAAACGTACACTGATTTTTAATTTGTTGTGTTGTAATCAATGCATACTATCTACATTGCGAAGAGTTTTTCCGAACTTTGTTGTGTCTGTAAATACAGGACACTCTGATTCTGGAGATAGATCAGATCATATATCTGCTGGGATTTTTCTTAAAATAAATACCCATTATTCAAAATTCATTTATTTCAAGTAGGCTCAGTTTAAAAGCACTTTTGATACGTCAGTTGACTATTTGTAAAGATTCTACCACCGAGAAGAAACCGGCAAGAAACTGAACAGTTGCTCTTTTAAAAAAAATCATAAAATATTATAATTTACAATTGATGACAACATTACAATTTCTTATAGTTTTACTTCTTGTGTGAAGGTGGAAGCTAATCCAATGACCTCCAAGCATCTTTATATCACCATCATCTCACTTTAACGAATTTACCCAGTAAAGCCACAGAATACGTATGTATGTAGTAGAGCGTCTTTGTGAGGATGAGATTGTTACCAAAGAAATCTCTCATTCGAGAAACTTCTAAGTAACTTTAGAGATTTCGATATCTCCAAGTTTTTTTTTACTCTTTACAAGTAAGCCCTTGATTACAATCTCACATCGTACCGGAACGCTAAATCGTGTGGCGGTACCTTTTTGTCGGTAGGATGGTAACTAGCCACGGCCAAAGCCTCCCACCAGCCAGACCTGAACCAATTAAAAAACCTCAATCGACCCAGCTGGGGATCGAACCCAGGACCTCCGTCTTGTGAATTCACCGCGCACACCACTGCGCCATGGAGGCCATCAAAAAGTCTTAAATGCAAGAGCAAGTCATGAGTGCAGTGTAGAGTTCACTGTATATAATAAACATCACAATGATGAAGTAGCTTGAACTTCAAGTCCGAAATTGAGGAACGTCTATTAATACGGGCCTTAGAAGCCAGAGGATTCCGCGTATGCTTGCGTGTGGCCACCGGTGTCGACGCGGCCAATTGCGTCCGTCCTTTATTTGTCTGCTCGGCACATTTCTCCCGACCTCGAGACCATTTCGCTCTTTAATTGCTGCTTTCGACACGAGGCTGATTGGATCAGATGGCGGGCTGCGTTTTTTTTTTTATGAAATGCCTCCTTTTTTGAATGCGGTTTAGTTCCCAGAAATTTTAAAAAAGGTTGACGACACAAACATCTTCTTTCTGTTTCAAAACGCTATTAATATACTTAGTAACCGTTTCACCTTCTAATCAGTGTGTGATAGCTTATTCACAAATTATGTTATTGTCATCTAAATATACTTATAAAGCGAAAGGTCATGATTAAATTTCGCAGTGAGGTATTTTATAGTTAGTAGACATCCTCTAAGAACAGATTTTAAGACAGGGCTGGATTAAAGAGGCCTATAAGGCGAACGAAGACACGAGAGTCCGATACTTTGACAAAAAGTAAGAAAGTGATAAAACTTACGGTTACACTATCTGACGCTTATCGGTGGTGGTTTGTAACGAAAGTAAGAAGTTTGTGAGTTGTATATATAGACCTGAAAGTTACTTCACATATTTTCATACAGGAATTAAATCCTGTAAAGACAAAACACTGAAGGAAGACGCGTAGTATTACGTTGACAAAATTGTACCTATATCTAGCTCAAGACATAAATCATTGATCACTTACCGAGTTAGGAAAAAAAGGAAACTAATATAGCTGCGGTTATAAATTGTCATTAACATCTTTATCTGTTGATTGTATATAAGAAGGCAGCCTTGTGGGCGTGTAAATACACTTATGTCTTGCGATTTATTAAGTGTTTGATTTTCACACGATTGTATCTATTGTAACTCGATATAGGTATTTCTTACAGTTATTATAACTTGGCATGGCGTCCATAAAAAGAAGCACGCGACGTTTGACGATTACAGAACAGAATACAGGGAAATTATATGCAAAATATGTTGCAATAAAAAAAGGGCTAGATTTCATCACTAAGGCAACTATTTATCGTATATGCAACAAGCAACAATCGATACTTTTCCTACCTCGATAATTTTAATGGAGATATTCTTTTAATGGGGACGAGGAATCTTGGTACGAGAAAGCGATAAATTACAAGAAAGAATGCGTAAGATATTTGTCGAGTACTTGAATAAAGAAGTTATTAACTTTATTATTAATAAATAGTTGTTTAAAGAAATAAAAATAAAAATTGTTACTTCAATGACTCCCAAAAATAAGGAGGTTTTAAATTCGGCGCTTACTGAACTGAATTGCAAAGTTTACTAGATTTAATTTCCTAATCCTGATGCAGCCGTTACTATAATTATGAGAACTCCAGTAAGTCTGATGATTTAATTTTTGGTAGTAATTATTTTGGTGCTAATGAAATGACAAGAACAATAAAATCTGACAACCATTTGCCTATATAGTATCTAGATAAAAAAAATAATAACGTAATAAATGACACTCATTAAATTAAATTTGAAGGGAAAGTATAATCAGCTATGTGTAAAACCATAGATCATTAATTATCCTTTATTCAATGTACATTAATTGCATATACTCTAAAGTCTACCGTTGTTCTTTTAACCCTATCAAAGTAATTGGCATCGTTATTTAGGTAAATATTGACAGCGATAGACCCGAACAAAAACAAAAGCGGCCTGTTACAGCGATCGTTTCAATAGAGCCATTTAAGGCAGTTTTTGCCTGATAATGGTTGTGCGGTGTACATTTTTTTTGTTGTGTAATTGGTTGCTAATTCTTAAGGTCTGTCGTGCTGTACGGCTGTCTAATTTATCTGATCCTTATCGATTGATTTACAGCTAACCGGGGTTTGTTCAATTTCTCTCGCCCGCGTGGCCGTTGCATTCCATTTTGTTCTGGTTTTATTGCAATTGGGCCATTTGGTACTGTACCGAATTTCGTTTCATGATCGTTCAATTGTCGGTCGAATTCAAATAAAAGTGTTTCTATATTCTATACAGCATTATAAACGACTGCTGAATTTATTTGTCATACGAGAGCGAAGACAATTTTACCATCGAGTTTTAGATAGCACGTCTAACATTTACTTCCTCTTTAAATCTTAACTAAATTAAAAAGAAGCTAAAACTTTATGGACTGATAGAATTGTTATAATTTTGAGTTAACTTCTATAAATACTGTAAATAGATAACATGTTTACTAAACTGACAGACGTGAGACATCACATATTACGTGGCGACACAAGACGTGACGATGTGTCGCCAGACCTTTAGTCTTCCTGATGGTCTGACCGACCCATCTCTTTGTGTCACGTGATTAGTATTAATATTTGTTAAGTACTAAAACCGTAAAGTAAGGAGTTAACTTTCAAATAGGTGTACTACATGGCTATTGGTTAGAAGCAAATTATTTTCGGTTTAATTTGCTATTTGCCGGGTCATTGTCTCAATTCTGACAAAGATTCGACCTTACGTATTATGAACACATTGCGGTTTGGGGTTTTCTTTCTTATGAGTCAGGATTTTTTCTATATAAACTAGAGATGTTACGCATGCAACATAAAATCTCTTCTACTAAATCTATACTAATATTATAAAGCTGAACAGTTCGTTCGTTTGAACGCCCTAATCTCAGGAACTCTGGAACAGGAACGGATTCAAAATGTTTTACAAGCGTTTTAGGCGGACGAAATCGCCGGCGTTTATTTGTATAGTTATAAAACAAGAGTAAAGTAATTAAAGTAAAAGAAATTTGATGCTGATGATTATAAGTCCAAGTCGGATAGTACCTACAGGCCAATAAATTTACATCATAAGCTGACCCAATCCTTTAATAAAGAGCTTTAAAGGAAATTGTAACTTCGTTCTACTTTAACAACATAAAGAATGTAGACTTAGGTATGATTAAAATATTAAATACAACTAAAAAATGGTATTGCGAAATAATATCATTATAGTACACGCTAAAATCAGTTCCCATAAATAGAATCACTTGCATAGCCGTATCGGTTTCCCTTTACAACTCCCACATAGGTAGGTGGCAGTAAAATCAGCAAAAGGTACATAAATCTGCTTTAATTGCGAACACAGCGTACACAAAGCCTCGTGGCTGTCGGAAAAATTACCCGCCTCGCGTACTGCGCATTTTCCATGGCATTGTGAACGTGAGCCTGTTATTTTCCCATTTCAGCGGTTATGGTCTCTGTGCAGATGGGAGCAGATAACTGTGCTAGAAATCTAACGCAATTATTCGCACGCACCGTAAAACATAACGAGTCTGAAATATTTTTATGTGTTGCTAACTATTGTGGGTGATGGTGTTGCTCAATTTTTGCGTTTCGAAAGCATGCTCATTGCTCGCGTTACGCGTAACGTAATTGAATTGTTAAATGATCTTAATTATAGCTACTCTTCTATACTACGTATTTATTTATAATTGCTTTATTGGTCTTTGTGGTATGAAGTTTTATTTCAGGAGTTTTTATTAGAAAATTGGGATGGTCAATGGTGTTGGCTCAATGATCAGCCAAACAGAATCTAATATCAATTTTAACACAAAGTCGATTTTAGATACTTTTAAATAGAAATTTATTTCCAATTTAACTGTTACTAATGTTGGTACCTATTCTACTTGATAAGAAATAAAAAAGAAGTGACCAAAAATTTTAATGCTTAGTTTCTAAAGTCGTAGTTTGCATTAAGCAGCGCCCGCTCTTTTGTTCTTTGACACACTTGTTAGAACAAACAAAGCTTGTACAAGTAACACCAAACAGTTTTCTTACATGCAAACTTGTAAAACTTGGATTTTATATCTAGGGTGCACGTAAAAGCATTTAAATTATGGCTATGATGAACAACTAATTTTATTGTTTGTTTGTGTATCGTAATATTTCAATCTCAATTTAAAGTAATGAAGACCGAAAACTTGTAAATCTCGTCAACTTGAAATTTGTTAGTAAAAAAAAGTTGTTCATAATTTAAATATTACTTCTTCATCGCTCACTCTTGGCAGAGTGGTCGTAGTTGCAGCGATGAGCGACGCTTTCTGTGTAATGTTCCTCCACTTTTGGCGATTGGCTGCATTATGTGAACCCTTAACCATGAATGATTCTGTAACATCCAACACTAAATCCGTCCAGCGGGTTGGAGATCGGCCTCTGGATCTTTTGCCTTCGAATTGGCCCTGCATTACCAACCGCTCAGTTAAATCCTGATTTCGAGAGATGTGGCCAAAGAACTTTAAACTTCGTCAAAGCACAGTTGACGAATTTTTGCTAAAGTTCTATAAGTGTGGAAAGATTTGGGAGAAAGTCTAAAAAAGTCACATTAATCAACAATCATGTTAAAAGCAGGAAAATTGGATTTGTAAGGATGACAACCATTGAGTTTGTTGTGGACTACTCGGACGGAGGCGTTTTTACAACCGTTGTAACTTTAATTTTAAGTTTTCGACAGCACTTATCATCATAACAACATAACCTGATGTTTCAAAACTTGTTAATCTATACTGTTTACTAATATATAAAGCTGAAGAGTTTGTTTGATTGATTAAAGGCGCTAATCTCAGGAACTACTGGTCCGATTTGAAAAATTATTTCAGTGTTGGATAGCCTATTTATCGAGGAAGGCTATATATTATCCCCATACTCTTACGGGAACGAGAAACATGCGGGTGAAACCGCGCGGCGTCAGCTAGTCCCTCTATAAATTGAACGATCCTGAAAGACAAGATAATTAAAGCGCAAAGTTTGTAGTAAAACTACGCAGATAAACTTACATACGTACAGCGCTAATGCTTCGATTTACCTTACCATAGGTACTCCCATCACTCCGTCAAAGGCACATCCGTTGATACACTGTCGAACAAATCAACGTAGTTATTCACGCTTTAGCGTTTGTTATTCACGTCAAGTATTACTGCAAGGTAATGCTTGCTGTTATCGGAGTATATTTGAACAATGATTTTATGAACATGATTAATATTTCTCTATCGATTGAACTTAAAACTACTTTTTATATTTGGCGACAAGTTAACGCTTCATTGGGATCTCATCCGGGGTGCGATTCCGCTATTCAACCGACGAATAACGGAGAGAGAGTTAACAGTTCGACGTGTATATTATTTTTATTTACTCAGTAAAAATTTACACTTGTTCATAAAAAGTGTAACTTTTTACTGAGTTGTCAATTATGATATTTTTTTTACACTTGAACTTTATGTTTATATTATGATGCCCATGGCAAATATAACGTCACTAACAACGAAGTTGCCATGGAAACGAACGTTGTCATAGCGCTGTGACTTAAAGGTCTTAAGGGGTCTTGGGGTGGAGATTCGATCCCCGCCTCGTTGGTCTATTGTCGTACCAACTCCGAATACAGTCTTTCCC
Organism: Bicyclus anynana; assembly: GCF_947172395.1. NCBI lineage: Eukaryota > Metazoa > Arthropoda > Insecta > Lepidoptera > Nymphalidae > Bicyclus > Bicyclus anynana. The sequence goes on along the minus strand of NC_069089.1, from coordinate 5,313,146 downwards.
GACTAGTTAGAGAGAAATGGGAATATTGGTCATATTTAAAAATTTGGCAAATATTCTTTAAAAAAATTAGTTTACTAAAATGAGAATGATGAATAAAAAATTTGAACTATTGGGCTATTGAGGCTATAAGAAAGTCGGTAAACAATTACAAGCCAAATTCATGCCAGCACACCATAAGGGCGATCGCGTGTGCAGCCCACATTCACCTACATGCGCTTTATCCCCAGCCTTGCAGTATTAATCCTTTCAATCTCGTGTTACTCCACGCTTTACCCGCTATTATTGCTAAGTATAACCATATGAACACGGCTACGTTAAAGGTTAACCTACATTACGATGCTAGGGGTCACTTTCTAGCTAACTACAAATAATATAATAACAATGTAATTTTCTCAATTCTCTATAAGTGTGAAGTCTGCCTTAATGGGCCAGTGCGTTGATAAACCTACTATGTGAGAGTCCCTAGAATGGACCTGTACCCACCCTAGGATTCTGGGCTACCGATATGAAATTCTATTATGATACTAATAATATACCTTACCTTACCAGCAGCGAAGAGTTCATGCAAGCCGATTCCCGCCGGGTTACCTTTAGAATCATGCATGTTCATTGTTGTACTGTATCTAGATAAATAATATGATAGATGACTTAGATGAGAAGCTGGAGTTTGTATCACAGTATATAAATTTCCTTTTCTTTGGGAAGGCTTATCTTCATCTAAATTCCATCCTTCGCCACTGCTACCTTATGTCCTAATATGCGTTTTACTACTGACTTCGACAATATAAATTAGATAGCTATGCAGGTATGCGAGACATTAAAACTTATCGGTGTATTATTGCTTACTTCGTCAATATAAATTAGAAATACGTATACGAGACATTGAAAACCATAATTGCATAAAGACAGTCTAATCAGAGAACATCTAGCCAATTGTTAAAAGCTGAAAGGTCAGAGAAAGCCGTAGTCATTAGCCAGGCATGCTAAACATTACACAATACAAATGCATGTTAGATATATTTACAGCGGCGACAGATGTCGCTATTAAAAAGAATACTTAATTGCTTTTCCCATTGATATTATAACGGTTACCTACTTCATTTATATGTTTCACATAATCTGTCCTATTAAAGAGAGTTTATGTGCGCACACATTTTGTTCTTGTTACCTAGGTAATAAACACTATAATCCTGTAAATAGTTGGGTCGGTCGCACAAAGGAGGCGGAATGTTGCATGCAAAGTGCGTATATCGTTAGCGAACGGATTCGCTGGCGAAGGCGTATGACCACGATATTTCTCCACGTAATTACTATGGTCATACTCAACAAGCTGTGTACGCTGAAAGCAGATTTTCCAATGATAATAAGTTACTTGAAATAATCGTTTCTTGAAATAAATAGTGTAATTCTTTGAAAACTGTTGTAAATATTTCTAGGAATTGTTACTTTTGTTTACAACAACATTTTCCTCATTCTATTTGTGGAATTTTCATCAAAATGTTCTAATTTAATCCTACTGAATGCTTGACTTATAACTAAGACAGGCACCAACTTTTGTGCAGTGTTCGTGACAGTGATGTTTATGAAAATAAGTTTATTAATAGGTACTACCTAATTTATTAATAATTTAAAGCAATAAATAACAACAGTTAAAACAGTTGCAAGCTGCTAATACAAAAATTATCAGCTTGGAAATTATTATATCTACTGATTGCTCAGCAGTTAGCCAGTGACCAGATAGTCTCCCCTCTCATTCATAAAGGAAACTCATGCTCAAGTGTGAGCCGAATGTGGGTTGATAATGATAATGAATGATTGATCTGGTATATTTTGCAAGAAAATCTTGTTCCTTTCCTTGAAGTGTGATAGAAACTTCATGCTAGAGCTTTTACATTCCAAATTTTGTACTAACTTCAACCGTACTTGTTAATAAGATAAATAATACAAATATAAAACTAGTTCATAAACAATTCTTCATTTAATTTATCTAATTAAGCATAATATTGCATACCTACTGAGCGTTATAACCTTATTGTTATAAGATCGCTCCTTCCTGTACATCGGCAGTGGGAACGGCGGTGTAATTAACCTGATATAATGGCCAGTTATTAAGCAATTTCGACGCAACATGGCGCTCGTCTCAAGACCTAACCACTAACTGTACGTTATATACCCACCTAGGTACAGCGTTTAGGAGATACGCCTTCCTTTATGAGACTATAACCCTTAAAAGGAACTGATTCGCATGCAAACAGCGTGTGATGATTGCAAACTTGGTTGCATTTTCCTGCTCTATGTTATTGTTTGCTTTTTGTTTCGTGGAATCCTGTTTTCCTTTTTATACCTGGAAATCATCAGTCATCGTAGGATGGATCACAATATTCCAAAATATTCCAAATAAGTTACAAAGGGCAAATCAAAAACTTCTACTTTTTATAACTCTGTAATTTCTTATTTAATGGCAATTTGTGGAATCGAATGTTTTTCCATTAACACCCTTGGATCAGGCCATTAAAAGTATTTTATTGTGAAAAAAAATAAATAAATCTCATCGTCATAATTATCAACCCATATTCGGCACTGCTGAGCTCAAATGTCCTCTCAAAATGAAAGGGGTTAGGCGAATAGTCCTCCACGCTGCCTGGCCCAATGCGGATTGGCAGACTTCACACACGCAGAGAATTATGAAAATTCTCAAATATGCAGGTTTCCTAATGATGTTATCCTTCATCGTTTGAGACACGTGATATTTAATTTCTTAAAATGCACACCACTGAAAAGTTGGAGGTCCCGGATCGGATTCGAACCCACACCCTCCGGAATCGGAGGCAAAGGTTATATCCTGTGGGAATACATCTATATATGATGCATTTATACCGATGATAAATAATCCGTAATACCAAAATGTCCTAATCGATTCACTGACATATCCATCACCGCCAAAACTAACCGCAGTAATCAGAGACTTTGAGTTATGAATACCTCCAAATAAGCCGGTGACCTTCGTTCTCTCCACATCATCAAAACCTGGTTGATTTCGCGTATTTTTCGCAACAACGCCCGATTATGGAAGGTCATTTAAACTGGCAATTGTAGTAAAACGTGCGTGCTAATTCCCAATGTCCCTAATACGTTCCTACGAATCGCCCACACATAGCGACGCATACCGCGACGTCGCCGGCCTGCAATTGAAGCAATATAAAATGCATTAACATTAGTGCGCATGCCGGCGGATTTAGCGCACGTAATTAGGTCATTGTGAAGCCTTCGTGCCTGAACACAATGTGAGTTGAGACGGGAAGCCGATTCCTACGCTGTGTTATCGAAGTACATAAACAGAGATTAAAGTTTTAGTATTAGTAGAGCTTATTGTGTTAGAGCTTGTCCAAAGATTTACTTCCGCCTTTATTATTTTAATCGCCGAGTAACCGATGTGTTCCGATTTGAATGGTATGGTTTTTCAAACAGGCATATGCCTCTAGATTGAGGAACACAAGATAGCACTTTCAAGGACGTGTTTTCCACTAACCGTCACTTACTTACCGTACCGTCACTTACCGCATTCTGTCTACTTGAACCCTCAATTTAGGACTATTTCCTCCTCTCCTCCTCCTCCTCCTCCAGGCTCCTCTAGTTATAAAATCAATTACAAACAATATATTGATAACTGTAGGCACATTTTTTGAATTACATAAATCGGGCTAGAGAAGTGTTGTTGTGTATTGTTTCATCATACCAGCCGAAGCATTTTGTAGGGACTTCCAAACATCACGATCTTGAGCCGCCTGCATCCAACGAATCCCTGCGGCTCGTTTGATGTCGTCAGTCCACCTGGTGTATTGTTTATGTATATTCATTTATTTATAATAGACGAAGTGTAAACAATTTCTGACGGCCTCGGTGGCGCAGTGGTATGCGCGGTGGATTTACAAAACGGAGGTCCTGGGTTCGATCCCCGGCTGGGCAGATTGAGATTTTCTTAATTTGTCCATGTCTGGCTGGTGGGAGGCTTCGGCCGTGGCTAGTTACCACCCTACCGGCAAAGACGTACCGCCAAGCGATTTAGCGTTCCGGTACGATGCCGTGTAGAAACCGAAAGCGGTGTGGATTTTCATCCTCCTCCTAACAAGTTAGCCCGCTTCCATCTTAGACTGCATCATCACTTATCATCAGGTGAGATTGTAGTCAAGGGCTAACTTGTAAAGAATAAAAATAAAAAAAATTAGGTATTAGCTAGCACCAAAAGCGCGAACAAGAGCAGGTCATGCGAGTCCCGGCGGCAGCGCAATGAAATCGTGCGTTTAGGCCACATGCCGCATGCCGCCGCAAACTTCCACGGAAGGCGATGAATAACTCATTGTCCGTCCGTCCGTCCGTCGTGACGCACGTTTCTTGGAAGTAACGATGCAATGCAGAAAGTGACCGAGATACTTGACCCGCGAAATGCACAAATATGAAAGTGCATTTCGCACGGGAACAATGAAATTGTCCGATGCTTTCAACGGGACCGCGATAGAGCGACGCTAGAGATGCATGTGAATTCCGCGCGTTCTATGAAAGTGAAGAAGAGCCCGAGCGTTTTCTGCATTTAATTATATTTATTTTGTTATTTATTACCCTCTGTTTACAATCTTGTTTTTTAATTACGTTTTAGAATGCCGGGGTTGTTTGACTATCTCTCGACTCGCACGTTTCACAGTCATTTACTTCTTCCTGCAAATTCTCTCTTTGCAGCTTCCACTTTTTAATTTTAGTCTTTACTATTTCTTAAAATAACTATAGGCCTAAATAGAAGGCTCAAAGTCGCAGACGAACCAAAGTCACTGACATAACTCAACGAGTCGCGAGGCTGAAGTGGCAATGGGCCACATAGTTCGAAGAGCCGATGGACGTTGGGGTCTCAAGATGCTAGAATGGCGGCCCCGCACCGGCAAGCACAGTGTCGACCCCCCACTAGGTAGACTAGACATTAAGCGGGCAGGCAGCCGCTGGATACTGGCGGCTCGAGATTGTTGTGCTTGGAGGTCCATGCAAGAGGCCTATGTCCAGCAGTGGACGTCCATCGGCAGACAATGATGAATGAATGATGATGATTTCTTAAACTATTGGTTATTGTTTAATTAAAAATCTAATTGATTTTAATTAATTTCATTTCACTACAGCTCACATTCATTCTTAACAAACGCTTAAAAATTCATGTTGCGTCGCAAAAGATAACCAATTAATATCTTGTATTAAATTCCTAAAGAAGACTGTTATTTTATATTCTTGATTTATGAGATCAAAAGTCTCAAAATAAACTTGATCAAAGCGGTGTACAACGTCAAAAAAAAAAAACAATGTCGGCGCGCACTAATAAACACAATTCCCGCCGTTTCGGCATTAAAATGCGCGATGACGCAACCCAAGTTTCCCACCAAATGTGTACAAATGTAGTCACAAAGTGCATCGCTGCAGTAATTAGGATGCGTCGTAGGTACACTTCACGCATGTCGGCTTCGACCACCAAACAGCTAAATATTCGCACACTGCCCATTGTGATACAATTTCATGGTCTCGGCTCGCCTTTATACTTCTTACTTAGCATTCCAAATTAGTTTGCAAACGTTTTTTATACAGCTTTAATGTCATGTCATAGCAATAAAGTGGGAACGCGTTGGCAAAACTGAGTCAGGCCGCTATGATTGTTAACCTCGCGTTAGCCGAGATATATTAAATTGATATTTATACTGTTATTATTTGAGAACGAACTTGAAAAAATCAACTATATTTTTTAGTAACTATTGGTTACTAAACAAATTAAATATCACGTGCCTCAAACGGTGAAGGAAAACATCGTGAGGAAACCTGCGTATCAGAGAATTTTCTTAATTCTCTGCGTGTGTGAAGTCTGACAATCCGCATTGGGCCAGCGTGGTGAACTATTGGTCTAACCCCTCTCATTCTGAGAGAAGACTCGAGTTCAGCAATGAGCCGAATATGGGTTGATAACGACGACCAAAAAAAATACGTCGACATAGATACAACATGGATTTAGAATAGTGGGAGAAACCTTGAGTTAATAGGTACAAACTATTATTAGTAAACATCATTCAATTAGGACTAAAGGATATTAACTGACGGAATTAAAAGTTAGCTTTAGTTAACGTTTTCTATGTTCTATAACTTAACTAAATGATCTTCAAGAATTTCATTACTTCACCGTTGGATTGTAACTCAACGAACAGGCTCTAAAATGCCTTTTCGTTAGTTATAAGACGATCAGTTTTTAATCAGTTCTAGACACGTAGAGACAATTATTTAACAGTTAACTAATCGACTGATCCAGTACAATATATCTTCGATTTATTCAGTATATGTATCTACGAAACCTTTGGAATAAATCGTTTCATAAGAATATGTTTTCTTTGTCGCAGGTAAACCGACCGTTAACAATGAAGAAAGAAGGCATCCAGACGAGGAACCGCAAGCTTAGCAGTAAAAGTAAGAAGAAGAAGGGAGGCATGGGGATGGGCATGGGTGGTGGCGGTGCGTGTGCTCTAGCTTTGGGCGGGGTCATGGGCGACATGATCAAACCCCTCGGCGATGCTACCAAAGGCTTTGGGGGCTCGGCGTTTCCATCAGCTATGGATTTCGGTAAGCTTGAGCATAGTGTTTGTATTCTAACTATATCTTCTCATTTTTTTTTAGCACTACTTCTTTTAAATAAAATAGAAATAATTTACTTGTTACTTACACCACATAATTACTTAGTAACTTAAAACTAATATTTAGTTTTATATCTAATATCATAATTATATAATACTAGAAGACGCTGCGCGGTTTCACCCGCGTGGTTCCCGTTCACGTAGGAATATGGGGATAATATATAGCCTTCCTCGATAAATGGGCTATCTAACACTGAAAGAATTTTTCAAATCGGACCAGTAAGTAGTTCCTGAAATTAGCGCGTTCAATCAAACAAACAAACAAACAAACTCTTCAGCTTTATAAAATTATAAAATCTTTACTTTACTTATCTTAGAACTACTAAATGGTTATACTTTATAATCTTTTTAACATAAAAATGAAACTGACTTTAAAGACGTATTTCAGTTAATTTGTTAACTAAACTGATTTTCATGAAAATGAAATGGGACCAATCTGAAAGTATACTCTTTCAAACAAAAAAATATTTTTTAAAATTGGTTAATAAATGACGAAGTTATGTGGTAACAAACATTAAAAAATAAACATACGCGTCAAATTGAGAACCTCCACCTTTTTTGAAGTCGGTTAAAAATGTGTTGTGCTAATAAAATGTCTGACTCAGCTAATATTTTAGTCACTTGTGTCTATATATAATAATAATTAGCATTAGAAATTTCAGTCTGCCATAAAATAATCAATCTTGGCTTTATTATCATTACACATTAAGTAAAATCCCCTGTAACTTTTAACTCATCGTGCAGTCTGTTATACTTGTTTTTACTTTGAGTTTTAGAATTGGAACAGGTTATAATAAAACAGTTACTAAAGTAAAATTACTGTTTACTAAATATACTAGGAGAACCACTTCGTTGATGCATTTGTTAGCCTATGCAGTTTTAATCATCATCATCTGAGTTCGTGTACAATGTACTACTTAACTGGGTCGGGCTACTTAATATTTAGTTTCTTTCTTTCAACAAATCCTCATCATCATCATCATCATCATCATCATCATTATCAGCTGATAGAAGAAGAAGAAGAAGAAGAAGAAATATACTTTATTGTACATTAAAAACAAAAATAAACAATAACTTATAATAACACTTAGAAACTAATGTACAAATGGCGGTCTTATCGCTAAAGAGCGATCTCTTCCAGACAACCACTGTGGAAGAGAAAAAAAAAAACGTAAGCACCGATTCGGGTATACGCACACAAAAAATAAGAAAAGTTAAGTAATTTAAATACATAAATATTAAGCAATAATACATAATAATAATACATAGACTATACTTAACTACGTCATACATATATACAAAGAAATATATATATACATACATACATACATACATACATACACACATACATACACACATACATACATACATGAAAACCTGCAAAACAAAAACAAGACGGCATCTAATGGAAGACAAAAGAAAAATAAATAAACAAAATAATTCAAAAATAATAATAAATAAAACATACACATACAAGCGTAATTTGGATTAATAAGTTAAATTAAAAGATCAGGGAGGAAAAAAGTGCATGTTATAGATGTCTATTGCTGGACACAGGCCTCTTGCATGGACCTCCAAGCACTACGATCTCGAACCACCAGCCTCCAGCGGCTCCCTGCAACCCACTTGATATCCTCGTAACACAAACCCTCAGTAACCTGAAATTCAGAAGTCATTAACTATAGTAACCGTTACAGTGTTAAATATTATCACACATTACTGCTGCATAGCGGGTCTAAACTGCAGATCTCTTCACCTATAAGTACTAAGCCTTCAATGGACCGTTAAAATAGATAATGTTGAAACAGAAGAAAACGATACAATATACTCTGCAGCTCTGTCTTGTCAATAACCTTTCTTTAGAGCCGTGGTGAGACCAAAGTCACCGACATAGCTCAACGAGTTGCGAAGCTGAAGTGGCAATGGGCGGGGCACATAGTGCGAAGAGCCGATGGACGTTGGGGTCCCAAAGTGCTGGAATGGCGACCCCGCACTAGTAAGCGCAGTGTTGGCCGACCTCCCACCAGGTGGACTGACGACATCAAGCGAGTCGCAGGGATTCGCTGGATGCAGTTGGCTCAGTATCGTGATGTTTGGAAGTCCCTACAAAAGGCCTATGTCCTGCAGTGGACGTCCATCGGCTGATATGATGATGATGATGATGAGAGCCGTGATAGCCCAGTGAATATGACCTCTGCCTCCGATTCCGGAGAGTGTGGGCTCGAATCCGATCCGGGGCATGCACCACCAACATTCCAGTTGTGTGCATCTTAAGAAATTAAATATCACGTGTCTCAAACGGCGAAGGACAAAACATCGTGAGGAAACCTGCAAACCAGAGAATTTTCTTAATTCTCTGCGTGTGTGTAGTCTGCCAATTCGCATTGGGCCAGCGTGGTGGACTATTGGCCTAACCTTCTCAATCTGAGAGGAGACTCGAGCCCAGCAGCCGAATATGGGTTGATAATGATGATGATGAAACCTTTCTTTTAATTTTTGATTTTTGGTTTCTGATGTTTAGTTTTTTGATTTTGAATGTTCCATTATCTTCCGCAGGTCAGCATCAAGTAGGCTTAGTACACCCAGCGGCGGCTCACATGTCCCACTGGTACGGCGCGCCGCACCAGGGCTTCGCCCCCCCGCCAACGTCACACAACCCCTACCATCACCATCACCTCGCGCAATTAAATTCTATGGTAAGATTGTTTTGACTGACTTTCTTTATAGTGTCTATATAGTTTGTGCGCTATAGCGTGGTGCGGGTGACAGTTCGTTTCACTCTTTAAGTTTGCGACGATAATAGTACATATTAATAACGTCATAAGGCAACAGTCACCGGCATCATGCTACAGCGCACATAATATAACAAATTGATAGGACAAGCAGATGATCCATATAAGTGAAAGCACCATCCATATTAGTATTATAAATGCGAAAGTTATGTCTGCTTGTCAGCCTATCTGTCTGTTTGTTACCTTTTCATGCCAAGCCACTGAACCGATTTGAATTCAATTTTGTAAAGAGATAAATTGGACCCTGGAGGTGACCCTGCATAGGCTACTTTTATCCCGGAAATGGTCCCCGCAGGATTTGAAAAAACAGACTTTTACAAGAAAAAAGTCACGGGCGTTCACTAGTTGTCTATATGTATACAGAGAACAATAATTTGTAGACATGCAAATAACACCTGCTAAAAATACCTCGCCCTGAGCCCAACAATATGAAGCATACCTGTTAAACCTCATCTGCTGTAATTTCTCCGAAAACCATGCTTTTCAGATCTGAACTGAAGAAATCAGTTAGAGACCTACTATTAAATCACACTTACATTTTAATACTTACGTTAAAATTTTTATTATTTTTTTTATATTAAGTAAATCACTACTGCAGATTTACTCATAGATAGAAGTAAATACACTCTTTGTATCTAAATAGCAGATCTCTAGCGAGTACAACTTAGTTCTTTATTCAAAGCTTTTATCTCCAACGTAACTATACTAATAGCATTAACAACTGAGTCTTAGGGCCATAAATCATTTCTCTATATCTATCTCGCTTGCACTTATGGGTCTTATGGAGCCGTCTAGTGAAGGGTGTAACAATGAAAGACATATTATCGATAAGTAAAGTTTATTATCGTATCTTGTTCACAAAATTAAAAAAATTAACAATATTTGATTTAATATAATACATATTTCATATTATATAATTATTAACTAAATAAAATTAATCTTCATCTGAGTCTTCATCATCAGAATCTTCGTCTTCTGCCAAATTTATTATATATTAGTATCCATAGTGCGCAACGAGTAACACATGAATGTATTTATTTAATTGCAGTAAACACATTTATAGCAAAAAAAATACGCAATGCAATTACATTAGAAACCGACCAATCAGAATCGTCCAAATCATTATTGACTCATCATTAGCACGTGCGCAGGTAGCCGTTTATCGATAATTAGGGTGCGCAGGTAGGCGCGCTGCACATTCCTATCTTTTTTGACTTTTATGACCGGACGACTCAGATGATAATGCGCATACTATAGATTTTTAACAGATGTTTTTATTTGCAGACCGGCTGGAGGAGTGAATATACGTGATAAGTCAACCAAACAAGAGCATAACTCGGTATGTCGGTGATTATGTAGGCATAAAGTCCCTCGGACGGAGCGACCCAAAACAAAGGCATCACAAAAATAGAACCTGTGATTCCACCCGTAGTAATAAACATAAATGTTACTTTGCTTTAACAGTGAAATGTTTAATGACGTTTTATGTAATCTAAAGGTGCTGATAGACTTGACCATTTATTTGTAACAGAAAATCGAGCATTCGCCGTTTTTGGAGTTTACTCGTACTCCTTAAAAATCGATCAAATATAGCCCCCAGTATAAAAAAAAATATGGGCAGTAAAATTCGATGAACGAATGTCAGCGTTTTGTGCGCAACCTATTCTGCGCACATTTCACTTTTCAGGCGTAGGTATTGAGACGTACATAGTGTATGCTGCGGGGCAACATACACCTATTTAGACAGTCGATCTGAAAGAGTAAACTCCATTCGTACGTCGGAGCTGACACACAGTTTTATATATTTGTCGAATTGAACAACGAGCCGAGCCAAGCATAGAGCCAAATATTACTACGAACATTTTGAGAATTCTAGCTCTACTCGATGTTTCCATTCCTAACAAATCTGCTCGCTAGAATGCTCGCCAGAACGCTTGATAGAATACTCACTAAAATGTTATCGTATTTTTCTGTGATGTAATATTCGCACATCAATTGCTCATTACAAGTGAATGCTCAAGTCTATCAGCACCTTAATAAAGTTACTGTGATGGTTCGAAGCGCCTAAATTAACGCATTCTAACATGATACCATATAAAATGAACTGTTACATTTATGTCGAAAGTCAAGGTGCGTAATATTACGTCATAAACGTCATATAACGTTTTGCGTTAAAAGTTTTAATTACTTACTCATTGACACGTCACACTAATTTATAAGACTGTTGGACAGAATTGATGTTTGTAACGCTATACGAACGCACATTATCTGCAACATGAATTGAAGAACATATCTGATGCGTAAATAAAAACCCAATGTGGTTTCCCAGTGAAATGCTTTTATATTCCGTCATATTGTTCCCTACAAGTATTGAAATCTATGCGTTGTGTTACATTGAACTGCCTGATTAACTGAAATAGTTTTCTCTTAGCAAACAATTTATTTGATTAAATTACATACAAGTTGCGGTTTTTGCGTTTGCGTAATTTAGGAAGTCGACTGAAAATTAAATTTAAATATTTTTTCTGGAATAAAACATCGTTCGTATTTCCTACAGACCATTATAATTATAGATCTACAGATTGTGTTATTTTTATTAAGGAGCAAAGATGCCTTATGCTATTGTAATGTATGTTTCGCGTTTTTCAGACAACGCTACTCTTAAAGCTCTTTGACACGTTTGCGTTTGCGTTCATCCATGATTTTGATTTTGCGACAACGCAACGCTACGTCAAAGTTGACGACGTTATAATAAGGAATGCGTTTTGTTTCAATTATAATTTAAAAAATGAAGTTACGAAAAATTTGTGTTGTTTGTAGAATGAGGTAGTTCAGTGTGACACGATTCTTTGATTATTTTACATGATAAAGTAACTAGCGAAATTGTACAGTATTATAATATAGATAAGGTCGGTTACTATGTCCGCTTAGATGATTTATATAAATATATAAGTAGGTACTGTTCGTAAACAATTTATGTATTTTGTACATAATATTATATTAAGTTATATTCCGTTCCTGTATAGATTGTTTTTATTATTGTGTTATTGTATTTAATTTTGAACTGTTCAGTTCGCTATAGGAATTGTGATGTGTTCAAAAAAAATATTCCACATATTTCTTTTGTAAATTCGATTCGTGTAGTCTTATGGAAACGCAATAGTAATTTATATAAATAGTTGTAATTCGTGCGAGTTGTAAATAAATTTACGGTAAAATATTGTCAGCATGGAGGACTGTTCACGGATTCGTCACCCGAAAGTTTCTTATTTGATTCTCTTGAAGGTCACAGAATTGGGTTATCACCAAATTATTGTAAATTTATATATTGATATTTTTGTTTAAAAATAAATTATTACAGCATTTTCTATAACGGTACGTACCTTCATAAAATTAAGATAATATTGTGTGGCCATAAATTTACCGTGAAACATTGTTTTTAAGAGTGTTGATTAAAAAAATTAAATTACCTACAATTTATCTCTCAAAAACAATATTTCCATACCCAAAAAGTATGTAAATATAAAAGAAAATGTAAATGACCTTAGAAAATAAAATTATCAAAATAATAAAAATATGTAAATTAGAGATCACCGCAAAACAGCCTGTAACAATATCCCGTACCTAAAGTTTTTAGTTTTTAAAACAAAACATTGTGAAGTTGTGTATTTTAAATAAAATTGCGAATAAATTATCAATACTTATTGATATTTCAATACGACTTTTTATTCTTGAAACAGCCTTTTGCCTTAAAACCTGAACATTTGTTTCCCTTTTTAATGATACTTACAATATAACCATTATCAATATCAGCAAGCTTATAGGGAAAATAGAGCGTAAATCCTGAAACGCTGAGCTCTTACCTTAATATTGAGTATGGTGGATTTTATTTTAAAGGATAAATGAGAATTTAATTGATTGATTGGTTGATTGATTTAGTATTGATTATAAATAAAAAAAAATATTTTTATTTCAGGCCATTGACCCATATAGTGTTAGTAGTTAATAGCTTATTATCTATGTTAGTGCGAAATACAAAACACTAATACTAATGCTAAAATTAATTTAAATATCTGCACTGCCTTACTGGTGCACCGGGTACACATATATGTGTGTGTGTTCAACATGGGGCAATTGAAATTGTCAACAACCACCTTCAGGAAGGTGTTGGTGCTCCCCCTTACCCTGCTCAACAGCGATGTAAGTCGTTTACGATTCGATTATATATCTACAGATTGGCGTTAATTGCTAATTTACTTTCTAAGTGGCAAAAATACAGACCTTCAAAGTAAGTGATCAGGGAAAGGTAAATCCATGATTAAATTGCAGGACGCAATGAACCCGAAAGATAGATGTTGCAAAGAACTAGATAAAACAAATAAATAAAATGAATATCAACATGATTCAACAATACGTTTATCAGTGGAATCAACTGATTTGCATTGTCTGAGTCATCGTACCTACAATATCTATCGCAAATGTTATGTAAGCTCAGAGGAAGATATCGCAAAGGGATCCTCATATCAAGATAGGATACTCAGTCAAATAGATCCCCAAATCGCATACATTTTCGATGTTAAATTAGAAACCGATTCAATTGACCGTCCGTCGTCTTACGTCGGGCATAAGTCACCAGATCAATTCCGCTATTCCGCAGAAAAACGTCCAAAAGTGCCACTTATCTCCCGGCAAATTGAAAATGCAGCCGTCCGTGTGATTGTCGCGCAACGGGGCTGCCTGCGACATACGGACCTATTCAATTTTAATCGCATTTCAGAAGAAAGGGCAACGGATAATGTACCTATAAAACGCCCGACGATAGGCCTTACTTAATATGTTGGTTTTATTTGCGGCTCGGATTTTAAGGGTGACATTGTTGTGAACAATTAATGTTTGCGATTGATCTTTTTATAAGTCCGCAGATTTTGTTAGTTTGTAAGCGTTTTCGCTTCGGCGGATTTGTGGTTGACGTGGCCAGCTGTGTGAGCATAGACTTGCGAATATCCGGTGTGGAAAAAAAGGCAAAAATTACAACGAATTATGTTAAAAATTTCTGTGCAAATTCTCAAGTTCCTTCCACAATAAATAAATAAAAGAATAGTGTGTCTGTACCAACCTCAGACCAATTATTGTATAGGACCTGCCTCACTAGACGTTACTTTTCTATCAAAGTATGATCAACGATGTAATGCGATTATAAAAACTGTATCTATAGAATCGGTGTTAAATAGTTATAATCGTGTTCGTCGGTTAAAGAACTTCGTAAAAATACCTTTTTCTGTAGTTGAATTGTATAAAAAACGGGCAAAAAGTTTAGTATAAGATATTTACCAAATCTAAGCTCGTTTTCCTTAGAAAATGACAGACAATTTTGTTCATGACTATGAGTGCGATACAGGTCCTTCTTTAATTGGTCTGAGGTGCCAACGTATGAGGCTACTAATTTTCGACTCGTAGTTCGAAGTTGTAGAGTAAGGTCTATTTAAAAACTTAATATCCAATGATTTTCCTACAAAATGTCATTATATTAATTTATCAACGTTTATATTAGTATTTAAATAAAGATCCATGATAACTTATCAGTCAGTTTTATACGTAACATAACCGAAGACATTGAGTCACATTACAACTCTGCTACTTATATAATATTTAAATAAACATGTCATACTAGTTAAAAACAGACCACTCCAAACTTAGCAACCGTCGGAGGCGAGAAAATATTAAGTACTTACGAATAAAAAGTATGCAAAAAATACCCAGTTCGCCTTTCAAAAATGGCATGGTTTATTTTAAGCGGGGACACAAGACAACCGCATAAGTCACTACGTACCCGCGCGGTGATATATGCGATACTAGCGCGGGAAAAAATGTCCCGCTGCAAAAACCGCGCCATCACTCCGCGGGATTTATTGCGTGAGGCAACACCGCGGAATATTTCGAGCCATATGACGCCGCTGTTTATTAACCGTACAGTTGGCTGCAAAATATGGGTAGGCCTAGCATGCGTCAACGTCTTATCTCGTGAAGAGAAAAATACATTGTTGACCAATAGCAGCAGAGTTGAAGTATCGCTCCCTCATTTGTTCCAACGCAGAAAAGTAAGTAAATAAAATAGAAGTTAAGGTAAAGTTAAGTTAGGAACGACATACAGTGCGTAATGTAATGTTTGTAATAAGCAATGTTGCGTTATAACCAAAATCTGCAGCAAAGAACTGCTCATCACTCGCTTGTTTCACGTACGTACACTAGTCATGCTAGCTTTGTAGCAAATTACATAACACTGGACAGTATTTTGTGGTCCTGCGGACGTGGTTTAAAACCATGTAATAATGCGTCGTGTGCATCGCCTCTACAGTATCAACGGAATAGTCAAACGGCACGTTTGTTGGACAGTGACAATAAAGTTCGCATATTCTTACACCTAAGCGGGAATGCCTGTACCCCCCGATGTGACGGAACTTCGCACTTGGCTAAATTACGACTGTAAAACTGCTGTATTTCCTCCCAACAAAGGCTTTACTCTCGCCTGTGTATATGTAATTCGAGCCTAAATTCAATTGAGATAAGACCATCGAAAAATGTTGAGACGTAAGAATAATGACTGAATTATATCCAGTTAATATATTATTACTGAAATATTCACTTCATCGGTAGAATAAATGATTGTTATTACTCAATCTTGAGATGTTTTGTTTACATACCACTATGCAGTTGTTATACCTAGTACAAATATTTTGGGTGGTGGGGCATTGGCCGTGGCTAGTTACCACCCTATCGGCAAAGACGTACCGCCAACCGATTTAGCGTTCCGGTACGATGTGGTGTAGAAACCGAAAAGGGGTGTGGATTTTCATTATTTTTCTAACAAGTTAGCCCGCTTCAATTTAAGATTGCATCATCACTTACCATTAGGTGAGATTGTAAAGAATAAAAAAAAATTTCTGTGTTTACTTACACGTAGCGGTTATTAAATTGTCTAAGAGTATTTTTTTCATTAGCAAATAATTCTTTGTAGATATAATAACTGAAAACGAGGGCTTAACGCAGTCTATAAATGTTGTGTACCAGCAGACGCCCTGCGAATTTGCCAGCAATATTCCTGTGGGAATACGGGGTTAATATATTATAGCCTATAGGTATATATGCCGACAACATAGCTTAATAATGGTTAAAATCGGTTCAGCAGATGCAGACTACTGACCAATAAATAAAATTTCTGCTCAATCGGATTGGGACAACACTTTTAAAATTAAGTTGCAAGATTAGACCCTGATGTCTGGGGGATGCAACACCACAGAACCCCATCTATTTTTTAACTCTTTATGATGTATTAACATTCTAACTAATCAACCAATAAGACAGTTATTAAACAAACATTGCAAGCAACGTTGCAAATAAAATCGTTTAAAACTAGAATCTTTATAAATCAACAGCCAATATCCTAAGGATTTAAAAGTGTCGAGGGGTATAGCATCACAAATCCCTTTAGGAGTCAGTCATACGGTGCAGTGATACGTGAGTAAGGAATCGTGTACACTCCAGCGCGCGCCTCTATCCGTCTGATCCCGGAATCAATCTTGGACTTACCCCGGCCTTATCTGACTGACCCCGGGTATACGGTGTCAGGACATATTTGACTAGTTTCTCAATTTTATAGATCAATACTTCTGTCTTAATAACGTTTTTTTGGGGGGCAGATATAACTAGCGCATCGAAACAGAGGCGAACAAGTGGCTAATTGTCTTAATTTAGTCGCATTGTAAACAACTAAAGTTATTCAAACAGCTATTAAGATCTGTGTGTGTGTGTGTGAATATATAATGTAAATAAATACAAAATTGTGCATGTGTGCGGTCAGTGGAGTAGTAATTCGGATCACTTTTAGCGGTTATTTTGTAGGCATGTAACATGTCTAATGGTATAAAATATTTGGAGCAAATATAAATAAGGTTGATTTTTATTCATCATCATTATTATCAACCCATATTCGGCTTACTGCTGAGCTCGAGTCTCCTCTTAGAATGAGAGGGGTTAGGCCAATAGTCCACCACGCTGGCCCAATGCGGATTGGCAGACTTCACACACGCAGAGAATTGAAAAAATTTTCACGTATGCAAGTTTTCTCACGATGTTTTCCTTCACCATTTGAGACACGTGATATTTAATTTCTTAAAATGCACACAACTGAAAAGTTGGAGGTGTATGACTGCATTCGAACCACACTCTCCGGAATCGGAGGCAGAGGTCATATCCACTAGCCTATCAGATGTTTTTTTTACCAAACTTATTTTTTGTTAATATAACGCTAGTAAGATAAGAAGGCATGTAGCTCTTTTTGTTTGAAGATATGTTTTCAATGTTAATTTGCAAGACGCGTTGCAATGAACCCTTGTTTTGTCTTGAGGAAACTGCACTGATTTACGTAAGAATTGCACAACTTCACACTCATTCCGTACCGTACTTAAATCTATGTTCACACTAATATTAAAAAGGCGAAAGTTTGTGTGTGTCAGTGTGTGTATGTATGTTTGTTTCTCCTTTGCGTTGCGATTACTGAAGCTATTTAGCAGACATTTGGAATGGTAATAGTTCCCGCGGGATTTGTGAAAACTGACTTCCACGCGATGGCGCGATCGCGTGGAAGTCTTATAATAAAAGAAGAATTAAAATACTCATTAGGTACAAGTTTTTTAGGTACAAGTATTTGGATTTTAGAACTTGAAGAGTTTTACAAGATTCAAGCATTTTAACTAACATTTTAAATGTTTATTGCACTTTTAAGTCCAAACGAAGTATTACGTAACCGTCAAAGAATGATACTTAAATTTTTAAAGACTATCGTCGGTTATTAACTCGGCTATAAATGATGACGAAGGCAGTTTCGTCACTTGGATGGAAGCAAAGAAATTGTTCTTGGAAGCACTCTAGTAAGTATCCGTAGATAAGGGATCAAAGATCGTCTGAATAAAACTCTACGTTGAGCATGCACGATTATCCAAATGGAATTTGATAGTTACGATCAGTGGCGTAGCGTGAATTGGAAGGGCCCTGTATCAAAATTAGTTGGGAGGGTAAAGATTTCTCACGAAAGAAACAAAAATGCTCGCTTAAAATAAGTATGACAATGACTTAACCTTAACTTAACAATGACCTATGTAGGATGTTTCCTACTTTTGGGCGCATGCTTATGCAAGGAATTTACAGAAAACCGTATTAGGATGCCCACACAATAGGTAATGTATTTATGAACTACGCTACTAATTACGAGAGCGATAGATATTGAAATTTTTATGCGTTTCATAAGTGAGATTGTGGAATACTAATTTTTGCGTTCACACGTAAGGGGCGCCTGTAGTCCGGGGCCCCCGTATCTATACTAATATTATTTAGCTGAAGAGTTTGTTTGTTTGTTTGATTGAACGCGCTAATCTCAAGAACTACTTGTTCGATTTGAAAATTTCTTTCAATGTTAGATAGCCCATTTATCGAGGAAGGCTATAGGATATTTATTATGCGCGTATTCCTACGGGAACGGGAACCACGCGGGTGTAACCGTGCGGCGTCAGCTAGTCATTGATATGGCTGATACGGCAGTAGTTACGCCTCTGGATACGATAGTGGTTAGTTATAAAATTGCAGACCATGTTCTTCATATAATATTTTGACCTCAACAGTATATTTAATTGGTTTAGCGGTTTGCTTGTACGGTTATAGTTTTTTTTTTTTAATTTTTAACAAGTTAGCTTTTAACTGCGATCTCATCTGGTGTTAAGTGACGATGTAGTCTAAGATGGAAGCGAGTTTATTTGGAAGAGGTTCAAGTTTATTCTACTCGTACCGCCAACGGTTTCTACGCGGCATCATGCCGGAACGCTAAACCGCTACCACAAGACCAGACCTGAGCAAATTTAAAATTAATTCTATAAATTTAACCTGAATCGACCTGGAACTCGAACCCAGGACCTCTCTTGTGAATTATTAAATTAAAAAAAAAAGTTATACTTATTGTGGGCCCGGGACATAAAACCATAATTTATTGAGACGAATATCCTAGCATTTTATGGATTAATCGCGCGGGTGCTAGGTCCATCGAATGGCAGCGAGGAAAACTTCGAGCAGACCCCGGCTTGTAACCAATGGGTTAGGAAAATCCTTTATATCCTTCTTTGCTAGTGTTGTTTTTTCTGTCCAGCCAAATTTGGTGAGATCTTACTAGAGCATAATAAAATTATATTGTTTTAATCGAAAAAATCAACGTGGCCAATTATGGCCAGCTTTTAAAGAAAATCAAAATTTTCGGTAGCTCTCTGCTAATTGAAATGAACTGAAATAATCAGAGGTGGGCACCGTTAATCAAATAGTTAACTTCGTTAATCGTTAATCCGCTACAAAAAAAGTTAGCTTCGTTAAACGTTAAAGCGTTACATTCCGGAAGAATTAACGCAAGTTAACGTTAATCGTTAATCTGTTAATATAACCGGTTAATATTGCATTTTTATATCATTGTGTGAGATCCCCATTGGAAAAATAAGGGTGAGCACTGGGGAAAAGTGCCATAATTTGTTTTTAGTTGATTTTATCTATAATTTTAACATAGATATAGTAATTTGTTGATTTTCAAAAAAAAATATCATAATTTCTTACTTGTCTAAACCTGTTAATCGCGTCACGCTGTAAATAGTAGGCATTGGATTAACGATTAACGGGCTTCTGCATATTAACGGAAGTTAACGGGTCCGTTAACATTTTTAAAAGTTAACTTAAAAGTTAATCCGTTAAGCAAAATTTTAACTTCGTTAATTAACGATCAACGGATTAACGAGTTAATGCCCAGCTATGGAAATAATTATGTCATTAATAGAAAATGTTTCGATTTCAAAGGTTCCATTCCAAATCAATGGATTTGGAATGAACCTCGGTTATTTTTTACATGAATGCGTACGTATAAATACGTACTTAGATAGATGAAGTCGTAAACTTTTTAAAGATAAAGGAGATGGTCCATTTCAGGTCTACTCTTGCACCCCGTATCATAAAATTTTTAAAAATACAAGGATTTTATTAAAATCTAAATAAGTGAATAAATTTAACTAAATAAAAAGAAATAAATAAAATTAAAACCCAAGTTAGGTTATATCAAGATGACGCCCATATAGCTATGACATGACAATTGACGTCAAATCGACTACTGTATTGAAAACATCATCAATCTGCCACTATTTCCCAGTGTTGCCTTTTTTGGGAGATAATGAATATTATTTCGAAATAATTAAAGTGAATTTAGTAGATTTGTATAATCAAAAATAGTTTTATTTTCGCCAGGGCTGACTGATCCTGGGCTCCATACAATTTTGGACCAACTCTTTTAAAGCCTAAAATAAATATGGATAAATGATTAGGTAAGGTTTTTATTAATAAAGACATATTTTTTACTAAAACACGACTACATAATAATAACAGGACCGATGAAACATACCCGGCTCATAACAGTGTCGGGTGTCGGTAACTCAATAGCAGTAAACGCATGCACCTGCAGAATTTCATCGCTGCACTGGAAATTATCTTGAAACCATTACAACACTGGGCGACATTTTTTATTAACTACACAACATGCGGATGACTTCATTAGTGGGTAGACTAGGTGGGGTCCGCGGTTTCACCTGCGTTGATATTGAGGTAAAATCGGGATAAAAAGTAGCATATGTGCGTAAACATACATACATCGCGTCGAAAGAAGCTGCACACATAATTATCATCGAACTTCACTAAGTAAGTGGTAAGTTCATTTGATTTTCAAATATTTCAGGCTATTTGTTTACGCAATTTATGTAATAGCCTGAAATATTTGAATATTAAATGAACTTACCACTTACTTACTTAGTGGAGTTTACATCGTGAATTTCGATGATAATTATGTGAACAGCTTCTTTTGACGCGATTTATGTTACTAATATTACTTTCATGCATATATTCTATATTATATTCTGATTCATAGATGCCAGAATATATATATTATATTCTGGCATCTATGTCTGCCAATCCGCATTGGGCCAGCGTGGTGGACTACTGGCCTAACCCCTCTCATTCTGAGAGGAGACTTGAGCTCAGCAGTGAGCCGAATATGGGTTGATGACGATCTATGCCATATCCATAAAATTATCACTTATTAATTTAACTAATATAAATAGTTAAGATTTGATTGCTTGTTTTTTTGGTTGTTACGAATGGCAGAATAAAATTGGTCTAAAATCCACTCTTTCTGTACAGGTTCTAATAATATATTTCATAAATTGTATGAGAAAATTTTAATCAACACTTTTTTATTGTTTTATATTCCAGCAAATAAAATACCTACTGTAAAAAAAAATACTGCCTTAGTCCATTTACTGGATTCTTAATTAGCTTAGCAACGGCTAAACTTAAGTTGAACAAATCGCTTGATAAATAGAACTGGTTGAATTTTCGTTTCTACTTTAAGACTACAATTCTTAAAACACGTCTTTGTCTCACAACAGAATTTCATTATATTAATAAAAGACAATTTCATAAACAATAATTTTAAACCAACTTTTGGATATAACAAATTATGTCTTATGGTTTACTATAAAATTTAAAACCAGCTGAGTTCTGTTGTAGTAATTAGTAAAGGTTATAAAAACTCGGAAAGCAATGCAGGAACCCAGTGAAGGACCTGGTAATTAGTGGCCCCGTTGGCCCAAGGTGCGTGTCTGGACTTCCGTTCCCCGAAGCTCGGAGGCTCAATCAGCGGCTATAAAGCCTGCGCAGCTTTGGACAGGTGCTCCTCATTTCTTATAGACCAAGAGCAAGCAGTTAAAAAACTCTAAGTCATAGGTACTAATATTTTTATCAACTAGCCCCTCACCGTTTTTCCCGAGTAGTTCCTATTGCCATGGGAGTAAGGAAATAAAATATAGACCATGTTTCTCGCTGATAATGTTATTTCCATATAAGAAAGAATTTTTAAAATCTGTCTAGTAACTTTGGAGACTATTGGTAACTATACAAACGAAACTCAAATCTTACTTCTATTGAATATTAAATTGGATAATGATTTTGTTTGATATGGTAAACGTCACTGTTTCCGAGGGAAGTACCTACTTACAAAAACGTAGCATCTAACTATTAATGTTAATGTGAATCAATAATCATGCTTCGTTTGGATTACCTATACAAAGTCAAAGATGGCTCGTAGAATTCTATTAAATCAAATACCAAAAAATATAGTATTAAATCAAGTACCAAAAAAAATAACAATGAAAGATTTAGAAATCCTTTACAGTGGTAAGTAAATTACGAATAAAATATACCTACCTAGTCAATACATCGTAAAAAGAGGTAAGTACTTTTATAAAAAAAAGGATTAGACAGCATAATTTTCTGGATCTCTCGCTCTTACACTATAAAAAGCCTTATACTGTAAGCATTTGTTTCTATGACAAGGGTGTAAAATAGAAGGGGAATTTGCAATCATAATTTTTATAAATTTATGTTTATGACTTTTATGACACAAGAAATGAGAACATGGTTATTTATTAGTGGGGTTTTTTAATTGTCTTTAGAAATAACCTGGTCTTTGTTTAAATAAACGGGTTGCGTTACTATTGTATTCAAAACTACAAAAAAATACTAATGATTAGTATTTTTGCTAACAAAAAAACATTTTTTTTCATTATTAGATAATAATTAAATTATATTATTAAACTAGCACACTCTCTGAGCCCTGCGGTTTCACCGGTGTAGTTCTCATTCCAGTAGGATAAAATATAGCCTATATATATATATATGTTTCTTGGTATTGTAACTTGAGAATTTTTAAATACAATCAAGTATTTAGTTTCGGTAATATTACCACTTTATAGGCTAGTTTTGTACGTCACTAGTTTACAATAAGAAAGTAACAAAGAAATAAAACAAATTTTAATACAAAAAAATTCAACTACGTAAAAGCTTAAATAAAAGGTGACCTCTAAAGGCTGAAACATGTTGTAAATAAAAAGCTGGATTATAAAATGCAGTCGGAGGCATGTAGCACCAACTTAAACATTATCTACGTGAAAGATATTAGGTATCCTCCTCCTCAGTTTCTTATTTACACCGTGTTTTCGTCTTTTTGTAGGTACATTTTTATTCAGTTCAATGTTTACTTACGTGTACTTTTTGTTTTGAATTAAGTAAATATTATTGGGGACTACACGGGTGAAACCGAGAGGCGTCTGCTAGTTATGAATCTATACTAATATTATAAAGCTGAAGAGTTTGTTTGTTTATTTGAACGCGCTAATCTTAGGAACTACTGTTCCGCATTGAAAAATTATTTCAGTGTTAGATAACCCATTTATCCAGGAAGGCTGTAGGCTATATAATATTATCCCCGTATTACGTACCTGTGGTGAAACCGCGCGGCGTCAGCTAGTTATAACTAATAACATATAATTGAAAATTTAGAAAAACTCCCGAATATCATGAAATTATTAAGTAATTACACTCTCGATCAAGTCATCAATATTCTTTTTCAGTGCACTTTAATTTGAGACCCCACTCGAGTATATTTGCAGACATTCGGTTATTCTTCCCACTTTCACCCTTAACAACCTTTAAACAGCCCAACCGATTTTCATCAAACATGTCTAAGAACACTCGCAGATAAGTGACCTTTAATAAAAAATAAACTAAATTGAAATCGCTTCATCCGTTCCACAAACTAGTGGCTCAGACAGACAGACAGACACATCAAACTTATAACACTCCTCTTTTTGCGTCAGGGGTTAAAAAGGAAAAACTCAAGAGACGGTTTAAATGGCCACCCGTTAGTTATTAATGAATTTTCCACATTCTGTTGACATGTCAGCAGTGTCACAAACACGTTCAGTTATACAAAATTAATAACATTGTCATGTTTATCCGATTTCCGACACTTTTTACCGGGTCACCTGCAACAGAAAGTCCGTTACACGAGTAATTAGCATACATACTACAGATTATTTACGTATACATTGATATACATAAATGAAGATACCAATAAACGAGTACTATTTTAGTGACCTGTCTCTGTAGTGCGTAAAATTGCCGAATTCTCAGTATCTCAGAGTATTGCTGCGTAACCGAAATAGAAGATCCGCAGGAGAACCAAAGTTACCAACATAGCTCAACGAGTCGCACAATTGAAATAGCCATGGGTATATAATTCGAAGAGCCGATGGACGTTGTTGTGTGAAGATGCTAGAATGGCGATAGAACTCGAAAGTGCACTTTTGTCGACTTTAGGTGGACCAAAGATATCAAGCGGGTTGCAGGTAGGCTGAAAATCGTTTTGTTTGGAAGCCGATAATGATAATGACTTCGACGGTTGAGGGTCTAGATCCTTAAAACCTTTCAAAACCACTACAGTCTAAACTATTACGTAATTACTTGTGGTAAGAACATAGGCAGAGCAAATTTTAGGCTTCATAAAATTAATCTCTCAGCCCAAGGTATGAAAGAAATATCAAAAATTATATCAATAATTACCATTTTACAAAGAAAGCATGATTTCTTGAGGTTGATATAGTCAATTCAATATTGAAAGTAAATCACTTTCTTACGGAACTTTATATCTTTGGTCTTTTATACCAATGGTCTAATATTAAAAATTCAATACATTTGCACCAAATAATTAGGTAGTTCGTCAGACTGAATGCATTGGGGGTCGTTCTGACCGTATACATTATAATATTAATGTCCGCTCGAGGAGCCCTCCTCAGGCAGGTGTAGGAATTGTATCACATTACAGACACCTAATACTGGCATAGTCTGATATGAGCTACAAAAATAAAATCTAATAACATTTGTTTAAGTTAAAACTATCTGAGCTTTTGCCATAACTTATCGTTTTATAATAACACTTAGAATCTATAGTCTTTAAGCTACTGGTGAACTAGCTCGGCCACGCTCATTTCAAAATTTTTCTCAATTTTAAAGATTTTTTCTTATTATTTGAAGTTAGCCCTTGACTACAATATCACCTTATGGTAAGTGATGATGCAATCTAAGATGGAATCGGGCTAACTTGTTAGGAGGATGAATATCCACGCCCCTTTCGATTTCTACACGACCTCGTACCGGAACGCTAAATCGCTTGGCGGTACGTCTTTGCCGGTAGGGTGGTTAACTAGCCACGGCCTCCCACCAGCCAAACCTGGACCAAATTAAGAAAACCTCAATCAACCCAGCCGGGGATTGAACACAGGACCTCCGTTTTGTAAATCTACCGCGCATACCACTGCGTCACGGAGGCCGTCATGTAGTGATCTGCTCGGCCACGCACAATTCAAGATTTTCCCCGATTTTAAAGATTTCACAAGAACTGTACGATTTTAGGGCAGGGTATCCTATCTGTCACCAAGAGGCAACTTTCTCTGTTGTGATTTCATCGGCTAGACGAGAGAAAATAGGCGTTAATAAAAAATAAACTAAGCCCTATAGTTAGATTAGCCCTTGCACTAAGGAATTATCATTTGTAAAGTTTTTTACATCATAAATGTCCAGTCCACTCAGCCATTTGATGTAAGCCTATTACTGAGCGGCTCGCACGCGCCCCTATCACACCTGTTACAAGATAATACGTAAGGTGTGCGAGTTTAATGAAATGCAAGTGATTTTTACGTTTCCAAGTGACATTTATATCTATTATTTTTAAAAGAATTATATGTATGTATGGAATTATCCTTTTCTGTAGAAGTAACACTTGCTGGAATAGGCAGATGGCCTGTATGATATGCAGAAGAATTAACATTTGCTTTCAATTTCATTATCGTATCCTCCTTTACGACTCTTTGGATGGGAAAGGAAATATTCATCATATTTAAAGAAACAATTGTGTAACAAATTTTCTAAATAAAACAATGCTCATAATTAGGCAATGTATGTACCTATTTACAATAGAAAGTAAAAGATTTCCATTAATTGACGTAAATCAATTTTTAATATTTGACTATTAAGTTCATAATAAAGTAGCTAATAATAATTTTGTCAGAAAATTTATGTTTATCTTAATTACAATTTACTATAGATTTACCGGTATTATATTATTTTCAGTACCGATAACCACCGTTTTTCTAAAGACTTAGGTAAGAGCTATTATAGAGTAATGTATGACTTCAATGATTATGGTACGGTATAGATTTGCGTTTTCAACGAGTCGCGAAGCTGAAGTGGCAATGGGTGGGGCACATAATCCGAAGAGCCGATGGATGTTGGGCTCCTAAGGTGCTGGAATAGCGACCCCGCACTACAAAGCGCAGTGTTGGTTAACCCTCGTGATGTTTAGAAGTCCCTACAAAAGGCCTATGTCCTGCAGTGGACGTCCATTGGCTGATATGATAATGATAGTTTTTGCATGATGGCTAGGCAGACAGGCATAAAATCTCGACTTTGAGTCAATGAACTTTAGACAAGTAAGTTAAAATAAAGGAGGAGGTTCTCAATTCGACTGTATGTTTTATTTTTGTTTTACAAAGTTAATATAAGTCCACGTTTGTTGATATACTCCACATCGTCGAGATCATATTATGTAAATAAAAGCTTGCGCTTGCGCAGCTACGGACAATGGAAAGAGTATTAAAAAGATGACGATGATGATATTGTATTTCAACCTCAGACTAATTACTTAAGGAACAGGATGGCAGCCAAATTCACGAACACAATTGTCTGTCGTTTTTTGAGGAAAACGAGCTTATATTATGTATATATTTTATACTAAACCAGAAGTTGTTGACTGTTTTTTACGCCATTCGACTACACAAAAAGATATTTTTACGGAGCTCCTTATCCGACGAACACGATTACAACTATGAAATCGACCTATAGAGACAGTTTTTATAAACGCATTAGATCATTGATCATATACTTTGACAGAAAAGTAACGTTTAGTGAGGCTTAGGCTAGCCTCACTAAACGTTACTTTTCTGTCTCACTACTTTGGTTAATATTAACAACCTATTAAAATAAACATCTAATCATTGTGAGAAATGTCATCTACCTAATGTAATATATCCACCAGTAGGCAAAGATGACATTTGTTACATGAATCTCAATGATGAGATATATGTATATGTCAACTAGTACATGTCAACTAGCCTGCAGGTCCTTAAGTATTTAGTCTGAAATTTCATCAGACGCATTGTCCCATATTATTTTTTTAATTGGCCACCTAAGTAATGATGGCAAAAAGCAGTCATTTTTCAAGAGCACAATGGATTATTATTTTATTATAGTCCTTGAGAAAGCACCTTGTTAAACAAATACACCTGATCGATCCTTGCACCTTGCTACAGTGAGCCAGACACCTGTCTTCGACCTCCTTATTGTATTACCCATCCCTGTCACTCATTTAATGGGAATAGATTGTCTGGATTTTCAAGCTTATAGATTACTAGGTATTAATAAATATAATACACCTGTTTAAAAATGTGGATTTAACTATGTAAAATGAAAAAAAAAAGTTTTGCTAACAATATAGTTTGGTCCACAGCAGAATATATAACTCAACTTACTATTAAGAATTGTGTTAGTTTACATCTAATATAAACTTCTCTTGACTTTCATTAAAATAAAGAGGTGATTGTTATATTATGGTCAATAGTGTTAGCCCAGTGGATATGACCTTAGCCTGCGAATCCGGAGGGTGTGCGTTCGAATCCGGTCCGGAGCATGCACCTCCATCTTTTCAGTTGCGTGTCTCTAACTGTGAAGGAAACCATCGTGAGGAAACCTGCATATCAGAGAATTTTCTTAATTATCTGCGTGTGTAAAGTCTGCCAATCTGCATTGGGCCAGCGTGGTGGACTATTTGGCTATTTGGAGACTCGAGCTCAGCAGTGAGCTGAATATGGGTTGATAACGAACGAATCTGATGTTAATGATAAAGGCCGGAACCAACGGAAAACTTACTCTCCGAGGCACGGATGATCGACTTCCACTCTCCGGGATGAGAATTATAGGTGAAAATTTCTTAGAAGAAAGAAATGCTTAGTATATCATAGCCCGACCTAGCCTCGAACCCAGAACCTCGTGACCAAAACCACATATGCTTACTGGACCAACCAAGCAGTCAGTCTTGTACATATCTAGTAAGGCCATTGAATAGGATGATGTTGATGGTCTAAGACAATACCAAGGGTGAAATAAATGAACAGACTCTGATACCAGTTATAGATACTTATAAGATTGTTAAGTAGGTACTTAGTGTTGGTGCTACTCTTAGATATTCCGAGCAAATGCTCTTTAAAATCTATACTACCCTCTAACGAGATAGCGATTACAGATGCCTACTTATTCGCTACAGATAAAAACTACATATTTGAATCCGCTCGCATTTTGAGTTGTTTCACCTCATTACGTGCACGAATAGCTTTAGAACTACAACAGATGTATTAATATTTGGAACACAAACGAATTTGAACTTTATATACGTCGTAATAGAGACAAATAAGCATTGGAAGTTATCTAACAGTTTGCGTTTCATTGGCCGTTATTTATTTGCAAATTTATACTTAAAGGATATCGCAGGAAAGTTGGGAATTGATTGTTATTTAAATGAGGTGATTTAAATAATTTAATCAAATTATTTGCACCTTTATTAATAGGTGTTAGAGTTGAAAATCGTTTGTAGTGTTATATTACAAAGGTGTGAAGACACGCGCGGGCAGCCAGAAGTGAATGCGACAATTTCGCTCATTGAAATACTGGTCTGGACTAATGCCCACTATCCTTTATGTCTCCAATTAAAATAATTCTCAACATATGCAGAATGCAATAGTCGTTTTACATTCTTTGGGCAATTTTTAAACTTCTTTCTTGACATATAAACAGCCATGCAAATGTTTCTTATAAATGCAAACATCTTGAGCCATGATAGCCCAGTGGGTAAGACCTCTGTCTTCGATTCAGAAGGCGGAGATCTCTCATTCTGAGAGGAGACTCGTGCGCAATAGTGAGTCGAATATGGTCCTTAGTCCACCACGCTGGCCCAATGCGGATTGGCAGACTTGACACACCTATAGAGAATTCAGAAAATTCTCAGGTATGCAGGTTTCCTCACGATGCGATTGCCTCCGTGGCGCAGTGGTATGCGCGGTGGATTTACAAGACGGAGTTCCTGGGTTCGATCCCCGGCTGGGAAGATTGAGATTTTCTTAATTTGTCCAGGTCTGGCTGGTGGGAGGCTTCGGCCGTAGCTCAGCTAACTAGCCACCAACCTACCGGCAAAGACGTACCGCCAAGCGATTTAGCGTTCCGGTACGATGCCGTGTAGAAACCGAAAGGGGTGTGGATTTTCATCCTCCTCCTAACAAGTTAGCCCGCTTCCATCTTAGGTTGCATCATCACTTACCATCAGGTTATATTGTAGTCAAGGGCTAACTGGCGTGTAGTAGGCCTGTAGTCAACTGACGTGTCAAAAGTGCTTGTAAACTGAGACTACTTGAAATAAATGATTTTTTATTTTGATTTTTTGACTTAGTAGCACAGATGTTTTCTTTCAACGTTTGAGACACGTGATAATTAAATTCGTAAAATGCACACAACTGAAAAGTTTGAGTTGCATGCCCGGACCGGATTCGATCCTACGCTCTCCTAATCGAAGGCAGAGATCATATCCACTGGGCTAACGTCTCTCCTCCACAATCAACAATTAAATATACCTACTCAAAAAAAATAAAATATTTAAAAACGCAAGCTTCTGTCACAATCTCTAATTAATTGAGAAGTCGCAGTGTATGCGTGTAAAATTTGCATAAACAGAGCGTTCGCTATCGGGGAAACAAAACCAAGATTTTGAACTCGAGCTCACATGGGATAAATCGAATAAAAAATCGATTTTAAGCGTTCGATCTTCGCAGTGGATGCAATTAAAGAGTTCTGGGAATCGATGCTGCGCCTGCGCCTCGCACGGTGCCCGCACGAATATAAGGGCGACGTTATTGGGTATGAGCTGTGGAATTTTAATAAAATGCATGTCTAAAAATCTATATGCACCTACAGATACCAAATGTTTTTCTTTCAATGTTTTTTTTTCTGTTATCCTTTGACAGCAATCTCTGATGAGAGTCTAGATGGCAGTGGGCTGGATTGGAAGAAAGAGAAATGTTTGTTTCCATTGTTGTTTCACACTTGACTGGTAACACATCAATCTTATAGTATATATCAATGTGTTACATGAAATCTTTTATGTAACTAATACGCTGGATAGTGTACGTTCTCGGGCCAGAACGTTTTATTGTTTTTGGTTTTGTATTTGTATTTTTTTTTATGACAAAATCATCAAAAGCCTACGTCCAAATACGCGTGAGACTCGCTGGCTGAGAAGCCGTCTTCATTAAACCCAGAGGCGTATGTCTACAGAGGTGGAAGCAGTTGCGCATCAACTGCTACCACCAACACGTGAACGTCTTCTATAACCCGTTCAACTTGAGCGTAGCGGGTTCGTTTTACCCTCCAGGTCTCACACTGGAGTAGACATCGTCCGGACGCAGGATAGCCCACCAAATCGCTTTCAGCACGGGACAAACTACCGGACATGACACCGCCCCAGCTCTGGATAGTGAGGAATCGCAGTCCACGCACCGATCAGACTAAAGAAACAAAATTGACAAGGCCAAGATGCCTCAGCCCCAAAAGGGGTTGGAAGAAACCACCGGGGGAGTAAGTTCCCCCGCGTCTTACTCGGGCAAGGAGGCCAAGGAGGCCATGGGCCGAGGCCCGTACGACACTCTCGGGAGGATATGATCCCGCTGCAAGGGGGTCTCCTTTAATCCGATGACAGTGTCATAATAGGAGGAAAGTGAGACCACTCTTCCTCGCCGTCAAACATGTAAGTAGACGACCGCGTGGCGCAGTGGGTAGTGACCCTGCTTTCTGCATCCACAGCTGTGGGTTCGATTCCCACTACTGGAAAATATTTGTGTGATGAGCATGGGTTTTTCCAGTGTCTGTGTGTATTTATACATTATATAAGTATATGTAGTATATAAATGTATATGAATACCTACTATAATATCAACTATTTTAATACCCATAATACAAGCTATTCTGTATGCTTACTTTGGGGCTAGACAGTGATGTGTATTGTTTAAGTATATTTATTTATAAAAAAAACATAACAATTCATAATTTGATAGCGAGAGGAGAAATTCACGCGGGTGAAACTGCGTGGCATAGTTCGTTAAAACATATCAAGAATGCAACAACCTTAAAATATCAACAAGCCTAATTTTCTGTTATATAACATGTATTAAATGCAAAAAAACAACTTTCTGACAACCTGAAATACTGCCGAGTAATAAATAGATGTCGTAAATAAATAAATAAAATTGTACATAAAATGTCTCATACCAGTTTTTGATGAATGACATAAATCAACATAAATAATTGTATCATTATGAGGCATGATTTAAGACAAACCGCGTTTGTGCCTGCGTTAGTGATGCGCTGATGAAGATCAGTTTTTTAACCGACTTCCAAAAAGGAGGAGATAGGTTCAGCTGTATGTATGTCTTTTTTTTGCTGTTTCATTTTTTAACTAGAACTATCAAATTCTTAAACTTCTAGTTATAATTCAAAAAGTGTAGTGACAAGCTAAACCAGAAATCGAGGAAAATCAATAAATTTATTTTACTTAATATGCAAAACGGACGGAAATGTAAAACTTAGTATATTATAACTTGAAATAGAAATATATAATAGAATATAGAAAAACTATAATTAGGTAAATTATAAATTGAAATGTTACCTGGCAGAAAAACACTGCGAGCTTCTGTTTGCAAGATGGTATACAATAATAATTAACTATACTATGGGCGCTGTAGCATGGTGCGGATGACAGTTGCCTTATGCCGTTCATAATACGTACTATTATCGTGAAACGCCACAAAATTTCAAGAGTGAAACGAACTGTCATCCGCATCATGCTATAACGCACGAACTGTAACATTCATGTTAAATCGTTGTGTAATTTGTATTAACTAAGTCAACCATATAATATTAATGCTTTTTCTAATTATTTCAAAGATTTAAATTGCTAACAATAACACATCATGCATATACGCATTTTCATAGTTTAATCGACTGAAATCCAACTGAACTCTAGTCGATTCGGAAATAGCACATCACTATTTTAGACATATAACTGTAGAGCATGTCGACATTTGCCCGCTACCGAAACTGGTTTGTTTTATCTGTACTAAATTCTTCTAAGGAGATAAATGTCATAGTTTGCGAGGAATGGACCAATGAGCTACGACTTAAGATTGTTGTCCACCCAAAGCATAAGTACTAGTCAGTCTGTGACCAAAGGTAAAAGAGAAATCACTATTTTAGTCGTTTAATCATTTAGTTATTATACAACACTATTTGATTATTTTAGTTGGTTTGATTGAACAGGTTTATTGAGAATTATTTATGAAGAAAGTTATGACATTTTATATATTTAAGTTAATGATATAGTAAAGTTAGCTTATACTAATCTATTTATTTTGAAAGATGGTCTGTATTAGAATGTAGTAAAACAAATGAACGTCGTCGGCATACCAAAAAAGCATTGTTAAAATATTATTTATAAATGTGATACAGAATACAGAGGAGGCGATTGCCATTGAAACTACTAATATCTGGATGATAATTACCCGACTGAGTTAGAAGGAGGGTAATGTTTTTTATATCATGTTTCTGTGTTACTGACGCTCGTTCAGTTTCCAACGCATCTGTCCAACGCATGTTTGTACACCAGTGCAACCAAAGGAAAACCGTCATCTTAAATGGACCATCTATACCATTAACTCTAATAACTAAAAACTTAATTTATTTTTCCTACTTTCAGTTTTCATATAGACGAAGTTCTGATCTATACAGGCTTTGAGATTTTAGATTTAAAATACAAAATTTGTTAAATGCTATTACCACTTCGCAATATTGACAATCTATCATCATCATCATCACCATCATCATTATCATCATCATCATATCAGCCGATGGACGTCCACTGCTGGACATAGGCCTTTTTTAGTGACTTCCAAACATCACGATACTGAGCCACCTGCATCCAGCGAATCCCTGTGACTCGCTTGATGACTCGCAGTCCACCTAGTGGGGGGTCGACCAACACTGCGTTTACTATACAATCTATATATTGTGGAATTAATCCATGTGACACGTATAATAAACAAAACAATATATTTCGCAAAACACTTGCTAGTAAAGTAAAAAACATTAACTCTTATGATCCCTTTTTACATAGCATGGCACTTGGCAACATTTATCGCGATATGTATATAATGATAATTATTTCACATGAATGTGATAGTAGTAATAAAAGCTTGTTTGTGTTTCTATAAATAAAATATAATTGTTATTTACAATATTTTACATTAAATTATTAAATTAAATACTAAACTAAAACTTACCTATAAATAAAATATAAAAACAACATTCAAAGCTATTATTTACATTTACTTTATATTTTAATAAAAATTTTAATGTTTTGCTGTTAAGTCAATTTATCGAATATTTCAAATGTGACAATGTCATGAAAAAAAAAGTAAATTACCAAAAAGAAATAATATTAAAGAGGTTTTCTTTTTACATCTCCCCCCCTTAAAAAAGAACTTTATCTAAATAATGTTCTCTAATTTATAATTGTTCTCTCATTAAGAACAGGATACAGTTTTGTGATATGATAAAAGTTTGATTCCGCTTTTTTGTGGCCGGTATCAACTTCATAGATTGAATTGGAAATCCTTTGTACAATTTTGAACGGTCCAATTCTTAATTCATCGGTTTTCTTTCTATTTAAACGATTTCCGTTTTCTACATATACTCTATCTCCTATTTTCAATCTATATTCTTGCCTATTCTGGTCGAATATTTTTTTATTATAATTGTGAGATTTTAGTGTGTTTTCCAGAGCTAGTTTTCTGTCTCTTTCTAGATCGTCTTTAGTGTATCTTGATTTCAGTTCATTTGCCAAAATATTCACATTTTCTCCTTGTAAAAGGTATTTTGGAGCAAATTTCGTAACAGTGTGTTCTGTTTCATTATATTTTTCTACACATTTTTGCGCAATTGTACTCCATGCTGTTTTATTCTGATTTTCATTAATCTTACACCTTATTTTATTGACTAATGTTTGATTTAGCCTTTCATTAAGTCCATTTGAAAAAGGTGTATCCACAGCAGTGAAAATCATTTTTATATTTTCCTGGTTCAGAAATTCTTTGAATTCCTTGGAATTGATACCAGGGTACGTACTGGTCTGTTAATACCATATCTACTTTGTAAGTTTCTGTAACATTTTTCATTAGTTTAATAAAATCTGTGGAGCTTTGTGTCTTTGATGTAGAAATATAAGCATATCTTGTGAAATGATCAACTAAAAGATGTAAGTATTTTTTTGTTGATCGTGATCCTCCAAAACCGCCAATGGTATCAATTGATACAATGTGAAAAGGTTGTGTTGCAGGACCTAAATGAGACATTAAACCATATTTTGATTTCTTCCTTGATTTGTTTTTAATACAAGTTTCACATTCATCACACATTTCTTTAATGTTTTTGATGAAATTTTTTGCTGTATAAAATGGTGTTAATTTATTTATCATCTGGGTCCTCCCAATGTGACAATAACTAACGTGAACATCTTTTATAAGATTTATGCTCATCTCTTCTGATAATATAATTTCTTTTCACGTCTTTTATTCTTTTTGTAGTAAATTCCATTTTTGTTAATGAGTTTTTGTTTTTGTAGGTCTTGATTTCTATATTGGTCATTCTTTATATCTTGTAGACTTATTAAATTTACAACTTTTAAACAATCATCTCTGTTTTCGTGTGGTTCTAAAACTGGGTTTCTGCTTAAGCAGTCGGCTTCCTGGTTGGATTTTCCTGGGTTATATTTTATCTTGAAATTATATTGAGATAAATAATACATCAAATCTCCTAGTTCCTCATCAGTCCTTGATTTAATGTTCATGTTTTCTAATGGTTTATGATCTGAATATACAATAAATTCTTTTCCCATAAGCCAATGTTGCCAATATTTTATAGATTCTTTTATTGCTAAGCACTCTAGATATATAGCTTTCTTCTTTTTTTGAGTTTCAGTTAACTTTTTTGAGAAATAAGCAACTGGTCTTATATCCTCATTTTTATCTTTTTGTTTCAAAACCGCTCCTACACCCTTTATACTAGCGTCTGTATAAATGTATATTGGTAGTTCTGGGTCAAAAATATTTAGAACTGGTTTTGAACATAATAATGTTTTTATTTTATCAAATGCTTCTTGACATTCTGCAGTCCATATGAATTTCACATCTTTTCTTAATAAATTGTGTAATGGATCTAAAATAATTGCACTGTGTGGTATGAATTTATGATGAAAATTAACTTTTCCTAAGAATTGGCGTATATTTTTTTTTGTTTTTGGAAGTGGAAAGTTTTTTACAGCAGACAAATAATCTTTCAAAGGCCTTACTGAATTATTTTCTATTATGTGACCCAAATATTTTGCGTATTTTTTCGCAAAAGTACATTTTGAAAATTTCAGTTTTAAGCCTTCCTTTAGTATTGCCTCAAGTAACTTAGATATATGTGATATATGTTCTCCAAAAGTTTTAGAAAAAATTAAAATATCATCTATAAAGTTTACTGCAAAACCAGAAAGTTCGTATTTTCTTATAATATTTCCCAATATTCTTTGAAAAATGGCTGACGCAGTCTTTAATCCAAACGGAAGACACGTCCATTGAAAGTGTCCTTCTTGTGTAACAAAGCCAGTTTTGTACCTGTCTTCTATTTTCAAAGGAATTGACCAAAAAGCTGAATTTATGTCAAAAGTAGAAAAATATTCGCAATTCACAGCTTTGATCATTAAATCTTCAATCAACGGAAATGGTTGTGATTGGGGAATAACAATTTTGTTCAATTCTCTAAAATCTATACATAGTCTTGTTCTCTTACCGTCTTCTTTTTTATATGCTAAAGTAACTGGGGCAGCAAATGGGCTATAAGATTCCTCAATTAAATTATTTTTTAATAGTTTTGATATCTGGCTTTCTATTTCTATTCTGTCTTCAGCTGTACATCTGTAAGGACGTTTGCAACAATATTTATCTACACTTAAATCAATATGTGCTTCATAATCCTGTACAGTGCCGATATCATATTTATCCTTAGCAAACACTTGTTTATATTTTTCTACCAACTTATCAATTTCTGATTGTTGGGATAAATCAAGATGATTTACCAATATTTCAAAATTTGCCGTGTCAATATGTTCATTGAAATTCACTTCACATTTATTTATGTCTTCATTTTCTTTTGGATCATTAAATTGTACGATTTTTAGTTGTTCATTTTGCATCAACTTAAAGTTTTTAATACAATCTAGTCCAATCAAAAAGTCATAATTAAAATGTTCATTATCTATTACGAAGATATCCATAACTCTTTCAATATTGTATATTTTTATTTTAAGTTTTATTATAGCTTTTGTTTTCTTCTCACCATTAATAGTTTTCAAGCTTACTATTTGTGTATTCTTTGAATTTTCATTTTTCTGTATTTTTAACAATTTTGCATTAATCAATGATACATTTGAACCTGAATCATAAATTCCAGAAATATCTAACGTATCATTCAATAGTAACTTTACTTTTATTAATGGTGGCACATCTAGTTTTTTGGACTCTCTTCATTCAGTTCAACCTCCAATTCAGAGTTATTTACAGTTTTAACAACTCCTGTTTTATCTTTATCCTTAAACCAACAATTTTCTATTAAATGGTAACGTTTCCCCTTTTTTTCTTTTACACATATGGGGCATGGTTTTGTTTGTTCCTTTTTATTTAATTTAGTGTCAGAGCAAATACTGTTTTTATTATCATATTTATTATTTCTTACAAGGTGTTCCAATTTCCCAACTTCATAATAAAGATCCTCAGTACTTTTTAAAGCTGCTCGATCAATCTGATCCCCCACATAATTCGGTAATCCAACCGCTATAAGGTCAATAAGTGTTTCGGTATCAATTGATTTCCTTACTTCCAGTAAAAGTTTTTCTTTTTTTAAACCATATGCAAGTAATGAACCTGTTTGATATTTAAAGGACAGAGCATATCTAATGGGTGACAATCCTTTGTTTGCAAATGTTTCACAAAAACTTTTTTCCCATTTGTCCCATTTTGATTCTATTGTATGTTTCATTATCATACAACTATACCAATCGACACTAGATTGCTCCATAAAATTTTTTAAAACTTTAATTTTTTTTATATCTTCTTTTATGTCAAAACGTTCACATTCTTTATTAAAATCCTTTAGCCATTGATAAGCATTTGAGTTTCTACCATTGAATTTTTCAATCATGAAATCTTTTGCAATATTCCCTAAATTTTGATTTTCAGGTTTGTTTTGTCTTTCTTCAAGCATTTTTTTTAACAATTTTTCTAGTACTCCATGTGAACTACTAGGTATAATTTCAGAATAGTTTAGAATTTCTTCGAGATAAAAATCATAAAATTGTACATTTTGCTCCGCATCCAAATAAATATCTTTTATTTCCTTAGTTAAGGTTATCCAGACTTTTCTCGTTTGGTATCTTTTATTGAAGGATTTTTTTACCTTAATAAAGTTTGGAGTATTATAAATTGTTTGGTGGAGATTTACCGGCTGATATTCCTCTGGTATACTGAAAGTTTTACCATCAGGTGTGGCAATCGAAGTTACACATATTGCGTTTGATTTTCCATCACTTGTTGGTTTTACTTCAAAATCAAACCTCAGTTTCTCCATTTTTCGTAAAATAGTTAATAAATGTTGTTTTATAATGATAATTATTTCACATGAATGTGATAGTAGTAATAAAAGCTTGTTTGTGTTTCTATAAATAAAATATAATTGTTATTTACAATATTTTACATTAAATTATTAAATTAAATACTAAACTAAAACTTACCTATAAATAAAATATAAAAACAACATTCAAAGCTATTATTTACATTTACTTTATATTTTAATAAAAATTTTAATGTTTTGCTGTTAAGTCAATTTATCGAATATTTCAAATGTGACAATGTCATGAAAAAAAAAGTAAATTACCAAAAAGAAATAATATTAAAGAGGTTTTCTTTTTACATGTATTTAGCGACTTATGGACACCATAAATTGAATTGTTTTTAAATTACTTTTTTGTTAATCATCATATTTAAAATATGTTAACAAGATATTCTTGTGTTAATGATATAACAGCTTTTTACCCCTAGCAATGCAGTCTATAAACTTGTAGAGATCGACTAAAAAGGCGCGCTGCTTGAATTAATCAGCTTTATCTAAAGCGTTAACATGCAGTGGTGGTTCTAGTTTTTGCCTCGCCGTGGGCAAATCATAATATTACTTGATAATTGCCGTACTTGGCAAAGTTATGTTTACATAACTAGTTTTAATCCTGTAAGGTATTATTTTGAAAAAAAAGTTTAAAACTTTTTAAAATTCATACTGAACTCAAAACAAGTCTCAAGTAATATGGTTGGGTACTGCAAGTTAGTAAAGTAAATAAGATATAGGTACCTCGAGTTTGGGCTAAATTTGTCTTACTACAAGTAATTATTTAAAACGTACTAAGAACCTGCGATAGTCAGACAAACCTATTTTTTTTCATTTCTTTTTATTTACAAGTTGGCCCTTGACTAAAATCTCACCTGATAGGAATACAGCAGTAGTAGAGTAGGAGCGAAAATCCACACCTCTTTCGGTTTCTACACGACGTCGTACCTACAAAATCTTTGGTAATGACAAGTAGTGAAAGTAACTTTGAGCTATTTAAGTTAACTAATCAACAATAATAGGCAATTGGTCAAGATTTTGATTTGATTCTGATTCATCTCGACTTATTGACTAAAACTGACAATACTTATAATTTTAGTCAATAAATGGTCAAGCTTAAACTCGTCATGGCTAAAAAACAACCCACGCACCTCATTGTGTATATGCAAAACAAAACTGGTCGAAAGCAACAAGTGTACAATTCTTGGAATACCTAACAAATGTTACGTTTTTTCCGTTGTCCCCGGAACATGGCCCAATTAAGGGCCCAACACGGCCAGCGCCGTACTCTCTCTTTATAATTTATTCGCTAAGGATTTTGGTTGTGGACGTTTATTTTTCTGATCGGAATCGATTTCGTAAACACCTTGTTTAGTCGACTGCGAGCTTTGTTTCTTGATAACGATGGTAACTGTGCGGTAAGATATGGTGCCTATAAGATTGTCAAAATCCCAATCAATTCAATTTTAGATCTATAAAAATGTAATAGTTAAAAATAAACATTGTCACTGGAAATACATAGCGGTCCATTTAAGGGGTGATAGTATTAGAGGGGATCATTTAGAACTTAGATTTCGAAACAAAAGCCTTTTCTCTTTTTTTTAAGAAATGTACTCTACTTCAAAGTGAATTATAATGTAAAACTTACTTATTTAGTGGTTGTGTTTGGTGTTCTTAGATTGGTAAACATCTTATTATATAAAAATTCCGCTAAGGTAGGTACTACTCGTATTAGATACTAGCTGACGCCGCGCGGTTTCACCCGTGTGGTTCCCGTTTCCGTAGGAATACGAGAATAATATATAGCTTATAGCCTTCACTTATACCTACTATTAGATTTGAATCGTACACCCAGATACATAATAGACAGGGTGATCGTTATTACATTACGATACCTTATCAGTGCGTTGCGTTGCTAGGCAATCAAACTAAACAAAACCAAAGGATTTTTCTAGCCAAAGGAAGAAGGTTGTAGTCACAATGGATTCATTGTATGCCACATCTGCGCTGCGACGTCGCATGACGTCTCAGCGTATGTGAAGTCTGCCAATCCGCATTGGTCCAGCGTGGTGGACTAATGGCCTAACACCTCTCATTCTGAGAGGAGACTCGAGGTCAACAGTGGGCCGAAGTGTTGATGATGATGATCTAAAAAAGATTGAGTATAAGAAAACATTATTATTTAACGCAATCCTACCAAATCTTACTATCATATTTTATTATAAGCTAAAGCTAAAAATGGAGTGAGCTCAGGAGATTTTCTTCAACAGCGGAGTTCATGAAAAATCTCAGATGGATAATACTGAGGCGTAATGAGGCGGGCGCGTGTCGCGGAACGTAAATTGTTTATTATTTTTTATGTCGTTTCCTCGGGAGGGTTCGCTACGGTGCGACACTCTTGTTGAAAGAACCTTTGTCTTTATATTCTTGGTAAGTTAATTTACTGCTGTATAAAAGTGTTACATTTGGTATATTAATTTATACATTACGAGAAAACCCGTGATAACTCAGTAGTTATATATGATAGAAATATAAAATATAGCCTATAGCACTCCCCGATAACGTAGGCTTCTACTGGTGAAAGAATTGATAAAATCAGACCAGTAGTTCCGAAGGGGTAATCCTTACGATGAATTGTTACAAACTTACAAACTTTACCTCTTTATAATATAAGTATAGAAGTATAGATAAAGAGTCTGTGAGTTTGTGAGGTTAGGAGTAATCTCTAGATCTATTGAACCTATTTTAGAAAATTTCTTTACTAATAGAAAGCCCCGTTTTTTGTAGGTGTCATAGACCCCTCGCGGTTTCACCTGCGTAGTTCTCATGCCAGTGAATACGGACATAAAAAAAGCCAATATTATTCGCCAATAAAGTAGCTTTCAATTGGTGGAATCTACACTAATATTATAAAGCTGAAGAGTTTGTTCGTTTGAACGCGCTAATCTCAGAAACTACTGAACCGATTTGAAAAATTTTTACAGTGATAGCCCATTTGTCGAGAAAGGCTATATGCTATTTTATCCCCGTATTCTTACGGGAACGGGAACCACGCGGGTAAAACCGAGCGGCGTACCGTACCTATTCGTGATAGACAAAAAAAACACAGAGAATCAAATCTTACCTATTTAAGGTCTTATTTTTATGCAAATAATATTGTAAAGTGAAATAGAAATATTTTGCACAATAGGCTTCCGGGCTTCGAGTGTTCGTTGAAATAGCAAATCTTAAATCTGGAGTCTATGTCACATTAAGCGGTACACGGCAAATGTATGCTTTCGTAAAGTCGCTAAGCGTTACCCTGTCAGGCATGAGGAACGACCGGATGGAGGTGGGGGGTAATGGGGGGGTATTGTAAACACAATTACCCCCCCACCCACGGGGCAACAAATGGCGGCTAAACGACCCATTCGCTGTGATTTGTTAGCAATACACTGAAGCTACGCGTCTTGAGGTGTTATAAGAATCTGATTTGTTTAACTTTTGAAACTTAATGGTTATAGCTGCGGTTGTAATTAAGTTTGTTTACGGCGCACGCGACTGTTGACTGCTTGGCTCCTGTCACGGTGTTTAGCAGTAAAAGCTGGTGGAATTACAAACGCACAAGACAACGGTTTTATGACTATGATTTTCAAACTGTTTGCAACACCTTCGAAAATTACAATTGTAATCTTTCGATCTACTGAACCGATTTTGAAAATTCTTTTACTATTAGAAAGTCACGTTATTTGTCACGTTTGTGTATTGTAGGCTATATTTTATCCCCGTATTCTCACGGGAACGGAAACTACGCGGGTGAAACCGCGGGCGTCTGCTACTTGTACTTTTAAAGTGGAAAATTCCTGTTCCAATACAGTCTCATTATGAATCTTCAGGGTGAGGCAGCTATAGATACCAGCAGTGGCGTGTATAAGGTTTTAAAGTAGGGTATGCACTGTAAGTAAAAATTTAAAAATTCCTTGTCCATGAACTATGTATTCTGTGGTCCAACAGGTTTGTATTGAGTTCTTAGGGTAGGCAGTGCTTTTTTGCATCTATGAAGTGCACGCCACTGGTATGGCCAGTGGCGAAGGATGAAATTTAGATGAAGGTAAGACGTCCCAAAGAAAAATAAATTCATATAGTGATACCAACTCCGGTTTCTCATATATCTAGAATCTAAATACATTACAACAATGATTGCAAGGATTTTTTAAGGTAACCAGACGGGAATCAGCTTGCATGAACTCTTCGCCGCTACCTAAAGTGACTGACACTGTTTGTAGGATAACTGTTATACAGTAGTTACCGAGCAAGGGTGCTTTTCCACCAAAGATGTGTTACGATACGTTGCTATGGATGCGTTTGATATCCACCAATCATATTGGTGCACTTAGCATAGCACTAGTGGAAACGGATTCAACTAAGATATGTTTACATAATAATTTATTTGTTGTTGACTACTCTCTGCAATTGCACGTTGTAGAGTCAACATCTCCTGAGGATGATTTTGTCGGACCTGGGTGACGTTGTCGCATGGGTTCGTCGGCTTTTCGCGGATAATACCAAAATAAATAAATTATTATACTATATTCACGATGAACTTCCGCAAAGTAACGCCTGCTTGTATACAAAATTTAAGATATGCTTAGTATTGGTGCACTGGCGTATCTAGGATTATTTCCCATGGTGGGCCCAGGACCACCTAAAGGGTGGCCCCTTAAATGCCCCCTTTAAATGGCCCCTGACATACCGCTGAACAGATTTGACACTCATTTTAGAATGTTGTTTACAATGTTTATGGACGCTGGCCTCTGGAACGGGTAGACTGATTTTATTGATTTTTCTTTGTATATTTTGTATTTTGGCGTCCATCATAGAATTTTAAGGTAACCCAGAATTCTAGAGTGGGCACTGGACTACCCGGCCCACCCGCTATATACGCCTATGTATTGATGGTAACGGTCACATAGTTACGTAGCGTAGATTTCACATCTTTGCAGCATATCTGCATAGTTTTATCTCTGGAAAAGCACCCTTAACACGCTGCGGCACTGATTTTTCTGTACTTCCCTTTGGTGCGTTACGAGGTTTTTTGACCTCATACTAAAACTTTACGTGGCATGGTACGAGGTCCATCGACCTCGTAACTCTTGAAGACTTACGAGGTCAATCGACCTCGTACTGCAGCGAACATGTTAAGGTTGGACGTAACATGCATATCATCATCATCACCATATCAGCCGATGGACGTCCACTGCAGGACATAGGCCTTTTGTAAGGACTTCCAAACATCACGATACTGAGCCACCTGCATCTTTATTGTTTTTTCAATCTTAATTCAATTTATTGTCAGAAAAAAACCACATTTTGTTCTGACAACATATCTATAGTCAAGTATGAATGTGAAAATAACTCTATTCTTGTTACATTGTGCCCATTAAAATCCAGAGAATCCCTGCGACTCGCTTGATGTCGTCAGTCCACCTGGTGGGGGGTCGGTCAACACTGCGCTTCCTAGTGCGGGGTCGCCATTCCAGCATTCCAGTGCTGGAACATGCATATATAACATTTTATTATATACTCATGTTTGGACATTCGCACTTCACGCGTGGTAAACGCAAGTGCACCGCAGTTATTGCAATCGGAATTGATCACGGAAGACTTGTAACTCGTTAATCCGTATACGAGGCGCCGCGCGGGGGCGGGCCCATCCCGCACGTATAAACAACTCAACTACAGCATTTAATTATCGCTCTTTATTAAACCAGGTACTCTGAGAGGTAGTGGTGAATCCTTGGAGGGAAAAAAACAATGTTTCCTTGAAGCAAGTTGCATTAAAATGAGAATTGCTTTTTTATTTGATGAAAAGTTAGTCCTTGGCTGCGTTCTTACCGATATTAAGTGACTATGAATAAGATCGAAGAGGACTAACTTGAAAGATTTTAAAGGCGGAATTATATTTGTCTGATGTGTCGTGTCGTGACGTGATACATTTTGTATGGCAACCTTTACAGTTATGTTTTGTGACATGTCGTGATGGCTTGTGATGTGTTGCATACAAAATATATGGTACTGATTGTGTTCTGATGCGTCACAACACTACACGTCAGACAAATATTATAATTCCGCCTACGTCAAATCGCTTGGCGATACGTCTTTGCCACTAGGGTGGTAACTATCCACGGCCTATGGTTACCATACCAGATGTAAGTCAATTAAAAAAAAATCCTATTTGACCCGATGTGACAATCAAACCATAGCCCTCGCTAGTGAAAACCTTGGTGCTTTAAGGTACAGTGGAAGATTGTTATAATCATAATGTATTTTATCAACGGACTTCAATAAGGAAGAGGTTCTCAAGTTGACCGGTATTTTTTTAAAGACCCAAGAGATAGTTTTGTTTACAAGTTCAGAATATGTCTGTGTACACAAAGTCCGTACTTGTGTTGTACAGCTGGTTATATCTGATCTGATGTGATGTGAAATCTTTTATCAGAAAAAAAAAACGCATTTTGTTTCAAAATACTATACC
The DNA here is from genome assembly GCF_947172395.1 of Bicyclus anynana. Lineage (NCBI taxonomy): Eukaryota > Metazoa > Arthropoda > Insecta > Lepidoptera > Nymphalidae > Bicyclus > Bicyclus anynana. Next base: position 5,268,264 of record NC_069089.1, on the reverse strand, counting down.
TACTAATAATATGCAAAATATACTAATTTCAAGTTTTTATGCGAAAATTTCCATGTTTTTTTGTTACATTGTACTAAAATAACATCATTTGATGTATTTAGTTGAAAGATAGATTGCACATTCAAAAAAAAAAATACAAACCGTATGTTGTTATATTATTACTTGTACATATTTCTTTTTTACCTGTAAGTTAAAATAGTGCATGATATATTTAGAGTTTATTAAGTGTATTTCTACTACTACTTCAAAGTTCCCACCGACTCTTGGACTAAGCGTAGCACACCTACGGAGCGGATAACAACTGATACCAATCGTGGATGAAACATTGTTCCGATGTGAGGTGCCTTAACACCTACTGACGTTAAGAATTTTAAACCCTCATTGTATTATCCATTGTTTCATCCAATTGGAAAGTCTATAACAAGTCTTTGTCAATCCAATGTGATTGTAATAGGTGAATTCCATTATCAATTATTAATATGGTTATTGTTGCTGGGACGCTTACATTTTGTAATGTTAATATTTCATTGCATTTGTTATGTTGGTTCACAAGTTGATGTATCTTTGTCGTGCCGTCTAGGTGGTCTCGCTTTAATTTAATAAGGATGTGATAACAATGGTTGATTGAACAGAACTCTAAGTAGTACGTATTATACTCTGTATATAACATTAAGGTTTAGATTGTCAACAGCATCAGTTAGTTGTTATTTACCAAATCATATATACCTAGTATCTCCGTGCCGTGATAGCCTAGTGAATATGACCTCTGCCTCCGATTTCTGAGGGTGTGGGCTCGAATCCGGTCCGGGGCATGCATCTCCAACTTTTCAGTTGTGTGCATTTTATGAAATTAAATATCACGTGTCTCAAACGGTGAAGGAAAAACATCGTGAGGAAACCTGCATACCAGAGAATTTTCTTAATTCTCTGCGTGTGTGAAGTCTGCCAATCCGCATTAGGCCATCGTTGACAATTTGGCCTACCCCCTTTCAATCTGGTAGGAGACTCGAGCTCAGCAGTGAGCCGAATATGAACAATGATGGTAAATAATTATGTAAGTACCACATCAGGTCTCGGTCACCACGCACGTCGATGGCCTTTTTAGGGTTCCAAACGGACGTCCGTACAAAAATGGAAACCATATTCATATCGCGTGTCTGTTTGTTTTAAGGTGTTGTCTGTGTGTTTGTGTAATACATAAACAACATAACAATTTCAACACCTATTTAGTAAGTACCTACAATTTTCAATTGAAATTTATGTTTATGTTTGAACTTTGATGACTACTAGGTATACCTTATCAAAACTACGCGAAATGCACCACTATACTATACTAGTACTACTATACTAGTACTACTATACTAGTAGTACTATACTATACTAGTAGGTACAATTAAATACCAAACATGTACCTACGCTTTGAACGTTAGACCTATCAAATGTCATGTCCTAGGTAGGTACTCTATTTATCTATGAGCTGTTGTACCTACTTGTAAACTATGTAAGCACTTTACAGTTTCCAGCACTGAAACCAAATGATATCGTATTGAAGTCACACAGACAAGCGTGCTACAAGGTAAGAAACGCGTACATTTCAAAGGCAATACGCCTCCGCCCGCGGCTTCGCACGACCACCGCACCACGCCTATACGGTGCGGACTGACGTCGGCTTGGATATGTTAGATTTAACCTCGTCGTTATCAACCTATATTCGGCTCACTGCTGAGCACAAGTCTCCTTTCAGAATATTTTGACGGCCGCGTGGCGCAGTGGATGGTGACCCTGCTTTCTGCATCCACGGCCGTGGGTTCGATTCCCACAACTGGAAAATATTTGTGTGATGAGCATGGATGTTTTTCAGTGTCTGTGTGTATTTATACATTATATAAGTATTTATATGTAGTATATAATTGTATATTAATATTATAATATCAACTATCTTAGCACCCATAACACAAGCTACTCTGTGTGCTTACTTTGGGGCTAGATAGTGCTGTGTATTGTTTAAGTAAGTATATTTATTAAAAATAGTCCATCACGCTGGTCCAATGCGGATTGGCAGACTTCACACACGCAGAGAACTAAGAAAATTCTCTGGTATGCAGGTTTCCTCACGATGTCCTTCACCGTTTGAGACACGTGATATTTAATTTCTTAAAATGCACACAACTGAAATGATGGAGGACGGAGGTGCATACTCCGGACCGGATTCGAACCCACCACTCTTGGGAATCGGAGATTAAGGTCACATTCACTGGGCTAACACGTATCTTCATTACGTAAATAAATTTATACTATTAGCGATCAAATCAAAAATAAAAAAAAAACAGTTAAATGAGCAGGGTTGTTTTTATAATATGTTAACCAATATACATGACAGAATTGAAAAACCGTTAAAGATTGGTTGATGAGAAAGTATCAATTTTCTATATACTTAAAATAAAAGATAAAAGACACAGGTATTCAAAAGATTCAAGCGATGTCATTTGTGAGAGAACATCAAATCTTTTGACGATAGATTAAAATTTTAAATATGTAAATAAATAAATTTATCATAATATTAGATAGTCCAAGATATACAAGTATACATTCCCTGTTCTTATTCATTAGCTAGGTCAATTTATCAACTAAAATATAATAAATATAAACACTAATGTATCTTATTAACAAAAAAAAACTTACAGTTATCCTGAAAATTGCGAAATACCCATTTTTTAACCTTTAAGCCAGGTATAATAATTTTTTTCCATATCGGTATCGGATCTTTGAGCACTTTTTTATTTCTCATTATGTTTTGAACGACTACTCCAAATTGAAACTTTATAGGAATTTAATATAACCTCAGATGTTTAAATTAACTGGATTACAAGTTATGAGGAGACAAAATAATTATATAAATTAACTGTATACTAATATTATAAAGCTGAAGGGTTCGTTTGTTTGTTTGTTTGTTTGATTGAACGCGCTAATCTCTGGAACTACTGGTCCAATTTGAAAAATTCTTTCAGTGTTAGATAGCCCATTTATCGAGGAAGGCTATATATTATCCCTGTATTCCTACGGGAACAGGAACCACGCGGGTGAAACCGCGCGGCTTCAGCTAGTTAACTATATTCCTTATAAGGACAACTCGGTGACGTGATATCGGCTATCGGAAATTTGCTATCTGGATACTTAAGTGCAGTGGGAAGACCACACCGTACCAGATTCCATTTACTGTCTGCGAATTATAAATATGAAAAAGGTGGCAAGATAATATCTGACCCGATAACTGCAAGAAGTCGTCCATAAAAATTCCAAATTCTACCAAACAATACAGAGGTGCTTCATCTAACAAAATGTTATTGCGATATCATCTCAACATTTCGTACAAGAAATCTATCAGACGGTTCGATAGGATCTAAAGTCATACAACCACGCCTGAGGTGCCTCCAAATTGATTTTTTTTTATATATATATATTATTACTTTACTACAAAAACATGCAAAGTATTTAAACTGGACGATTATATTAGAACCTCCGCAGACTTTATAGTCTTTACGGTTATTGGCGATTGGTTATTTATTTTTAATTTAATACTTTGCACGAGTCGAGAAGCTGAAGGGGCAGGCTACATAGTTAGAAGAGCCGTTGGACGTTGAGGTCCCAAGGCACTGGAATGGCGACCCCGCACCGGAATGCGCAGTGTTGGTTGACCCCCCACTAAGTAGACCGAGGACATTGGTTGCAGGGAGCCGCTGTATGCTGGCGGCTCGAGACAGTTGCAGTCCATGTAAGAGACCTATATCCAGCAGTGGACGTCCATCAGCTGATAATGATGATGATGACTTTGTAAGGCGCTCTTTGAACTCGCGGTGCGAATTCAAGAACGCAGCGTGGCTTCAATGAGAATGAACTACTAACGAGGACGTCTGTTGGTGAATTAACGTAAAATTTTGAATATAAATAATAAGCCGCGAAGCGAACGTTTCTACAAAGTTATGAGTGTACCTACAGCTTGGCAACTTCGTTTCCGATGGACCGCGCGGGCCGGGGGGCGTGTATTTCTCACACCCGCGCAGTCTTTTCCCCCGTCGCCCGCATATCATGGAAGTGTTATCAACGAATTTGCCAGGCTTAAGTATAATATTAAGATGGTGGTGTTTAACTCCGGCCCTGGCCCCGCGCCCAATAGCCGTCTCGTATCGAAGGGCGCGTGAAATATTGTAGACACAATCTTCGCCGCGAGCCGCTATTGTAATGAGATGTTATTTATTGAACGAACCCGTACTAATCACTGCAGACACCTCTGACCGGTTTTATTGTAACAAAATATCTAGCAAGTGTGAAATATTCATATCTGCTAGGCTATTCTGTAACGATATTTTTATAACTCGCAAGTGCGAGTTACGAATTCACCTCTATCTCTCTCTGTTTATAACAATAGAATGAGAAAGATAGCGTCGAATTCTATAATACTTTGGAGGCTAGTTACGTACCTACCGACCCTACCGACAAAGACGTACCGCCAAGCGATATAGCGTTCCGGTATGATGTTATGCAGAATTCAATAGGGGTGTGGATTTCATCCTCCTCCTAACAAGTTAGCCCGCTTCTATATTTGATTGCATCATCACTTACCATCAGGTGAGATTGTAGTCAAGGGCTAACTTGTAAATAATAAAAAAAAACAAATAAGCATTAAAGAAATAATTATTTTGAAATCACAGACAGACAATACAATTTTATTTATGTATTGATTACGTTTTGGTAGCTGAGGTTACGCGATCAATTGGCCTATTCACTATCTATAAGTAACTTTAGTGGATAAACACGAAGTTTACCAACAAGCTAATTAGAAGCAGTTCTTAATTCACGTAATTTCGTATTCTATATTAACTTATTGCTAACGTTATGCGGTTGTTATTGATTTGATGTTAATTATATTAGGTGGCTAATATACTAAAGTTAGTGAATAGGTCAACTGCAAACGTACGCCCACAGCAGATATAACTAACGAGAGCGGTTATCTTAGATCGAACGCCTTTTTCATTTCAGAGCCTGGTTTTATTCATATTTAGCATTCATGTATATTCTCTATCCAATCGCTATGGAGGCGTTACTTAGCTATTAAAACAGGTCTACGTATAAACGCGCATATTCTAAGACCTATAGGTACTTTTCAGTCCTGATCCTCATTATGCACACGTCAGTGAAATAGTTAACTGTTGGTTGCTATTCTTTGCTGTTCGTTGCTTCTCCTGAGATTGTTTTAAACTGTTGTGAAGAAACGTTGCAGTGTATTCTTTTCTTTTTTACTCCTTATGAATCGATTTTTCATATATAGCCCCAGGTATGAAAAAAAAATATGGTCAGTAAAATTCGATGATGGAAAGACAGCGTTATGTTTATAGTGCGCACCTTTCACCATGCGCTGCCGCGCGCACCCTGCGGTCTGCTGCTCCTCGATTGTGCACCTTTCACTTTTCATGCGTTGAGACGTACATAGTGTATGCTGCGGGGCAACATACACCTATTTAGACAGTCGATCTGATAGAGTAAACTCCATTCGTGCCTCGCAGCTGACACGCACTTTTTTTTTCCTTTACAAGTTAGCCCTTGACTATAATCTCACCTAAAGGTAAGTGGTGATGCAATTTAAGATGGAAGCGGGCTAACTTGTTAGGAGGAGGATGGAAATCCACAAGCGTTTTGGTTTCTACACGACATCGTACCGGAACGCTAAATCGCTTGGACTTTGCCGGTAGCCACAGCCTCCCACCAAATGTAATTTGTACAAAGTATATTTTGTATTGTAATTGTTTATTTTTTATTTAGTTTTATTTTACCATCTTTATCGATATAAAAGTTATTGTTTACCTAGCTGTAGGTTGTTGTTGTTGTTTACCTATCCCATGGCTTCAAAGACGTAAATGCCGATCCTGTACGAATATTAGAAAATGGAAAATTAGAAATGTTCTAAAACTGACTATAATCTATCTCTTTTCCAAATTTCACCCAAATCCGTTCGCGTTCGCGTTCGGGATTTTATGAATTGTTTCATAAAATTGTTGTTTACTTTCTAAACATTTCCAAAGTAGGTAAGAATACCTTACTCGTACCTAAAATTGTAAAAATCTGACAACTACTATACTATACCTATTATAGGTAGGTACATTTCTAATGAAATCATAAAAAATACACTCCTTATAGTAATCAATCATCGAGTTTTTACTTAAGCAAATAATAATTATGTACATACAAATTTCTACGGAACCCTCGATGAGCGAGTCCGATTCAAACTTATTCTGTTTTTATATAGAGACAAGAGCATAATACTCAGCTGCCTATGTATTAAAATCTACACACACTACTAATATTCATACGAACAGCTGTATTTGTTTATGATTCAGCTTAAAACCGAAAGGAAATCATTAATCAATTTTCCCTTGTCAGCTTATTAAATAACTTCTATAAGAATGAGTGATTTTTTCATGACAAATCACTTCCTGTACTTTCGTAACAGTATTAGGTATTACTACATTGACTTAAAGGCTTTACTGGATTGGTTTTTTAAAAACAAGAGAAAGGTTCATAGAAATTTGGTACGGATACGACATCTACGGGTTATCTGAAAGGAACCTATCATTCCAGACTATAATCTATCTTTGTGTGAAATTTCATCGAAATGTGTTCAGCCGTGGCGTGATTATAAGTAAAACACATACCAACTTTCGCATTTACAATAGTTAGATTACTACACGCCTGAAGCCTCCCACCAGCCAGAATCAAGAAAACCTCAATCGGCCCAGCTGGGGATCGAACCTAGGACCTCCGTGGTAAATCTATCGCACGTACCACTGCGCCACGGAGGTCGAAGTAGACTCGAGTATTTTTTGTACTGCCTCAAATGACAAGCATACAGTAGACCTAACCATCGTAGGTTTTTGTCTATAAGTACCTACCTACTGTTATATCGCTTCCAGATTTATTAAAGTCGTGATCAAAATATACTGAGTCACGGCTTGATATAAAAAGTTATTATGTTAACAGAAATTAAAGTACGGAAATGTTGTAATTAAATGTTTATTATAAACCTAACCTTTACTAATAGATACCTACTGGAAAAACCCTAAACAAAACAGTGATTTTAATGGTGATTAGGTACTTTGTATCTCAACTGTTTGACTTAGATGTCCAACGTTGGAGTTGGAAGTCTCTTTATCAACCCATATTCGGCTCACTGCTGAGCTCGAGTCTCCTTTCAGAATAAGTGGGGTTAGGCCAATAGTCCACCACGCTGGCCCAATGCGGATTGCACACACGCAGAGAATTAAGAAAATTCTCTGGTATGCAGGTTTTCTCACGATGTTTTCCTTCACCGTTTGAGACACGTGATATCTAATTTCATGCAAATGAAAAGTTGGAGGTGCCCCGGATCAGAAGCCACACCTTCCGGAATCAGAAGCAGGAGTCATATCCACTGGGCTATCACGGCTCTCTCAATAAACATATATACATATAATATCAATAAACATATAATAAGAGTACAATCATGCGTAATGGAAAGTTTATGAGGTCCAGGATAGCTAGAATAGCACGCGCTTATAGTCTAGAAAGTGTCTGTGATTCTGTTACCATCCCAGTTGTAAAACACAGTTATCTGAATTATTTCATCGCGGCTAGTAGCCTCGACTGGTGATATAAGGGCTGGCTTATTTTTTGCGCGACTGTCTCGCAGAAATGCAGTCTGTACCTATAATTCTTGCCACCATTCCACAAGATGATTTGTAATTATATATTTATTAAGATAAGTTAGCTTAACTTTCTGTATTTTTTCTCAAAACAAAATAAAAATATTCTGCTTTGAATAGCTTTACTACTTGCCTGTACTAACGAAACTGACTAAATTAGTACCAATGTCTTAACAAGCACAATTTTAAGGTTCGCAGACTTAACAATGATGCATGTTTTTGTATGTATCTACTAGAACATGTTTGTGTTTGTATAATATAGATTTCACATCCATTGGACGTGAGTGAGTCAGCGTTTAATAATTCTCATGATCATAGCCTCATGCTGCTTACATATACATATAAGAAATTGTTTTATTTTATTGGAGTAGTAGGTACTTGTAAATATATAACTTACAATGTATAAGTTTAAATAAATACTTTTTATACTATAAAACAAATAAAGAGATAAATTTTACGAAACATTGCGGAATAAGCTGCATTCTGAAAGTTTAGGAAAATTACTTTTACTATCTACAATCAATCAAAGAATGTAAAGAATCATTTGAAAAATAATGGTTATAAATAACAGAAACCATTTTTTTTATCAAATTTTATTTAAAGTAAAGTTGTATCGATACGGTACGATCGATCGGTAATAAATTCAAATTAGAAAAATCATTTAATTCAATTAGACTTAGTTTACAAGCACTTTTGAAAAGTCGTGTCATAATTTGAATGAATCTAATAATATTAAAATTTACCTGCATCAGCATTGGTAGGGGAGTCCATAGAGCTAAAAATTTACTCGCTCGAACGTCGCGAGACACTATAGATTCACTAGATGAGATGATGGGAATAATGTTTATATACGATTTACGAGTTACCAAAACTACCCCTCTTTGGCTTCCCAGCAGATATTATCAAAAATTTTACACACAACATTCCTAAATACAAACTGCATAGTTAACCTACTTACTATAGTTTCAAATCTATTTATTGAACTGCTCCATTTGAACATCGATTAAAGTGTCTTTGAATTTCAAATACATTAATTACATATTAATATGAGGTAATACGATACCGTACAGTGAAGTTCAAACGCGTGTATATCTTATCCTTGTCATTATCAAAATGTAGCTAATGGATTTAATTCATTTGTGGGAAAATCTCCCAGATAGTAAAGTAGCGGCACTGGAATAGAAACCTATAAAACTGTAATATGTATTAGATTTCAATCACATATTAACTTTGTAGGTATTTATAGCGACTGTTAAATTTTATTGTTCTAAATTTTTTACTGTCGGTAGTCGTTAGGCTAGGATCTTTTGTGATAATAATATTTGTGTTTTGGGGTTCCTTCGTAGAGCCGTGAGAGTTAGAGTCGTGATAGCCCAGTGGATTTGACCACTGCCTTCGATTCCGGAGGGTGTGGGATCAAATCCGGTCCGGGACATGCACCTCCAACTTTTCAGTTGTGTGCATTTTAAGAAATTAAATATCACGTGTCTCAAACGGTGAAGGAAAACATCGCGAGGAAACCTGCATACCAGAGAATTTTCTAAATTCTCTGCGTGTGTGAAGTCTACCAATCCGCATTGGGCCAGCGTGGTGGACTTTCATTTAGAGAGGAGACTCTGGCTCAGCAGTGAGCCGTATATGGGTTGATAATGATGATGATGTTGAGGAGGGTTCCTTCGTATTTATTTTGTATATTTGGCGTTACGTTACGTTACACACAGCTATAAAATTGATTCGCAATACACACACATGTATTTTTACACAGACTAACAAAGACATCGCTTAGACTCGTTACATAGAATATTCGATTACTTGATCGATGTTTTGCTGCTTCAACTAAATAATCGATTCTTTTGAGATATTATTTTTATTCCAAACTTGACATAATTAAGTTAGTAAAAAAATCGTTGTAAACGCGTTAAATCGTTGATCTTTGAATTCGTCTGAGATCTTAGATGTAGGTAAGTCTCAGACCAATTACCTTTGAACATGTATCGCATACAAATTCATCAACAAAATTGTCTGTCGTTTTTTGCGGGGGTCGAAACTCATACATCGAAAATATTTAACACCAATATATAAATTTAAATCGTAATGAATACATGTGTAATATGGGCGATAGAACGAGCTATGCTAGGAGTACCTCTGCGTGATCGAATCAGAAATGTTGAGATTCGCAGAAGAACTAAAGTTACTGACATAGCTCGACGTGTCGCGAAGCTGAAGTGGCAATGGGTGGGGCACATAGTTGGAAGAGCCGATGGCCGTTGGGTCCCAAGATGCTGGAATGGCGACCCCGCACTAGAAAGCGTAGTGTTGCTCGACCCCCACCAGATGGACTGATGACATCAAGCGAGTCACAGGTATTCGCTGGATGCAATATATCAACTAAAATCACGCGAGTCCCTTCGTCAAAAGTTTAAAGAAATAGGCATTTTAACAGTAGCCTGTCAGTATATATATAACAGTATAGTTTATGTGAGACAAAATATTAATTTGTACAAACGAAAAGGAGATCTAAACCCACGTCTTACTAGACACGGGCATAAGTTAGTTATTTCTGCATATCGTCTCCAAAGAGTTAAAAAATCTTTTGTGGGTTTGGGTGTACTCTTCTATAACAAGATCCCCAAGACTGTGATGGACTTGCCAATGCACAACTTTAAGCAATGTGTTAAAAAACATTTACTTAGTCAAGGTTACTACACTATTGATGAGTTCCTTAACGACAAAGGTGCATGGAGGCCATTGGATCAGCTTCCACCTTCACACAGGAAATAAAACTATAAGAAATTGTAATTTAATTGTTATCAAATGTAAATTGTAATACTGTATGACTTTTTCAAAAGAGCAACTGTTGAGTTTCTTGCCGGTATCTTCTCAGCAGAACCTGCCTTCCGAACCGGTGGTAGAATCTTTACAAATAGTCAACTGACGTGTCAAAAGTGCTTGTAAACTGAGCCTACTTGAAATAAATGAATTTTGAATTTTGAATTTTGAATTTTGAATTTTGCAGGTGGCTCAGTATCGTGATGTTTGGAAGTCCCTACAAAAGGCATGAAAATGATGACACACACGTGTAGTTTTAACACTATGAAACATCGATTGTATAGATGTAGTTTGTTTAAACATAAATACTCGTAGATCTTGATATTTTTTGACAGAGGGGTAAAGTCTAGCGAGGCAGGTCCTATGGTAATTGGTCTGAGAGGTAGGTACAAGTTTGGTGGTAGGTTTACCGAAAACACCGCCATGTTCCCAGGCTGCGCCGTCAATAACAACAAACATAGAGGCGATATCCATTCACAAAACCTATTATGTTAATTTAAAACACATCAGACGGCAGATAGCATCGGGCTCGTTCACACCACACCTCCCGAAACAATAGTTAATAAGATGATTTATATCGATACGAGATAGTGACTTCGACACGTCTAACATCGCTTTAGCATAATCTCGGCTTCGGATCGAGTGCTATATCGATTTGTACAGATGTTCGGAACGACGGCCGGCGGAGGCGGTGCCGATAGCCCGGCTAATAACTTACGTACAGGTACGCATAACACGCAAATCATCCCGATACAAAAATGTTATTTAGGGTTCACAATTCTTGAACGTGTTAATGGAACCACCGGTTTGTTTTGTTGTGTTGTAATTCTCTTATTTTTCGATTAAGTTATTGTAATAGCTTACATTAGATTGTTTAGTTTTGGCGCTGAAATTGCAGACTCGCATCGGATAATCCAGTGTTGGTCGATCCCCCACTTGGTGGGCCCATCATGCGGGTTTTATTTAGGCTACTTTTTAATCCAGAAAATGCATGATTCCTGCAGGGTTTGTGAAGATTGTTACCCGAAAGGAGTTGCGGGCGTTCGCTAGATGACAATAATTCTTGCAGAAACAGGCGTAAACCTTCGTGAGAGGGAAGATTACGCTCAAAATATTGCAATAATTGAATGTTTGTGCCTGTAATGATGACGATAACACTCTAATTGAACTTAAAGTAAACGAAATTGCAGGTATTCTAGCTCTATTGATGAAAATCAAAGTACACAATGACAATAATTTGTTAACTACGATTGTATCGGGATTGCAAAATTGGGCAATGTGCTGGGCGAACCTTACTGCCAAAAATGTGGCAGTAAGAGTCAAAGAGAGAGCAATCACGAAAGCGAGTAAGAGAGTTTATGCTTTTGCCTGTGATGACTACGATAAAACTCTAATTAAACTTAAAGCAAACGGAAATATTTACGGCCCTCGTAATGAAGAACATAAAATAACATAATGACAATAATTCGTTAATTAAAATTGTATAGGGATTTCAGAATCGAGTAATGAGCAAGGCGAAGTGAAGTTACTATCCAAAATATGGCAGTAAGAGCCACAGAGAGAACATTCATGAGAGCAAGAGATTTTATGCTTTTGCCTATGATGACTATGATAAAACTCTAAATAAACTTAAAGCAAACGGAAATGTTTACGGCCCCCCAATGAAGCAAATCAAATAACACAATGACAATAATTCGTTAGTTACAATTGTATAGGGATTTCAGAATCGAGTAATAAGCAAGGCGAGGTAAAGTTACCACTTAAAATGTGGCAGTAAGAGCCACAGAGAGAGCAAACAAGAGAGCGAGAGTAAGAGAGTTGAAGCTTTTGCCTGTGATGACAACGATAAAACTTTAATTAAACTTATAGCAAATGGCAATGTTTACGGTCCTCATAAAGAAGAAAATCAAAGAACCCAATGACAATAATTCGTTAATTACGATTGTATCGGGATTGCAGAGTCGAGCAATGAGCTAGAGAGTGACGTTACCGCCCAGAATGTGGCAATTAATTCGGTAAGAGTTGGTTATTTGGACGCAGCATGACACGGAGGTTTGGTTCGCCCTCTATCCGAGTTATTATAGAATAATGAAAGGTGCGCCGCCCGCTGGGAGCTACAATTGGTCTGCTTAGTGGCGGAGAAGCCCGTTTAGCTATTTTAATTTTTAGTTTGTCTACTAACGGAGCCGTTTCGTAAGCCATCAGGCTGATGTAGCATTAGGCCGCGACTTGCGATTCGACTGAAAAAGAACTAAACATTAAAAAACTGGCATAAGTTCATGTGTAAATGTGTCTATGTTTGTTACTCCTTTAATAACACATAGACTACTGTTAATCCCGTAAAAAATCATGGTACCTGCGGGATTTCTGAAGAATGGAATTTTACGCGAACAGAGTCGCAAGCATCCGCTGGTAAATATAAGAAATTAAAATTAAAAAAATAACAAGTGTTAACAATCGTTAAACTTCCAAAACAATGGTAAACCTTGTAGCAATACTAGAATTTGTTGTGAGCATAATTGTACGACTGTTGAGTAGTTCAGTAGGCGTTCTAAGAGCGTTGTCGATAAATAATAATTGTACGAGATCATTCTTGTACTGGAAATGGTCGTACCACGCCTCTTGATTAAATAGATAGACGTTGCAAACAAACATTTAAAATCTGTAGAGAATAATAGAACCTATAATAAAGTTGAAGGACTATGAGCGTTCACAAAAATATAAGATCCATTTTATTGGATGTAATACCTATACATACAGATAAATATATTTCTTGTCTAAAAGTAGTGACAAAAAGTATTAAATGAAATGAAGTTAAAACAGGTCAAGTGCCAGTCGCTCGCCCACCACAGGGTTCCGTACAAATCACTTTTCGTCATTAAACGAAAACTATACCTACAGACAATAAAGTGATGCTGTATTGGTACCGTTTTTCCAAAAGATTCGGAACTCTAAAAAGTGTAAATCATGCATCGATTGTCGCAGTTATTGTTTAGTGATTAGTGTCGCAATTCTGGTCACAGCCTAACACAGACAGCGTCAGTCTGAAGCAATCAGAGATCCCCGGTACATCTGTTTAATTGTTGATTGCTGTTTGCGGTGGATTTGATTCTGGATTAGATGATGAGTCAGGTCGTCAACAGACGATGAGCGTGGCAATGATTGGGACTTTTTTTTCATAACATATTTTGAAATTGGAATTTAATCATGTTTAACGAAGTTAATTTGATCGATTAGTTTCGGTATATTTTGCACAGTATTGTTTGTAAATTGTTTTTGTTTATAAATTGTATATGTAATTAAGTTGTATATAAATTGTATGTTTTGTATTAGTATTATAATAACTAGTATTTCTAATTTTTATTTTGTTCTTTAGTTTTCTTGTTAGTCTAGAAACTATTAGGTAAGCTATTACTAAAATACATTCTAATAGGCCTTGGGCCCACAAAGTTGGGACTTCAGCTTCGCGACTTGCTGAGGTGTGTAACTGACTATGATTCGTCTGCGGATCTCCTCTTTTCTTTTCTGATTCGATCACACAGAGAAACTCCAAGCATAGCCAATCCATCGCCATCCATCCATCGCCCGCTGATAACAAATATCTATGCCCTGAAAATTGGTCTACAAGGACAACGACTTGATTTAAAATATCTTTCCTATTCTTAATTCTGCAAAAATCGGCTCATAGGTAATATGTGTAACATTTTTGTAACAGATTTTACGCTTGCAATACAGAATGAAACAGTTGTGTCATTTAGAACCATTATTTGATGTTAATTTTGGAGATTTCAATGAAAAATCAAACTTGAAACTCTCCGTAGGTAAATATCACATCCAAAACTACTCCGTCATCGAGGTCGACAATAATTTGATATAACTTCCCACAATACGTTTTAAATACATTCGTCTATTAAAAATATTTTACAAGTACGAAAGGTTTTTAAACATAATTTATATCGTGATCTGAAGAACCTTCGTAACGATTCAATTTAAATAAGTTGTAATAATCCAGTGCCTTTTTATTGCATTGAGACATTAAGTAGTTTTTAATTAAAGTATATAATATCTTTAGTAATTAAAAACCTATCTATTTAATGATTTTATTAAATACGACTTACAAACGGTCAATGGGCGTGCACTAAGGTTTTGACTATAGGAAGCGCAAGAAATACAAATGATGTACAATATAAAAATCAATATTACGAGTATATGTCTCGACTTTCGGTATTATTTGTTGCGTATCCTATAAAGTGGTCGTTGTGTATAAGGTATAGTTTGTATATAGCTTTGTGTATTTCTTAGTTTTTGCTACTATTAAGAATCTAATATCCGCTGTGAGGCTGTCATGGATCTCAAAGAGGCTGAAGAGAGAGCGAGGAAAGAAGCTGTCGATGCTCGCTTCATACGCAGGGTAAGGAGGCGCCGATATGCGCAAACAATCCCACCTTAATTTAGGGCGGACAAGATAGGCGGCGAAACATGGTGACAAACGTCGGGACATCACTGACGACATCACTGTAGAGTATGTCATTGATCCTGTGTTGCCACCGCAGGACGCATCCGGGTCTGCTGGGCTGTAGTGGATATTCCGAAGCCTCGGCGAGTCCCACAACCCTTTCGGAAGGGATACGTAAATGCATTTCCCAGCGAAAAAAAGTATCTAGTATCCGTGATTATTATCGGTGAATATTGAGTAGGTAAAAACCTTGCAAAAGCAGCATAATCCTCCAGTAATCGTAAATAGATAAAGGGTGTTCACCAGCTGCTAGTAATTTCACCCTTGCCTAGCCGACTGGCCTATTAACTTAACAATTCTCACAGGAACTGACTACTAACCTAATTGCTAACAAATAATCATTAGTTAATCAGCTTAGCAACCATTCGCACGAGAGATTTTTTAACG
Organism: Bicyclus anynana; assembly: GCF_947172395.1. Classification (NCBI taxonomy): domain Eukaryota; kingdom Metazoa; phylum Arthropoda; class Insecta; order Lepidoptera; family Nymphalidae; genus Bicyclus; species Bicyclus anynana. The sequence goes on along the minus strand of NC_069089.1, from coordinate 5,252,799 downwards.
GACGTTAAAAAAGCGTTCAAAAACAACAAATGGATTTCCAAGTATATGTTCACACGACAGCGCTTTTAAAACACGTACGTTTTTTTCGAGCAGTGTTACATTTTCAATTTTGGGCGTTGGAAATAGAACTTCATTTAACTTCATATTATATTTGAACGCTTTTTTAACGCCCGTTAAAAAATCATGTCATGCGAATGAGGGCTTAGGCCACATTAGCACGAGAGTTAAAAAAAACACTCGGAGTTGGTGGGCGTAGCGTACCTATATGAAGTTGCATAATAAGGTCTATGTCCAACGCCCAAAATTGAAAGTGCAACACTAAAAAAAGTGTCGTATTTAAAAACGCTGTCTTGTGAACATATACTGGGAATGCATTGTTGTACCGTTAAAAAACCTCCCGTGCGAATGATGGCTGAGTGTGGCAAAAAATCCATTTACAATCGGCGATTCGATCGGCGGGGGCGCGTCATGTGGCCAGGCGGTTAGCTATCGCGGCATCTTCACGCGTCGTCGGTCGCACATACCTCCACTTACCCCTTGTGCGTATGCTTAGTGTCCGAAGACTGGCCAGATAATGATACGTCTTTTTTAATTGAAAATGTGTATGCAATTTTGCTTATAACCCTGTATGGCTTAATGGCTACGCTCATTGCTTCAATTTCCCGATTTATTTTTAGTCGTCGATGTAATATTCGCCTATAACAAGTTTTATTAGAATTTGAACTTTATTTCCATGCCTAAAACAACGTGGTTGAGGGTTTTCGTCTTCGTTCTTCTAGCAGTTTTTTCCGACTGGTTTTCGCTCTCCTGAATCTTGGTTACTTTATTGCCGTTCCATTACTTTCCAGCGATTTCTCATTACGGAATACAACTTCTAATATTGGATGATAACTCTATTAAAAAGCTCATGTTTACCCTGCCTATCTGCTTCTAAACGGATGGGCTGTGTTAGACGAGGGTTTTTATTACAAAACACAGATTTTAGAGAGAAAATAAGAAGCATTATATGATGAAGATCAGATAAACCAGATTGAAGATGTTTGAACATTTTTGAATTCATTGAATTTAAATGCAATGCAGTATTTTAGAATTTAAACTATCGTGAGTGTTATTCATATTAATTGATTATGAAACACGGCTAAAACTCACGTGATGTACTCAGTGAACTCAGTTTGGATCGTGCCGCGATGCAAGAACCAGCTCATGACTAAGGGCCCCGTATGGGTTCGAAACTAGTCGGGCATACTCCGACGTAATATCACGTGAGTTTTAGCCGTGTTTCATAATCAATGCAGTATTTAATGTTGAGCAGCAGCAGAAGTTGTGTTTTTGTGTGAGTGTAAAATATGCCTTATTAAAATAATACAAACAGAACCCAATTTTTTTTTATTAATCCATGGACACCCATGAAATTGGTACGCTTTTCAAGCCAAATTGTTTGAATAAAACACTAATAAACCCTGTAACGGAGCGTAAAATGCGTTACGTCACACCATCGACAGCACACTTAAGCGATTTCACGAATAGGAAACGTAAACGGGCATCGATCAAGGTGAGCTTTAATCAATGAAGTTATGTCGGTCTCTTTGCGGCTTAACTAACCGAGGCGGGCGCAGAGCTACGAACTTTTAGACGCGACCCAATAGATTATTCTATCTAACATTCAAACTGGTGCAACATATTTTTTATTTATTATTTTTAAAGTTACGCACCTACCTGAGAAAATAACCTACCTGAGAAAATAAATATTAATGAATTTCTATAGCAATTATTACATTGTTCAGTCCTTTTCTATTTTCAAAAACGCTAATAAGGTACCTAAGTAAGCATCTAAGTAATAAAGGAATTATTAATAATAATTGAAAGTACATGAGCACTTCATAACTAACATAATTATTCGCATTTATGACTACAATATTATCATAAAACGAATTTGTAATATTAAAAAAAAATGTTATGGTGTTATTATTTTTGCTTGGTAATAATGATCACAATGTCGCAATTAAAAGTTTTACAACTAAAATAAACTTCACCTGCCTGTAGTAATAATAGGTATAGGGCTCGCCTAACATTAAAAGTATGCTAATTAAACAGCTGACGTATTACGACATCATACAGGAGTAATATTTAATTACTATTGACACCAAGGAACAACCTCCTTATCCTTATTGATATCATAAGGATCAAAATCATCATCATCATCATAAAAGCCGCCCACTACAGGACATAGGCCTTTTGTAAGGAATTCACGATTCTGTGCTGCCAGCATCCAGCGAATCCCTGCGACTCGCTTGATGTCCACATGGCCCAATACTACGCTTTTTAGTGCGGGTCGCCATTCCAGCACCTTGGGACCCCAACGTCCATCGGCTCTTCCAAGGGATGATAGGCGAAATATATTTAAATCAATTTAAAAACTTAACAAGTTTTTATCAATCGTTTCATTTTATTTATCTTTATTATCATAGGCCTCTTGCATGAACTTCCAAGCGCAACGATCTCGAGCCGCCTAGTGGGGGGTCGACCAACACTGCGCTTTCCGGTGCGGGTCGCCATTTCCGCACCTTTGGAACCCAACGTCCATCGGCTCTTCGAACTATGTGGTCTGCCTATTGTCACTTCAGCTTCGCGACTCGCTGAGCTAAGACAGTAACTTTGGTTTATCTGCTGATCACCTCATTACTGATTCGATCACGCAGTGAAACTCCAAGAATAGCACATATATATTTATCTTACATACATATTATATATTTACAGTTTTTTTACTGTTTCAGTAATACCTACTAAAATACTAAATACAATACAAAACCACTTTTTAAAATGTTTAAAAAACACTCATAATACATGCGCTTTTTTAGAATTTTTTCGGTAATTAGTTCATAATTATGTCAATTAGGTTTCGACTTTGTTTCAACGGTAGCAAAAATCCGTTTAAAATCTTTCAGTTTAGGTGTAGATAGTTAATATTAGTTAAATAAGTCACTACAAGATCGGTACCTAAGGTACTTGTACATATGTTTTCTGTGGTACCTATTGGTTGTGGATCTTATGGAAGTTTCTTAGCTCACTGGCTCGCCGCTACAAGCCATGTCCCACAAGTTTCTTGCTGAGTCAGGATCTCCTCTTTAACTCTTTCCAGCGATTGTTCTGTCCGGCATTGTCATGTCATACCTCCCCGCGCCTCACCACCCCGCCGGTTAATTACTTTTCATTAGACAATCAACGCGTGTTGTTCGGAATTGCTCATTGTGAAATGTATCTAGGTTCGCATGGGTTAGATAACTCGAATGTATTGCAATTGTTCATTAGCTACGTTTCTATATCGACGCCGGAAATTTTAATTAGCTTAATTATGTTAGACATTATTTAAATTAAAACTAAACATTCTACTATACTAACAGGTTCATTGAACCACCTATTAATTTAATAAAAAATGAGATTTTCAATTCGCAAAATACAGTTTACAGTCCTTTGGGCGCCTACTTAACTATTAAACTTTCCAACATTAGAATAATAGATTAAAACAATACAAGAAACTGCACTGTTTTTAATTGCAATGTAATGCAAAAATTACGTTTTTTTTATGAATAGATCACAGAAATGGAAAAGTATAGCTTTACTCAGTAATAGCGTCAAAGGATGTTATAAAAAGGATACCTTTTTAACGCTATCTCGTAAATGTTCTTATATGTTGAGTAGGTACTTATATTAGATAATAGTTTAAATACGTTAAGGTAGTACGTAAAATAGTAATACGTTAATTAGCGTTGGACCCACTCTGCTGATCTTTTAACCAAACATCACGGTCCTAACCAGCGACTACCCACAACCCTTTTGATGACCACCGACAGTCTTCTGTATTAGACATCAGTTCTTTTGTATTACTTAGGTACTAGAGATCGCGATAGCCTAGTGGACATCACCTCTTCCTCCAATTCCGGAGGGCGTAGGTTCGAATCCGGTCCGGGGCATGCACCTTCAACTTTTCAGTTGTGTGCATTTTAAGAAATTAAATATCACGTGTCTCAAACGGTGAAGGAAAACATCGTGAGGAAACCTGCATTTCAGATGATTTTCTTAATTATCTGCGTGTGTGAAATCTTCCAATCCGCATTGGGCCAGCGTGGAGGACTCTTGGACCCCTCTCATTCTGAGAGCAGACTCGAGCTCAACAGTTAGCCGAATATGGGTTGATAATGACTTATGTACTAATAATAACAGAGGTAACATTTATCTACAAACGAATTGCAATAGTTCATTGCTCTACGAAACATTTGTCATAAGATCGCAGAGCAAATACATTACCCAACTAATGCGTAGGCGGTGTAATTACTCAATCCGACGCGCTCGTATGTAGCTGTATGTAGCTAATATTTTAGCGTGTGACAGCCAAATATAAATGGCGCATTATAGCTGATACAGTGAGCTATTGCACCTCGACGCGTTCGATAAGGATTTTACAACTTTACTAGACATACCCAGTATGTAGTTTTAAGAGCATATTTCGTGTTCTAAAATATTATGAGATTATTTGCATTGACCTCATGAAATTAAAGGACGCACAATCATGTAGAAAATTTCACTTAAAAACTGGCCAATTTTGCTTTGACAGTTTTAGAATTATTGGTAAAGAAAATTATACTTATAGTTATAGCCTTTAAATATAGTCTAATATTCAAATCCCAAATTCAGAGCAAATTCAACCTTAAAGATCAAATGCGACTACTTTAATTGAGTGCCAAGGATTTGTTTGGCACTCATTGAGTGGGGATATTTTTTGGTCGCTGATTGTGCATCCACTTTTTAATAGGAGATCGATGACTATTTGTCATAGGTACTTATCAACGCGTCCGCGTGAAACGCTACATCTACCCTGCCCCTACCCTATCCTACCCCTACCTAAAGTATCCTATGTATGTATGTATCCTGTCTCGTGGTTCTAAGCTACTTCTCCACCTATTTTCAGCCAAATTGGTCCAGTCGTTCTTGAGTTACAAATAGTGTAACTAACACTTGTAAAGTAGTCCAAGCGGGAGGGGATCGTACCACGACCTTTCGGTGATGAGTTTGACCCTTTTACCGCTGAGTTATTGAGGCTTATTCTGATTGTGAATTTCTGTAGACTCCACAGAAGGGTTGGTACAGTGTCTTTGCTGTAGGTTCAGCGTATCCTGTGGGGCCTAGGCGACCGTAGAAACCTAAGCTGAGATAAGCCATAGAGTATAGAAGAATGTAAGACAGAAACTCTCTCTTGGAGACGGACCTCGAAATTGATGAGGTTTATGAACTGACTCAGACAACACAATGGTCTTCCCAGGATTCCTTTTTTGCTTCACACATGCACATGACCTTGAAATTGACGGGGATTGACTTAGTTTGTACTTCATTCAACCTTTTGGCGGTTGAGACTAATTAATAAGATTGTAATACAATTAACGGACACTGTACAGGTACCAATACAGAATTGCGCGGCGATCGCCCGATTGGTGGCTACTTTACGACAACAAGCGTTTCATGCCTACCCGCAGTTTGTGGCCTCCTTGACCCCAGCAATAACAATTAATTAAAATACAATGTAGCTAGCTGCAAGCGCCGCCACTACGAACCCGACCGTCAAAATGTCAAGACGACGAAAAATATTGGCCCCTAAACTGGGGGTAAAACCACACGGGGCCGGAAAATGCAAATGGCTTACCATATTTTGTCAGCGTAAAACTCAATTTAAATGAACTTTATTTGGTGTAGATTCAATGATTCTTTGAGTTACAAATTACTCACAACAATTAAAATAAGTAGTAGGACTTTACTTTCGAGGCAGAAAATAAACCCAGACATGACCGATTTGTGTAAGTAGAACAAGGCATCAGTTGAGTGCTTTAAAACCCAATACCAAGGCAAATTGCAGTATCAACTGAGGCTTTTACAGTACAAACCATGAAAATCGGCACGTCCAAGCCGGTAACAAAAATATCCTTCAGTTGGAATTTTAGTAATTTAAATTTGGTCAATATGTCATAAACCTACGAAAAATATTGTAAATATTCTTGATGACAATCCTTCTAATGATAAGAATACGAATTTATTTATTTTATCACAAAAGCAGCTATTAGATGGGATAATTAATGATGGATTGGATATTGAAAAAATAACAAATTTCACTAGATAGGTAAATAAAATTTATTAAGCTTTCGTACCTTGGTCAAATTCAAAATTCATTTATTTCAAGTAGGCTCAGTTTACAAGCACTTTTGATACGTCAGTTGACTATTTGTAAAGATTTAAAAAGGCAGCAGGCAGGCGGAAGGCAGGTTCTGCTGAGAAGAAACCGGCAAGAAACTCAACAGTTGTTCTTTTAAAAAAAATCATACAATATTATAATTTACAATTCATGACAACATTACAATTTCTTATAGTTTTACTTCCTGTGTGAAGGTGGAAGCTGATCCAACGGCCTCCAAGCATCTTTATCATTAAGGAACTCATCCATAGTGTAATAACCTCGACTAAGTAAATGATGCTAATTAGATTATAGGCTTTGTTATATTAAAATCGCTGGCTTAGATTAATCAATATAAAACACTAAATAGCCCAAACTAAAATAATCGACAGAGACTCTAGTTTACATCATGGAAGTATTGAAACATAAAATATTCTTCCATTGTTTGTAAACTCTATTTTTGAATAGTAAATGTTCAGTGTATTGTAAACCAGAGATAACAGAGCATATTCAAAACTCTGTTTACATCCCTATTATATAAATAGACGTACAAAAACACACTCTATTATATTTATTTCTTAGTATTATAATAATACTGCCGTAAGAAGAAGAAGTAAAGAACCGTGATAGCCCAGTGGATATGACCTCTGCCTCCGATTCCGGAATTCGAATCCGGTCCGGGGCATGCACTTCCAACTTTTCAGTAATGTGCATTTTAAGAAATTAAATATCACGTGTCTCAAAGGATGAAGGAAAAACATCATGAGGAAACCTGCATACCTTTTCTTAATTCTCTACGTGTGTGAAGTCTGCCAATCCGCATTGGGCTAGCACGGTGGCTAGTGAATTATTAGCCTAACCCCTCTCACTCTGAAATGAGACTCGTGCTCAACAGTCAGCCGAATATAAGTTGTTAATGTTGAAGTCTGTCTGTCTATCCGTTTGTTATCTTTTCACGGCTAAGCCTCTGAATTTTTTATTTTTTTTATTTAAATTAATGGTACCTTGTTGGACTACTTTTTACGGCCGCGTGGCACAGTGAGAAGTGACTCTGCTTTCAGCATCCACGGCCGTGGGTTCGATTCCCGCAACTGGAAATATTTGTGTGATGAGCATGGGTGTTTTCCTGTGTCTGGGTGTGTCTTTATATTGTATATTTTTACATGTAGGTATATAAATTTATATTATAAATTGGAGGTGCATGCCGCCGACCGGATTCGAACTTACGCCCACCAAATCAAAGACAGAAGTGATATCCACTGGGCTTTCACTGCTCTCAGACATACTTGTTTTCGCGTTTATAATGTTGGTAAGGATTTGTAATGTTGGTAAGGATTTGTATTGAGCCTTTATTAATTCCCCACTTCTCCGAGTCTATAATAATTTCACGAGCCATGGCGTCCGGAGCGGGGCTGTTATCGGCGACAACAATGACTTTCTGACTGGCTGGCCATCTTCAAACGTAATTCGCATTTTTCACGGCTGTGCTCGGGCGGCGGGGAGGCAGGGGGCGGAGGGAGGGGGCTACAGTTGTCTATGGGCTACGGGCGCCAACGATTTACGTGAATTGAAAATATTTTTAAAACAAAATGGGTTACCTGTACCTTTTTCCTGTAAATATTGGCATAGTAACTTCACAGTGTTAAGAGTCACCACAGACTGGTAATGTGTCGTTGATCATGAGGTACATGATGATACAGAATCATTGTAATAATTTTATTTAATAAAAGATGTGTAGGAATCCCGAAAAAGTCCATGGTTCCCGCGGGACTTGTGAAAAACTGAATTCCACGCGAACGAAGTCGCGGGCGTCCGATAGTTTTAAAATAATATTAAAACAACCTACTTAAATTGAATAAACCTAACCTAAACCTATATAAAAACTACATATTATAAAAATAAATTAATTTAATTAATTGTTACAAATTTATTTCATTTTATTTTATACTACCGGACCCGGTCAAGCTTCGCTTTGACTTATGTACACTTCTTACCTATCTCTACCCTACACTACCCTACTCCTACCCCTACTCTACCCTACCCTACTCCTACCCTAATCCTACCCTACCCTACTCTACCCCACCCCTACTCTACCACCACCCTACCCATACCCTACCCCTACCTTACCCTTACCCTACTTCTGAATCTATAGAATAAATCTTAGAAATTGATTTCGGAAATAGAATTTTAATTTACACAAAATTAATTTATGAACGCACGCATAAATAATCATTTGTTAGTATTTCTGAACGCACGTATAAATGTCAATCATTAAATAAACAGTATTTGATAATATAATATTGTATTCAAAATACTGTAACTAATAATATGTATTATCGTGTGGTTTATTGAAATGAAAACTGGTTCGTCTTTAGGTACAATACTACAAATTAGTACGACAAAAGCAGTATAGGTCAACTATGAAGATAAAACTAGATTATAAATACGATCGGGTGATATACAGAGATCCTCAAATATGGACGCACATTCTATTAAGCTTCAATAAATCCGGGATTAAAGTCTTGTCTTAGCTTTTCTCAGCAAAACCTGACTTCCCAACCAGAGTCTTTACAAATAGTCAATCTTGACGTTTCAAACGTGCTTGTGAACTAAGCCCCCATTGGCACGAGCGTTTTTTTAAAGGGCAATATAAAGTTTTTGATATTTTTATTTTTTTTTAAATCTCAATAGCTTCTCGGTTAAGGGACTGAACTCATCACCGAGAGGGTATGAGTTCGTTCTCCGCCTATTGGACTATTGACTCCCCGCGGCTTAACTCACGTAGTTCCCATTCTCTTGGGAATACGGGGATAAAATGTAACCTATGTAACTCGCTGATAATGTAGCTTTCCATTGGTAAAAGATTTTTTGAAATCGGTTTAGTAGTTTCGGAGCCTATATTATTTTTGTCGGCCTCCGTGGCGTAGTGGTGTGCGCGGTGAATTTTTACAAAACAGAGGTCCTGGGTTCGATCCCCGGTTGGGCAAATTGAGATTTTCTTAATTAGTCCAGGTCTGGCTGGTGGGAGGCTTTAGCGTTCCGGTACGATGTCGTGTAGAAACCAAAAGGGGTGTGGATTTTCATCCTCCTCCTAACAAGTTAACCCACTTCCATCTTAGACTGCATCATCACTTACCATCAGGTGAGATTGTAGTCAAGGGCTAACTTGTAAAGAATAAAAAAAAAATTAGCAATAACAAAACAATCAAATCTCTTTATACTCGTAATAATAGTTAAGAAGGTTTCAAAAAATATGAATATATTAAAAATGAAATTATAGTAAGAAATGTCCAGCAACAAACAAACATACACAATTTAATGTGTTAGTTCAGCATATACCACGTAGCGCGCGGACCACGTGGCCGGCCGATGGTAATTGACTTTCGGTTCGGACTGTTTCGCCCAGTCATCGCTCCAGTTTTATATTTTTGGCGCCTATTTCCAACCTAACAGCCCTCTATATTTTTTACATGGCAGATCAATTATGATTTCGAATTGGTTTGATGAATCTGAATAAAATTCCATTGCTGTTGTTTAATTGCCTCGTTGGCCGTTTGAAAAATAGTTTAATCAATACAATGGGCGAAGGTTTTGTTGTTAACGTGGTTACAATCGAGAGTTGTTATGTTTCGTGTCAAATTAGAACGTTGTTGTTACGAGATTATCATAGTTGTCTTGTTTAAAATTAAACTGATTATCTTATAAAAATCTTCAACCGCATTCATATTTTTGTTGTTTTATAACATTTTCTAACATAACGGTTTTAATTACATTAAGAAAAATAATGTACTACTTTAGTTTGTATAGATAATTATATCTAGACTAGATCTACAACCTAAGTTTTTAATAAGTAAGTAAGCTTTTTGAAGACGTAAAAAGTCTTTATATATTTTGTAGACGTTTTAGCACATTGTTGAATGTATTCCTAGCTTTACCTCATCATATCAGCCGATGGACGTCCACTGCAGGACATAGGCCTTTTGTAGGGACTTCCAAACATCACGATACTGAGCCACCTGCATCCAGCGAATCCCTGCGACTCGCTTGATGTCGTCAGTCCACCTGGTGGGGGGTCGGCCAACACTGCGCTTACTAGTGCGGGGTCGCCATTCCAGCACTTTGGGACCCCAACGTCCATCGGCTCTTCGAACTATGTGCCCCGCCTATTGCCACTTCAGCTTCGCAACTCATTGAGCTATGTCGGTGACTTTGGTTCTTCTGCGGATCTCCTCATTTCTGATTCGATCACGCAGAGATACTCCTAACATAGCTCGTTCCATCGCCCGCTGTGTGACTCTGAGCCTTCTTATCAGGCCCATAGTTAGCGAACCATAGGTCTCGGAACCATAGGTCATCACTGGCAACACGCACTGTTCAAAGACTTTTGTCTTCAGGCACTGAGGAATTTCTTTACCTAAAATCGATAAATTAATCTGTTCTTAGCAATGTTATTTCACCTTTATAATAGAGACACACAAGTTCTGCTTACCCTGTGGTGACACGCTTTTACAGGAGTTACGACTTTTATTGAATAATTAATTGTTTAGGCATGAAAAGAAAACAATCACACTAATATTATAAAGGCGAAAGTTTGTGTGTAAGTACGTGTGTGTGTTTTATTTGGAATTTAATTCCTTTATTGAAATTTGGAATGGAAATAGATTTTACTCTGGATTAACGCATAGGCTGCTTTTCATTCCGGAAAAATCCGTGGTTCTTACGGGATTTGTGAAAAACTGAAATTGTGCGTCCGTTCTTTAGTATTATTATTACCTAAAGTTAAACTTGTACCTACTTCTGTGGATAGCGTTTGGAATGATAATTGCCGTTGCTTACCCTAATTCAATGGCTTGGTGGCTTGGTGGACGCGTTTGCTTATGTTCACCACCTTTTTTTTTTTTTTCTTTTTTTTCAACTTTCTATAAAAATAAACATTTAAACACATATTTATGATTTTTTAAACTTACCTAATTAAATATTTACTGAAGTGTAGGTTACTCGTAGTTGCGCAGTGCATTTAACGGTTGTAGAAGATGAATTTTTAACTAATAATGCTCCTAAGTACACTTATTCCTACTTTACGTAATAGTGTTGTGTGGTATAAATCCCATCACACAAATGGAACGTTGAAGCTCGAGAATCCCGAATAACCTCCCAAACAGATTTTACTTTTTATAAATGCTTTTAATTTTAACATAGGCAACATAGGCATTTTAACATGGAAACACAAAATAATATGTCTTTATTACAAGAGTCTAAAGATATGTAAGAAATCTTGGACTACTTAAAAAGCTAAGAAAGGACATCACAAGTATCTACCACACTGTACGGTTACGGTTTTAATAAAACTTTGTATTGAACTGCTTATGTTTTTGTTCCATAAAATATTTATCGCACCTTCGCAAGTACAGCTACGTTTACTTAACGATTATTTTTACTTTTAATTAATTAACTTTAAAAAACCTCAGGTCGCGAAATATTCAATATTAATTAATTAACTATTCACTCTTGTAAGATTTTACATTCTACGCTGATTGTCTATAATTGCTCTTTTCGCTTGACATCTATAATATTAGCTGTCAAGTGTTTCTTAAGGCTTCTATTAAGAAAGTTGAATTTTATATCGCACGGTTGTAAAACACCAATTAGGCATGCGTCGTGGGCATGCGTGCACGCACTCTCATTAAAAAATATAATAATTACGATGCAAATAACAAGAAATTACGCAAAATTTTCGATTTCAATTTCGCGATGGGAATCATTTAATGGGAATATTTGCAATTTGGAATAATTACATTTATCATAAAAAAATAATTAAGCTGTCAGTTTGTTTATTTTTTTTATTTGTTTGACTTCAAAAAACCATTATTTATTTTTGACGATATATAATAGATAGTAAAAAATCAAAAAAATAAATCATAATGCACTATTTGGAAAAGCTGTAAGATTGAAAAATCAGCACGAGAGTATTTGTATACTACAAAACAAGAACTGAATCAATATTTGAAAAATGGGTTTCAAAAGTTTCGAATATAGCTTTGTAAGAATACAAAGATAATACAAAGATAAGCTTTGTAAAAAGACATTAGGTTGTGTTGGATCTTTAATTATATAGGACACAATTTTTTTTTTAAATAGTCGATTATCGACTCGAATACAGAATTAAATATGGGACGAAATTTTAAAAGATATCTACGCAAACTTCACGCAGCTGAATCCGCAGACAGAAGCCAGTTTGCAACAATGCAATTATTAAAATATGAATTTATGTAAATAAGAATTGATAAAAGTGGGGGTTAAAAAGCTAGCGTTGCATCCTGCGTAGGCCAAGATGCCTGGGACTCGGATAGGGGGGCGATAGGCGATGCGATTTCGATAAAGCAACGGCAACGGTTTGCGAGAAATTTACAAGGTTCTGCGACTCAATGCAAGTTGGTCACGCGATTTACTTCACCGGCACCGTGATGGACGAAGACTTACGTCTTTGGCATAGTCGGGTTAAGTAAAACGAGCATTTACGGTTGCCTAACTAGTGCAAATCCAGGCTTTCGAACCGTTGTAGAGAAATTAGTCACTAGTCACTACAAACAGTTGGCCTATTTAATATTTTGGTCTTTATTATCAACCCATTAAAATAAAAGACAAATCAATTGACAAAATGTCATCCACTTATGATGTTACAAATCACGTTGCTTACGGTGGATATCATAAAGTAGGTATGTAGATGACACTTTGATGTCCACTACAATAGGTTAATAATAAAGACCAAAATAGTGAATAGGCCAGCTGAAAGATCTGATATTTCAAAGTGCTTGTAAACTAAGCTTGCTAATGAATTTTGATTTTTTTAAGTGTAGCTAATTTAAAAAGATTTTATTTTATTTTGCCTGAATAATCAAATTTCTGTAATTATCATTATCATTATCATTTTAATCTTTGGGAATTTAGATATTTTCAGTTTAAGTTATTATTTTACATGTAGGAATAAAGAGAGATCACACAAACTCCAAGCTTCTTATCCATTTTCAAAACTTCTTTAATAATAAAAAAATTCAACCGACTTCCAACTCAAAAAATAACTTTAACTAAAAAGCAAAAAATAACATCCTACCTATGTGCTACCTTCTGATCAGTTTGAAGGCGGTGCCAAGCCAGTGATGTTTTAATTAAATACGTTTAAACTACAAAATTTCTGTGGTTATTCCAGAAACTGCTTTAATTAAAACACGACACTGGCTTGGCACCGCTTTCAAACTGATCAGAAGGTAGCACATAGGTAGGATGTTATTTTTTGCTTTTTAGTTAAAGTTATTTTTTGAGTTGGAAGTCGGTTGAATTTTTTTTATTAAAATTTTTATTTTTTTATTTTTAGTGTTAGCATACCCACTGCGTGTGTACAGTCACAACCTATCTAAGTGGAAAGTTCTCATCAATATAAATTTATCAAGTCCAAACACAAGGTAGCTACTGTGAACCGTCGAGGAGTTCTCTTCACTGTCCCTCGTCTTCATCATCAGACCCTTAATACAGTCACAATCCATCTAGGTGGAAAGTTCTCATCAATACAAATTTATCAAGTCCAAACACAAGGTAGCTACTGTGAACCGTCGAGGAGTTCTCTGCACTGTCCCTCGTCTTCATCACCAGACCCTTAATACAGTCACATTCTAGGTGGAATGTTCTCATCAATACAAATTTATCAAGTCCAAACACAAGGTAGCTACTGTGAACCGTCGAGGAGTTCTCTTCACTGTCCCTCGTCTTCATCATCAGACCCTTAATACAGTCACAATCCATCTAGGTGGTAAGTTCTCATCAATACAAATTTATCAAGTCCAAACACAAGGTAGCTACTGTGAACCGTCGAGGAGTTCTCTTCACTGTCCCTCGTCTTCATCACCAGACCCTTAATACAGTCACAACCTATATAGGTGGAAAGTTCTCATCAATACAAATTTATCAAGTCCAAACACAAGGTAGCTACTGTGAACCGTCGAGGAGTTCTCTGCACTGTCCCTCGTCTTCATCACCAGACCCTTAATACAGTCACAATCCATCTAGGTGGAAAGTTCTCATCAATACAAATTTATCAAGTCCAAACACAAGGTAGCTACTGTGAACCGTCGAGGAGTTCTCTGCACTGTCCCTCGTCTTTATCACCAGACCCTTAATACAGTCACATTCTAGGTGGAATGTTCTCATCAATACAAATTTATCAAGTCCAAACACAAGGTAGCTACTGTGAACCGTCGAGGAGTTCTCTTCACTGTCCCTCGTCTTCATCATCAGACCCTTAATACAGTCACAATCCATCTAGGTGGTAAGTTCTCATTAATACAAATTTATCAAGTCCAAACACAAGGTAGCTACTGTGAAACGTCGAGGAGTTCTCTTCACTGTCCCTCGTCTTCATCACCAGACCCTTAATACAGTCACAACCTATATAGGTGGAAAGTACTCATCAATACAAATTAATCAAGCCCAAACAAAAGGTGACTGCTGTAAATCCTTGACGAGTTCCATCGTCTGTGTTTCGGCTCCATCATCAGACCAACTCCAAACCTTCATAAAGTTGTAGTGGTTTAAAATACCTTATGGAAACACTAACAAACGTACTAGCCGTCTCTACAACTTTCGAAAGTTCCCCTCAATTTCTCCAGGATGCCATCATCAGATCCTGACATGAAAAAAATGGGACCACCCTGGAAGTAAACCCTACAAAACAAAAAAAGAATTTTCAAAATCGGTCTATAATTGACGGAATTATCGCTGGACATACATAAAAAAAAAAAAAAAAACATACATACAGCCGAACCTCCTCCTTTTTGGAAGTCGGTTAAAAATAGAAATAACGAATGCTCTACTATAGATACCTAATACCAATTATAGTATTTCTGAATTGAATTCAATTGTATCCGTGATTGCTCTTTTCATGTGACGCGATTTGTACCTACACTGCGAATAAGCTCGGCAAATTAATTTAACAGTCTGGATTCATTCTTTAGAATTCTACTATAGCTTTAAAATCATATTAAATTATTAAAACATGACCTAAACACTCCTCTTCCCTCAAAATTGTATTAGTAGATATTATAATTTCATTTTAATTAAAATTACCAGAAGCCTTACTGTAGTAAAAAACGTACCGTACGTAGATATAATAAAAATATTGACATTCCACCATTGAGTTACTGTGTACTACGCACTAGAGAAGACACTGCACTCATCACTGCGTTCTGTTCTGTGATATCGCCGCACTTCATAGTTTCTTAGGAAGCTACTATATATTGAGCGAAAAGTGTAAGCGCCATATAAACGTAAATCAGAGCTTACAATGTTTTGGTCGCATGATTTTTCTATACGCCATATAGTGCTGCATATTTGAATATTGTAGATTTAACTAATATTTTAGCGCTGCAACAAATACTTCATTCAATCAGCCAGGCGAAATCTTTTTTTATTGGAACAGTACATCATTATTATCAGGCTATTTAGACTGCCCGCTACCAGACCTCCTCATATGGAGCATTAGACCCACTACGCTGCTCTAATGCGGGTTGACGAGCTTAGGGTGAGATATACTTGAATTTAATTAACGACCACTATCAGATGGTAACACCACCAACTTCCCCAAGCTGAGAATTTTGACTGAAAATGCTATACTTAAAAGAGAAAAAAACTTAGTATCTTATAGTCTGATCCCAGATTCGAACCCGGAACTTCGTGATCCGAAAATACATAAGCTATCCCCTCCAGTACATACAAACTCAATGACATTCCAGGTGTTTTTCTAACAACGTCGGCACGCTTTCATTGAAGTCCAACGCGTTTTTGTCGCGATTTTCGTATCGAGTGAGCCGTCAAAGGGCTTATCTATTTACGATATCACACCTACAGTGCAGTGTGCGCGGTGGAAGCATTATTTCATTTTCCCATAATTAGGCTGCGAGTATGAAGCGACACGCGAATTCATTAGCGTACGAGTGTACGGAGGAACGTCGCAGGGGCGCGAGGCAGACGATGCAATCGCTCAATGTAGCGACAGCACAACTACTTTATCAATTAATTCATACATAAAATCATATAAAAATAAACTAAACTAATCCTATAAATAGGTTGTTCTTAATTTCTTTATTTGCTTGTAAGCTCCAAAACTCCTGGACCGATTCAAAATTTATTTCGAATTTTAGGTACCAATAGAAAGCCAAATTATCAATGAAACGGAAAAAGGAAAATTCTTTATCAATCAGTAACAACTTTTTTTTTAATTTTGGCTTTTTGTCTGTCTGTCTGTTTGTATGCTCTAATCTCTGGAACGGTTTAGCCGTTCTAGTTCTGTAAAAGGACTTTTACAAAAAGATATTGAGCAGCAAAGGTTTTTATGCCGGAAAATCCCGCAGGATTAGTAACATATAGGCTACATTTTATTTATACGGGAATTAAAATACACGGATGAAACCGCCTCGAAACTTTGTAGAGTCAATATCTCATAGAGATGCTCCGGTTTCAGAGTGAGACGTGCGTAGAGGAATTCCTGTTGGATTAGGGAGATGTTGTCGTTTGGATTCGTCGGTTTTTCGTGGATATTCAATTCTTGGGCGGGCCATATCTGTCTTAGGACAGATTGCCGCTGGGGCAGACGTGTTCTGGAGTGGAGACCGCGTACCATCAAGCGCAGTGTAGAACGCCCTCCAGCTAGATGACGCAGGTCCGACGACATCAAGAAGGTAGTGGGAAGTGGCTGGATGAGGAAGGCGGAGGATCGTGTGTGGTGGCGCGCTCTCGGAAAGGCCTTTGTCCAGCAGTGGACGAATACAAAGAAGTACAAAAAATAAAAATTTAAATACATCAAATCAATCAATACATTTTAAATTAAAACTTTACTGCTCTGCTGACCGTATGAATATGTAGCAAAAACGTTGGCAAGTTCCGATGTTATCAAGCGCACACGTAACTATGTTTCATGATTAATTAAAAAATATAATAATTATAATTAGCCGTCAACGTATCGGAATCCCACCATGTCCCCAATCATTTCTTAATAAGTACCAATATCTGAATGCATTTTATATGCATGGCTTAAATTAATGATTTGCGGTATAGGTACCAAATTTTTTGCAGTCCCGCAACTATATTATCTACCTTAAGTTCATCGCAATAAAGGCATAGTTATATAAATTGAACGGTAAATATGTATGTCGATTCTATTAAGTTATAGATAGGGCAAGCAGGTGTCAGCCCCGTTTACAAAGAGTGTTATCATATTAATTAATACTTAATTATTAACATTGAGTGTTTTTAGAGTAATTGATATTAATTCTTATGCTTCATTTGCAGAAGTGAAATTAAATGCATAGGTGTCTTTTTCCATAATTTTTTTAAATATTTCAATAAATATAGGAATACCCCAAGGAAACAACTGAAAATATTGTAGGGTAATCCAGCTGTTTTAGAAATCCCGTGGGAACCATGGAATTTTTCGGGATAAAAAGGAGCCTAGTTATTGCACAAAAGCCTCCTCTATCTTCCAGTGTAAAGCCCATTAAATTCCTTTCAGTTGTTCTAAAAAATAGATTAACCCAAACGCAGACCGACAGACTGACAATCATTTTTAAAAGTTTGATTGTGTTTTGATAACTTGTAACTGTAACTGTAAGCACTTTATATTATACAGTTATTTTGAAATCACAGATAGTCACTTTAATTTTATTTATATTTATGTGTATTGACAGTTGGTGTATGAAAACCATTTGTGGCTAGAGAAAGTCTGTCGGGACAATACTTTCGAGTATAAATATTTCGGGTAGGAGTAGATAGAAAAGTCTACTAGAGAAAATACATTTAGTTTAGACAAAAAGAAAATACTCGTAGCGTATAAAGCAAGTATGATATAAAATTACAATAACGAAACCCACACATACGTAACTGTTTAAAAGGATCCTTAAATTGTTGTCTATTGCCTCCGTTTCGTGTTTTTGGGACAGGTGTAAACAAGGCGGCGGTTGGGAGATTATTGTAATTTTTATAACCACACATTTTATTACCTAAGCGATATGTGGTCAAGCAAAATTCAATATGATTCTGATGATGTACGTTTTTTTTCAATTTTCACAATTTGTAGGACATTGTTGCTTTTAAGTTGTATAACTATTAATTAAGCAACAGTAAAAAACAGCTCGTTATTGATACAAGTTGGGAGGAGGGTAGTTTATCAAAAGTGGTTACTGACGGCCGCGTGGCGCAATGGATAGTGACCCTGCTTTCTGCATCCACGGCCGTGGGTTCGATTCCCACAACTGGAAAATATTTGTGTGATGATCATAGTGTTTTCCAGTGTCTGTGTGTATTTATACATTATATAAGTATTTATATGTAGTATATAATTGTATATTAATATTATAATATCAACTACCTTAGCACCCATAACACAAGCTACTCTGTATGCTTACTTTGGGGCTAGATAGTGATGTGTATTGTTTAAGTATATTTATATTTTATTTATAACTAAATGTTTTTTTAGTGTTGATTAATTAATAGCTAAACAACTTAGCAGCCACAATGTCCTGCAAATTTCACGGTATATTATCTCGTTCCGACGCCAGAAATTTTCATTTCCTGGTAACTCAGTTAGCTACCAGAATCAAGAATTTTCGTAAATAAAAAATCGATCGTTTCATCGAGATGAAGTTACTCGCGAAAAATTAACTTGATAGTAATCATTTATATGTAAATGTTCTACGAATCTCTGACTAAGTTTAAGCACCTAAAATTCCATGACCTAACTTGAGCAATACCGTTTTCTAGTGCAATGTCACCACCCCAACGTTTATCGGCTCTTCAAAATCGAAAAATCAAAAATCATTTCAAGTAGGCTCAGTTTACAAGCACTTTTGACACGTCAGTTGACTATTTGTAAAGATTCTACCACCGGTTCGGAAGGCAGGTTCTGCTGAGAAGATACCGGCAAGAAACTCAACAGTTGCTCTTTTGTGAATGAAAATTTTTTTGAAATGAAAAAGTCATACAGTATGTTCGTACTATGTTCCCTGCAAATTGTCACTTCAACTTCACAACTCATTGAGCGATGTCTTGACTTTGGTTCTTCTACGGATCTCCTCATTTTTGATTCAATCATGCAGAGACTGAGCATAGCAAATTCTAATTCTTTTATTTATAAAATACCACTTTGCAGGTAGAGGGAGCTTAAGATTAGGCAGATGTTCTGTCAACTATAACTACAAAATAGGGGAAAATAATGCTACCGTAATTAAACAAACAACTAATTTGAAACACCACGTGGTGAGTAACAAGCGACGTGTGCCGACAACTTGATAGCTCCTCAAATTGTCTCCGACCACAAACACGCGTGGTGGGTACGCGCTACACGCTTTTGCGGTTTCGGTTTCATTTTTAAGAGCGCGCAGCGCGTCGGTACGACATGGATAAAATTCGAAGCGCAAACGAGACGCCGAATCATGACTTTCACGTGAGTGAAAAGCACGGAGCGATTGACCCGCGACGCAAATTTTATGACATGAGCGCCAAAACCATTTTTACCTAATTGCAAGGAAATTAAACAACATAACGAAAAACAAAATGGCCATGTTCAAGATATATACCTAATTTTCTATACAAAACAAAAATTTAAGAAAATAAGTTTGCTTTTCCTGAGATTGAAAGCAAAATGTGAGCAAAAAATGTATTTTTCAAAAAAATAAACTATCGGGAAAAGTTTTATAAATTGTGTATTTTGTATAGTCATAACGAAGCTAACACTTTGAAATATCATTTACCCAAATATCAGGCTCTTAACTTTTCCAGAATCTGAGATCCAGAACCATTTGTAACCACCAAATTACATATTGCACACTCTTAACACGATATTTTGAAACGCGAAATAGCTGTTTAAACGAAATAACAGTATTAGTTATTTTGTGGTGTAATAACACAAATATCAAGTATGGGGTTCCAATGCGCTGGAATGGCGACCCTGCACCGGAAAGCGAAGTGTTGGTCGACCCCCCACTAGGTGGATTAAAGACATCAAGCGGGTTGCAGGGAGCTGCTGGATGCTTGGGGCTCGAGACCCTTGTGTTTGGAAGTCCTTGCAAAAGGCCTGTGTCCAGCTGTGGACGTCCTTCGGCTGTTAATGATGAGGTACATTCCATGACCCCCATTACTTACCCATTCCAATAGAGTAGTCGACTCATATCAAATTTTATATAAAACAATATTAATTCAAACAATTAAAAGGGTAACTTTTATAAAAATTAATATATCGATATTAATTATTATAAAAGTTAAGGATTTCTTATAAAACTTAATTTTTTAAATTAAGTTTTAAGAAATCATGTATTATTGTAAAATTTTCCAAACGTCAAAAATGCTGTCGTCCATTTTGTGACGTCACAATGTTACTTTATGTACCTACTAAACGTCAAACTTTTTTTTTAAAGAATATTTGCCTTATCTTTTTATAATATGACCAATATTCCCATTCCCCTCCAACTAGTCGGAAAAGACTGTGCTGTTTAGTCTGAAAGTTACAAGCACAGAATACCTAACAACAATGCCTCAGATTGATGATCATAGGACATCATGTTCTAGACCTCATTATCTGCTTGTTCCATTAACCTATAGTATTAAAATCAATTCTAACTGTTCCGTACAATATGTAGCTAAAACTTTGAATACTACAGAAAAATATCACCTTAGTTACAAACAGTTATGTACTAGCAATAGAATATTCTTTTCAACTCTATTTTATTAAATACGCCACAAATGCACGTTATTCATTCGTTAGCATTCCTCATGGGTCGTAAATAAAATTGTGCAAGAGTAACTATGTATTTTGATAAGCGCAAATTCAAATTTATGCCCATGGTGGGCATTTTAACCGTATAAAGGCTGGCTCGGAACAAGAACATGGCGTATGCTCTAATCTCACGTGATCTCTGCGCCTTGTACAGCTTTTTTCAAGTATCTGGTGATGGAATGTACGGTATTGTAAATTATATTTTTGTGGCCACGCTTGTAAAGTGGTAGTTACTCGATACAATGGTTATGATGACTAGGTTTGAATATATTGATTTTTATGATACATTCGGGTAAATAGGGTCAATGTTAACTAATTTATATATAAAAAGCAAAGATTGTCTGGATATTTGCAAAATAAATGAGATTATAAAATTTCAAAAACTATTAAAAATATTTTATCGTAATTAGATGAACATTCATACAGTTTTAGCTTCCTTACATTAAATGTGACATTTTTTAATATATGAACTATAAGCATAAAAGCACAAATAACAAAGATATTAGTAATTTTGTTTGAACGCGCATACAAATCTAACGATCATCATTGCCTATGACGTCATTATTTCGGGGCGTTTTTCAGGGATCCGCGGCAGCGCTGCAAATCTGACTCTTTAAATCCCTGTAGCTCCGAAAGTAATGATCGCAGATACCCTGTTACTTTTACAAAATTGCTTTACTATTAGTATACTCTTAATTTATATACAATTTAAAAAACTGTCATCATCCCTATTGTTAAGGTTATGTTACACGAGTTTCTTGGCTGTTTCTTAAGTAAAAAATTTATCACTCGCTCGTATTTGACAAACTGTGTGCCTAGTGGAAGTTTTCAATATTTTCATACTATTACTATCACGTTGACGTAAACGCGATTTATATAGAATTGAAACAGTTGCGCAGTAGTGCCACTAGATGGCGCTGTCTCAATTCCTTAGAAATTCGCGTTTACGTTTACGCGATCGTCATAGTATGAAAACATTGAAAACTCCCCACTGGGCACTCTGGGTAAGTTTTCCATTTGCCTCGATACTTACTTACCCAAAGGAGCATGCGGAGAGACGTAAGCGCGCAGTCAGCGAATCGTAAACTCAGCCATTGACGGTCAATTATTCTCACGTTTCTGCAGCGCTAACGGCAGCGAAGACGTTTCATAAGTCGTCATGCACGTTGTGACCAATACACGATCAGTTATAGTCGTGAATAATTGATCGTCAATGGCGTGCATAAGCGTCTATCCGTAGCTGACTCGACGCTTGGTTGACGACGAGGCGATACTGTTACGATCCTTTTCCGAGTCAATATGTGTGCTATAACCTTTAATGTACAAATAGGTATCTTATGTATGTATGATACCTAATTAAACTATCGTAAATGATGAAGTGCAAAAATGTCAGAATCCCTTTCTCTATAAATGATAGGAGGCAGAAATTATGATTTATAGCTGCGTCCCGTGTTTAATACATTAAAAATGGAGCTTCTGTTTGAGACAGGTGAACATAGTCTAAGAGATCACCGTTACATTGTATCTACTCTTACCTATATGTAATGAAGTATACATAAAGGTAAGAGTATACTTAACATAAATAGGAGAGAAATGAGTCGGTAAAGAAAAAGTAAAATTTAAAATTGAAAAAAAAAATACACGACGATTATTAACATAATTAAAAAAAGAAAACAGAGAAAAAAAAAGGTTTTTATAAAAAGAGATGATCGGAGTCGATCGAGTATCAGTTTTCATAACACTTCGCTACGTACCTACTCTTATTTTTAAGCTATAGGATATGGCAATAACATATATTTAACTACCTATAAAATTATGAAAACCTTAAGGAATATCCTCCAAGACTGCTACGTTATGTCATGTTATGTTACGTTATTTTTTTTTTGTTTCAATAATAGTAAACATAAGGTAAATAGAAACGTGATACCCCAGTGGATATGACTCCGATTCCGGAGGGTGTAGGTTCGAATTCAGTTCGGGGCATGCACCTCCAACTTTTTAGTTATGTGCATTTTAATAAATTAAATGTCACGTGTCTCAAACCGTCAAGGACAAACAGGTATAGGGTAATTCCAGGATAGATGCCCCAGTGGGATAGATGACTTGATTTTTATTTCACTATGTTAGGAGCACTGTAGGAGTTAAAGTTTACTGTAAGTAACGAGTCCTCCCCCTGCAAACCTTAGTGTCGGGAGGAATTTCGACCGGAGTCAATGCGTTTCGTCTGTGTGAGTAAAAATGTTCCGCAGTGAGAGGACAAAAGGCGCCAAAATAATATTCGTAAGTGCTTTCAACAGTGTATTTTTTCTCTCGCTTATAATTTTATTTTTTTTTCTATTTGTCTGCTTGCATTGACTAATCGCCTATGTAAACTGATACATTTTATAGTAATTGAAACTCAACTTTTGTTTTTATTGATAAGGGCATCTATCCCCTACAAAAAGTATAGTTGCCCCGTTTTTTATTAGGATAGATGCCCCTAAGGGCAACTATCCCCAACTGTTTATTATAGTGTTGTGTTGTTGCAGGAGAGCAAAATGCCTCATAAATATAAAAGGAAACAGGGTGTTGTCCCTCGTACTGTAACCTAGACCGAAGACAGTATGCTAGCAGCGTTTGAAGAGATGAAAAAGGGAGAGAAAGGCGTAAATCAGATTTCTAGAATATAAGGAATACCATCTAAAATATTAAGACGAAGATTTGCCGTTAACAGCAATTCTTATTTTCAAAGTTACTGTATGTGTTGTTGTTTTAAATTTGAATTACTTTTACTTTGTATTGTATTGCATCATATCATTGTAGTTACTGTCTGGCGTAACTATTACTGAAAAAATATATATATATCCAGCATTTATATTTATTTGTTTTATGAAAACATGCTGTAATAACAAAAAACGACTCGTGGCTCTTACATTCAAATTAGGAGAAGCTGGATTTCCGCTGGACCGAACAGCAATACGTCAGTTAGCATACCAGTTTGCTAAAAAGCTACAGTTAAAGTATAACTATGACAAAGATGGCCAAGAAATGAAAATGAAAGTTACATAAAACACCATAAAGACTGATTATAATAATATAGTTGTTTGATTTCAGAACAAACCAATTGCAATGTTCAATCTAAGTCGCCAATACCCACTAAGGGCACCTATCCTCAGAAGTTTTTTCATGATAAGTCTTCTATCCGCCACAGTAGGCGTCTATCCCATTTTTTAGAGGTCCATAAAATTACAATTTACACAAAATCTACACAGTCTATATCAAAAAGATTCAGATAATATAGAACATTAAGAAATATATTTAATATCTCCCAAAGAACGCAATGCTCTAAGATTATAAAATTCGGAGTTATTTAGCATTTTCGAAAAGTGGGGCATCTATCCTGGACTTACCCTAGAGAATTTTATTAATTCTCTGCGAATGTGAAGTCTGCCAATCCGCATTGGACCAGCGTGGTGGACTATTTGGCCTAACCCATTCTGAGAGGAGACTCGAGCCTAACTGTGAACCGAATATGGATTGATAGCGATGAAGGTAAAGAATTTAAACATAACACATTTAACCTACTTATTTAAAGATTTTAAGATTAACCAGACAACTAAACATTATAATAACAAGTTAGGTACTAGGGACATATTTGATACATTTAACTATTCAAATTATACAAACATGTAACTTATCAACGGTAAATCTTGCAGCCGTCTCCTACACTACCAGTAGTACTTTTAATGCACACCATTCATTATCGGGCCGATGCCGATCTCTGTGTGTTCTGATGACGAAACGCGCGACAAATATGATGCATTGGGACGATGGGCGATATCATGCCTCTATAGGGAAAAGTAAATCATATGCCACCCTCCCAAGAATCGACAAACGATTGTGAACCTTACGCGCTCCAACATAAGGATGTAGAGTTACACAATTTGGTGGATTTGTTAGCAAAATAAAGTGGTTTGTTGTTATCGCAATTATTAGTGCAGGAGAATCAATGAGGCCTCATTTGGTGGATTACCTGTCTACTCTCGTGAAATGAGTGATCGGACGGTCATTGAGATATATCTCGTGGAAATTTTACTTAAATAATGGAAATGGGGTGGTATTGTGATTGTGATGGCGACCAATCGGCATAATGTAAAACGGTTGTTGACTCCATACGCAATCTTTAATCTTTAGAGTGGTTGGAACTATTCCTAATTAATAGGGGACATTTTAGCGCGTGAATTGTATTTCAGTAGGCTTAAAATACAAAGATTAATCGCTACACTAATAATAAGTAAAGAGTCAACACCCTACTTTCAACAACAACAACTTATCTTTAAGTGTAACTTACTTACTGTCAGTGGCGTAGTGTGCCTTGGTATCAAAATTATTTGAGGGGCCCAAATAGAGTAAAGTTTTCTCACTTAAGAAACAAAAATGCTCATTTAAAATAAATAGAACAATGTCTTAACCTATGTAGGATGTTTCCAACTTGTAGACGCGCGCTTAACCAGGGAAAAAAGAGATTGTGGATAACCTACATTTTACCAATTTTTGCTTTCACACGTAAGGGGCCTCTAGTTCGTGGGCCCCGTATCATTGATACGGCTGATACGGCGGTAGCTACGCCCCTGCTTTTTGTACTTACCTAAGTAGGTAGTAGTATTATTTTGATGTTTTTGTAAAAAATCATCATAAACTAACTATACGTAGGTACCTACATGATAGATATGATAGCCCTGTGGATATGACCTCTGCCTTCGATTCGGAGGGCGTAGGTTCGAATCCGGTCCGGGGCAAGCACCTCCAACTTTTCATTTAAGTAACTAAGAACTTACTAATATTAATAAAGTATCAGTAAGAATATTTTTATATTATAATAATAGGTATCGAAATTCATTTATTTCAAATGGGCTTCATTTAGGCACAAGCAATTTAGGAACATTAAGTTTAACTATTTATAAAGACTACCACCTGCTCGGAAAAGATACAGACAAAAGGTAGTTATAACAACTATCTTCTATACGATAGCTTCCGTCAAAAGTTCAACGAACCCGCCATAGGAAATGAACTCGCGGGTAATTAAACCCTACACCCAAAATGGGTGATGAAGTATTCTAATCGGTCACCGCTTGTGTCCGCGATGCGCGATAAGCCGCGTCACACGGGCACAAACGAGCGATTGTGGCCCGCACACGGCGCCTGCGCGCTTTGCATAACAAAGGGCGCAATTTGGACGAAAAATAGGCACAATCTCGGAATCATCTCGGCCGCTCGGAGCTCGGGCGCTATCGGCTGCCCTCGCGCTTACTAATCAGTTTTTGTCGTGCTTTATGTTGATGCTGAGGTAGTCACTAAATAGGCAAGAGTAAAGCTGCGCGCACACTAGCGCGAGGGTTTTTTTTTATTCTTTACAAGTTAGCCCTTGACTACAATCTCACCTAATGGTAAGTGATGATGCCATCTAAGATGGAAGCAGGCTAACTTGTTAGGAGGAGGATGAACATCCACACCCCTTTCGGTTTCTACACGACATCGTACCGGAACTCATAATCGCTTAGCGGAAGGTACGTTACGGTAGGTTTTCCTAAACCGAAGGTTGCCTGGAAGAAATCGCTACTTAGCGATAAGGCCGCCTTTTGTATGCTGATCTCTTCTTAATTTGTTTTTTATTTCACTTGTTTTTGTCTTTGTGGTGTGCAAATAAAGTATATTTATCTTTATTTATCTTACGTCTTTGTCGGTAGGGTGCTAACTAGCTACGGCCAAAACCTTCCACCAGCCAGACCTGGACCAATTAAAATTCAATCGACTCAGCCGGGGATCGAACCCAGGAACTCCGTCTCGTAAATCCCATATTATACAACTGCGCCACGGAGGCCGTCATCATTATCAGCCTATATTAATGACCAATACGTACAGAGTCAGACTTCATTCCTTATAGGAAAGGGGTTAGTTATGGAGTTTTCTACCTGTAGATATGATATACCTATTGTATACTTTTCGAAAAATATTGTTACAGTGTAAAGAATTACACG
The DNA here is from genome assembly GCF_947172395.1 of Bicyclus anynana. Classification (NCBI taxonomy): domain Eukaryota; kingdom Metazoa; phylum Arthropoda; class Insecta; order Lepidoptera; family Nymphalidae; genus Bicyclus; species Bicyclus anynana. The sequence continues at coordinate 5,225,750 of NC_069089.1, read as the reverse complement.
CTTATACGATTTACGATTTGAAAGTTTGCTTCTCAGACTTGCATTTGGAACACTCGTAGCTTCAATTTTAAGTTTAACCTAATAGATAAAATTGGTAATGTACCTAAAATTACCAATTTTATCTATTAGGTTCTATCTACTGTACTATACCTACATTACGGTATACCTTGTAAAATAAAAAAAATTATGATTCAACTTATTGGCTACTTTTAGGTTTGGTTACCGGATGGATATTATACAGGAAAGAAAAATGTAAAAAAACGCGTATAAAATTAACCTACACAGAAAGAAGATATATTACAAAATCATATTCTGCAATGTGAAATAGGCAGATAATACTTAAACTTGATGTGCCTTTAATTATAGTTTACTGACTTCAACCCGTAAGTATAATATGTACTTACCTACTTAGCGGAAGAAAAGTGCAATAGTACCAACAATTTTCTCCCGGCGAAGCCTAGTCATCAAAAGTTCCTTAAGTAGGTTCTCTTTTTAAACGTGGGTAAGTACTTTAAACCTCAACCTACCCTTACTTACGTAACCGTAAACGTAAATGGAACAGCGCAGCAGTGTGCGCGAAGCTTTATTTAAATTTAAATTTGAGGAAGTGAATTTGAAATAAGCAACAGGAATTTATCAAGCTACTTAAAACGAAAGATTTTATAAAAGATGGATGTTAATTAATTTAAGAGAATGATTTAAAACAGGTCTCGCATAGGTCTTACTTGTAGAATATACCTTGCTTGTAGAAGTGAATCTGCTTTCCCGTTGTATTCTAAGATCCGGCAATAGAAATATATACCCTCATTTGTTATTAATTGGTAATAAGAGATAATGATGGATAATTTTCACAGTGACACATAGCAAATAGGTTGCCTAAGTAAATTGCGACCAGACAAATTTTCCATACAAAATCTAGGAAACTATGAACTAGAATCAAAGGCAACCTAACACAGTTAAATTAAGCATTAAATAAGCTTTTGTTAGACATTTTAGACGACTAAATAATTGATGAGCATTGAGGGTATATAATAGTAGGTACATTATGATATAAGTGCCGTAAGTTGAAAATTACAGCCGAGGCGATATTGCAGCTCGAGCCAAAGACGAGAGCTATTAATATATAAGTAATAACTATCTAAGCTAATAATATAAGTAAGGTTAAGGTTATCAAAGCGCGCGTATGTCATACGACGTTCTAAAACACATTTGCGAGGAAACAGACTTTGAACACACTTTCTGAAAACGAATTCGCATCTTTGCCTGTTTTCCTTATGATGACATTTGACGCTTGTCATTTTACCACAGATAACGAAGTGCGCACACCAGAGTTTGTTTTTTTAGACTGGCTGTTTTTGGTGCAAATGCAAAAAAATACTGAATTGATTTTCATGAAAATGAAATGGGACCAATCTGGAAGTATACATACTCTTTCAAACAAAAAAATATTGGTTTTGAAATGAAGTTAACAAACATAGATAAACGGAGGTTACAAACATTGACAAGTGTTCACTTCAGCAATACCACAAATTAAATACCTAATATAACATTAGACGGCCTCCGTGGCGCAGTGGTATGCTCGGTGGATTTAATGACGGAGGTCCTGGGTTCGATCCCCAACTGGGCCGATTGAGGTTTTCTTAATTGGTCCAGGTCTAGCTGGTGGGAGGCTTAGGCCGTGGCTAGTTACCACCCTACCGACAAAGCCGTACCGCCAAGCGATTTAGCGTTCCGGTACGATGTCGTGTAGAAACCGAAAGGAGTGTGGATTTTCTTCCTCCTCCTAACAAGTTCCATCTTATATTACATCATCACTTACCATCAGGTGAGATTGTAGTCAAGGGCTAACTTGTAAAGAATAATAAAAAAAAAGGTATATATTCCCTAGATAAGTACCTACTAAGTATATTTTAATATGATATTTGTCAAGCCCTGATCTAATTCTAGGCATGTCCGCATGCTACAGATTCGGAGCGCGATATGAATAGGTACCTATTTATATTATTCTCGTCGACCAAACCGCACGACTTGCATTTCACCTAATGAATATTTTAAGAGATTTATGTTGAAACATGAAATGCCATAGGTAAAACTTGAACACAGAGCGAAATGCTAACTGCAGATATATTGCAAGGCGAAATTTCGTTAAGGCTAGCCACTCACCATCCAATAGGTACACGTGCCTGCAGCGCTAACGGCAGGACATCCGAGAAAACTGATCGTGTGTTGGTCGCGATGGGCATGACATCAAACAGATCGCAACCAACAGACTATTGGATGATCAGTAGCATAAGTAAAAGTGATTTATCCACTTTTAACATTTATTTTATGAAATTAAATGAAATTCGTCTATTTATAGTGAGTTTTCAACAAATTCGGAAGACAGACAACAAGAACAAATGTAATTTTTGAAATACTTTGAAAGAAAGAAAGAAAAAAACATTTATTTCAAAAATTGTGCCACACTTAACCACTTCATACAATAATTGTAAGGTTAGTGGTCTCATGTGCCTGTAACTTAATATCTACATGATGTTTTTTTAAGAGCAACTGCTAGGTACTAGTTAAAGGACCTATTAGGTAGTATTAATGTAAGCACTTATTAGTCATGTTTCATTACATTATTTTTTTGGGTAGGTATAGGTCTTACTTACCTCGAGTTGTTTTAAAATCTTGATTGCATAGAAAATAACAACTAATTTACGAAACCTAGGGATTGATTTATATTATTAATATAAAAATACGAATCAAGGTACCATCAAGGTAGATCGATATTAAAGTACGTACCTATAGAATACTGAGTGAGGTAAATGCGCGCCATTGACGATCAATTATTCTCACGTTTCTGCAGCACCCATGACTATAACTGATCGTGTATTGGTCACTGCGTGCATGACGGCATTCGCTGCCGTTTGCGCTGCAGAAACGTGAGAATAATTGACCGTCAATGGCTGACTTAACAACTAATGATAACATCTGAGAAAGTATAGGTATCAAGGTATAATGTCTTACATAAATACATACATATAAACGGCTGGGTATCTTTGCATTGCATTTTAAAAACACATCAAATGAGTGATAGGTGAGCCCCAAAGAGTACACACAATAGGCTTCAGTAGCGGTATCGCGGTAAATATCTAATGTTAATTAGCAATAACTTACAACGCACTGGCTTCCTATAGGTGCGTGTTCGTCGGAACAATCGCTAGTTTTTAGTGAATTTACATGTTACATGCAACCTCCGGAACAATGCGGAGGAGTTGCTAATATCGTTGGGAATTAACCGGGAGTTGTCGCACTCCACAATAAACAATACAAAACGGAGCCGAGCAAAAACAAACTATAGAAACGTCGCCAAACAAGAAGAATAGGAAAATTGCTTGTTTAAAAAAAATCTATTTGTTCGTGTCTCGAGATGAGCGCGCCTATAGTGCGTCTCTGTTTGGCCAATCGCGCGCAGGCTACGCCCGCCCCCGGCGCGTCGGCCAATCGCATCGCAGAAGCCGCCGCAAGAGCAGTTTCCTTTTTTAAAAGTTTCGCCCTCAACTTCCATCCGATTTCCCGCCTTAACTTATGGACGCTGAAAAAAATCCGTTGATTTATTTATTAAGACACCAGTTTTTTATGTGCCCTTAAATTATGATGTCGCCTGAAGTGGACTGAACTTGTGCTGAACACTTTATTTTTTTAGGGCCCGCACGGGTTTTATAATTTTACACAGGCTTTCAAATCCACTGGCAGTAATTATTTATTATCTGTATTTTTCTTTTTAATCCGTTAAAGGTATAACTTGTTTACAGGAGTATAAAAAACTATACCTTTTTCCTGATGTAGCTAAGTAGGTATTAGTACCTATAGTAGGTAGGTACCTAATATCCTGTAGGTTATGGTTATGGCCTTAGTGATAGGATGAAGCCTATCTCTAATTTTTACGGCCATGACAAATGATTTGTTTAAAATTAAGGATTTCTTACGTTGTAGACCATGGAATGGGCAACAATAATAATTCCTATTAGACGCTGATCAGAGTGTGATTAGTACTTAGGTAAAAAATATAACAATAGCAATAGATATAACCAATCAACACCCCAACAATAATTTAGAATATCTAAGTTTACGAAGAAAAGCTTTGTGTTTAAATAACGAGATAGTTTTCCCTGTTTTGGCAGAGAGATAGTCAGACGGTCAGCAATGTGATCTTATAAGGGTTGAGATTGTCTTAATTGGTCCAGGTCTGGCTGGTGGGAGGCTTTGGCCGTGGCTAGTTACCACCCTACCGGCAACGACGTACCGCCAAGCGATTTAGCTTTTCGGTACGATGCCGTGTAGAAACCGAAAGGAGTGTGGATTTTCATCCTCCTCCTAACAAGTTAACCCGCTTCCATCTTAGATTGCATCATCACTTACCATCAGGTGAGATTGTAGTCAAGGGCTAACTTGTAAAGAATTAAAAAAAGGGTTCCGTTCTTCCCTTTTAAGATAGGTACTAAGCCCTATATGTATAGCATAAAACAATTAAGTTCTGAGCTTAGGGTACCTACCTACCGAATTGATTGTTGACTTCAAAGTTATGACACACCCACAACTAAATAACGTTAGTGAATTCAAAGTCTCCATCCTTAATATTTTAAGCAACACGGTTAAGAGGAAGGACTTTGCACTAGTTGAAGGGTAAATAAATAAAGAAGACGTGGCACAAGACTTCGTAGATACTTCATACTTACGAAGTTTGTCATAAAGATCTCTAGCTACTACAAAAATGTATTTGAGAAAATTTACAGAAATTGTTACGTTTTTTTAATCCACATTAAAGACCTACCTAGTCGTAATATTCGAATATATTTCACATTCTAATGATATTTTGATATTCTTTTGAATCTATCTTTGCCGATATAGGGTAACTAGCCAGGGCTGATGTCTTCCACCAACCAGACTTGGGCCAATTTAGAAAACCTCAATGGCCCAGTTTGGGGGAACCCAGGACCTACATTTTGTAAATCCACCGCGCACCGTCAAAATGTATATGAACATGGTAGTATCTCAACAGTACCTAAAGTGGTTGAAGAAGTTATGTACCTTACATGCTAAGAACTTTTCCAGTTCAATTGAAAATGTGTTATCGCCGCGTTGCAACGACTTGCGGTACGGACGGCTTCAGTGAGCTCGTGGCATTTATTTTAGCGGGCTCAAAAGTGATTACAAAAATAAGAAAACTAATGTCGAACAAAGGTTATGATTCACAACATTTGTCAAAATAACTTAATTAACAAATCAACTGTAAAACTGTAACCAAAATAAGACCCTAGAATGGCAGAGTGAAGTCACGCACTTGTGAACGTTGTATGTAGGGTTAAAGGCGCCTTTGACAGATATCTAACACTTCCCTATTCCACTCAAGTCACTTTCCCCGCCTATCCCAAGTAACCCATAAAGAATTACACAACAAAAGATGTGAACGGCTCGATGGTGCCTCTATGTGAAGTATAGTGTCGATATCGAGGAGTGCGTAGATGCATGGACGCGATTTGGCACCTTCCCCGACACGTTCCCACGTAGCGAGGCATCGGCAGTCGCGGCACACACGCCCGACGCCCTGCGGTCAACGATTCGCGGCCTTCAGGCTTCGTGCGTGCACACACGAGGACCTGTGGCGTGCGTATGGTTTCCAACAAGGGTAGGCACTAACATTGCTGACACAATACTGGTTCGTAATGTTACATCAGTGTATTTTTGCATCTAAGAAGTGCTCGCCACTGAAGAGGTCATTCCTACCTACCATCACCGGTGACGATATTTGCTCCGCATAAAGGGACGATAATCTATTTATGTATACGTATTAGATATAGAAAATACTTAATGAAATTTAACGACTTTAATAAATTAAAAAAAAATACCCTCCATAGTTTGGTGGGTATTTTATTAAGCAAAAAGTAACGTCGCACGTGCTGGCTACTAATCGATTTTAAAGCGACGTTGTTTGTGGTTTTGACTTTATTGTTGATTAGATTATTCATTAGCTTAGCTTTGGTACGAGTATATAGTATGTACCTACCACCTAGAAAGTTAGATATACTCAACAAAAAAAAGTCCACATATGACGAAAAAATCAAAAGAAATCAATTACCTACTGTTATGCTGACAAATAAATTCTTTCTATTTTATTCTAAGTACTCTAAATCGATGAACAAATCTACCTATAAATTTTATACAGTATCCTATAATGAATAGATCAAATTTAAGTAGAAGATACGTCACTTCTTCATCTAAAACTAATTTGCTGAGTAACTTTGATTCATAGAACCAAAAAATCTCTAATTTAGTAGTCGTTTAAAACATGCACAGTACCTACTGTGATGGTAAAACACTGATGCCTATCTCGTACTCTTATAAATATTAAACAAATTAGAAGAAATGTATGTAAATGTAGATGTACTAGTGACGTCATTGGCATTCCAGCGTCAAGGATCCACTAATCATTCATCGATACACAGCACACCTGTAGGATATGCATACATTGATCACGAGGGAAAACGTTTTCCCACATACCTTCACGTATCGATGAATTATTTAATATGTGTCTATCAAATCACGTAGGTATATTTGGCTTTCAAAATCCATTGAAAGTTTATTTCTAATTAATTTGTTTTATTAATCATAATCACGTGGAATGGTGGCGAGAATTCTGGCTGCATTTCCGCGTTGGACAGCCAGGCTTATCATTTGTTTAAAAAACCCTTCTATGACCAGAATTTGACTGTAATTTGGAGTGCTGAAATTTAAGTAATAGTCCTTGCAGCGTCGGCAGGGAGCATAGAAACAGAGACGTATGGTATCCTGTGAGACTTGGATGCCGGTGGTTCATCTGGTGGTTCATCAAAGTATTCCCTGGAGCGCAAATTGCTAACGTCATACGTTAGCAATTTGCGCTCCAGGGAATACTTTCAGCTTAAAATTGAGTTTGTCAAAAGTGCACCTTAATGAGAAAAGGCATGACTTAGCTATTAATATCTAGATTTCTCTTATTTTTGTACCTTCATAGGCATACACCACCACACCTGGTGGAAGGCTTCAGCCGTGGCTAGTTACCACCCTACCGGCAAAGACGTACCGCCAAGCGATTTAGCGTTCCGGTACGATGCCGTGTAGAAACCGAAAGGGGTGTGGATTTTCATCCTCCACCTAACAAGTTAGCCCGCCTCCATCTTAGACTGCATCATCACTTACCATCAGGTGAGATTGTAGTCAATGGCTAACTTGTAAAGAATAAAAAAAAATAAAAAAAAAACCTATTCAACATCATCATCATATCAGGCATAGGCCACGTTCCTAAGTCACCTGCATCCCGCGACTCCCTGCGTTGATGTCGTCAGTCCTGGTTAGGGATCGACCAACAGTGCCTTTTCTAATGCGTAGTTGCTATTCCAGTATCTTGGGACCACAAAATCCATCGGCTCTTCGAATTATGTGCCATTTCAGCTTCGTGACTCGTCGAGCAATGTCAGTGACTTTGGATCTTCTGCGGATCTCTCTCATTTCTGATTTGATCATGCAGAAATGCTCAGAGCGTAGCTCGTTTCATCACTATGTGACTCTAAGCCTTCTTTTCTAGCGACCAAGTCTTGGAACCATAGATCATCGTCATATGGCAACACGCACTGGTTGAAGATGTCTTCAGGCAGAGTTTTCAGAGTTTTGAATAAAAAGATATCGCGAAGTTTTCTGAATGCTACCCAGCCAAGTTGAATTCGACGGTTCACCTCTTTCTCGAAATTGGACCTACCTAACTAAATCCTAATGTCCTAGGTATGTGTATTGGTCTACAATTTCGAGTGCAGCTTTCTCAACTGTAACTGGGTGGAGTGATGATACATGAACACATTATTTTTGTCTGCGACATGTTGTTATTTTTTAGGTTCACCTGTTGAGAAACTCTGCTGGAGTCAGTGAGCTTGGTACTAAGGTCTCTCAGCACCTTATTATCACTTGATAAAAAACTTTTTTAGGATTTTTAGGCGAGCAATGTAACTTCAGTAAACAGTTGTTTCACTACCTGTTTTAAATTGATAGTCTCAACACCTAATGGTTTTCCAAAGTCTTTATAGTTCTACCTATTCTAACTATTTGTGAATAATAGTTTCTGAATTAAACTAAAAGAAAAAAATCACAAAGCTTACAGTCTAATTTCGCTCTATATTAAAGGTAAATTATGATGAAACCATCATCATAAAATTCTCTTTGGAGCAAAAGATATAAAATTACAAAAGCTTACAACTCAAAAGTCATGATTAAAAATTCATATAGATGTTTTAAACAGCTAAATAAACAATAGGTATAGGTAACTAGTCCAAAACGATATCTAATGATAATAATTTGGTCCAGGAACATTCCATTTCATATTCTGACCTATTTGTATCGATACTCAGTAGAGAAATTTTAATTAAGAAAGAACCGCCCCTTACACCATTCAATTTGGAAATCAATCAACAAAACACCGTTTCCACAATAGATCGATCTTTGCCTAAAACACATATCATTTGCCTAATTAGATTGGGCGTTAAATCGCCAAACAACCATTTATAAGCTGTGCATTTAAAAATAATGCCGCATAAAAAACTCGTCAAAGATATTGTCATGAGATACGGCCAGACTGTTCGCAGGCATCGTTCGAAAAAAACTTGGAAAAAAAAAACAACTCTCGAGGCGATCCGTGACTCCTATTTTTTTTGTTTTATTATTTTTAATTCATATTATCGAACGGCTATCCCCTTTAATTTTGTTTTTAAGTATGGCCCTCGGTATGCTGGCAGCTACGTTTATGGATATTCAGAATTCCGTGGCGTATCGTCCAAGGGGCTTTAGTTTATGTAAATGCAGCCCCGTGCAGGTGCGTTATAATGATTGTGACAGATGTGGTGTTTCCAACTTACTTGGTTTACTGCTCAAACTATCATTTGCGGGACTTTCTTTAAACACTATGTTTTTGCTGTTTTGCCTGATCAAATATATCACAACCTCCACGGAGAAAATTATGTATTAGTCAATGTATCAGTCCTATGCTTCGCTTGATCACTACGCTGTCGGAATTTACGGTAGTCATGTGAAATAGGCAAATTAATGCATCGAAATGGATAACTACTCAAAAAGAAGTGGTTAAAAATGGGAAAGCTTTCACTTACTGACCCTTAAAGTTCGGTTCGCAAACAAAGATTATAATGGAAGTACGAGATGATGGTGTAGATATAAAAAAATAATAATCTTGGAAAATGTAAGCTATGACATTATAATAATCGCCAAAAGTAATAGGTGCAACAGGTGTTGTGGCTAAAAGTTTAGAAGCAAACATTGATATAACCATTCTACATAATTAGCAAAGTTTTAGAAAACTCGGTATTTGTTTACAACACACAAATTACACACGAAAACAACACTATTACATTAAAACAGAACACAAATCAAACATTAACCACTATAAAAAAGTCACAAAACACAGCAAAGAGGAAGGGGAAGGTGAAGGAATAGAGAAAGAAGGAGAAATAACTGAAAAAGGGGAATAAATATTCTATTTGAATGTTTATCAAAACCGACTTTTGGGTCGTGAAAGAGAAAACTCTCATCATTTATAATAACCACCCAGAATCGATTATAGAGAAAAATTTGATCTACAAAACGTTTAAAACACATCAAGAGTGAACTTTTATAAAGCAATAGCCATAACCTCAACGAATGGAGAAAATAATTTACGTAACAATATAGAAATAGATTTTCGAAAGACAAATAGATGTTCTGAAATACGAGAACGAGGGAAGATTTGATTCATCGCGGCGGCACAATCCGGTGAATCTCCGGTATTATCGACCCCGCCTACAAGCTGCAAGGGCGGTAAAGGGTTTTGTAAGCTTATTGCACGTTGAGTTATGAAGTGGGAACATTATATTATGAACTAGCTAATGCAGGCGAACTTAACCGCGTACCTGATGTAACCGCATACGATGATCAAACGTAAATGCATATAATTATGTTCTCGAATTAAAAATAGTTGATCAGACTTCAAAGCATGTTGTTTTGTATTTCAGTTCAAATATACTTATAGTTAATGCCTTTTGTGCAATATTGTAAAGTTTTCAAATGGGAATGGGTCTCATTTGAGAAATCCACAACAAACTAAGTAATTCGAATTTAAAGACTTCTGCGAAGAAGAATTCTTGGGTGTCTTTACTGACATAAACATTCAATTGGAAACTTTATTTTTTTATAAAAGAAAGTTGAGAGATTAAGCGTTTCATATAACTAAATACTAAGTAAATATTAAAATTTAAGCCTAGTAACATCAATAACATGATTATGTACTTACTTACGTTATTACGAGTATCTCTACTTGTAGAAAATTTAAAAATACTTTAAATAAATATACCTAGAGACTGGACTAGAGATAACAAATTAAGAAACTACATATTTAAGACCTCATTGCAAATAATAAGTCGAAATGGTATAAAATATGAAACAAACCCATATAGAGCTACAATTTAGCATTTAATAAGGGTATGTACCAACTTAGAGAACGGTTGGCCGTCGGCTAAAGATGAATTTAACGATACCACGACTTCTCGATCGCGACTCCCAGAGTATGAAATTATTGGGAAACTCATTTCGTGCTCGATGCATCTGCCCTCGCTAATGTTGCAAACGATCCGAGAAAGGTAGGTTTTAAGAGATAAATCTGAGAGATAGTGAGAGAGACTTGGACTCGGCTTGTACTCACTAACAATTTGCAAACTTTTGCAGTTTTTCCATCTAGATTAGGTGGAACTTTTAAATTTTGTGCCCGTTACATTTAATGCCTTATCACTAATGATAATTTTTAATTAGTGCATTGTTAATGACTTTATATAATTTTATGTATCACACTATTATTAAAAAGTTTGTGTGTAAGTACGAGTTGTTTTTTTTTTGCGCTGCGGCTACTGAAGCGATTTGGCTGAAATTTGGAACCGAAATAGATTTTACTCTGGATTAACACACAGGCTACTTTTTATCCCGGAAAAATTCATGGTTCCCGAGGGATTTGTGAAAAACTAAATTCCACGCGGACGAAGTGGCTATAATATATCTTAATACCAAATTTCAGCTAATTCGGTTCCGTAGTTGAGGCGTGAAAGAGTAACAAACATTCATACCATCAAAACAAAATCATCAGTTTTTGCAAATCTCGGGAAACCATGGATTTTATTGGGATAAAAGTAGGTAGCCTATGTGTTAATCCAGAGTAAAATCTATTTCCATTCCAAATTTCAAAGTAGTAGCGGCGTTACAAAGTAACAAACATCCAAACATCCATACAAACTTTCGCGTTTATAATATGAGTAGGATTATTTGAAGACTTTCCATGATTAAATTGCAACCAAACATACGGGGTTGTTAACCCGCCAGTGACTTAAAATACACTGTCCATAAATTAATAACACTTTTAAAAGTTTCTTTACTATCCGAGTGTCTCGGCCCGAGGCCGGGGCGGGCCAGCCACCTGTACGATTTGAATATACTTCCAAATCGATATTTTATGTGATCGCCCCTGTAATTAACTCGGAATTAATCATCGATTCTCGAGGATCGAATGTTCACGCCTAGGCGTTATGATCGACACTGTTGCCTTTTTGTTTTGATCACTTTCTGGTTCTTTATTTCATTTGAACGAAGGTGAAAAGTGTTATGTTACAATGTACAGCCCTATCTTCTGTTATTTAAATGGAATAAGAAATAAATATACACTTTCTCGATTTCTATACATTTATTCGCAATTTAAGATTTTAGTTATGCCATTTGTAACAGCAAACGTTAGCGTGGCATAAAGGAAGCCAGCGCCATCTAGAATCTATACTTATAATACGAATTCTGTACATTTTGTACATTGAAGATATTTTGAAATTTTTGTTTGAGGGCATTATATAATCGATACTGAAGCTAAAACTATTTTGTTTGATGTTGATGATTTTTTTGTCTGTCTGTCTGTCTGTCCACCCAAAAGAATTCAAAAAGTAAAGGTTGCCTGCTTTGACACTGCAACTGTGGGGTTGCCAGATATAAACAGTTATTTATATATTTATAATGCCAGATCTTAGACCCTATAACGTTTTTGAAGGTTGCAGTTGTATTTCCTTGAATGACAATTTTATTTCATCGTGTGTGACGCGCTGTCGAAATTGGTTATGTCCAGTTGTGGACGAATACAGGCTGATGATGAAAATGGATTTAGAGCATAATTTCGATTTACTTTGCATCTGTATTCACTATTCAGTGGCTTTCAGAAAATTAAAGCCATCAAGCTCGTTTTACGTAATGGATTTCCAAGGAAAATATATCTACTATGAAAGATTTTTGGGTAAACGTACGTAAAACGTACCCAAATAGGCCATGAAAACTCGACTAGATTTATACACCGAAAAAAAACGAGTTAACAATTAATCCACCTTAAGTTAAATCTACGTATCATTATAGACGCCTGATGAGTCCAGATTTAATGACCACAAACCAGCATAAATAGCCTATAGTTATAGAATATCCTATAGAGAGCTTCAATTATAATCATGATGGTGCAATTTCGATAACTCGTAATTCCTAGATAGCAGCGGCAAAGAGTTCAAGCATTCCGATTCCCGCCGGGTTACCTTTAAAATCCATGCATATCCATTATTGTACTGTATCTAGATATATGAAAAACCCGAGTTTGTATCACGATATATGAACTTCCTTTTCTTTGTGACGACTTACCTTCATCTGAATTCCACCCTTCGCCACTGCTTGGTATTATATGGAAAGATCTTTGTTACCACAGTACATAGTTATAGTTAGCACGCTTTAACTAGTGACACCGACTCTACCATTTTTGAATTACCAATTGAACTATCATTCATTATTATTTGCTTTAAACTCTGTTCCTTTTTCACAATTACATTTACGAGTATGTTTTTGTTCAGATACGTGTATATATTTCGAGTCTGCCCAATGGTTTGCGCTGAACGTTATCATGACAATCAGTCAGAACTAAGCCTTTTATATAAACAGATAAAAGATAAATATGGGTGTAGAATGGAGGAAATGTATGTCATGAAAGCCATAAAAGTAGTTTAATGTATTTTACGTTGCTACAAAAGAATCTGCTCACTCAGCCTGTGGTCTCTGCTAAACACAATAAAATCTGTATTAAAATGTATTTTAATAGCTACATAAATTATTTTTATTTTTGTACAGGAAATTGCCTAAGAAAGTAATTAGCAAAATTACGCTTTGGCAAATGAAAAATGCTGTAGTTTCTATATATAAACCAAAGGCATAATCATATTACGAGTATATACCTACTCCTTTTATGTACACTCTGTTTATTATTACGACTTTTAAGATGATAGAAGTTTTCCAGTAAAAGTTATAGATGACAGTTAGGTACCTCTATGACTTGATTGGTGATTTTAGTCAATCAATATTTAAAAAAAGCCTAAACTTTTTCTAACGGTAGGTAGAATGGCACTTTTTATAAGAAAAATTTACACGTATAATAATTCGTTCAAGAGTAATTTTACTAAACAGAACTACTTACTCAAATATTTATGCAAATTTTTGCTCACCGCTGTGAATAATCGTTGCTTTCTACGTACAAAAAACTTAATATCGCGACGGTAGAAAGGTCAAAGTAACTAACCGACAACACAGCTTTAGGCTTATGGCATTTACGAGAGGTTTGTTAAATACATTTTTTTTATTTAAGTGTTATATTTTTTTTTAATTAAATTAAACATATTTATTCTAATTAAAAAATGTAATAAGATCAAATTGTAACATACGTATATAGCTATATACTTATAAATGTTAACCTGAATTAGCTTTCGCCTCGTCAAATTAAAAAATATATATTTTAGTTTTTAACTACACAAACAAATTTAAACAACAAATTATAAATATATTGTTGACAATATTCATATATTTCAACTAATTAAAAATAATTTCTGTATTTTAAACCTTCCTTACTAATTACCTCTATCCATTAAAGAAATCCGTTTGGAATTCAGTTGAAGTAATTTTTAGTTTATCGCATTTAGACAGACACACATAAGTGAGACACAGAAGGGAGTTTAAACTGTTGTATCTTTCACTTGAATTGTCGCTTACTCAATTTTGCTTTTCCACCGTGGATGTAATCTCTTACAAACGCACTGGTACAGGCATAAGCTCATAAATAAATAAATAAGGCCGAATTTAATAACAAGCCCGCACCTAAGTAATGGGTGCCAGAAGGCAGCGTTACATATATTATGAGCTCCATCGATTTTATAATTTTACGTACATTTTTTAGCGTTGTATTAAAAGCCTTAAACACTATAATTTGGTGGCCGGAGGTTGTCGACTTTGTTTTAGACGCAGCCCGAATGACTTGATAAAAAGCGCCTGTGCGTTTTTACAATGATTTTGTTTGGATACTGGGGAGATATCGCTTTTACTGGAGTTTTGACACAGATTTTTTTCTTTACGAATAAAAAAAATAACCACTTATTCTGGTATGACCAAAAGATATTGATGCATTTGCAATTAAGAAATTTCAATTAAATTTTACTTTTGCGGTGCGTTTTCAAAAATTTCAATTTAGAGTAGGTAATAAACGGGATGACGAATCGTATTAAGCGTTAAAAAATGTATGAAAACATGTCCTAAGTTGTAGGGACTGGCGTAAAATGACGTATTATGCGAGAAATCGTTTTAAGCGTGATCGTCTTATGCGGGTTCTACTGTATTTAGGTTCACTAACAATACTAACATAGTTTTTAAGATAAAAATTGTTACTAATCTTACTAACTCTACTAGATTAATTTTCAATTCTATGGTGTAAACCGAAATAAAAAGTTATTTATTAAATATTTTTCATATTGAATAGTGAACCTCAGCGTAGGAGGTATGCAATCTCATGTAGCATACATGAGGTTTCTTTGCTTCTTTATTTATACGAGTATATGCCGTCCTGTTTTGGAGATGCGTTGTTCCGTTTACCACCTATAATAACCGGAGCATACAGTGCTGGATGGGTAAGAAGCAAAATGAAACTTAAGCAGTTATCGATACGCAATAATAAATTAATAAATTAATCAATTAACCGGTTACATACATCATTATAATTGGTCACGTGACGCGACTGTTCAAGTCAATTTCATATTTATTATGATTCGCTGGTACAAAAACATGGGAATTCATACAATCATCCGCGCTCATTCGCCCTTACGCGGATCAAGTGGCGAAATCAACACGCTCGCTGACGAAGTTTACACCTTAAAAAAAGTGTAATGGCATTCCAATAAAGCATATTGGATTTATTATTTTCTTGTGCGTATCTTTGTTACACATTTTGGTCAGGCACATCCGGTCGTCCAACGGTGTTTTTTTAAGGGAATCACAATGAGAAAATATTTAATTGATGGTATTAACGATGAATGGCTTGATGAATGACAAAACTATTATCATTAACAATCCGTATTCGGCTCACTGTTGAGCACGAGTCTCCTCTCAGAGTGAGAGGGCTTAATGTGGTCACAATAGTCCACCACGCTGGTCCAATGCGGATTAGCACACACGTAGAGAATTAAGAAAATACTCAGTTATGGCGGTTATCTCATGATGTTTTTCCTTCACATTGTATGATATTGACATTTTTGTGTATTTTTCAAAACTTCATCAGTATCAACCCATATTCGGCAGACTGCTGGGCTCGAGTCTCCTCTCAGAATTAGAGAGGTTAGGCCAATAGTCCACCACGCTGGCCCAATGCGGATTGGCAGACTTCACACACGCAGAGAAATAAGAAAATTCTCTGGTATGCAGGTTTCCTCATGATGTTTTTCCTTAACCGTTTGAGACACGTGATATTTAATTTCTTAAAATGCAAAACTTCGTCATTTATTAACCAATTTTTAAATTTCTATTTTTGTTTGAAAGAATATACTTCCAGATTGGTCCCATTTCATTTTCATGAAATTCCGTTCAGTAATTCTGTGTTAAACTCAAATTTACTGAAATACGTCTTTGAACCTATCAAATAATGTCGTCGTCATAAATTTTCAAACCAAATTCTTTAGTAGGTACTAGAATTTGAATAAATCAATCGCGTAAAAAAGATAGACGGAACATTGAATGTCAATATAAAAAAAGGCAGGCAAATGCATGCGAAAATGGTTCTCATCGGCTCTAGGATGCCATCACGAGCGGCGCGGCGTGGTGATCTGTTCAAAGGGATTGCGCGGGTGCTTGCCGCCTCGCTGTGAGGACTTTATAAGTTTATCCACAGTCATGTCTTTGGTGCGTCCGCGATCTAGATCGCCGCGTCCGCCGTCCACTGCGGCGATGCTATCGTTAAGCGTTGTCCGCGACAATTGCTTGCCACGGCGCCGTACAACACCGCGAATTATTCAAACACATCGCTAGCCTCCACCCTTTTATATTGCAATTGCAATTGCAATCGGTGACATTCCAATTTCGCACGCATAATAAATACGCCAGTGTCATTATACGTGTCGTCGTCGAATGAAAAGAACTTTTCTGTTCATTTTTTGCGTTTTTTATTCACATTTTAATTTAGAACCTAGGTGCGTACTTCAAGAATCTGTAGTCTTAGGTAGGCACTAGGCAGGTTTTAATTTAAACTCGATTCCTCTACGCATTTCTGAGGTAAAGTGTAAAAGAGACGAACAACAAAAAAATTGCATGACGGTTTTGTTTTTCTCCTTTTGAACTACGGAACTCACTTTTTTTGTCAGCCTGTGTGCTTTATTTTCGTTTTAATTATTATTATTAACTTACCAGAAATTTTATTCGGAGCATATTCAATGCAGACAAACAATCAAATCTTTCCTCTATAACCACTTGAACGCCACTCATCGTCCGCGTGAAACTCGATGTAAACTTTCAACTACCCCTATCCCCTACCCTACCCTACCCTACGCCTACCCTACCCCTATCTTGTCCTGAATTTTCTTTGCTATAAACCTCAAGGAGTCCGAGACATTTCCAACGAATGCAAATCCGTGGAAATCGGTTCGTGCGTTCTGGAGTTATAATGTCAGGAAGGAAAACCCGACTTATTTTTATATAGTACTCATACATTAAAGATTGTAATTTAAACAAATAGTCTTACATAGTTTGTATTTTAGTATATTTTATGGCCAATATAGAACTATAACAACAATTGCACTTCTGTTATCTGTTAATGCAAGCTCAGTGAAAACTCGCGCAGTCTGAAATTTATTTTCCACCTGACAATATAAATTCAAAATCTCGCTGCTAGGAAGCTAGAACAAATCTCAGATAGCGTCAGCATGATTCTCTCGATGTCCCGTTTCTTGGAAGGTTTCTGGTTTTAAATGTCGACACGTGAGATCTGATACGAGGCAGAGTCGGAACGCTGCGTGTAGCTCTTGCGTCCACACGCTAACTGTTGACAAGCTCGGGTATTGTAGCCCTTGGTGACAAAGTATCAATAACGGATATAATTATTGAATAGAAGTAAACGTTGTTTTGTGGAACATCAAGCCATAAAAAGTATTTTTATTTTTATTTTTTTTATTCTCTACAAGTTAGCTCTTGACTACAAAATCAAAATCAAAATCAAAAAATCAAAAATCATTTATTTCAAGTAGGCTCAGTTTACAAGCACTTTTGACACGTCAGTTGACTATTTGTAAAGATTCTACCACCGGTTCGGAAGGCAGGTTCTGCTGAGAAGATACCGGCAAGAAACTCAACAGTTGCTCTTTTGAAATGAAAAAGTCATACAGTATTATGATTTACAATTGATAACAATTACTGTTTACATTTCTTTTAGTTTTACTTCCTGTGGGAAGGTGGAAGCTGATCCAACGGCCTCCAAGCATCTTTATCATTAAGGAACTCATCAATGTTGTAGTAACCTCGACTAAGTAAATGTTTTTTAACACATTGCTTAAAGCTATGCATTGGCAGGTCCATCACAGTCAATCTCACCAGATGGTAAGTGATGATGTAATCTAAGATGGAAGCGGGCTAACTTGTTAGGACTAGGATGAAATCCACACCCCTTTCGGTTTCTACAAGACATCGTACCGAAACGCTAAGTCGTTTGGCGGTACACGGTTAAATTAAGTTTAATAAGCCTTTTTGTAAATCCAGGATATACTCTATCTCCGTTCCGAATTCCAAAATCGGTTCAGTAGTCGCAACGTATCATTAATAACCATAAATTTTTCGCAAATCTCGCAAAAACTATACATTTTTTCGGTATAAGATGTAACTATGTGGTAAACCGGGGAACCTACTATCTGTCTTCGATTTAAATTTCAACCAAATTGCTTTAATAGTTGCGACGTTAAAGGTAACAAACGTTCGCGTTAAATATTAAGTATTAAGTAGGATAATATTAAGTAGGATTATCCAAGAAAAGACTGACAAATCAATGAGACAACGTCACCCAGATCAGACAGAAAATCCTGTACGCACGTTTTTACCCGACCTGGAGCATCCTCCGAAGATGTTGACTGTTGACGCTTCAACGTTGAGATACAAAACTCTGCATCAACTACTGTTATAGGCGTGTTACCTAATAATCCGTATAATTTGACTACGACTATATATTTTGACGACCTTCGTGGCGTAGTGGTTTGCGCGGTGGATATATATGACGGTGGTCCTGGGTTCGATCCCAGGCTGGGCCGATTGAGGCTTTCTTAATTGGTCCAGGTCTGGCCGGTGGGAGGCCGGCCGCTAGTTACCACCCTACCGACAAAGATGTACCTTTTGCCAAGCGATTTAGTGTTTCGAAACCGAAAGGGGTGTGGATTTTCATCCTCCTCCTAACAACCACCCACCACTTTTGCCCACTTCCATCTTAGATTGCATCATCACCTACCATCAGGTTAGAATGTAGTCAAGAGCTAACTCGTAAAAAATAAAAAATAAATAAAAAATATTTCATGAAGTTTATACCTACTCACTTTTGGAGTGGTAAGATTTTCTCCATTTTTACTTTTATTGGAAAAGATTTTTCAAAGTCCAAAGTATAAATTAGTTTACAAGCACTTTTGAAACGTCAGCTTATGTTATGATATTATGGTCACAAATAAAGTCAAAAACTTAAAATTAAAGTTACGAATTACAAAACTCAAGTTATACTTATTTTTATTTTGCCCAATAAAAGAATCGGCGAGACAGCATCCAAACAAACAACAGCCTGTATCATGGAATCCGCCAAATCCAATTATAGATTCGGAACATAATAAAAACTTATTGCCTACATCAAACATCTATCAAAATATCATTATGAAAATTTTGAGCACCAAAAAGCGCCGGGGCATAACGCTTGCGCGGCGACGACCGCCGGGCGCGCTGCGAGCCGCGCATTCCCGCCTTTTTGCCACCAAGACACGAATACTTCGAGACAAGGATCTTTGGAAGCGGTCTGCTTCTATGAAAACTATCAACATTTTTGGACATCTACACTGCAAGCGCCGGTGTCTAACACCTGCGTTGTTCTCGCTCTTTTCTTTTTGAGAAAGTGGGAACAAGGATAAGAAAATTCATAGTTTACGTATATTTTATTTGCTACTATAGAAAGTTACTAGAATATTTAAGTCTATCACCACCAGACACGAATATTTCAGACAAGGATTTTTGGAAATGGTCTGCTTCTATGAAAACTATCAACATTTTTGGACATCTACACTGCAAGCGCCTGTGCCTGCGTTGTTCTCGCTCTTTTCATTTTGAGAAAGTGGGAACTAGGATACGAAAATTCATAATTTACGTATGTTTCGTTTGTTACTATAGATAGTTACTAGAATATTTACCAATACACGAATACTTTGAGACAAGGATCTTTGAAGGCGGTCTGCTTCTATGAAAACTATCAACATTTTTGGACATCTACACTGCAAGCGCCGGTGCCTAACACCTGCGTTGTTCTCGCTCTTTTCATTTTGAGAAAGTGGGAACAAGGATACGAAAATTCATAGTTTACGTATGTTTCGTTTGTCACTATAGATAGTTACTAGAATATTTACCAGACACAAATACTTTGAGACAAGGATCTTTGGAAGCGATCTGCTTCAATGAAAACTATCAACATTTTTGTACATCTACACTGCAAGCGCCGGTGCCTAACACCTGCGTTGTTCTCGCTCTTTTCATTTTGAGAAAGTGGGAACAAGGATACGAAAATTCATAGTTTACGTATGTTTCGTTTGTCACTATAGATAGTTACTAGAATATTTACCAGACACAAATACTTTGAGACAAGGATCTTTGGAAGCGATCTGCTTCAATGAAAACTATCAACATTTTTGGACATCTACACTGCAAGCGCCGGTGCCTAACACCTACGTTGTTCTCGCTCTTTTCATTTTGAGAAAGTGGGAACAAGGATATGAAAATTCATAGTTTACGTATGTTTTGTTTGTTACTATAGAAAGTTACTAGAATATTTATGTCAATCACCACCAGACACGCAGATTTGAGACAACGATCTTTAGAAGCGGTCTGCTTCTATGAAAATTATCAACATTTTTGGACATCTACACTGCAAGCGCCGGTGCCTTACACCTGCGTTGTTCTCGCTCTTTTCATTTTGATTGGAGAAAATGGTAATAAGGATACAAAAAACCATAGCACGAAACTTATAGCGTGTTTACGTATGTCGTATACCAACTATGTATTTTGTTAGTTACAAGAAAGTTACTTATACTAAAATATATTTTAATGTTACTTAATTGAGGTAGTAGTAAGTATATCACCACTTTACATGAATAATACGAGACACTAATCTCTGAAATCACTGATCTTTGGACTGATATTGTAAAACTATCGACATATTTCACGTCTACAGTGTACTTTTTTTTGTTTTAAAGAATATTTGCCATATCATTTTAAATAAGACCAACATTCCCATTCCCCTCCAACTAGTCAGGGAAGACTGTATTAGGAGTATATATCGAGTGTCCTCTCATTCTGAGAGGAGACTCGAGCTCAACAGTGATCCGAGTTATATTATATAATTAATATAATTTAGGCTTATAATTGAGTTGTAGCCAAAAAAACGAGTTTCCTTAAAAATAATGCGTTGCTTTTATATTGTACCTACTTAACCATTTTGATAGTTAACTAATACTACGAGTATCTTAACTAAATATAAAATCATTATCGTTTCTTACTAAAATGCTACTTAAAATATGTAACGATACTTTATCGGATCATAAATCTATATAACCATCATAATTTAAATTAACACTACAAAATCTAGCTTATCTACTTCAAAATCTTTCCTATTTACTATATTCATAAACATTTTTTCGGCAAAATCTAAATTATGACTCAATAAACACAGTTTTAACTAAAGTAATAAAAAATCTACTGGACCAATTTTAAAAATATTTCTTTTGGATTTCTTTTGGAAAAGTACATTATCAGCGAGTAATATAAGATTTATTTTAATCCCGTAGTTCCACGTGGAGATCTGCGTATGACATAAGTAATTGTATAAGACTTTATAGCAGATAATTATGTTAGAAGAAAAAAAAGTAGATAGGTTATACGCGAATCGCAAGTGGCACGTTAAAACTATGCTAATTAGCAAACCTAAGCTCAGCCGCCACACTGTCATCGTGCCTTTTACAACGGCGCTGAAATATTTTTTGTGTGCCAGTTGTAAACATCGAATGTTGTTTATGTAACCTATCTACCTCTTTTTTCTTCTAACATCATTGATAGCATAAGTTTTTCCTCTACCAGACAACTAGAGAAAAGCAGAAGTAAATAGAAGATTGGATAGCAAAAACTTAACATAGTTTAATTATAAATTACAATTTTTTTTTAAAGTATCGTCCACGTGACTTTGTGTATTCTGTACTGTGGTTGCCACCGTATTATGGTTACCAACTATCTATAGGTAAGTACTATATATATATATAAAGAGGAAAGATTTGTTTGTCTGTTTGTGTGTAATGAATAGGTTCCGAAACTACTGAAATTCTTACACTGTTAGGAAGCTACACTATCCCCGAGTGGTCTAAAGGATATACATAATATATTTTCTAAAATATTAGGGATCCTTCATAAAACTCCAATAATAGGATGTACCTAAAATATTGTTTACTTCGCGTGCGCTGCAAAAACTATTGATGATAGAATAACTTGACGGCCTCCGTGGCGCAGTGGTATGCGCAGTGGACTTACAAGACGGAGGTCCTGGGTTCGATCCCCGGCTGGACCGATTGAGGTTTTCTTAATTGGGCCAGGTCTGGCTGGTGGGAGGCTTTAGCCGTGGCTAGTTACCACCCTAACGACAAAGACATACCGCCAAGCGATTTAGCGTTCCGGTACGATGTCGTGTAGAAACCGAAAGAGGTGTGGATTTTCATCCTCCGCCTCACAAGTTAGCTCGCTTCCATCTTAGATTGCATCATCACTTACCATCAGGTGAGATTGTAGTCAAGGGCTAACTTGTAAAGAATAAAAAAAAAAAGAAAAAAGTTTCGCGACAGCATAATTATGTCCTTTTATAGTCATGACACAATAGTTAGTAATTAATGAAAATGCCGCCATTAGAAAAAGCTCTTTATTTGTATCTTGGTATTACCTATTCAAAATAAAATACTTTAAATTCAAGACTGCTTCGATACCTTTATTTAACTTTTTGAATAAGGAATAGGGCAGGGTAAGAGAGAGTATATTATGGTAGGGAAGAAGTGTACATAAGTCAAAGCGAAGCTTGACCAGTTCCGCTAATAATTATGTAATAAAATAGAAATGCTGTTTGTTCTTAGGGAAGCTATACTTGGAAATTTGAGAATAGAGAGAGAGAGTGTGTGTGTATCAAAACCGTCATTCTTTTGAAATCGGTGGAGGTAATATATCGTACTCAGCGCAGGCGCGGGAACCATCACAAGGAATAAATTGTATAAATATTTATCAGCACGCATTATGCCACCGCAGCACCGCCTGGCGTCTAGAGGCAAAACGACAACGACACAAATACAACATTCTGGAGCGACATAATTGTTTTTGCAGATCCCCGAAATCTTATCGTCGGACCTGCACACCGCGAGTGCCAGTTTTGAGAGCGAATGATTTATTCAGCCGATTCGATGTTCTACTTTTTCGATGATTCCCTGTCAATAAAGGATGTTTTATATACCCCAGAACGGAGTAAAGTAGGTGAGAGTTCCCGATAACTTATTGTTATTCCATTTCGGTACGCTCCGTTCAAGACTGCAGCCAGTTCAGAGTGGATTCTCCTCTGGCGAGTAACTAATAAAACGTTTTTGCTCCTGCACATTTACTAACGTGATTGAGCGAATGAATGTAAATGGTGTCTCCCAGACCCGGCCCACGGTCGCACGCACAAATTGTGGAGGTATCCACAGAATCCAGAACGCCATTTGTAAACTTGAACCAATTAGACTATATTTGGTCTTTCAAAAAAGAACAGACGCATGTAATCAGTGTGTGAACTGAATTCGTATGACCGAAGTAAATAATTTCAATCGATCTTGATAAGTTGATAAGTCATTTAAGGCGGAGCATTGCTCATTATATTGTAATCAAATTTTAGTAAAAAGTGTTAATTAATTATTATAAAGTAGGTACACGCCGAGGCTTTTAACTCCGATTGCAATTATAAGACGTGTCACGAAAAAATACTTTTAATGTAAGTATTTATCTACACCCAATATAAGATCTTTGTCGACACCATCATGGTATATAGATACAATTCTTACTACTTTACTACTGAAGTACGGAACTCAACGCACGTCTATCGATAGGATGGGTCGAGCAGACAAGGGAAAAGGAAATAGAAATGACATGTCGGATGTCAGTCATCTGTCATGAAGATCGAGAAAATCTTGAAAGGCCACAAAAAAATCTGTCGTTCATCGATTGGAATTATTTGCATTACTTCAAGTACCGCAGAGTTTCTGAACACGATCCTCGTTGTAACAATTCACCAACAGTCCGCGAATCGGCCGAACATGAAGCATTGTCAGCGGAGTCGCAATAAATCAACGCGTTGCTCTATCCGTCCGTCGTGTCGCTTCGGTCGCAGGCGCCCTGCTGCTTAACCGCACAAATTTACGAGCACCTCTGAACATTACCCCGGCCCTGCACCGCGAGATGCCGATCAATTCCACCGCGTTATTTCAACAAAATATCGTGATTTATACAAAACTGCACGACTGACATCGACATTCGAACTCATGCTTTGCTTATCAGCTGCATGCACATCCTTATGCTCAAAATATGCTTTATTCAAGTAGGCATTTACAAACCCTTTTGAATCGTCAAATGTCTCTTGTATACTACGCCTCCGTGATTATAATTCAGCAGAGTCCGCTTATTATTGTAACGCATATGTGACAGACTTCCAGTTTTTGCATGAACCGATTGCCATCTGACTTCCGTAACCCGTTAATGATGAACCAGTCGGACAGGCTTAGAATAATTTCCATGTAACGTTTACGATGATTATCGGATAATAACCGAGACCGACGGCTTAACGCGCTCTCCGAGGCTCGGAGAAATATACTTGCCATTTTTGTACCATCAATAGACTGGTCAATCTAGACCAAAAAAATGTGAGTGAAGTTACATAAAATCCCAACAAGCTGAAAATCAGTAAAATTATATTAATTAATATCTCAGAAACGTTGGCTCGTAATAAAAAAGTATTGATACATTTTTTATGATCTACAATTTTTGTCTGAAGTACTTACCGTTTTGCTAAAAATCGCGAAAAAACTCATTTTTTTGACCTTGATTAGAGTTTTTTCCATAAATGGAAATGAGGGGGAACTTTTAAACATTGTTAATAATTATGTTTTGAACAATTTTACTGATTTTCAGCTGGTTGGGATTTTATGCACCTTCGAATGTCTAAATTGACCGGACTACAAACTGTGTTTTTTTAATTATAGAACACCATAATATATAATTTGTACTTAAAATTTAACAAATATTGGATTATATAACCTATTGCAAAAAGAAACTGATACAAGAAAGATCTCTAATTTCATCAGATTTGATCTTTACGATGTGGCGATATACGAAATCGTTCAGACAGCGTACAGTCACAGCAAGAATGTGAGAATGTTCACAATAAGCATCCAAAACCGAAGATTTCACGACGGCGGACACGAATAAATATTTCTTTTATTCCAATTTGTCAGCTAAGCCACTCTCCGCGGCGACTTATCTCCGTATTCCACGGTAAGCTCCCGCCAAAACAATACGGCAGTATCGTTAAAAAACGTGCCCGAATACAGCATTTATCATCATTGATTAAATACCATTGTTTTGTATCGGCCGGAGTCGGGAACTCCGCGTCTCTTCGTCCTTTTGCGTCCAGCGTCTTGCAATATGGCTGCCCGGAGACAATAAGTCTGTTAAATTGGCCTCCCCTATATAATGCTTGTTTGTGTATTTATTCCCGTGCAGGACGCGTGTTCGCTTGGTCGCCTTCGTCTTGTAAATTCCTTTGTCGACGAAAATTTGTTTTGGAGTGGGAGTATTAATTCTTTATAACATAGATTTTTTACATACTTTCAAAGGAGACCGAGCATTTTTCATGCATAGGCCCAGATTCGGTGAATGAGTCGCTCAAATTAGAGTCATTTTATTAAACGCAAGCTTTTAGGAAAGTCTTATTAAGTATAGTTTTAATGACTATATAAATGATAAAAAAGCTTAGTGTTAAACTGCATTATACGACTGTTTTTAGTTCTATTAGATAAGTTTGTAAAATGGTAGTAAACAAAAAAAAAAACCTTGGCTGAGTTTGTTGTGGACTCTTCTCGGACCACGGCGGTTTGGATCCCTTGTAACTTTAATTTTAAGTTTTCGATTATTATTACCACAATTAGATGAATTTAAATTATTATTAACTAACTTTACATTTGTGCTTGTAAATTAGGGCTAATTTAAATAAATGAATTTTAAACTTGAATTTGATATAGATATAATAATATCAGTTAAAGACATTACTTGACTACTTTATAAAATTCACTATTTTAACAAAAACACACATTTATAAAAAAATATTACCACTGTGATTTGTATTTATTAATGGTAATTTAGATTTGTTAAAAAGGATTTTTCGTAATTTTTTTAATCTACTTGTTCCAAAATGGTCGGTCCTATACATTAATGACTTCTTTTGTTTCTGAATTTTGGCTCTATTTACGTAAACTTCGTCAGACTTTTCCGACCGTTGCTACGGTGTTGAACTCGTAAGTGCAATAACCTTGTTTAAGTCTCAATGTATTTAACTTTATCTGATCGTACCTAAGTCTAAGTACAGTGCATTGAAATAAAACGCAACAGCACGTACAGTAATATCTAGATTGAAAAATGAATAGGCAGCGTTCTTAAAACTGGGCATTATTTCGAGAACAGACCGTACGTGGCGAGTACGTGACGACTCCGTGGTGCGGTGTACTTCAAACGCACGTGGGTTTAGTGTTTTTGAAGATTCCATCTTTGTACAGCGTGTTGTCCTTACTGATTAGGGGTAGAGTCGGGTAGGGTTATGTTTTACGATCTATGACAGTTGTAGCTGTACAATTTGCCAACGATCATCATTATCATCGATTATTATCTGTATCTCAATAGCTCAACGGTAAGAGCGGTCGAACTCATCACCGAGGGGTGGTGGTTCGATCCTCACCCCATTGGTCTATTGTTGTACTCACTCCTAACAGTCTTTCCCGACTATTTGGAGGGGAATGAGAATATTGATCATAATATTTAAAAGATATGGCAAAATTGGAAGGTGATACTGTTAAATTGACGACCATCATCAGATATTATTGACATCGACCAGGAACGACTAGAAGCTAGCAGCTTTCTTAGAATAAGGAAAAGCTCAGAATCCTGTCCTAGTAGTACCCACCCAGGCACTGATAGGCTGTAGCCCAGGGCGGCAGAATTTAGGAGGCAGAAAATATGACCCAAAAAACTTTCTCTTCTACAGAAATGAAGAAAATGTAACGATAATTTTAATATTGTAACGAAGTTGCCATGGAAACGAGCGATGTCCCATCGCTGTAACTTTCCAGAATGCAATGGCACGTCCAGGTAGACCGGTAACAAATAATATAACCGAAGAATAATATCGCCAAGTGATTTAGCATTCCCATAATATACCTTTCAGATAGTAGTCATGGATATAACTTAAGTACCTAAGTAGGTAAGTAAGATATGTTAAACAAAATCGGTACGTAGTTGACTAGTGGTAAAACTTGTTAAGTATAAAAACATATACCATACATGCCTGTTCTTAAATATGGTAGTTACTTCAGTGATGAATGAACACAAAACCTAATGAAAATTTTATGTATATATCACATAAATAAAACATTATCAAACAAGCGAGAGGACCGCAAGATAGGTATCCGGATTAGAGGTTAATTGCAAATAATATCCATAACATTGCTTTAATTAGTCATTAAGTATATGAAGTCACGGCAAGAAGCATTGTCGACATTCATTCAAGTATGTAGCCGGTAGAGTTTCAGACGCACCGAGCAAAACCTGCGTCTCGAGCCCTTCACATTAATAAGAGCGATGTCAAAATAAGAAAATATGACATAAATTATAACGAAATTCGGCACCGGTTTAGTTATTAAAATACTAATGACCGTCATAACATGGTTCCAATTAGGAGTTCATCGCTCATTATAAATTTAATAAATTAATTACCAAATATTGTATTTATTAACGACATATGAACAGCAGAAGCGACGCGAACACCGGTCGCATAGCAAAAAAGAGAACTGTTGCAATAAAAATGTATCTACAGAAGTAAAAACATAGCCGCGGAAAAAGTCGGAACCCGCTCATGCGTTGTATGAACATGGTTAATTAATTTATTAATTATCATCAATTAATCGTAATACGGCGGCGCAAAGGGCCCCTTAGTCGCGCATCAATAGAGTTTCCGATGAAAAGTTTTTTGACGAGCACAAAGTCTGACGTTTACGTATTATTAGAATGTGATTGTTACGTAGTAGCGGGCATAAACGTTTGAAAGTAGTTTATTACACACGATCGGTTATTGCAGAAAAAGCATCTGCGACCGAGACGGCGAACAGCACGCGGGCATTCGTTTGATTTCTTGTTGCGTAATTCTGGAAACAATCATACGCGGTGGGATCACCGGCAGACCGGTACAACTTTCTTATGTAAATTTAGAATATTTGCCGATGATGCTTCGTCTCTGGATGCGTAGCGGACATTGATAAATAAACAGCTGTCAATAGGCTGTCCGAGCGGCGGCGAAATTCGAAAATGGTTCGTATTCATTAATAACCGGAATGGATAGTGTGTCGCGAGCGAGATGCTGCGATACGCTACCTGTGTTCGTGATTAGCCCGAGCCTGCGCGGACCGGTCCTTGCCTCCGGAAAAAATAATAGAATACCTACATACCTATTCTATTTTTAAATTATTACCGACGTTCTCTGAATCCACATCTTGCTATTTGTCTTACTTTAATTCCACACACACTACAAAAAACAAGTTTTTCCTAAAATTAAGTAAAATCTTCAAATGAAAAAGAAATTTTTTTTTTTCATACCCGAACAACATTGACCTACTATATAAATATAACTATTATAAAATATTCTGTGATACTGCCAGTCGTATCTCTTCAGTAAAAAAACAAATTAATATCAAAATATTTTTGTGACAGCCTCGCCTATCCAGAAAATTTCTTATTCTCATAAAAGTACATATTTTAAAACTAGGAGCAAAGTAACTAGTAGATACTAATTACAAGATTCAATTAAGCTACTAATATTGAACGGGAATACCTACTACAAATAGGTAAATTCTTGAACAACATTAGCATAAATAAACCAACTTAAGTACACACTGAGCAGGTACATTGTGAATATACTTGGAATAGTGCGTATGATACTGGTAAATTAAATAACCGGTAATCCTTACTAATTTCTTAATGCAATAGAGAGTTTGTTTGTTTGTTTCGCCTTTACGCTATACCTACTTTATTATCAGATTAGCATGACTTATAATAAGATTTAATTTAATAGGATTTCAAAGACTAGAGACTAGAGATAAGTACCAACACATTGTCAGGGGCTCAACAGATACGTGTCCAGATAAATATATACCGACCTGAAATAGATCAACAGACAAATAGATACCTGTCATCTAGAAAAAAAATTTCGAAGAAATTAAGAAAAAATCTACATTCGCTTGAAGCTGCGGACAATAGTTTATTTATAAATTCCTCGGTGAATATTTCTATATAATTAATTATATATTCGTATCAACAAAATATGAAGAACACCACGCATGCATATTTATAAAAGTATTTTAAGCGATTTGCAAAGACTTACATAAGCTTGAACTTTTTATACTCTATTATTACAATCTGTCATATCTCTACACATTTCTCGGCATTACATTTTACTTTAAAACCAAAGTCAAATAAAAAAAAAACACAATTCAAGACTAAGTATAGGTATGTAATGGTGATTCTCGTCAAAAGCACAGAATACATATTATGTACAAGAAAGTTTATTTCAGTAGCTGTTGTACTCGTATCAAAAACGCTTGGCTTTTGTATAACTGGCCATTGTGAATATATCCCGAATTAACATTTCGACCGTAACATATACGTTCTTTAAAAATAGCCCCAGTAGTGCAATTTAAGCAGCATAGAAGTAAAACGCAGCACTATTACTAAAAGCATGCGGTTGCCGGCCGCTGCGGGACGTCAAACAAGGTCACAGTTTTATTATATTTTTATAGACGATTAGCATAAACTTTTGCCAGACGTACGTACCATTAAGTTTTATTGTGGTATTTTATGTTAAGCGTTGTTAATATTGGCAGTTTCTTCCTCTTTAATATCTGAGACTATCAAAGGTCGGGTACACATGAGCGGTGCGACACGCAGCGTAATAAAAGATCTCTTAGCCTCTTCATGTTATTTTTTTCATAATTTCTGTATAAAATACCAATGGTATTATATTGCTTATAATGTACGGCTGCAATTCTATATTGAGTTGTTCCCTATCATTGTTTTTAATTAAAACATGGTAGGTTAACAATATTATTAAAGATTAACTTTTTAATGTTAAGTAACTTGCAAAAGCAAATGAGCTGTGATATGACCTCTGCCTCCGATTCCGGAGGGTGTGGTTTTGAATCCAGTCCGGGGCATGCACCGCCAACTTTTCAGTTGTGTGCATTTTAAGAAATTAAATATCACATAATATATCAAACGGTGAAGGATAATATCGTGAGGAAACCTGCATAACAGAGAATTTTCAAATTCTCTACGTGTTTTAAGACTGCCAATCCGCATTGGGCCAGCGTGGTGGACTATTGGCCTAACCCCTCTCATTCTGAGAGGAGACTCGAGCTCAGCAGTGAGCCGAATGTGGGTTGATGATGTATGATATGTAAATAAGGATCTGGTTAAATAATTGGCTTAACTAAAATATTTTTCTTAAAGAAAATTTTTTTTTTATCAATATTCTAGGGATAAATGTCCGCCGGTGTACCAAATCGGCGAAGTAACATTTGCAGCAGCTTATTTTTCTCTGCTACCA
Organism: Bicyclus anynana; assembly: GCF_947172395.1. Lineage (NCBI taxonomy): Eukaryota > Metazoa > Arthropoda > Insecta > Lepidoptera > Nymphalidae > Bicyclus > Bicyclus anynana. Next base: position 5,195,122 of record NC_069089.1, on the reverse strand, counting down.
ACAAGCTCAACTAACAAGAAAATGAAAAAATAAACCAATCATAAGTTTTTAAAAATGTCGTAAAACTCAGAAACTCAACGATCTTAGATTGTCCCCGTTGTGGAAAAACTTAAGATGAATTAAAAATGTCCTAAAACGTTGTAGCAAACTTTTTTGATAAAATAATGATTTCATTATTAAAGTAGAATTATCAAGACTTTCTGTAGATAATATAAGTAAATTGCCGGGTGGTTAGTGAAGGCCTAGCCCGGGAATCGGCATTCCCTTTTCAGGTACTTAATGATAACACAAGTACTAGATACAATATAATGGATTTAATAAACTAGCGAATGCGCTTCCTCCTCCTGTAGACCTCCTTAATCTGATCCTGTCGCAAAATCTTTTCTTAGCGGATTTCTACTAACTGCCTCCCTGCCAAATTTTATCTTCGTATCTAAAGCGGTTTTTGATATTTTAAAACCTTTCTCTTTTATAAATGCAAAAAGATGACAAATTAAAATTAAATTAGTTAAAATTTCAACAAACTGACGCATTTAATAATATTGCATATACACAAAGATACTCCATGAGGTTGGTTAATTTTTGTACCTAGCAGTAGCGGATAGGCCCATAATAATCGATAGATGAAGACACACCTCTGTACCTCTATAAATACTGTTAAACAACAATGTGGAAGAAAACTGCGGCTTAACGTATCGCAACGGTTTTGTAATTAATGTGCTCTAACCATAAGAGCTTCAGCGGCGGCGTTTTGTTGACTCATTTATGGGTCGTATACTTGCTTTACTGGGGTCGTTCTAGATAACAGTATTGACGGCTTTTAGATTAGGTTACCGATCAACGTTAAAGCGTCCGTTCTTTCATCAAATTAGCACGCACTTTTTTTGGTGTTTTACTTAATGCTTTAGCTACAAACGATCTATAAAAAGCGTAGTTAAGTTATACACGATCTACAGAGTCTAGAATTATAGAGTCAGCCACTGCCACATTACACTGAATGTTCTGTTTACGCTTTAATATAAGGTGAGTGCCGTTTAACAATACAAAATCCAGTGAATCGCATAGGGTTGAACTATCAAATATTTTCAAATATTGATAAATATTGATAATCTTAGTGTTTCGGCCACATTGCCAGGAGAGAAGGAGATAACTTAGAGAAACTAGTGATCACTGGCATAATGGAAGGAAAAAGACTTCGAGAACGTAGCCCGATGCGTTGGTCAGACCAAATCCGCGCCACTCTCGACACCAAGGTACACGAGGCAAGTCGCGAAAAGCCGAGCCACATGGCGCGACATCGTCAAGAGGTTCACGATCCTCAGTAACTAGGAATACGACACAAGAGGCGAAAAAGGCTTAAAAAGAGTTGCTTGGAGTGTGTGAAATAGGATATGTGTGTAAAGGATTAGGTGACGAATGATAGAAGCAAATAGAAAAGTTTAACTATTTTGCCGACCTCACTTAAGTGGAATAAGGAAAAGAAGATGATGATTAAATCCCTGTTTGGGACGACATCCGAAAGTGACGTCAAGACTGTCGCTTTGATCTCATTGTCTTATGGTCAATGATTTTGCCGTTTAAATTATAACTCCTGCTCTCGAATCCAGCAAATCTGCGTTTGCCCAAAACCCCCGGAAACATGGCAGTCCCATTAATATACTATCCCTGCGACTCGCTTGATGTCGTCAATCCACCTGGTGGGGGGTTGACCAACACTACGCTTTCTAGTACGTAATCACCATTCCAGCACCTTGGGATCCCAACGTGCGTGTAACGGCTCTTCAAACTATCTGCCCCGCCCATTGCCACTTCATCTTAGCGAGACGGTGAGCTATACAGTGATTCGCTGCATGCAGGCGACTCAGGATCGTGATGTTTGGTAGCCCCTAAAATGATGATGAAATATACAATCTGAAGCCACAGTAGTTAAAAAAACCATTACCAATTATCATTTGAGCTCTGTTTTAACGTTTAGACTGCTTATCCAATCGAGTATCGTTTTGAACTATTATGAATTTTGTGATATCACATTGGGCAAACGCCAGTGTGAAGAGGCTGTTACAAATCGTCTAATTGCGCCTTAATACATTGCTACTGTGACTCACAAGAACCAGTAGCTGGTTCACTATCTAACCTATTACTTATCTTTTATCTAAAAACAAACTCTCATCATTTTGTCGATGGTTAATATACTGGCCGGTTAGTTTTTTTTATGTGGGTAGTCGAAAAAGGTCCAGTATCTAAACTTTTAATCTATGGTCGTTACTAGAGGTTAGAATTCGAGGATTCCATAAATACACGGGGATGCCGTGGATGCTTTCAATGATATTATGAGTCTGATTGGATATGATTGATTTTGTTGATAGCGAAGTTGCCTACATACTCTTCTTATGAGAATGTTTGTGTTATGCTACGTTATAGGAAATAAATCATTAAGAAAGTATTTTTTTCTAAGTGCATTGAGCTTTCTCATTGCAGAACTATTACGTAGATATTTTTTGGTATTTTGCTCGTGATAATTATGTAGAATTAAACTAATAATTTTGTAAAAAAAAAACTTTACTTGCGATGAGTTAATATATTATGATTGCAAAGTTTTTGGCAAAAATATTGTTGAAATAGTTTAAGCCGTTTTTCTGGTGGTGGTTGTAACTTTAAGCCCATCAACAAGATGTAAATACCTACAACTTTCTTTACCAAATTGCGGGAGAGGTTGCATCGTAGGTATATTTTAGAAAACTAATATCTAATTAATATCTTTACGAATCTAATTTTATTAGGTATTATCTTCAACTTGATACATGCTACAACTAATTTTAGTAAAGTCAAGTCAGTAATTGAAGATAATAATTATAGAAAATTATCTAGTTTAGTATAAAAACCATGCGTAGACATATAAACTTGTCCTAGGTACAACATGGCATAGATAAATGCATAATAAATTATAGCTCAGCCAGGATTTAAGTCAGACATTTAATGTTCTTCGTACTAATAGGGTAAATGCTTCAAATCAACATAGGTTATTAACACTTTTACGAATAATATGTCCTCCGAGAAATAGACTCGGCACGGTTATGATATTTTCAAACAAGTCAGTGTAGATAATTAGAAATATTTATAAAGGATATTAATGGGCAAATGACAGGGAGCAGCAGGGGGCAACTACCGGCACTGGGGACCCCCTGGCTCGACATCCTGGGATTTGTTTTATTGGACCTTCACTGCGAGGTAAACAAACTATTGTAGTTTATCTTTTTTTATTGTAACTAGTCTTAAAACCGTTAACTGAACAAAATGTATTACGCAACCTATCTTTGTATCATCATCAACCCATATTCGGCTCACTGCTGAGCTCGAGTCTCCTTTCAGAATGAGAGGAGTTAGGCCAATAGTCCACCACGCTGGCCCAATGCGGATTGGCAGACTTCACACACGCAGAGAATTAAGAAAATTCTCTGGTATGCAGTTCTTAAAAATCACACAACTGAAAAGTTGGAGGTGCATGTCCCGGACGGGATTCGAACCCACACCCTCCGGAATCGGAGGCAGAGGTCATATCCACTGGGCTATCACGGCTTTTTACGAGTTACGAGTTAGTTTAGTTTGGTTACGAGTGTTTCATATCACCCGGAATTATTTATTATTATTAGAGCTTTAGCGTTCTATGTTCTGTGCTGTGATAAATACAACCTATTTAATAATAAATGCACTTTTACAATTTTAACAGCCAGAGATCTTGACCTCATTCTCCTGAATGGAGATATGGTGCTTAGACTCACCACTCTTTTCCAATGAGATGCGCTTAGCCGGTATATGCGAATGTTAAATTCATTAACGATCACTATTTATCTGATGGGGCCGACGACTCAAGGTGGTCTCTGAGGCACGGGGGTAAACCACCAACTACACTAACTCCTAACTTCGGGCTGAGAATTTTAGCTGAAAACTTAAAAGAAAGGAAAAATTTTCTCATAGCCCAACCCATGAATCGATCCCAGAACGTTGTGATCCAAAACCATAATATAGGTTAACACCATAATGTATCTTAAGATGAGGTAAAAATAATTTATAAACTGAAATATCCCGCCTGCGTATCAACGAAGATAATATAAATGAAATTAATTTTAGCTGTCGTATTCTAAATTTGAAAAACGTTTGGTACATCGAATACCGCTTCACAATATGCCCAAACTGAATTCTGAAAGAGCAAAAACTTTAATGTGATTTATTGAGTTACACGACGGCAAGAAACGAGAACACCTTCCCAACGGCGGCCAACCCGAGTAGTCCACATAATTACAATTGTTCATTTAAATACAAAGGCTAATTTAATAAGTCCGACTCCAAAATGTCAAAGTCGTTCAAATAAAAAATCACAAAAGGCATAAAGAAGGATGGCGCTCAGACGAACGAACGCCCAGTCCGGTCACACAGTTCAGCTAGCATACAGTTTGGTTGCAACATTTATTTTAAGCTAATAACTTCACTGCGTGTTTGAAATATCAGTATTTTTCACAACAAACATTGAGTAAAACAATTACTTTTCAGCGAACAACTTCACTACATCTTTTAGAAGTGTTTATTTTGCTACAAACACCAAGTTAGTGTAGTTTGCTATAAAAAAAAAAAAAAAAAAAATAAGCGATTTTGTTGTGTGTCTTTAATGTAGTGTACATTTTGTCGAACTGTATGTTTATCATGCTGTGGCGATGTCATGGAAAATGGGACTGTTTATATTTCAAATAAATTGGAAGTCATTTTTTAAAGGGACACTTTTTATATTGTTTGGGTATTGAGAATTACAATGGGTGTACAAGCTGGCTGTTAGGTAACATTTTTAACATCATTATAAGTGAAAAGCAATGACTGATGATGGCGGACCCCGCTCGTTACTACGGAAGGCTTATGGTTACTTCCAAGAACGTTCACGTAGGTGGCTAAGGCTGTAGGATAGTCTTTTTGTAATAGTGCAATATTTATAATGGGACTTCAGTTCGGGATATTAAGTGGGGGCCATTAGTTTTACGGACTTTTGAAAACATGATAGCATTGCGTGTGTTACTAAGTAGACAGATCGCTTAACGCTATGCGATGCTTTTTTTTTTTATTCTATACAAGTTAGCCCTTGACTACAATCTCACCTGATAGTAAGTGATGATGCAGTCTAAAATGGAAGCGGGCTAACTTGTTAGGAGGAGGATGAAAATCCACACCCCTTTCGGTTTCTACACGACATCGTACCGGAACGCTAAATCGCTTGGCGGTACGTCTTTGCCGGTAGGGTGGTAACTAGCCACGGCCGAAGCCTCCCACCAGCCAGACCTGGACAAATTAAGAAAATCTCAATCTACCCAGCCGGGGATCGAACCCAGGACCTCCATTTTGTAAATCCACCGCGCATACTACTGCGCCACGGAGGCTGTCAAAACTAATTACTACTTATACTAAGTCCAGTAAGTAAGTCGGAGTACAGTAGGTACTGTAGGTACCTTGGCCTACAGGAACCTAGGCCTAAGCGACATATGATGATGATGATGATGATGATGATGAATGAGAAGATGGAAGTACCTAAAGGTAAGTTGTGTTTTAATCTTTAAAACATTGCGACGCCAAAATCATTGAACACAACCGAATATGTTAAGAGTTTTTACTACCATACACTCATTATTATCAGCATATAAACTAAACGCCAGACTTACAGCGCCAGGCCTCCCTTCTTACAGCAGAGGAGCTTAATCCATCTATATCATCATAAAACCCATCACGCTCCTACAATGCGGATTGACGGGCTACCATACACTAAATAATGGATCAAATGCACTAAAATGGACCATATGTGAAACCAGCCTAACGTAACCAGTAGCATCTGATAAGTTTTGGAAGCTTCACTTTAAAATCATTAGCAGTATAACCTTATAGGCTACATACTTGTAACGCTATTTAATGATCGGTTTCAACAGCACGACATTTATTTACAAACAAAATCAGTCGGTCGACGGACATAGGTTTTAACAACATTGCTCACCTAAACAAGCGAATAGATGCAATATGACTGTCAATCACATAAATCGTCTACTATCGTTAATGGAAAACCGCAGTCTAAGTATAACATAACATAGTAGTAAGTATAATAAGTATATTACATAGTAGTCTGAAGATAAATTATTAGTACCTACTTACACCTCTAGCTGCGATAGCCAATATTAAAATAAGCTGTGATAAAATTTCCACAAATCTTATTAAACAAGAAACAAATTACAGATTATTTTAATAAAAGTAGATTTATTTTTTACGTCCTATTTTTCGACAAGCCTACACTGCTTTTAACAATAAAAAATATTTGTTGTTACCTAATTAAAATAAAGATACAAATACTACACAACATAATTATACGAGTAAACGTAGAAATGTACAATTGTAGGAAAAACATAAAACTTTATACTTACGAGTACTTAAGTTTCCTTTTTAGCGGTAATTACGTACCTTAATCGTAACAATTTAAAAAGTTTAAATTTTAATTGTCCTTATCCAATTTAAGCATCAAATGTACCTACATTCTATTATGCTACATCAATATTTTATTTTCGTATTCTAGTTAAACGACAAATAATTTGAAGAAGCCTCAATAGCTCAACGGTAAGAGCGGTCGGACTCATCACCGAGGAGTGGTGGTTCGATCCCCGCCCCGTTGGTCTATTGTCGTACCCACTTCTAGCAAAGTCTTTCCCGACTAGTTGGAGGGGAATGGGAATATTGGTCATATTAAAAAAAAAATACGACAAATATTCTTTTATAAAAAAAAAATGTCATTAGCTACGCGGCAATAGTTATCCGAAACACACCTTAACTTTCATATTCTGGGTTGTCGTAGTGGGTACATTCAATCAGCGTCACACATCGAGACTCGATACGAATCAATCGATCTTGGCCACCGAATCGAGCGATTGTGTCGGCTCTCGATAATATTTGGTAATGAGCTACATGATGAATGACTCTGAAGCGATAGCTACGACTTTTCTATCTATTATTTATGTTTCCACCAATTACTTTGTTGGTTCATACTAAGTCATTACTACGGTCTCGCATTTGACTGCCGTACCTACGGTAGGTCGGTATACTGAATTTTTAATAAACTGTACTACGTAGGCACAGATTAATCAATAATAGGCAGATGGAGCGCACAGAACACGACGGTGTCGGACCCGTAGTGTCACAAATACAAAATTCAAAAACGTATACATTCTCGAGTCAGTATGACATGAAGCGTCGCATCAGTAATTTTATTTAAATCTAAATAAGTGAATAAATCTACTCGTTACTAAATAAAAAGAAATAAATAAAATTAAAACCCAAGTTTTTGAGTTATCTTAAGATAACGCCCGCCCTTAAAGCAACTATGACATAACAATTGACAGCAAGCATCAAAACGACTACTGCGTTGAAAACGTCATCAATCCGTCATTATTAACCACATTAGTGTTGCATTTTTTGGAAGAGAATAAATATTATTTCGAAAGAATTAAAGTAAATTCGTATATTTGTATAATCTAAAATAATTAATCATTATATTTTCTTTTATTTTCGCCAGGGTACAATGACTGATCCCAGGCTCAATACAATTTTGGACCATCTCCTTTCAATTTGAAAGCTCTGAACCCTTTTTTATTCGCGTTTTACACGAGTATCTACTTCGTTTCCGTCGGTTTCGACCACTGCCATCTGGTTGAGTTATCTTTGAACTAATCTTATATCCGATGGGATATAAGATTAGTTTCCAACTTCCAGTTCGCCACTTGATCCTTATTTTAAATGCTAAAATATACTACCCAATGAATGCAAAATCACTGGTAGCTACCTAAAAAAAGGCTCATAATAATTAATCAGTAGCACTAAGATCGTATCAAAAGTACCGGGCCATTCTATATTTTGAGTGTACCTTTAAATACTCGATTGCTATGACAGTCACAGTGTTGAACAATATATCCCGCGTGCAGGAAATATAAGCCTATAATAGACTGGCTTGCCAGCATGCCATAGATACATGTACAATTGTACAGGCAAGCTGGCATGCCACTGGCAGTCAAGCGTTTATATACTCTCTAACGAAGACTAAACAAAACGTCTAATATGTAAGTAGTACCTACTTAACTTACTTGGCCTAACCCCTCTCATTATGAGAGGAGACTCGAGCTCATCAATGAGCTGAATATGGGTTGATAACGAACGAACGAACGAACCTACTTATAATAATAGCTGTTTTGAATAAACGCGAGACTGTAAAAACCTTGTGGATAAAGATCTTCTTACAAGCATAAAATTAACTTTAAATTTTATATCATTTATTTATTTAACATTATTTGACATTCATTAGTCAAATAATATAATATTCTTTATATGATTTAGATTCTAGTATCAAAACATTAAATATGTACAGTGTACACAAGCTAGTAGTTTGAACATGGAATCTCCCTGCATGCTTCTGGTCAAGCTCCAATCAGATAGATCACACACAGGATTTTCATCAAGTTAATCTCTATGCTGAACAAATTATTTACATGCTTTGAACTCTAGCATCAAAACATTAAATATGTACACAAGCTAGTAGTTTGAACAAGAATCACCCGGCATGCTTCTGGTCAAGCTCCTATCAGCCAGACCTGGACCAATTATGAAAACCTCAATCGTGCCGTGGATCGAACCCAAGAACTCTGTCTTTTAAATCCACCGCGTATTCCACTGCGCCACGGAGGCCGTCAAAAACACTCATGGTATCACTCGACGCGTGGTAGTTTGAGCATGCTTCTGTGCCAGCTACTATCATGTACACGAGCTTTAAACAATGTAGCCTCTATGCTATACACACGGATAACTGATGTCCGACATTAATCCTAATGTACCGATCTACTGGCTAAACGTCGCTTAATCTAAACAAAAATATTTCAATGCGCCCAATAAAACTATGGAGCAAAGAAAAAAAAGGTGGAATGGTGCACGGTGCTCGTAAGGTATTCGATGAGTATGACTTCTGGGAAGCAATGCCGTCCAATGTCATATCACGACGGGTAGTGATGTACGCGAGTATAAAATATTACATTTGTCGATGTTTAGTTTTAAAATATAATCTTTTTTGAATAATCAAACTTTTTTGTCTCTATTATTATAATTTGTCAAAATTATAAACTGCAATTTAACTGTATAAAGTTAGTATGTAAGATAATACTCCTTAGCGCCAAAGAGGAAATATCTTATTAGCTTAGCACCTTCAAAAAAATATATCATGCAGCGTGAATTCTGCTTTTTCCTAACTAAGTATAAGTATTTAACAACTACACCCAATGTTACATAGATACTGATTAATACAAATAGGTACAGATAAAAGATTTGTTGGAAATATTAAATTTTTAACATAGGTAATAAGTCGTACTAATTCATATTACTTATTTGAAAATCTGTAATCTACTTCTACTTCTTCTTGAGGTTTCTAAAAATAATAAGTAATTTCATAACTTCTTAATCTATTTATTTTTATTTAGATTAATAGATATGGACAATACGTATGTATTTATCGATATCGATATAAAATTCATCGACACGAAAAAACACCCCCGTCACTATACCTGCAGGCGCAGGCGCACGACAGATGATCAGTCATGGCCCAGATGTTGCGATAAGCCAGCGGTAGCTGCTCATTAATCTACCCACTCCCCCCTCCTACCACCAAACACTTCAATAATTAACTGAACATACACGGATTCTACGAATCTCGACCGGTGCCATCCGAATTTCTCCTAGTAACAGATACCCACTTGTCATACCATCCGATCAGATGAAAGTTTAATCTGTACGGGATCATCCTCGGTGGCTTATGTCGACGTATGAACGGGTTATGTAATAAAACTCTTCATCGATAATATTAAAATAATTTATTTTAAGCATCAAACGGACTTGGCAAAGCGAAACTGGTTCCCGGTCTGTAAGAACGCGCGATAGGGCTGACACTATTGTATCCAATTTTGACGAATTAAACAGGGGTAATGTAGTTAATAACTGTAATGTTTTTATGTAATTTCCCTATTTGGTTTGTTCGTTTGACAAATGTTTTTCAACTATTGTTGAAACTCCCGTTGCTTACTTAGATTATCTAATTTTATCATACGCTGACAAAACTTCACCTTTTATAAAATAACCACGAACAAGTTATTAAGAAAATAGAAATACATACACCTGCTATGATTGAAAATCAGATCATGTGGGCATCAAAGATTCTAAGGAAAATACAAATATATAAGCTTGAAAAACATTCATAAATACATAAGATATTCGAAGTACCCAAGTACCCACACCTAATTCAGTTTTTAATGACTAGTTGGAGGGAAATAGGAATATTGGTCATACTATCAAAAAATATGGCAATTTTTTTTTAAAAAAGAAGTCTCCACGTCAGATAGTTTCAGATTTCTCGCGAGAAGTAATTAAATCACTGGATATTTATGGATATGCGAATTTTATAAGGTTTTGCGTTAGGAAATATCTACACTGTGACAACCCTGTCCTATAATAACCCGCACTGATGTTGCGGAGCTTAGCAGCCTACATTGTAGCGCGATTTAAATGCCAAAAGCTGCAATTTCAGAGCAAGAATCATAATAACAGATAGCCCGAGATCGTAGTGGTAAAGTTACATAACCGATCTACTGAAATCGAGTGACAGAACTTTTTTTTATAGAAAGCTAGTGATAGCCAGATATAGGTAGGTACCTCATTTTATGAAGGCTGTAAGTTTGGGCCGTGGTTTTTGAAGGTAGCTGATTTCAAGGGTCCTGTAGGCTAATTCACTCAATTTGACGTATGTTAGTTGACATATTGGATGCAGATGGTATCCCAAGGTGCTGGAATGGCGAACCCGCACCGAAAAGCGCAGTGTTGGTCGACCTCCCACAAGGTGGACTGAGGATATCAGGCGGGTTGCACGGAGTCGCTGGATGCTGGCGGCTCGAGACCGTTGTGTCTACTGGACATAGGCCATTCAAGGGGCCTATGTCCAGCAGTGGGCGTTTATCGACTGATAATTATGATGATGATGAGTTGACATACACTTACGAAATTGAGATTCTGTGTAACAAATGTCATCCGGTGCATACTGACAACTCTTCGTGGAAATCATACAGTAGGTAGATGATAGCTTTTAGTTGATTTGATGTTCATTTTAATAGGTTATTATTATAGATTAAATTAGTTAATACGCTAGCAAATCCTCATTTGTCCATGTCACTGGATGAATATGTAGAATTATAGAACAATCGATGAAGAACTCTTTCTGAAAACATTTCAAAGTCGGTCGAGAGGTAGAAGCTCCATTCCAAACCGATAGCAAAGTCACTACTAACTGACATTTGAATTCCCAGAAATCCATACTAATATTAAAAATGCTAAAGTAAGTCTGTCTGTTAAAATGTATTTCGGTATTATGATAAACGGCACCTTAGAGCAGAACATAGGATACTTTTTATCTCTAAAATAAAAAGATAAAGGGGTTACATAGGGGTTGAAAGTTTGTATGGGAAGTCGTCCAGTTTTAACAGATGTGCATAAATCATTAAAAAAATTACGAAATTTTTAAATTTTTTTTTTATTTATTAAAAAAAAATCTCTCTTGCCTTTTCTTTCTGTGTTCTCTCTTTACTTTTCTTTCTCTCTGTTCACTCTTTACTTTTCTTGCCTTTTCTTTCTCTCTGTACTCTTTTTTTCAAGTTGTCTTCGAGGTTTACATTACATTACATTACATTACATTTTAACGATAGTCAATGCTATCGTAAATAAATGGGGAAGAAAGCTTATACCTACTAATTATTAGCAGACGAAGTCGCCAACGTCCTTTAGTGCTTACTAAAAATCAACTTTATATAGGTTCATGAAACAAAATCAATTGATTTGATTTACTGCTATCTAACCTTCTATGAGTCCAACTCAACGTCCCTAGGTATGAACAATTTTACGAGCGTCGCCGGGATAATGTCTATGTCATGGTTAAGGGTCTCGAGCGCTAATTAAAGGAGTTAACGCACCGCAGGAGGCCGCTGCCGTATTCACCCTTAACTGTTATTTGATATTTAATTCTAAACTGGACGTTTACGATAATTTATTTGCGGGTTTAAGCTTTTTTTCTAATCTAGTGGTCAGTTATATTAATGACCACTAGATTACAAAAAAAACATGGTCGTCCAGTGGCCCAATTTGACCAAAATTAATTTGAATGTTGAGTTCTAAAGATATAATTATACTATTAGTCTTTGATGATAACAGAACCTTAGTACTTTTAAAATCATAAATTAATGTTGCCAAGGTTAAACAGTTAACTTGCCTATATTTTCAAAACAAAGATTATACTTTCAGTGCCTACATTTAATAAAAGATAAATATTACCTGGAAGACAGATGAAGAGATGGGAAGATGATTTTAAGAAAATAGGAGGACCAGAATGGATGCGATTAGCAAAAGACAGAAATACGTGGAAAATATTAGAGGAGGCCTTTGTCTGTACAAGACAAGCTGTTTGAAAGGGAGATCAATCGGATCGGATAGAAAATTACTATTTTAGCTAGTTGTTAACCCTACATTTTATTAACATTGTTAGCAAGTAACTACTTGTATGTAATGATAAAAAAACAGCAATAAAGGCTTATTTTATTTTATTTATTTTATTTAAATATTACCTACGTTTTTTTATAAATTTTATTATTTTTTGCAAGATTGAAAAATATGTTGGTCATTGAATTTGTTATAAATTATGAAGAAGAAAAAAAAAATACTTTGTTGCACACAAAAATACAATTATAAAAAAGATAATTTAAACTTAGCATGCAAAGGCGGCATAAGTAATCTCTACCAGGCAACCCCTGACGAGAGAACTTGCGAAGAAAGAGCGGGAAGGTGCGACAGGTATTATGATTATAATGATATATTTTTTACTATTAAAACAAAGTACTGGAAGCCGATTTTCATTTTTCTGAGCAAACCGTCCACACCTTAATGCAAAAGTGAACAACAACCTTCCTCTGGTCATGTAGACCCCTCACACCTTTTATTTTAAATCAGAATGAAATTAGTTTTAATTTTTAATAAAATCAATAACTAAGTAGCAAGTCGGAGGTCAATTTAGAACTTCAGAAACAGAGAGACTACTAGAAGAGTATAGAATCGATAGGTATGGCTAGTATATACTATATGTTTTCTGTAGTATGGGTAAATTAGCAGGTTATTTGTGCAGAAAATGCAAAATACATGTTTTTTTTTTATGTTATTTAGAGAAATAAAGGTAGGTACGTTACATACCTACACATACAGTTCAAAAACATTTCCTTTTCTGGAGTTGGTTAAAAATGACAAGAAAATATCTTCACGATTTAGTGATTAACCCGACAAGGAATGTCCATCTAGCATGTTTTACGACTTCCTACGTCAAGAAATATTTCTTTCAGACAACATCAATTCCCGAGGCACGGGCAGGTCACGACTGCCACTCAGGGGCTCCAGCATCCACCTCATTTAATTTAGACAGTTTACCGTTTTCAGCGTCTCGTGTGTTAGGTCACGATCGCACTGGCGACAAGACTTGCGTCAAAATGATTTTTGCATTTGGTTGTGATAGTCAGATGGACATGTTTGCGAAGGAATGTCAACTAAGTAGAAACATACTCATGAATATCATCATAGTGATTGGTAATCAACGATTATTTCTACGTGTTTCGATGCCATACGCCTCCATAACGTCTTAACATAGCGTTAATACGTTAATTGCCGTGCTAACGTTCCTTTAATGTTCACAATGACGTTTATCCTTTTACGAAAATATACTATAATATAAATATAGGTTATTATCCTCAACATCTGATAGGTGTTCGTTAATGAATTTAACGTTAAGTATTATCTTAATCCCGCAAACCCGCAATGGAGCAGCGTAATGGGTCTTAGCTCCATATCCCCTCTCCTATTAGGAGGAAGGACTGATCCTGTAGTAGGCAGATAAAATATGCTGATAATGATTATGATACCTACACACACAACACATATAATATACAGAATACAACTACAAATGTACAAACGAAACCGTTGTTTATTTTACATATAGGTAAAGGTGTACACCTTAACCTTACCTAAACAGACTGACATCTATAGCGCGGCCTAACCTAAGTATAAGACAAAAAGTGGTTAAAGAGTGGTTAAATTTCGTTACTCTGCTCTAGTACTTATGTGTAAGTAGTATGGTATTATACTCGTACATACGAAGCTTCTTGGAAATCGTAAAGTCTCTGTGGACGCAGGTTGCAAGGATCTCGAAGATAGCACTCAGCTTTCTACGTAATGACGCCTACTCATTTTTGTAATTTTTTTATCGCCGACTGGTTGGTGATCTCCTTGATGCCCTCATGATGTTGTCTTAAGATGGAGCGCATTTGATCTGAGCTTTTAAGGTTTAGACTGCATATTGTGCTCCTACCTAAATAATAGGTACCTAGGTGGTTTTTTGTATTTTTAAGGGCCTTCAAAAAAGAGGTGTATTAAATAGCACATTGGAGTAATGTAGTAAATCCAAGCTCTGCCTCCCTATAATAAAATCCCCTCTCCTGTAATATGGAGAGACTTGGTCAGTTGATCTGTTAAATTAGGAACTGATAACTTATCATAGCCTGGATAACATGTACTCTATAGTACAATTTTTTTTCTCCGTCTCCTATAAAAATGGATGAGGTGTCATTTGATTCGAAATTAAAAAATTTAAGTAAAAAAATAAAAAAAGGGGTTCGGTTTTTGACTTAAAACTCAAAAAGAAAAAATGTTTATTGAAACCGGGATTAGTGTAATATTTTTAAAAAAATATTTCTGCCATTATGTTTCACAAACTTACAATTTACAATTATTTTTCACAAATATACATTTATTTCACAAAGTTAAATAAATATTTATTTAAACTTCTAAAGGTTACAATTTTTGTTAGGAAATTTCCTGTTCTTTTGAATCTTATCTCATCAATTTCCTGTTCTTTTGAATCTTATCCTAACAAATTGGAAATATTTTAAATAGTTTTTGAGTTATAAGTCAAAAACCGAGCCACTTTTTTATACCTTTTGCAATTTTTGCGAGCGGACCTCCAATTTTTTCAAAAACTAACTACATTCAATTTCGATTCGAATGACACCTCGACCATTTTTATAGGAGACGGAGAAAAAAATTGTACTACAGAGCACATGTCAACCGGGCTATTATCACGTGATTTTCAAATGATGTGAAATAGTGATGAAGTAGGTTCCTGACTTCCTGCCTGCGTATTATTTTCGCAATCTGAAAATACTGTACCCACCTTTGTTTTTAATAATTATTTTTATTGCTAAAATTACCTAAAAATTTAGTGTGACTTCTGTACAATATCGTCAATCAATCAATCAATTTATTTCTTTGCAGATACATGCATTATTTATACAGGTGGTCGGTAGATGTAGATGGTAAATGTATCTTGCCAATTAGGCATGCAAATTATTTATTAAGTATTTAATGATTCAAATGACAATTTCACCATTTAAATTTTACATCTTTACAATTAAAATATGTATGAAAATAACAAAAATATCAACCTAAATACTCATTTACACTGTAGAATGCCTGTTGAGTTAGGTATTTATATAAATTATTTTTTAAAGCAATTTATATTCTTTTCTTTCGTAATTTCTTTTGGTAACTTATTATAAATTCTTACTGCCGCAATGAATAAACTATTAGGTATGGTACAGAGTACTTTTATGTTGTTCGCATCTAAATTTATCATTGTCGCGTTTATTTTCATAAGGTATAAATATTTTTTTGTTATTAACTACAAACATGACTACTACTCGTATATAGTAGTAGGTACTTATCCTACCAATATCCTACACGAAGAAATAAATCAACAAAGTCGGAGCAGAGACTCTACGACGGAACGCCACTGTGTCATCTCATTAAGAAAATCCTTTGTAATTGGAACCGCTTTTATTTACTGACAATCACGTAACCAAGCATACCTACGTTGAGTTTAATTGTAACATTTAGATATCTCTGTAGTAGATTATTTATTCCTTACCTAATTTATATTTAACTTGAAAAATAACAGGTATTGTAATATTTTGTGGTACCTACTACCTACTGCTACCTGAGCCGTGATAGCCCAGTGGATATGCCCTTGATTCGAATGAGGGTGAGGGTTCGAATCCGGTCCGGGGCATGCACCGTCAACTTTTCAGTTTTGTAAATTTGAGTAAATTAAATATCACGTGTCTCAAACGGTGAAGGAAAAACATCGTGATAAAACCTGCATACCTGAGAATTTTCTTAATTCCCAAGGTGTATGAAGTCTGCCAAGTGAAAAGACGGTTTCTGTGGTTTCGTTGACGTGTAATTTTTCCTAAATTCCAACTTGCGAGTACCTATAGCTACAATTAATCATTAGGTATATTCTACTTTCTATCATCAGGCATAATTATTATAGACAAGCGCAGAAACAGCCTGTGCCAAAATGGAGACAGAGTAAGTAAAACCTACCCACTATTGACACCGTCTGCCCATGTTAACTTACAGAAGAGGTAAAGTTTAGTTTTTTTTTTAAATTAAACTACAATAAACTATTCAATGGGGTTTCAAGAAAACTAATATCCTTAAGGTTAAATGGAATGGGACTCAAGTGGTATAAGTAAGGATGAATGCAGTGCAATGCAGTGTTGAATAGACAGCTTATTAATATCATGCGTCGGTCAAAAGTTAATCGGGTTTAAGTCGCTCGCATCGCCCACGAAGATCCATCACACTCGTCATTATTCACACACAAATTATGTAATTTCAATAAATGGAACTTATTGAATAGTGATGAGCGTCGGTAGGCCGCCGCGGCACCCCTGGAGCGAGCCCCATCACCACTACGCATTTACAAAACACAAACATCGCAATCTTACAATACGGACAACATCCATTACTCGTTCACTACCGACTCCTAAAAATACATTGTAAACAACGAGCAATGTAAACGTATTTTGCGCATAAATTTGAACACTTTTAGTAGTAAGAGGCAATCTCCAATAAGCACTTAGATCCTCATTGTCTAAAATAAATGTATTTTGTTTGAATAAATCGAGCTCTCGGATGGAGGTCGCGACGGGTGTTAATGAATCTTATCGTAATGATGGGTACCTACTGAGTATGGTAGTTAGACAATTTGTACTGAAGGTTATCAACGAGGTAGAGGAGTAGAATCCTTAACTCTGTCTGACTAAGGCTAAGGCTATTGGAACTCAGGTAATCAGATATACATACATTGCAAGTGAGCAATTTAAAAGAGAGTGCAGGGATCAATTCTAACATCGTAGAGAGTGGAATAATCGCAGAGCATTTGATATTGCGAATTTGAAAGCTATTGTTTTGCTCTATAGTAGGTAATATTTTAATGTCTTAATGTAAGATTTATAAGATTTCAAATGTTCGTACAACAATCGCAAGGTGAAACCTTGGCTGTGGCAACAGTCTGTGAATTGTAAGTGAATGTAAGCACGCATTGCACACAGATAGGCTCTCGGGTACGTACCTGTTCGTACCTTTGTAGATAATTTATCATTACCCTAAAGAAAGGTACAATAATAGAGCGCTAAGTGGACTCGCCACACGTCCGTAATTGATTTATAGGCAAATATTAAATCTGTTCTCACCAGCGAGTGAGTAATGACCGCGCGAGACGCTGCCAGAGGTTTTGTTGGACACTCGGCCCCGTGTGATTGACAGTGCATTTGGTATTTGAATAATGAGCAACGAAAAATTAATAAAAAAAATAAATGCAAATCGAGAGGATGTTTTCAAATGAATTTACCCCCGAATCGATCATCTGTGTAGGGTGAATGTAAGACGTCAACGAAACGTCCAAACGGAACACCGTCACACTTATCAAAACAATACAAAACGCGGGATGTTGTCGATAATGATCGCGGGCACGACGAGTCTCTAACTCCATTTTTTGTGGGTTGACATCGCGCTAATAATACTCATGAGAAAAATGTGCGCCGGACCCCCGTCATCCTCCTTTTGTTTTTAATTTCTACCTCAGTGGCACCGATTTAATTGGGCTCAACTCGAGCGCGCGCACCTTCGTATTTCACCTCGGCTCGCTTCATTTGAATATTTAAAGCATTTCGGGTTCCCGTCGCATTATTTTTGTTTATTTACACAAATACAATATTATATATTTATTTCAGGGCCGTCGTCATTTATTAGATGACGTGACTTACCGATGTCGCGTCCTTCCCAGTATCGGCATAGTTAACGCGGCGCGGCGGCGGACGCTCGCGTTCCATTTAAGAGTTTGAGGTTGTTTGTTTGAGTTTTCTTTTTGTCTGTACGCGTGTGGCGAGTTCTGCTCTTCGTTGTTTTCTCGCCAGCCCTTATCTCCGACAAGATTGCTCGTTTATAAATGAAGTTATATCGTCCCAATTGAACACAAGGCTACGGAGGCGAGGCGAATTTTTAATTAGTTTCCGAAGATATAGGATTTTAAGAAGGCACGCGGGAGCCGTGTTGAGTGTGCGCCGATATCTTAATTGAGACGTAGGCGCTGCGATACCTACAACTGGCGAAGAAAGGGAGATTTGTTATTCGTGGACCGATACGGAAATTAATTCTCAAAAAATATTGCATTTTACCATCGGTGAAGGAAAACATCGTGAGGAAACCTGCATACCAGAGAATTATCTTCATTCTCTGCGTGTGTGAAGTCTGCCAATCCGCATTGGGCCAGCGTGGTGGACTATTGGCCTAACCCCTCTCATTCTGAGAGGAGACTCGAGCTCAGCAGTGAGCCGAATATGGGTTGATGACGATTGCATTTTACCTATATTTAAATAAGAGCGCATTTAAATTGAAACAAATGTAATCACGCTATATAATTTTACTTGGATTTTGATACCGATAATGAAACAAGAACAATTTTACTAAAAAGATTCATATCAACTAAAGAATTACTAATTATCGAACATGATAAAACAAGATAGCCACAGGTTATTGAGCAGGCACAAGCGCTACCACGTTGAACCCAATATTGTCAGGTTCCCGGGCGATAAACTCACGGCATATCTTTGCAGCATCTTCCAAAAAATTGTCTGGAGACGTCGGTCCATGGTTTATCGGTGAAGACTTGCGTCCATCCAATTCATAAAGTATCCCATCTCTATGAATAAATGTGACAAAGTGATTGACTGGTCCGCTTTCTTCTGTTTCTTGGTCTGCAGATTCTACAGTATCTTTATAAGCTTGCAAAATGTTAGCAGAGTTCTCCAAAAGAGCACCCTTTCCTTCAGCATCCAAATCTTTTGCGTCACTAATATAATTTTTCAACAGTCCGTCCTCAAGGTCGATTTTATTGGTATTGTTGGCAACGCTATGCACCAAGGCAATGGTTCCACATACGTTGCTAAGAACTTGCCTCAAGTAAAACACACCAGCAGGAGGTGGAATATTTTTGCTTATCAACTCACTCTCTTGCTGAGCTCTATGTTGTTCGTAGTTCTCAGAAAGTGGGAACAGGAGTATGACGGCCAGAACGGGACGCGGCACCCAGTGCAAAGCATCCGCTTCCAAGCCAACTACATCTACCATTCGCCATTTACTTGGGACTCCCAGTTTTTGTAAGTATCGGTTCATAGTCTCAGGGTTGGACTCCATTGGTAGTGCGGCAGCCATTTTGTATTTAATCTGTAAATGTAGATAACCACTTAAATTATATTATGAGAATATCTACAGAATTACTTCTTCTGTACCTTCAGATACAGGTTACAAACCTAAGGAGAAATCACGTAAAATTCATAAAGGAAAAATGTGCTACTTTTAAATCCAGTAAAGTAATTTTTATATGACAAATGCTTGAAATCGATAGTATTGTCATATTTACTTTTTTTTAATTTTCTATCCAATAGCGGCTAAAATAGGTTTATGAAAAAACTTCTTTCAGGCTTTTCAATAGTTACTTGTAGGTAGGTAGAGCATAGATAATAGACTATAGGTATGAGGTAGATACTCCCTTGATATCATTGTGTGGTTAGGTACTCCTTGCAACAGGTTTTTATACCTTGAAGGCATCATCCAATTAGTAATGATTAGGCAATACCTACTTGAAACATTAAGCAGGTAAATGACAGACTCTACTCCCTTAATATGATTGTGTGGTTACTCCCTGCAGCAGGTTTTTATACCTTGAAGGTATCACCCAATTAGTAATGATTATTTCTGTATTCTGAGGATTAGGCCATAGGTACCGTACCTACCTGAAACATTAAGTAAATGTTATAGATGCACAGTTACCTTACATTTGCACACGCTGAGCCGTCGGTCGGCGCGTTGTCACATGAAGCTATTCATTGAATACATTTCGAAATAGAGAACACTCATACACACTCTTTAATTACATACTTAGATAGGTAACTATCAGCCAAGACTTTTGGTTCTACATTGGATTAAATAATTAACATAAGATTTAACATACCTATCAATAAAACATTTGGGTTTTAATGTATCTCGCCATATACAGGGAGTTTCATTAAAAATAGACTGATGATACTTACCAAGTTTAATACTGTTTACGATATCATCTAAGTACCTACGTATCTAGGTTCCTAGATCATGAGCTTTTTGAGTAGGCAGGTATTGAAAACTAGAGTTTGGCTAATGAAAGTAGAGACTGAAATCATTTTTCAAACAATAAATAGATCCAGTAACTAAAATAGAAATCTCTGCAGTAGGTGGGTACCTACTTGCCTTTTTTAACATAGGTAATATTAGGATCAACGAGCTTGCGATCAAATCAAGTTAGTTAAGTTTTAAGGGTAGTTACCTATACTCACCGACGGAACTATTCTTCACCTTCCTTGACGAAGTTATCACAGAACACATCTGCTTATAGTTATTTTACTGATCGGCTGATCGCAGATAAACCCAGAGATAAAAAAGCATTCCTTGCCACTCTTAGCAGAGTAGAGTGATTATCAGGGTTGCACTCTTCAGGTACAATCCGTCGCCATTCCCGTAGATTTTGACTGCCTCTCTGGCCCTGACACTTAATAAGGTTCATATAGGGTTTATTACCAACTCAAGATTTAAGTCTACATTTGGTCAAGTCTAGTTTAACGGTAGGATTCATCTGTGTCTAGTTAACAAAGACGAACCGTCGAACAATTTAGAACTCTACGGATGGAATACTTTCGTATCTCCTCCCAGTTAGCCAACCACTATTTTAAACTGCATCGTTATTCGTTACTTAATATCAGGTGAGATCTCAATCAAGGGTCGTCTTCGATAAATAAAAAATGGGTACTCCTGTACCTATATACGTAGTAGGTAAACCATTTAAAGTCAACTTGGTCGGTCCAGCAATGGACCTGCCACGCGATCTGGAATTATTGCATGATAATATATATTGATTGATATGATTTATTCTTACATTATCCGATATCGAACATAGGAGTCGTGACTCGAGTCGGAGCAGCTGCAGACAGACGTTACGGATACAACATTTTTGTTAAAAACTAAAGATAATGTCATTTATCCAATAAGTATACACCCCGGCAAGTTAGTTGAACCAAAATGGGGGTCAACTACGCAGGTACAAATAATTATAACCCTATGTGTACGCGTGTTGCCCATTGTCAAATATGTCAAATAATTAAAAATTTCGTAAACTATTTGAGACGGTCTCACACTAAAATATGTTAAACCACTTTTGATGAATTTCAACTAGATTAGACCTAGGAGAAAAACAAAGTTCCATACTAAAAATATTATGATTACAACCGCTGTCGCATCAAGCACCAAGACTTTATGTATAGACGTCTAGGGACAGCCACAGCTCATTTCCGAGACGTTTTAATAGATGCATGCGACTTTATAGTAGGTACCTACCAATAGAAGAAATATTTTAACCCCCTTTAATTAAAACTAAATATTAAATAAAACAGAACGTTTCCATCTAAATATTTATTTCGCCCATTTGCATTAAACATTTCGATTCGATTAAAATTTCATACGGTTACACTATACTAGGTATTCAGCGACCAACTCACAACATCTAGCCGATCTGGTTTGTACTTAACGATTTCTTTTGGCGGCCAACATTATATTCTAGTATTGTCAGTGAACTAGACACTAGACTTTGCGCTACAAAAGAAGTCCCGCGGCTAAACCCTGAACTAAAATTGACAGCGCCCTTACATAAATGACAATAAAGACAAAATTACTAAATGACAATGAACGGCAATAAGACATTAGACGTCTACGGGACTTGTTTCGTGGCGCGGAGACTAGAAGTCACACAATGCATTACAATCCATGTACTAATTACCTTCGATAGGACTTGTATCGCACTCAAATTCACCAACAAAATTGTCTGTCGTTTTTTGAGGGGGACAAGGTAAACTCACACATCGAAATTAACACCAATAAATATATCCTGTGTCCTTACACTACACACAACTATAAATTTTAAATCGTTATACACACATGTAATTTTAACACAATGAAACATCGATTCTATAGACGCAGTTTGTATGAAAACGTTTGATCATGATCAAATAGTTTTGAGGGGTAATCTTTAGCGAGGCAGGGCCTATAGAAGGACTTAGAAAGAATACGATCTAATTAACCCGCTTCGATTTAACTTAAAACTCTAACCTTCGGTATAGCTCAATTCAATAATGCCACCTATATAAAATTTCTAGCAGGCAGCCCTCAACATAGTTCGGGAAACCTTAACATTCGACACAATATACAATTTAGTGGTATTGATTAAATGTGTGAAATATTGAATAACCATGAAAATACTCTTTAAATACATAAGACTGTTAAAAGTAAAATCACAACGCATTTGACTTCATCGGAGTCAGGTAACAAATTTTAGTAGGTATAGAACCCGGCAAGTAAGTTGAACCAAATTGTTGGACGAGTGCGCAACCACTGAGTAGTAAATTAACGATGTCAAATAATTAGAAATTTCGTACGCGATCATCATAATGTCCCGCGTCAGAATGTGTTGCTATGGCTGCAAATCACTAACACCCGAAAATGTGTAGCTGTATGTATTCAACTTATATGCCGCGTACTATACATATTCTTAGTTCACTGACAATACGTTACAAAAAATTCACATACAGCGGAGTACATTTGAGCCATGCATTATTTTTTTTTTATTAACATCATAATTATGTAATGACGAAATAAATAAACAATTAATTAATTATTTATTCAATATACAATTCCATTTGAGATAATACAATATAAAAATAGTCGAAAAAATTTTTGGTAGGATTACACGTTACATTTTAAATCGTATTGTTTTTTTTTTCATCGACTAAAACTAGTGAAAATCGCTATTCACGGAACGCTTACATTACGATAGTTACAATGAAAACTATATAATATAATTAACTATAGCATAATAATTGTTATCAGTCGAAATTATAGATGCTTAGGTAACTCAACACTGTTGTTCAGTGAGACACTATTTGGAATAATAATATTTAAATTATACTTTAATTAAATAAATAAATAATATAAAGATATCGTAAAATAACGTCTGGAAATCCGAAAAAAAAAATTCCATATCGGTTGAGGGATCTTCGGGTAATTGGAAACATAAAAAATAAATAAATAAAACATATTAATCAACTAGAGAACCTCCTCTTTTTTGAAGTCGGTTAAAAATACTACCGCAATTGAAATTAATCTTAGGATACATATTTTGAAATCCGTTAATAGGTTTAGGCTGTTGAGTGCTAAACAATGAGACCATAAATACATAATATACAGAAAAACATAAATCTCAAAGTAGTGAAAAATAATCTATACTAATATTATAGAGCTGAAGAGATTGTTTGTTTGTTTGTTTGAACGCGCTAATCTCAGGAACTACTGGTCCGATTTGGAAAATTCTTTCAGTGTTACATAGCCCATTTATCGGGGATATATTATCCCCGTATTCCTACAGGAACAGGAACCACGCGGGTAAAACCGCGTTGCATCAGATAGTTAAAAAATCAAATTTATATATCCTATTAGGAACAAAATATAATGTGGTATTCATTTACTTATTTTTATATGTAAATTTTGAACAAATCAAAAAAGTTCACTCCCTTCTAGTATTTGGGTCACGATTATGTACTTATTTAATATTTATACATTTTTGAAATTTCCAAATAGTGTCATATCCTCACAACTCCATCAACACGATTAAAATACAAATGTAAACAAGCCCTAATGATAGTTAATATTAGGTTAATACGAGTAAACATTAAATATAATGGCTTAAAACAATAAATTGATCGTTGGAAATGTGACATTATCACCTTTATCATAATTTAATATCCATTTTAAGTAAAAATTTTAAAAAGTTTACGTGTAAATTTGAAAATATCACTTGGTTATTGGAAAGACTTGTATGAAAGACAACATCTGGAATAATCGAACCCTTATTCTATGTGAAAGTAAACGCAAAAGTCGTGGCACTCCCGGTCATCAAACGTGAGACAAGCTTCGACGATATTGCGGTCTCGCTGGCTATTATCAATAGTTCGGATTAGCAGCTTTATGGAGACCTTTATTTGGTCAATGCGTTTTTTTTTTCATATAGTGTGTCCCGTAATCTATACTAATATTATAAAGCTGAAGAGTTTGTTTGTTTGATTGAACGCGCTAATCTCAGGAACTACTGATCCGATTTGAAAAATTCTTTCACTGTTAGATAGCCCATTTATCGAGGAAGGTTATAGGCTATATTTTATCCCCGCATTCCTAAGGGAACGGGAACCATGCGGGTGAAACCGCGCGCGGTCAGCTAGTTAATGGAAAAAACGCAAATGGTAGATACACCACTTAATTATCTAAAACTAATTTGAATAGTTTTCCAAAAATCCGTAGGGTACCCTAGTTATATTTTTTTCGGATTTTTCAAAATTTGCTATTTAGAATCGGTTTTTTTAAAGCTTTAGCTGCTGGAATTACGATCGTGGAGATTTGTTTTTTGATAAACATTACGAATTAAATTATCAATGCACTGTAATACTACTTATGTAAATAGTAAATACTGTTTTATTTGTTTTTTACAATAAGCTTTGAATGCAATAATTATTTTTCTGTCATTAAGATGACCCAATTAAAAAAAGTTGTCCTGTAAAAAAATGCATGGAACTGAAATGTTTCATCATTTTAAAAACTTGTGCACTTGTCGAGGTTTGTAAATTGGTATAAAACTTGTGTCTATTCTTTGTATTTACAAAGTTGCTGGTAAAAATTTATGGGAGGCGCTAAATTTTCATTACAAGAAAAAATATTAAAGCGTGAAGTTTCCCCTCTCATTCCTCAGAATGAGGAAAGGAAACTTGTGAATATGAACTCTGCCTCCGATTCTGGAGGGCGTAGGTTCGAACCCGGTCCGGGATATGCACCTACAACTTTTCAGTTATGTACACTTTAAGAAATTAATTATCACATATCTCAAACGGTGAAGGAAAATCCTCCATAATTCAGAATTTTCTTAATTATCTGCGTGTGTGAAGTCTGCCAATCCGCATTGAGCCAGCGTGGTGGCCTAATCTCTCTAATTCTGATAGGAGACTCGTGCTCAGCAGTGAGCCGAATATGGGTTGATGATGATGTGGTACACTCAATTAACAATTTTGGTTACGTTATCTCGTATCGTTACGAAACACTACGTAGTACGTACGTAGGAGTACGCAGTCAACGTCTTATTTACGAGACTACCACGAACATTTGCGATTGCTTTGCTATAGTAATTCATTACAAAATATCTTATCTTAGAAGTCGAAAAAGTAGTTTTTATGTACCTAATACTTTGTGTGAAATACAAAAATACAATATTGTGTTAAAACAAATTTGCAATTTCATACAAAGAGATCATAGAGTTACGAGTAAAGTCATATTTCGAAAAAAAAAAAAATAGTACTGCATCAAAAATGGCTGCTAACAGAATACTATGTGATAAAGTTACAACAATAGTAATGAAATATATTTAAAAATCTTAATTAATAAAAATTGCACTGATATTAATTATACTTCATTCATTTATAGTTGCAAATAAATTGTACTGGTATTAAAAATATGAAACCCTTATAGCAAAGACTGCATATTATAAAACTGGATTAAAAATATTCAATAAATACACTGAAAAATTCAATTTTGTTTTTGGTGAAATAATTATTCTCACGGTATGTCGATTATTTACAATATTTAAATAACGTTTAACTTCATTGAAGAAGTTCATGATATAAATAAAGGGTTAATTTACAGGAGCAGCAACTGCTACCGACTGCGGTCGGCGACGTCTCGGCGGCAGTCTACTGCAGCATTGGCGTATCTAGGATTATTTCCTGAGGTGGGCCTGGGTGGGCCTATAATCACTGAACAGAGCCGACACTCAATATAAACATTTCGTTAGCAATATTTGTGGGTTATTTATTATTATTATTATTTTATCTATGGTAGATATAGAAAAGGTCATAATATATTTTTCAAAATCTTTATTGCTTGTAGGTTTTTTTTTATTATATGTTGTAATTGTTATTATTTGATATTTAATATGATATTTTGTGAAGAATTTCAAATCGATAGCTCAGTATCCTAAGGTGGGCACTGGACTATTCTAGGGTGGGCTCGGCCCACCCGCTATATACGCCTATGTACTGCAGTCGTCGGTAGCAGTTGCCAGCTGCCGTTGACCACGTGCTGCTGGTGTAAATGAACCCTACTCACAACGTGGATATCAAAACATATTTAAGATAGGATGCTGTAGCCATGTATTTGAAACCTCTCATATCAAAATTAGGAAGTTTGAAACAACTTAAAACCTGTGCTAATTGTCTTATTCAATAATTTGTGAACGGCGTGAATTTCATATAAGCATAAGGTAGTGCCTTAATCTTATAGACTGAGAGCCAGCGACAGCTAGACCTTCGTCATTTTATTATAGATGATGAAAGTTTGTCATGCTCCTACTATAGATGAGAAACGTATCCAACTATGGAGTTTGGACTGTAGTGGCTTTGGGAGATAGCAGGTTTCAAGGATCCAGACCCTCAACCACTAATGTTTATATTTTTTTATATTTTTATCGTTGTAATATGAGAAATGATCCCTATTCGCCAGACACTTGGCTTAATAGCAACCTTTTGCTACCCTTGAAGTTTTAAAATAAATTGTGTTTTACGAAGGGTTGCCGCTTAGCTAAGTGACAAGCGACTGGGAATATAATTTCTCATTATGCCGAGGAAAACATAAAAAAAATACACTTTAGGTATACTTAGATGGTTGAGGTACTAAATTCTTAAAACCTGATACCTGCCAAAGGCATCACGGTCCAAACTCCATAATTGGCTACCGTACTTACTTATGGTAGGAGCATGAGCTGACAAACTTACAGCTTTTATAAAATGACGAAGGGTTGGGATTTACAAGCTCTTAGGCTATTAAGACTTTTATTGAACATCCAGTAATGTTTTTCATATTTTTCTGCCTAATGCATACCCTGGCTACAAACCCTAGCACGCCACTGGTGACACAAAAAATCTTGTTTTACTATAGATTCTTAAATATCAATCTTTGCGCGAAGTATCAAATCATTTTGAGCAATAAGATACAAAACATATTGTTATCAAAAATTAACACTCGCAAAAAAGCTTGTGTTTGTAAATATATATATAAAAAAAATAAAACTACTTTGCATTTTAAAATATTAAATATCTACGACACGTTAAATTCATAATAGACTTAAAAAATATCAAATTCCTAAATAAATAAACCGAGTAAATGGAAAATGTTTTAATTTAATTTGATAATGAAAAAAAAACAATAATATAAACAAGTTGCTTTTACGAAAATAAAATTTTAATAATTTGACACATAATTATCACTGATTTCAATTATTTTAATTAAAACACCACAATATATTGAAGTCAAAAATATATCTCGTCAATGAAATGAAATGCGAGAAATTTTAATAAAAAAAATCATATTTACTGCCGAATTTAATGATATTACAGTCTACAGCGTAATATCATAAGGAATTAGACTTCCTTAGTATACGCTGAAGACTGTAATATCTTCAAAACACTAATGTTAGAGTGAAGGTTTTATGTCGCGTACGTATTAGGTAAAGCTTTTGCTACAACCGACGATTTTAAGCAATTGATTTATATTAGGGTGATGTCTCATTAGTGGGATGCGTTGCATCGCAACGGATCTACGTATTGTATGCCACACCTGCGGTGAATTGACGCACGACGTCGCAGTGCAAGAGGACGACGCGCACATCCAATCGGTCTCAACGATGCATACAACAAATGTTTTATACTGTAGCACTCTGTCGTCGCACCGGAGCTGCTGTGCCGTGCAGTGACATTTCACTATAGTTTCAGCCACAGTATTTTGTGGTAACATCTAAATGTGAGTTCCCCGCACGTAGTTTTACATACTGATATTTTTTCAAGACGCAAAATGCCCCAAGAAATGCATTAATAGTATTTCCAGGAAATAGTAGGGGACATAAAACAAAGAACTGCGATTTCTCATCAATTGGTGTTTTTTAGATACAGTGTTTTGTCATGGTACGGCAGAGCTCCGGCAATCCGATGAAACGTGTCAACATTTTAATGTGGCATATCATTTAAAATCTATGGAAAACGGCGCTGCATCGACGCAACGAAACGCAATACACTAATGGGGCACAAGCCTTACTCTAACATTATATATTTAGAAAGCACCAACGCTATATGTTATACGTTGTAGTTATTGATTCACATGATCCTTGTCATTTTTCGTAATGTTTTGGCTGCCGTTGTCTACTTATAAAAAACATTTATCACCTGTTATATGGCCCCGATGTAAAACTAAATGCATGAAAAAATTATATCTCATATAAAAATAAAATAATCAATTCGTCAATCTATATCCTAACAATATCTTACTCTAGGTACTAAATAATGAAATGATATGCATTTAACGCGCAAAACAATGTAGCTGTTATTTCTACTTTGCCTGCGATAATTGTTATAGCAATGTTCCTTATTAAATATCTTGCTACACTGAACTCGGCAGGCGTTTGTAACAAGTCATAAAACAGAAAAGACTATTTACAAAATAATTCAGTATAGTCTCAAACTTCGAGTCCTACGACGTCTATGTCTAAGACTGCGCAAAACACGAATAAATATATCTCAGCGGGACTATAATAGATGCAAAGTTAATGCATAGTCAAAGCGGACTAGAAGTTAGACGCGTACCGTATCATTGTTTATAGTCTTTTCCGTATCATTGTTTATAATGTTCGAACTAGGAAAATGCATTTTTCTCGCACTAGTTTTTTTCTGTATTCAGCAAATTAGAGAATGATTGTTATGCGTAATACGTCACCTAGACTTCTAAATAGCTTCCTATCTTTAAACATTCACTGTCTATTACACCATTTCTTCCACACACCCATGATGTTGAAAGCACAAGTAAGGAATCATTTGTCACTTGGGATATATCAACAAGATTGTACATATGTAATTTTATTATTGGCACCTCAACACTTTCAGGAAATGTGCTTGTAGCGTTTATGAAAGTAACGTCACAATTAAAACTAACAAGAACCCCGATTTATGACGTCACCTGGGCGTGAGCTTTTTAACTCACGATTTCTTAGGCGTCAGGACTGATACACCCAGGCCAAAACGACCCTCTAACCCGAGGTCTAAGTTTCAGAGGAAACACTCATAGAAGTCGTTCCGATCATCTCTTCTGCTTCTGCCTTCGGCCGCAAAAAAACGTCTATTTTTTGCGCTCGCCCAAAAATCCCCGGTTAACTCCCACACGATCAAAATGTGTCTCAAAATGAAAATCACATTTGTGCGCAAAAGCGCATTGTATGAATAAATCGAGGTGCCATGCAAAAACAGTTCACAAATACAAAAATCAGTAAACCAATGGACATACGGTAATACTCTTTTCTTTAAACACATTCTTTTAATTAGAAGTCAAGATATATAGACAGTGAACGTTAGATATTTGGGAAGTCAGTAAGGAATAATAAATCACGTTCATCTAAACAAAATCTTGTCTACAACTATAAAAATATATGCTACTATTTGCGTACTTTCTTGTACTTATAAAAATTATATGTAATTCAACTAATAAAAAAACATACATCGTGAGGATACTAAAGGTAAAACTTTCCTGGCACACTGACACAATATTTGTCTAAGAAGAAAGAAAAAGTTAGAAGAATGGTAAGGTGCTAGAATGGCGACCCCACACCTGAATGTTGGTCGACCCCCCACTAGGTGGAATGGTGGTATTAAAAAGGTTGTAGGCTGCTAGCGGCTCGAGAAAGTGAAATACGAATTTCTTTAGAAGCCCTACCTCAGCAGTGGACGTCGATTGGCCAATGATTAATGTATAATAATTGGAACGAATCAGTAAAATTATGATACACCCACAAGAACGGTTGAATGAAACTCCTCTGTCCCAGTTTACAAATTCGAGTTTTAAGATAATAGTTGTTTTAAAAACTCTGTTGCTAGATAAGACAAATTAAACAAAAGTTATTTATTTATATTCAGTTATATTAGCCCAGCCCACAGACAAGATGAAATTGGGACTTAATTTAATGCCATTAAATCAATAAGTTCGTTTCATGGATGGATGGTGCGCGTTCAGTTCGTTTCACTCTTGGAAGTTTACTGCGATTCACGGTAATAGTACCTACGTATTATGAACTACTACTAGCGACTATCTCTGAAAACACTATAATTGATTTATTTTGCTATTATCCATAAAAATAAAATCAAATGAAATCAAAGCACCCACATATGTTGACTCAAAGTTCATTGCATTGGACCATTCTAAAGTCAACATCTGAAAATGTATCAGTTTCTGGATTCAATGTTCTAGAATTTCCTGATCTAGGTGACATTGTTGTTTGGATTCATTAGTTTTTATCAGATAATGAATCAGTTCAATCAGTCACTATATATAACATCCACAAAATAACGCCTGCTTTTATTCAATGCAATAATAATGCTGAAAATCAGCGCTGTATGCTCTTTGCTTATAGCAATATGCTGAGCTAGACCTTATTTTTGGTCGCAAAGGTGGTCGCACCGGTGGTCGCTCGCGGGTAATTGTTTGATATGCGACTCGCCATTCTCGTGGTAGAAGCTGGTAAGGTAGCCGAGACCCGTTGGCAGGCAGGACGGTACTAGGACTTGATTTAATACAATAAAATAATTAAAAGTCTAATACAAAGCATTGCATCAGTGCACCCTTAATCCGTCTCTAAGGTGACGACTCGGGATTAGTTAGCAATGGAACTTATCGTAGTGGCCAAACTACTCAGATGGGATGAGAACACAAAGTATTGCGTCAGTGTACCCTTGCGCCAGTGGTCGCGCCGGTGGTCGCTCGCGGGTAGCTGTTAGCAATGCGACTCGCCGTTCTCGTGGTGGTCAGAGTCGAAGCTGCTAATGTGACCGAGCCCCTTGGGCGGGATGGAACTGACACTTGATTTAGAATAAAATAATTAAAAGTCAAACACAAAGTATTGCGTCAATATCAACCCGTGACCCAGTCGTCTCTAAAGTGACGACTCGCGACTAGTAAGCAATGGGACTCATCGAAGTGACCGAGCTTCTCAGGCGGGATGAGATTAAGATTTGTTTTAATGCAGTAAAACAATCAAAAGTCCAACACAAAGTATTGTGTCAGTGTACCCTTGCACCAGTGGTCGCGCCGGTGGTCGCACCGGTGGTCGCTCGCGGGTAGCTGTTAGCAATGCGACTCGCCGTTCTCGTGGTGGCCGGAGTCGAAGCTGCTGAGGTGGCCGAGCCCCTTGGGCGGGATGGGCGGCGGCGTGTCGCCCTCATCCACACGCAGAGGCGACGACATCATTGAGATTATCTCCTCGTAGCGGAGAGATTCCACTAGCTCCAAATCTAGAACAAGTCAAACCAAGTCTCAAACATAATAAAGGCACATTTAACTTGTAAATGTCCATTGTTGAATACTACATGAAAAAACATTATTGGAGGATTAAATCACAACTTTAACAATTTGTTTTTGAAGCAGAATAAATTAAAGATAATAATTTTAGAATCATTAGAAAAACTATCGCGAGTGTTATTCATATTAATTTACTAGCAAACGCCCGCGACTTCGTCCGCGTGAAACTCGATGTAAACTTTCAACTACCCCTAAACTTCCCATACCCTACCCCTACCCTTTTTCCGCTTTTCTGTTGAATTTTTCCTGAATTTTCTTTGCTATAAACCTCACGAAGCGCGACGTTTCCAACGAATGCAAAACCGTTGAAATAGGTTCGTGCATTCTGGAGTTATAGCGTCAGGAAGGAAACCCGACTTATTTTTATATAGTAGATTATGAAACACGGCTACAACGTCGGAATATGCCCGACTAGTTTCGAACCCATACGGAGCCTTTAGTCATGAGCTGGTTCTTGCAACGCGGCACGAATCAGACTCAACAGCGCGAGTAGTGTTTTGGGGTAGAAAGAGAAACCTTCACGCAAAAGATTAAGTCAAAGAGTAAAGTGTATATAGGGGATCGTAACGTACCGTGGTTGTGCCGGTGAATCAAAGACTAAAGTGTATATAGAGGATTCAGTGGAACGTACCGTGGTTGTGCCGGTGAATCAAAGACTAAAGTGTATATAGAGGATCCAGTGTGACGTACCATGGTTGTGCCGGTGAATCAAAGACTAAAGTGTATATAGAGGATCCAGTGGAACGTACCGTGGTTGTGCCGGTGAGTCATAGACTAAAGTGTATATAGAGGATCCAGTGTATCGTACCGTGGTTTTGCCGGTGGTCGTCCGCGTTGGTGTAGTGGTGCGCGTCGACACTGACGCCCGAGTCGCGCTCCTCGCACGCCCCCCGACCTGCGCGCCGCGGCACCGCCGGCGCTTCGCCCCACGACCGCTTGTCTCCTATACATTATAATCATAATTGTGAATTATGAAAATTGTAATCGGGAGATGCGTGCTGCCATCTGCTGGCATAGTGAAACGGTGTTTGTTATTTTAAACTACCAGTAGATGGCAATGCTTGCCAAGTTCGGCGATAAGTGCTGCCATCTACTGGCATAGTCAAACAGTGTGTGTTAATAAGGTGCTACCAGTAGATGGCATACTTAGAGAACTTTGAAACAATCCATTTCTGTACACATTAACCAGTTGCGATGCAATTATGCCCGCGAATCATAGATGGTGCTTTATTTTTATTTTTGGAAGAAGTTTTACTTCAGTCGTGGCACCAGTAAACAACCAAAACTCAAAAAAATATAATAACCAGAGACACGCGGTGGCAAGGGAGGAGCATCGCCAGGTTCACTCCACGACGCGCGGCTGTGACGACGAGTCTCCACTTCTTCATCCACTACCTCTCTGCAATACAAGATAAGCATAGTGTCACGAGAGGTAAAGTTAGAACTGCATATGACTCAGAACTCAGCGATGGCAGATCGTTTGGCTGCTTTAATAATGACAGAGTTATATGGCTGTACCATATCAGATCTATCTCTCCACAGACAGGACATTTTCAACAATGGCAATATAAAAATAAGGAAATTGGCAGGCAGAAAAGTGCACCAATAGTTTTAGAAAAAAAAGAATTATTATTGACTCAATTTGCAGATAAAGAATAACATAACATAAGGAGGTTTACAGTTACACAGTGGGCGATGGAACGAGCTATGCTCAGAGTATCTCTGCGTGATTGAATCAGAAATGAGGACATCCGCAGGCGAACCAGAGAGTCACCGACATGGCTCAACGAGTAGCAAAGCATAAGTGACAATGGGCGGGGCACATAGTTCAAAGAGCCGATGGACGTTGGGGTACCAAGGTCCCACGTTCCATTCTGATGTTACTATAACACACCTGTACTTTTCCAATGGCGGTCGGGTGGGACTCCTCGGGTCCCCAGACTTGGGTCGGCAAGGCAGCGGAGGCGCAGACTTGATCATGGAGTTGTCTTCGGGACAGTCTCTGTTGTCGGCGACAGGCAGGCTGCTCGACATGATGCTCTGCTGATCTAGTGTGTCTTCCAGAGAATACTGAAATTATGATATAACAAATATTGTTTCTTTTAATATCTGGTGAAAATGAATATTTGTTCATTTAGTAATGAAAATGATTTTCATTGATAAAACGATGAATCTAAAATTTGCAGTAGGCCGGTTTCAATACCAGTTCCACAGGCCCTGAGAATATGACAAAACTTGTGTTTATACTATCCCACAATTAGGTGGTGAAACCGGCTTTAAGTACCCTACAAACTAACCCGTACCATAGGGTGACCACAATGATTTTTATTTTTGTCAAAAAGCCTATTTACCAATTTAGATTTATTTCTATTTCTAGCTGTTGATTTGAATTCTGTTAAGAGAAAAACTAGACATTCAAAATATGGCCAAATGTAATGTGTACCTAGTTGAAGTAAGACTAGCATTTGTTATTATTAAGGATTGTACTTACAATGGGTTTGTTGTACAGATGGCCTTCCTCGTAATATCCATCACTTTGCTGCATGCTAAGCGATCGCTTGTCCAATGCTGGGACAGGAGGCAATGGTGTGCTAAAAATACATATTTTTGTAATAAATTCTTTTATGAAGAAAAAAATAAACAAACTTTAAAAGGTTTTTTCACTGTTACAAAACTTTGCACATCTGTAAGATTATATTATTTAACGTAAATATAAAGAATGGTCGTTATTTACGCAGAGGTTTAACTGTTGACTTACTTGACAATACTTTCCGATAGCTGGCGCCGAGCACGCGCCAGACCTGGTCCGAGATTCTGCCTCAGTTGAGTGAACCGTTCCACTAGTCGCCTGTAATATAAGCAATCTGGTAAGTAAGCATAAATGTATTAAGTAATATAGCGTCACGGTAAATGATTTATATTTAAATCTGAGACTTATCCTATATTTCCTACCCACGACGAGTAAATATTTGATATAGACGACATCGTTATCAACCCATATTCAGCTCACTGCTGAGCTCGAATCTCCTCTTAGGATGAGAGGGTTAGACCAATAGTCCACCACTCTGGCCCAATGCTGATTGGCAGATTTCACACACGCAGAGATTTAGGAAAATTCTCTGATATGCAGGTTTCCTCACGGTGTTTTCCTTCAACATTTGAGACAGGTGATATTTAATTTCTTAAAGTGCACACAACTGAAAAGTTGGAGGTGCATGCCCTGGACCGGGTTCAAACCCACACCCTCCAGAATCAGAGACAGAGGTCATATCCACTGGACTATCACAGCTCTATATTATAGACGACATAATGAATTAATATAATACACTTCATTTCTCAAATAAGGGGAAAAGATAAGCGTCCTTGAATTTCTTTGAAATCCTGACAGTAGTACAATTGTGTGATATACCCTTAGGATACCTTACCTATGTAAAGGCTTGACTTCCTCCGGCGCTAACCGACCATGTAGAGTGAGTCCCGCCTCCACTACAGCCAGTTGGGAGGCAATCAACCTCCGTAACTTGGCCGCGGCGGCCGCTTCTCTGGGAGTGGCGTTCCTACTGAACTCGGCAGTAAGGAACGCTTGTTCGTATTTCGTAATGCCGCCTTGCACGTTAGCGTCTATGGTGCCTTGGAGTCGCATTGAGAACGGATTGATGTTCTGCGTAGGATCTGCAGTGTACTGGGATATAAGGCTGCGGAGTTCTCGTTCCGTTGCTTCCATAGTTTCGCAGGCGAACTAGAAATGTACATTTTTGTATATTATTTTACTGGCCAAAATGGAATTCATGACATGGTAAAAGAGAAAATGGTGTCGCTTTTTGGGAAGAGTCAAAGGACTGGAAGCATGCTGAGGTTTGAGCAAGAAGCACCTCGTTGAAGAAAGCGAGGCTTCAAACAGATGACTTTTGGTGCACAAAATCAACAAAGCACCGACATTAATAACCAAGTTCAAAAAATGTAGGAGGTTCTTAATTCGATGCGTAAGTTTTGTTTTTTAATAATGAAAGAAGGATTAATTATATCCTCGTAGACCTTATTTCAAGCCTACAGGGATATTTCGCTCGCTGTATGATTAGCATACGACCCAAAACATACGTGAATGATAAATATCGGCCAATGGCGTAGACGTAGAAGTAGTCCAAGTCCCATCTCTTTCGTCCCAACGCAATCCTATTGGTTGACATTTGTCTTTTTCTCTTCACATCATACGTTGTTGAACGCACTGATATTTTGAAATATGTATCCAGTTTGCCCATTTCTTAATAATAATAATTTGATTAACTCACGTTACAAGCATGAGATTACGTTGGCCAATACGTTAATATATAAGACAAATTAATTTGTACTTACTTCGACTGGTGGTATTTCTTCCATAGATCTAGACACGACTTCAGACCATCTCAATATTCCCGGTAGCGTATTCTCTGTCACTAAAGTTGTTCGTTCTATCCATAAACTCTGTAAAATAAATCAATATTTTATTTTTAGTATTATTTAAAAATTAAGAAGCATCTAGATAAAATAAAGAATGACTGAAAACTTAGATTTAATCATCGTCCAACACCTTATTCCCTACCACTTTTAAGTTTCTCAAGTTCAGTTTCAGAGCTGGTTGATACGGAAAAAAATTAGATAACGTAAATAAATAATTAGATTACTTTTATTTACGTAATAAAAGAAAGATGTGTTTTGAACTGAAACTTTTTCAAAATAAAAACCAAAGCGCTTTTTGCGAAATTCAGATCTTGATGTTTGCAAAAAGGGATTGTTTCAAAGTTTTCTACGAAAACCATCTACTGGTAGTTTAAAATAACAAACAATGTTTTTAACTATGCCTGAAGATGGCAGCACGAATCTCAAAAGCCTTGCCCAATTACGCTTTTCATAACGCACCACACAAATTCACCAGCTTACTCGCCAATGCAAGCGCGCGTAAACAAGTTTTACTTTAATAATTCGCTGATCAGATTCGCTTTGACCAATTGTAGAAGAATTTCGAAGAAGAAAGAAAAATATCGTGCCTAAATTCACGAAAAAAATTGGCTGCCATTATCTCTTTAACCAACGACCAAGATTACAACTATGAAACATCGATACTATAATCAAGGCTCGAAAATAAATTATGTGTACCCTACCAACACTTGGCCTTGTATAGGGATAATGTGTATTGCTCAGCTATACGTATTTATAATAAGTTGCCACCGCACAGTTATGACATGTCATTTTTGTCTTTTAAAAAATATTTATTGAAATTATTATTATATAAAAATTATTACTGTGTAAAAGACTTTTTAAATGACAAATTCTGAATGCAACAATAAATATAATCAGTTATGATTTTCTTA
Organism: Bicyclus anynana; assembly: GCF_947172395.1. Taxonomy (NCBI): domain Eukaryota; kingdom Metazoa; phylum Arthropoda; class Insecta; order Lepidoptera; family Nymphalidae; genus Bicyclus; species Bicyclus anynana. The sequence goes on along the minus strand of NC_069089.1, from coordinate 5,157,677 downwards.
TAAATTATTGACAATGTTAATTTTAATTTCTGACATTAATTTTTAATTTTTGACTTCATTTTTTTAATTATATGACATTGATTGATTTAATGTTGCATTACACCTGACATAGCATTTATATTGACATTGTTTAATTTTAATGGATTCTGATAGTATATTAATTATTTATATTTGATGTTAAGAATGCTTCGTCAAATTATGCTAATTGTACTTGTATTTTTTTTTTTTTATTTATACCATGTTCACCGATTGAATATTTAATTATTGGAATTTTGGAATTATTAGTTAGTATAATATTATTTTTAATATTCATACACCTGTCAAGGTAGAAAGTATGTATGTCTATAGCAAGTTCTGTAAACCTTCTGTACTTTCTCATGAATAAATAAATTATTATTATTATTATTATACATGCATTCTACTCTCACGCCCGGTACAAAATAAATATATATAAAAGCCAAAGGGAAAATAAATAAACTTACTTAAATACACAAAATAAATAAACTTAAATATATATTACATAAATACATATATGCACCGGGCGGAGGATTCACCCCGGCAGGGAGACCAAACGGCCGGGGGTCAGGGCGACAGGTGGAGAAACCGGCGGACTATCCTAGCCGAGTCCAGCAAGACCGCTTTTTGCATCTTGCCTGCGAGCGAACTGCCACGGAACCCCAGCCGCCTCAGATGGTGAGCGAGGCTGACTGGGATCAAACCGTTGGCAGATATGACGATGGGGATGATTTCAGTGGACTCCACATGCCACATGGCGGTAACCTCGTGAGCCAGATCTAGATATTTACGTTTTTTCTCTGTCTCAGCTCTCACAAGGTTCTCGTCATATGGAATTGTGATGTCCACTAAAAACACCCTCGACTGTGCCCGGTCCAACACCACGATGTCAGGCTTATTCGCAAGAATAGTCCTGTCCGTGATAATGGACGTAATTATTATTATTATTATTATAGAAACAGTTTTTATAATCGCATTAGATCGTTGATCATATACTTTGACAGAAAAGTGACGTTTAGCGAGGCAGGTACAATAATTGGTTTGAGGACGAAGGTGATTATAACCTTGAACTCGTTGTCTTTATCGATGGGCGGCTTCTGCAGCGGCCGGTCGCAGAGGAATGTGTCGACGTCGTTGCACGCGTAGAAGCGCTTCACTTGCTCCGGCGCGCCCGACGGCCACGAGCGCCGGGACGCTACTGGTTTCACATTGCAGATCTGAATGTCTGTAAAGAATTTGTACTTCTTTTTACATCCTTTCACTGTATATTACATAGAAAACACTTCGTGGTTACTCTCATGTAGTTCCTTAGTCTTTCTGATAATGTAGCTTTCTATTATTGAAATAATTCAAAATAGATCCAGTAGTTACGGAGCGTTTTAACTACACAAACAAAAGAAAATTCCCGCTATAGAATATGAAAGACCGGTTTCACCGTCTGATAAGATCTTTCACCTTCTGATAAGTGTTGGGTAGTCTAAACGTATTCTAAAGAGTCAGTGATAGCCCAATGGGTATGATCTCTGCCTCCGATTCCGTATCCTACGTCCGTAGGGCGTAGATTCGAATACGGTCCAGCGCATGCACTTCCAACTTTTTAGTTATGTGCATTTTAAGAAATTAGATATCACGTGTCTCAAACGGTAAAAGAAAAACATCGAGAGGAAAACTCCATACCTGAGAAACTTCATAATTCTCTACGTGTGTGAAGTTTGTCAATCCGCATTGGGCCAGCGTGATTGACTATTAGTCTAACCTCTCGCATTCTGAGAGGAGACTCGTGCTCAGCAGTGAGCCGAATATGGGTTGATAATGATGGTGAGTCTAAACGCAAATTTTGTTACTTTTTTACTTTATGTCAAACAAACGGACGCATGCGACTTTGTCCGCTCATAAATCTGAGCGTGCGTTTTCTAACTATAATCTACCTCCCTGCTAAATTTCACCTTCATACTTAAAGCGGTTTTCGATATTTCGTAATGAGTGATTAAGTGACCTTTCGCTTGATTGAGAGTCAAATACCTTAACATTCCATGGATTCACCGTGGTGCCGGTTCCAATGTGTGACAGAGAGAAAAACTCAGAGCAGAGACCATGGACATATTATAGGCTTAAGGATTTTTTAAAAACTAATTAACACTCACCTTCTCCGTGAGTGTTGCTACAGTATATTTCTCGCTGATAGTGTTGCTTTTTAAGGATGAAAAATAAGCCCAGTAGATTTGGAACTTTTTCGCTTGAGAACAATTAAACAAAAAAAAAAATAAAGGTAGACAAGAGTCTCTCACACTGTCCGTCCGCAGCAATGATGGAGTCGTCGGGCGGCGTGTTCCGCATCAGTATGTGCGCCGACACGTACTCGGACTGCAGGCGCTGCGTGAACGCACCAATGCGTTCGTAGTCTTGGCCGCGATACACGAACTGTTTGTTCTGGAACACGATGACTAAGTTTCAATATAAACATTTCAATATCAATTAATACAAGTTAAGGATTTCTTATAAAACTTCATTTAAATATCACGTATTTTTTCAAATTTTCCATACTTCAAAAACTGTCGTCCATATTGTGACGTCACTAACACACTTGATGTACTAAACGTCAAACTAATATTTTTGTACGTTGACTAATCTATACTAATATAATAAAGCTGAAGAGTTTGTTTGTTTGTTTGTTTGTTTGATTGAACGCGCTAATCTCAGGAACTACTGGTCCGATTTGAAAAATTCTTTCACTGTTAGATAGCTCATTTATCGAGGAAGGCTATAGGCTATATATTATCCCCATATTCCTACGGGAACGGGTGAAACCGCGTGGCGTCAGCTAGTATATGATACGTTGACTAATATTTTTGTCAAACGCTCCATTTGTATTGTACGTCATGAAACAGTTGAAATATATACTGTCATGGCCGACAGGCGTTTTAGCTTGTCATAAAACATATTTAAAAACTAAAATTTTCATGTAATCACGTCTCATAAAAATATTAAAAGGAATTTTGAACCTATTAGGATTAGGAGCCTATTGAACCGTCTGCATTCAATGGTTCCCTGTAGACCCGCTTAATGTCGTCGGTCAGCCTAGTGAAGGGTTATCCAACAATGTGCATTCCAGCACCTTGGGATACCAACGTCTAGCGCCTCTCCAAACTATATGCCCCGTCACTCCAGCTTTGTGAGAGATGGTGAGAGATGTCAGTAATTTAGCTCGAATATCGCTCCCTCTTTGAAAGAGCCTACTTACCCTTACAAACAAAGGACAGCCTTTTCCATAGAATCCCACTCTGAAGTATTCGGGTTCGAGTCTCAGTTGGTCCATCACAGAGTCGAGGAAAGTCGCGTGCATGCGCAGACAGTGCGCCAGGCGCGCGTAGTCGCACAGCTTCACTTCATACAGTGTTGCCAGTTCGCGAAGTAGCGGGAGACCTTTCTCCCAACACTGCATGATAGAAAGAAAAAGTTTATTTAAGATCACAGAAAAGAAAGAAAAAGAAACAAACGCACGAAAAGGAGATTTGACGGCCTCCGTGGCGCAGTGCTATGCGCGGTGGACTTACAAGACGGAGGTCCTGGGTTCGATCCCCGGCTGGGCAGATTGAGAGTTTCTTAATTTGTCCAGGTCTGGCTGGTAGAAGGCTTCGGCTGTGGCTAGTTACCACCCTATCGGCAAAGACGTGCCGCCAAGCGATTTAGCGTTCCGGTACGAGGCCGTGTAGAAACCGAAAGGGGTGTGGATTTTCATCCTCCTCCTAACAAGTTAGCCCGCTTCCATCTTAAGACTGCATCATCACTTACCATCAGGTGAGATTGTAGTCAAGGGCTAACTTGTAAAGAATAAAAAAAAAAAAAAAAGATTGGGTATTTACGATTCGGTCACAAATGGTCGAATTGTCTTCACAAGATATATTGTGAGCGCATTAGGCCCGCATGTCTCAAATGGAATTAATTAGTCCTATATCTATTTTTGCATGTATTGAGCTATTATAAATATGAATATTTTTTACCTTTCCACGATCAAAATATTGCAGCACTTGGTTGTAAAGGGCCTCTTTTCGCTTCCATTCCACAGCCTCGGGGTGTTCCGGATCAACCCCGACTTGATCGCTGTCCCAATTCAAAGATTCGGCATAAAGCTGGAATTTTAAACAATTCATTTTTACGTAAGGAACGACAATAGTGATTTTAACTTTATGTTAATTCTAATAATATTTTTTTCGACGAATTGATTTTTTTGAAGAAGGTTAAAAATATGTCACATGTATATAAGAATTTAATAATATATAGTAATTTATTTGCTGAGTTGCGGGTTAATTCTTATAATATCAATATAGAAAAAAAATCCAATACAATCTACTGATTAAATCAGCGTGCAAATTTGAACATAATGCTACAATTTTTTTTCCTTACTGAAATTTTTTTTACATGTACGTCAAACTAACATAATTATATGTAAACTTCATCTTAAATGACAAAGACAAAATTATGAATATGCTATCTGACACTTGTTGCTACATTAAATTCTTAACATACATCTACTCTTTTCTTCATTTCTCTCTTATTTTTATAACAAAAAAGTCAAAAAAATATACTTTACTCACCAAAAGAGTACATCCAGCTTCTACCCAGTTATCGGACGCTATGTGAAGGTCGTGCAATTTGTACACATAACGTAAATACATCTCCTTGCGATCGATCTCGTTTTTGTAGAAGTTCTGAAATGACAATTTTGTAATTAGGTTCTAGCCTAGTACATAGTTACTTACTAATTAGTTATTAGTACACAGGGAATTGGGGTTGGCGGACATAGGATTATGTTTCACGTTTTATTTTTATTCATAATAGACTTGCGCTTGACTACAATCATGCCTGGTGGAAAGCAATGATGAGGTCTAGGTTGGAGCGCGCTTGCCTAGAAAATGCCTATTCATTCTTGTCTTGAAGGTGCACAAATTATAAGTGTTAGGAAACACAGAAGCCGGAAGGGCATTCGTAGAAACACAACAGGCTATGATAGGGACTGATATAAGACTACTCGGCACCCTGCAGTACCACGCGATAGTCCAGCAGCCGCGTCACGCAACCCAAGGACACCGCACCACCCCTCGGTCGATACGAGCTCCATAAGTCTAACGATAACAATCAAATGCAGTCACCAAAAGGTTGACAGTGGCAGCCATGCGCTTGTCGCGGTGCTCGGCGCCCTGCATCACCGCGCGGTAGTCCAGCAGGCGCTCCAGCAGGCGCGTCACGCAGCCCACGAACGCCGCGCCCGCCTCGCGCCACCCCTCGGTCGACACGCGCTCCATGAGACTGTTACAACGATATCAATCAATTTCAACATTTATTAAAGCAGAATAAAAAAACCAGTGTGCTATAGACGACAGGACAGAAGTAAAACTTTTTCAAAAATAAAAACAGAACGCCATCTATGAGCCACCACCATAACTGCATCTCAACAGGTTCTTGAAGTATACTGAAAGGGTTTGTTTCAAAGTTTTCTAAAAACGCCATCTACTGGTAGTTTAAAATAACAAACACACTTTCACTATGCGTTTAGATAGATAGCAGCCGCATCTAAAAAATCTCGCTAAATTACAGTTTTCGTAATACATTCGCCAACTTACTCCCTAATTCAGGCGTGCGTAACAACTCATCAGTACCTGATTTAAAAAGATTTAGGAAACTGATGTGGCAATGGGCAGGTGAAAAATATGTTGACACAGAAAAAAGTACCGCTCGCAAGCGTAGTGTAGGACGCCCTTCAGCTAGATGGTCTAAACCTTAAGAAGGTAATGGGAAGTGGATGAATGAGGAAGGCGGCGAATCGTGTATGGTAGAATACCCTCAAAAAGGCCCATGTCTAACAGTGGCTGGATACAGGCTGATAATGATGTGTATTGAACGCAAAATAATAGACATAAAACATAATGACTATCGTACTTACACAGAACTCAAATGCTCCCTGGTTTGCGTGAACATTAAAGAAAACGTTATGTAAAATTTCATTTTACGAAAAATCCATATGTCTAAATGCTAAGATAAAACATATATTAATACATTTTGCAAAACAACTTACACAGTATCAAAAAGTCTCCGATAATGATCGTCAGCTTTATTGTCAGCGACCAAGGAGTCCAGCTTGTCAACCAACGCCGCTTCGGTTCGTCTGGCTGAACCCGTTGCAGCTCTTTCAGCTGCCATCAACGCCACTAACGCACCTAAAGCTGCCCTCCGCAGTTCGGGCACGAGGGTCACTTCAAGGAGGGCCCCTACCGCCGGTCCTATTAACTGCAGTTGTGCCGGTCCTGACAATGTACCTAATTTTGTAAATGTTTATAATAAAATAAATTAATATGTAAAAATATGAACGGTAAATAATTAAAATTAAATTGCAAACTGAAAACTAGCGTTAACATCAGATGATCAGAACATCTACCGGAGTGAAACGCAAGTTGACGAAATATTCGTTAGAGAATAATGGGGATGATGACTAGGTTTGAATATATTAATTTTTATGATAATAAGGTCATTGTTAACTAATATAAACATAAACAGCAAATACTGTCTGGATATTTGCAAAATAAATAAGATTATAAGATTTCAAAATCTATTAAAAACCGTTTATCGTAATTAGATGAAAATTCATAAAGTTTTAGCTTCCTTACATTAAATGTGACATTTTTCAACATGAGAACTATGAACATAAACGCACAAATAACAAAGACATTAGTATTTTTGTTTGAACGTCCATATAAAACTAACGGTCATTAAATCGTACAATTTGGTATGGGGCGTTTTTCAGGGATTCGCGGCAGCGTCGCAAATCTGACCCTTTAAATCCCTGTAGCTCCGAAAGTAATGATCGGAGATACCCTGTTCCTTCTACAGAATTGCTTCAATATTAGCATACTCCTAATTTATATACAATTTAAAAAACTGTCATCATCACTATTGCCTCTAGCCATGTCACCTATAAATTCTCTTTCTACTAAAAGCTGGTGACATTCGTTATTAATTTATGAATCAGATATCATTCCCATACATTTTTAGTTTTTGAAGAGTTGTTTTGTGAAAGAGAATCAATATTGAAACAATGCAGACACCTGACGAAAATTAGTTAATATGTATATACAAATATAGTTTAGTTATCTAGGGTTAATTAACCAGTTTTTACGGCGTTAGTTACTTTGTAGCTATGCTGCTGCTCGGGCCATTCTATATTTCTATATTCTTTGACATAGTAATAGTCTCGATTGATCTTCAAGGTCAAATAAATGCAGGTAAAGTCACCTAATCTAGTCCACACAGCGAGTAGATGCAGGGCAGCGGCGGCCCGCATACTAGCGCGCTCTGGTCCGCGCGCCCACCGCTCCGCCTGCAGCGCGCTCGCGGTCACTAGCGCCACACCCAGCTCCAAGTAACCCGACCATAACTGTACGGAACAACATGAGCTGTTTTAGTGAAATAACTCAGCAAAAATAATAGCAGGGTTGCCATCTTTAGGGAAAAAAAAATCGGGACGATTGGGCACCCATCAGAGACGTTCGGAGTTTGGCCCTATCAAAATATGACCCATGTGACAGTCTAAGGAAAATGATTTTTTTTTGTGCTTTTAAGTATTTGTATTTATTTTATACAATTAATTTTTCTTGTTGTTTCGAGCCACTTTGTACATCATTTTTGTATTTATTTATGATGTCTAAACAAAACATGTGTGTATGTTCAAAGAAATTAGCAATTCTGCTTCTATCAAATCTACCGAGCGAAGACCGAATGTGGTACATGCGTCGCGCGGTAGATGGCGAGGTGGCGCGTGACTGGGTTGAGTACCTGTGAATGAATTGATTGAGCCTATCACATATTGTCCAAAATCGGGACCAAATCGATAGGCCGTCGGGACGTGGGACCACGTCTTCGAAACCTAAAATGTCCAGCCAGAATCGGGACGGGTGGCAACTCTGCTTAAAAGATATCTATTCCACGGTTATTACGTTTCTTTCTCTAACAATATCCAAAACCATTTTTGCAAAAAACATACAGCAGTAACTATTGTAAGTGTTAATAACTAAGTCTTTCGAAGAAGGTGGCTAGCCAAGATGAACGCGGAATTGTAATAGATAACTTAGTTTAAGACAAATTACTTATTCAATGTTCAAACAAAATTAAACTATGTTATAATACAGATCAAACTCTAATTATCTAAAAGAAAAAAAAAATATGATAAATTATCTTTCGAAAGTAAGTTTGATAAGTTCCATTAAAAATATATTGTGACACATTCTAAGAAAGTATAGAATGCATTTTAAAACATTTTCTTAGTTAAATACAATTGTAAAACTCACCTGGGAATCAAACTGGGGCGGTTCGTCTCCTAAGAATCGTTCCAACAACGGCTTCGCCAAATCTTGTAATGCCGACAACAACACTTTACAGCTTTGCACTCTTAATACCATCCAGTCGGAAGGAAATACCTTTTTAACAAAAATAAATTTTATTAAACAAACAATAAAATACAATAAATATAACATTTTAAAATGTTATTTCACCCGTGTACTTCCCGTTATCTTGAGAATACGAGGATAAAATATAGCCTATGACACTCGCAAATAACGTGGTTTTTTATTAGTACCAGAATTTTTAAAATAGCTTTAATATATATCTAGAGCTTATAATAGATCTAGAGATTACCCTTACAACTTAACAAACTTTACCTAATAATGATAACATTTTATGAAAAAATAAAAACCCTTTTCAATCTTTTCTGTAAAATTACTATTTTACGTTTAAAATAAGTAAATATCACGGTAAAATTAATATAAAATTCAAGTGTTCAATTGAATTTCAAGTGTTTAACTAACACAAGTATTATCATAAACTGGTTTAGACCTTTCATATTAACATAATGCTAATGTTAATAATTATCAAGTACATAAATTAGAAGGAAGGAACATAGAACCCAATATATCTACTGTAATTTGCATAATTTTGTGTGTAATCTTTTATATTATTATAAATTTAATTTTTTGGTTTAGTTAATTTTTAGTCATCAGCTATGGATTATTAATCATGCTACAAATTCAAAGTAAAATGCAAAGAGTTTTGAGTGTAGATTAACAAGTCGACCTTAAAACAATAAACGTACAGTTTATTTTACTTTGACTTAGTATATTTCTATATCTAAGAGACTATTGGCAAGTATAATACAACATAGCATTTTCTGAAATAAAATGTTGATTTAATTTTTGACAATAGTAGGGTGTTTTCTACGTATTTTGACACATTTCTGGCGCCATGGTGTAACATAATGTGTAAACACAAACAAACAAACACACATACAGTACAGCTACTTAAAATCATCACACTTCCTCTTGCCGTTGCCATCACACTAATATTATAAAGGCGAAAGTTTGTATGTTTGTAAGTGTAAAAGTGTGTAAGTATGTTTGTTCCTCCATTGTGCTGCGGCTACTGAAGCGATTTGGCTGAAATTTGGAGTAGAAATAGATTTTACCCTGGATTAATACAAAGGCTACTTTTCATCCTGGAAAAATCCATAGTTCCCGCGGGATTTGTGAAAAACTCTCCACGTGTACGAAGTCACAGGCGTCCGCTAGTAAAAAATAATCAGCAATAGAAATACTTACATCCTGTTCAATCAAATGTCTGAACACCAGAAAAGCTCTCATCAGGAAGTCCTTCAGCGGTTTCCGGTCGTGCGGATGCGGCGCCAGGTGGCTCCACAGTCGCTGGTAGTGCGCCGGCTTCAGTAGCTCCATGACTCCAAGAAGAGCTGCCACCATTGAACCCTGGACAGGGGCGTGCATAAGTTTGTAGACATATAGGGTATGCACTAGTAAGACAATGTAACCAAACTGGCAAAATGTGCATTGGATAACCATTACCAAATAATTTAGGGTATGCAGTGCTTTAATGCATGTACGAAGTGCACGTCACTGACGCTGGATAATATTTATAAATAAAGCGTATTATTTTAAAGTAAAGCTTCTTTACACACGCTTGATTGTTTTACGAAAAATGTAATCGAAGTGACATACAAAGCGCCATCTGTAGTAACACTGCTAAACTACGATAACACAAGTAGCCCGAGTAGTAGCCAGCGCCGAATCCGATTAGTCTTTTAACGGCAAAATTGTGAACTAACTCGGTAGGACCTTGTGAAGTAAAGCAAGTACGACACGAGAGATGGCGCTATGCATTTTTAAGTTTCTCTTTTATGTATTATTTTATTTTTGAAAGGAGTTGTAGGTTAGAAGTTGTAGTTTCATGGCATTTTTGGTGTACCTATCGTTTGACAGCTTTGCTATGCTATTCTGTGTTTAATTTTTATAATTATTTGTCCAGATTCGCAGCCAAGTTCATTGATATCCACTTAATTGCTTGTTTTACTTCGTTTCACTTCAAAAATAAAGTGATTGCTAGCGACCCATTTATATCGAACTAACGAATCTTTGAGAGGAATACAGATTAAGAGTTCCAAGAAAACGATCTAATCAAAAAATAAGTACTTGTTAACGCCCATGCCTACCTATGTCACAAAGATAAGCAATTATGAACCTTATGCACCCAATAATAAAGATGATAGTAATAATATCTATAACATCTTACCAGCACAGGCGAATTCCCGCCAATTAGATGCAGCACAATCTCAACCAGCACATCCAACGTGTTGAGACAGAGCACGTCGACGTCCGGATCCAGTTCATCATCGTCCACCGGCTGGTCAGGGTCCTCCTTCTTCCACAGGAGAGTCACCAGCTCGCCCAGCATGTCCGCGCATTGGGACAGTTCGTCTCTACGAGCGAGGTGCACGCGTAGATGGTGACACGCGGTTGTTAGGACGATATTTCGCGCTTCTGTAATAGAAAAAAAAAAACAATGCTCATTATTTATTTAATACTAGCGGGCGCTAGCGACTTTGTCCACGTGGGATTCAGTTTTTCACAAATCCCGCGGAAACCATGGATTTACCGGGATGAAAAGTAAATCATTCCAAGTTTCAACCAAATATACAACCAAATCGCTGCAAATTGACAAATTTTCATAAAAACTTTCATGCCCAATTTTATCCCCTAGGGGGTAGAATTGATCAAAATCCTTTCATATTTTCAACATGTACCTGCATGGCAAATTACAGCCAGATGCGTCCAGTGGTTTGGACTGTGCGTTGATAGATCACTATGTCAGTCAGTCAGTTAGCCAGTCACCTTTGAGTTATATATATTTAGACTTATAGGATTGGGTTTTCTAACTACTAGTTCACGTTAAACATAAATGGCCATATTTATAAGCATGGCCTAACCTCAATTTTCTTCAAAGTAAAGTGGACCTAATCACTATTGTTTTAAGTTCATTTTACCTAACAAAAATTTGAAGATTAAATATTACTTAGCCTATTCATAGCAAATAAACAAAAAAAATCTTACCTCTTTATAATATCGCTTTAGATAAACATATATTTTTTACAAACCATATATGATCATTAAACATTTGATCATAGAACTATGTTAAAAATATATGTGTTTAATTTTAATGGTTTACATCAAATTTAATATAACAATAAACTTCAATGAAACACACTCAATCAAATCTTACCAGGGTCTTGACCAAGTGGTCCGTTTAGTATGTCCTGTGCGGCTTGCAGTCTCGCCTTGGCCAACGCTGGTGGTGCGTTGGCGGCGGGCGCGTCCAACATGGCCGCCGTTATACGCCCCGCCTCCACGGGCCCCAACGCTGCTGCCACCTCCTTGGCTACGCTGGCCCATGACGTCATTAGTGCCACCTACAATTATTACTTTCAAGTTCATATATATTATTATTAGCCTACTTTTAAAGGCCCACTGCAAAGCCAGGCCTCTTCTGGTGACGAGAAAGAAACAATATCTACCACTAGTAGGGAAATCGAAAATATCGCTCTATCATGCATCGCTATTGTAACGAAAGAACGAGCGAAATTTTCGATTTCGCCGGATGTCTCTCTCGACACGAGATAGCTCGTGGCGCGCATCTTAAGCCTACTAAGAGCAGGAAATGCTTAATATTTTATAGCTCTACAACTTCAAGATATCTTGATCAATCAGTCAAAGCCACAATGGCTAACAACTGAACGGATATAGCGAAACTATAAGGGACAAAGACTGCGTTGACTATAGATTTGGCTACCTACATGTGTCCGTCCAGCACCACAACAATCACCGCGAGCGCACAGCCAGGCGAAACACGGCGCCTAAAGAGCGCAGACATTTGCGTTTGCGCCTAAAGAGCACAGCACACTTGCGTATTGACTCTTGGCCATCTGTCCATTACGCGTAGTGCTGTACCGAGGATAGCAGGCCTATCCTAATCTTAGGGCTGCTGGAAATACTTGAGTGCACGATCAGACGGAACGCTGCGCCTAGTGAGCGCAGACACTTGCATATTGGCTTCTGGCTCTATGCTCATTCCTCATAATGCTGCACCGAGGCCTCTGCGAATATTAGGCCTACTAGAAAAAGAGATACTCACTTGAGCAGGCGCCAAATGTTCCCTATGTGGGTGTTGTGCCAACGCTTCGAGCTTCTCTCCGGAAGCTGTCCTCGTACTGGCCGCAAATGGCGCGCGCGAACAAGTACCGCGAGCGCACGGTCAAACGGAAAACGGCGTCTAAAGAGCGCAGACATTTGTGTCTACGCCTAAAAAACACAGACACTTGCGTATTGGCTCCTAGCCCTGTACCCATTGCGCGTAGTGCTGCACCGAATATAGCATGCCTCTGCTGATCCTAAGGATACTGGAAAAGAGATACTCACTTGAGCAGGCGCCAAATGTTCCCTATGCGGGTGTTGAGCCAACGCTTCTAGCTTCTCTCCGGAAGCTGTCCTCGTACTAGCCGCAGAAAACGGCGCCTAAAGAGCGCAGACATTTGCGTCTACGCCTAAAAAAACACAGACACTTGCGTATTGGCTCCTAGCCCTGTACCCATTCCGCGTAGTGCTGCACCGAATATAGCAAGCCTCTGCTGATCCTAAGGATACTGGAAAAGAGATACTCACTTGAGCAGGCGCCAAATGTTCCCTATGCGGGTGTTGAGCCAACGCTTTGAGAGCGTGCAGCGCCGCGCGGACGTCTCTGCGGAAGCTGTCCTCGTACTGGCCGCCGGTGGCGCGCGCGAACAAGCACCGCGAGCGCACGGCCAGCCGGAACACGGCGCCTAAGGAGCGCAGACATTTGCGTATCGGCTCCTGGCCCTCTGCGCCCGCTGCCCATTCTGCGCAGTGCTGCACCGAGGATAGCAGGCCTCTGCGGAATGAATTATGAACATCTACATCATATCTGAAAACATTATTATCGGCGGATGGTGCAGCTTTTTGTGTTGTTTGGCAAACATACAAAAACAGTACAAACAGGTCAAATTAATCCGTACGAGCTGTAGACTTTAAGAGAGCTTAATAAATCCCAACATGGTATTGAAGTGCCTGCATCATCTATATGCAACCTGCTTGATATTCGGTCCACCTTGCGGGAAGTTGACCAACACTTCGCTTTTCGGTGCGGAGTCGCCATTTCAGCACCTTGGGTCCCCAACGTCCATCGGCTCTTCGAACTTTATGCCCCGCCCATTGCCACTTCAGCTTCGCACCTCTGGGAGCTATGACGGTGACTTGGGCCTTTCCGTTGATCTCTTCATTTCTGATTCCATGACGCTCTATCACGCACTAAGTGACTCTGAGCGTTCTTATGAGGCCCATACTCAACTACCAAGTCTCGGATTTCTAAAGGTTAATCGTGTTTTCAGGACTCTATATGGCCACCTCAACGAGGCAGTTCATTTGGTATTTCATACTTACTTGTATACAAGAGCAGCTGAGAAATGTTCCTCAATGTAAACGTCCAAAACAGGTCGAAAGTGTTGAAACCGAGTCTCGTCCAACAGACTGCAGATGGAGACCAGCACGAGAAACACTGTTCCGGAATGTGGAGTACTGTAATGAAATAAGATAAAATTCACTCATAAGATCAGTTATCTCGGTTTCCTGACTTTTTATATGGTGAATAGCCCAGTGGGGAACTCATGAATTATGTGAGTCCGGCCTCTTTATATAGGCGTCAAAACGCCTGACTTAATTTACCAAGTTTAAATTCTTTAGTAACATACATACATAAAAATATGAGATTTCGGAAATGTCATCTTTATGAGAAAATTAAAGGAGAAACTTTTTCTAGAATAATATGTTCTTATGTCGACTATTATCTATACTCGTATGTATAATATTCATAAAACAATAATTTTTTTGATTGTGATTTTGCTGTAAGTTCCTTAAGATGACAACCTTAGGTTTAAGCGAATGCAGAAACTCCTAAAGTCGTGTCCGAGGGCGTAAGGGCTTGGAATTGTGAAACGACTCTCAATGTGAGACTCGGATGACTGCTCAGCAGGAGGTTTTTGTACGGAGCTTGTGGACTGATTGAAATCAATGTATTGATCGTGAAAATGGTCGAAATTCACTTTCGGATGATGTAATTATAAACTATACATCACCTGTTGCCATCTTCAGTGGAGAAGAGCGCGAACAGCGCGTCGAGCACGTCGCGCAGGAACTTGATCAGCTCCTCGCAGCTCAGACCGTCACCGAGTCGCAGCACGCGGAGCAGCGTCTCTTGCACCTTCTCCGGCCTCGCTCGCCATTGCAATAGTGCCAGTAGGTCCTCTGTAAATATTCATTTTTCATTAAGGCTTTAATTAAGGCCATAGACGGGATATATATTTCGTAAGGAACCCAAAAATTAAGTAGCAATCTTCACCGTAAGGTCGACCCTGACGCAATCAAGCAAACCAAGGGGCCAGGTCAGCTTCGTGCGTATGCCTTAGGACCGTGGTATTTGGAAGTCCTTCCAAAAGCCTATGTCCTGAAGTAGACATCTTTCGGCTGATATGATTGTATTGGTGACCTTGAATGGATCGACTGTCTATGAGTCAAGACCATCTTAATTGGAAATCGCAAATAAGTTTGGTCAAATTGCATGTATTGTGCGATCTAATGTTGAGTAACTTAAAAGTAAACTCACCATTTTGAGTAAGCTTAGTGGAACATAGTAAAGTACTAATAATACAGTTTTCTTTGGTGCTTCTTTGGAATGTGGCGAGTACTCCGTTAGTGGCGGCCGGTCGGGCCGTGTCGCTGGCGCACGACGGCAGACACAGGTAACTGGCTGACAGTAATCTGAAAGAAATAGTTCAATTTTATCGCTGATCCCTATACTAATTGTATAATGTTATCGCCGCGTTGCAACGACTTGCGGTACGGACGGCTTCAGTGTGCTCGTGGCGTTCGAGCCGTCCACTTCTCTCGTTGTGTAATTCTTTATGGGTTACTTGGAAAAGTGGAAAAGGTGGGGAGAATGACTTGAGTGGAAAAGGGGAGTGTTAGATATCTGTCAAAGGCGCCTTTAACCCTACACACATCGTTCACAAGTGCGTGACTTTACTCAAGGTCATTCTCTGCCATTCTAGGGTCTTATTTGATTACAGTTTGATTTGTTAATTAAGATATCCTGTCAAGTGTTATGAACCTTTGTTCGACATTAGTTTTCTTATTTTTGTAATCACTTTTGAGTCTGCTAAAAATAGCGTCTCGAAGGAGGCTTACTTGGATGGATCATCGCATTTGTAGACGTATAGATCGTGCGCCCCGTCCCTTAGCGTTGCGCCGCTCGCCTCCATGAGCCGCGCGAAGGAAAATCCGAAAAGCTTTCTCTCGTTCTTATCTCGTGCTGAAAAAAGTTTTATGGAAGTAATCAGACGTATTCTTGGACATCCCACCGTGATCAAGAAACAGATTTACTAAAAAGTGCATTTTTTTTTAAATAAAACTGATTGAGTCCTACCCTGCATTATTGCAATTTGGCACCTTGACCTAAAAGGCGGTCGACAGAGAAGTGCATCGTGGAGGATTTTTTGTTGCTAGTATCGGAGCTTCCTATTCATGATATAGTCTATCAAGCTCTTCCATTGTCCTGACAATTGCGCAGTGCAACTAGACGCAGATCGCTGCGTCCGCTTATTTACTTAACGACTCCGCAAATTGGGTAACTAATCGGTACCCAATTTGCGGAGTCCTTAGCTAATCCGGATTGGAGCACGATCCCATAACCCACAAACCCATTCCCACAAATATGTGAATTATTAGAGCAATGTCAAATATGACTTACTGGAGCAATGTCGGAACTCGATGCGCACGTGCGCGTGCGTGAACGTCTCCAGCGGCACGGTGAGGCGCAGCTGCTCGCCCCACGCGGGGCTGTTGTTGTGGTACAGCACCAGCGACTCGTACGACGTCGACCCCACGCCGCTGGCGCCCCATACACATTCCTATAAATTAAGAATATTATGTTAGGGCCTAAGAGCATTGCACAGCTCCAAGAGAAGGTGGCTGATGAGATTCCAAGGTTGCCACCCCGTTTTTTGGGTTATAACCCCAGAGTTATAGCAATTACTCACCAGCACCCTGTATATAAAAGCACAGAAACTCACATTAATGACTAGTCCCGTACTATCGTGTACGCTGACAGTCGCGAGGACATTCTTCGCAGTACTCTTTCCACCCCTCTCAAACTCTGCCCTCTCCAAGGTCAGATAGAGGTCGTTCCTCACGTCACCTGGCATTATCACATCGGGGAATCCCCGTTTAGCTGTCACCGTCGCACCAGATGCAACCGCTTCAGATATGCTCCCTGTGTTGGTTAGAAGCCTGAGAGCTACCACTATACCTAAGGAAAAAAGGTTTAATTGATTAATACGTCGAGTAAATCTAGTTTGTTTGTCATTGTACTGAGGGTTTACTGCATCGCATTTCAGACTTTTATCAGAGCATGTCCTAAATGGAGTTAAATTAAAGAAAATATGATAACTTATCAACTTTCATTTGGGGAAGTCACGGGCGTCCGCTAGTTATAAATAGATTTACAGACTGATTCATGATTTTGGTGGAAAATATATATATTTTTAATTATTCTGTCGTGATTTTCGGCACTGGCAATTTTACTTTTGAAATATTCCACGATATTTACCATAATTTGGTTGTCCAGGTAAAATATTGCACTTATTTGTTTGTTTCCGTATTAGCATGTCGTGTAACTGGTGGAAGTCCTTTTCTTCACACTGATACACCTGAAAGTAAATAAATATATATTGTGAAACACTTGTAATGCAGATTTCTATTTTAGAAGAGCTAGTCGGGCATGCCACCTGATGGATTAAATTATAATATTTCTCTATAAATATAATAATTTTTTTTCTGTGTGTTGTTGTATAAGTATGTCTTGAAAAAACATAGTGGGTCTGGAAACACTATCTCGATTCAAGGATCCGATTGTAAAATATTGAGGTTTCAATTTATATTTATAAAAGCAAAAGGTTCTCACTCATCACAAAATCTCGAAACCTTTTTATGTACAAAGTTGAATTTAAATTAAACTTGGGGGTACTTTATAGTAAATAGACGTTCGCTAAGAACGGATTTTGTGAGAGCGCCAAATTAAGAAGTTCTAAGGTCGGAGACTACATTCTTAAGTATTAATTTAATTACCTTAAAAGTATACTCCTTCTCAATAGTCTGTGGCTCGGGTTGTCTTAGGAACTCCGCGAGCGGCAACACGCCGGCGCCTAGAGGCCTCCTCGCGACAGGCCCTCGCCTCTCCCCCGTCCCGCTGCCGCCCGCGCCCGCCCACCGCCCCACTCGGATCACCCACGCGACCAGCCACAGTTCCCGAGAGAGGTCTGTGCTTGATAAATCCTGTAAAGACCATTAAAATTGAAATTATTTTTTAACTAGCAGACGCCCTGCGGTTTCATCCGCTCAGTTTTCGTTCCCGTGCGAACACAAGGATAAAATATATCCTATGACACTGACAAATAACGTGTCTTTCTAATTGTAAAAGAATTATCAAAATTGGTGAAGTAGATCCAGAGATTACCCCCTCTATAATCTTAATATATAAATGCGAAAGGTCATTCATCACGAATTCTCGAAAACTGCTGGACATACAAAGATAAAATTTGGCAGGGACGTATTCTATAGTTAGTAGATATCCGCTAAGAACGGATTTTGCGACAGTACTGGCTTAAAGAGGTCTAAGGGCGGACTAAGTGCGCCCTTAGACGTCTTTAAGCCAGGCCTTAGAGTTGAGCTTTTGACTTAAGCCTTAGACTTAAGCCGGCGTTCGCTGGTATAGAAGTATGAATAGCTCAAGAGTTAAGGGGCCGGACTCATCAACGAGAAATGGTGGGTCGATTCCAGCTTGACTACTGTTGTAACCACACACCACACAATATTTCCCGAGAAATTGAAGGGGCTCGGGAGTATTGGTCATATTTAAAAGATAAATATTATTTCAAAGTTACCACGTATTCTTGCGATACTTAGCACTTTCTAGTTGTAGAAATGCCACACTATCAATAGTACTTGAGACCAGGATTAAAATATTTATTCAGGACCATATTATTGCTCAAACGTGTCGTCTATGTTATTCATGGCAAAGCTGACAAAATTATAGACTATACATAGTAGGGCGTTTTCATTTCAAGTCTTTCCTTCCAGACTTTGGTGCATCCGATAACAAATGAGCCCCCTATAGAAATTGACCGGCAATGTTATCACTTTATTTTAAATATTTTTGGTAACTTTTGGATTTGCGTGGGATCAAGAGTGCGATTCCCAGCAAATACAATTTGACTTAATGGTGTTTTGTCACTAATGCACATTGCTGGTTACAATTTAGTATTGGGTAAACTCGTCAGCCGTTTGAATTAAGTCCAAAAAACCGTTATACAATGTCATACACTTCTTCATAAGCTAATATCAAAATGCAGACGAAAGCTAACATATCATTAACTTAAGAAAATTCCTTAGGCATGATTAATACACATATTAATCTATCTTCATGAAATCTAAAACGTAGTGACCTACAAAAAATAACCGCAAAGTTGCATACCATTGTCAACAATTATTATGTTGCAAGAAAATTCCAATGTTAACCGCAGCAAATTACTCGCACTTTAGCTATATTGACTTGTATTCTGAAAATGAATGGATGGTTTTTTTAATCCATTCCATACATATAGACAGTTTTGTATTCTAATTCAAATACCTTTGAAGACCTAAGAGATTTGAAATCGAAGATAATAAAGCAATCCCTGTCTGATTATTACGCGTACGGAACGCGGCGGTTTAGCAATATATCTTTGGCCGTAGCAAAGTAGCTACCTAAGATTGAATCCTACAATAATAAGTAATAGTAATTTTGATCAGTCAGCAATAAATTAATAGTGAATAGGAAATCGCGTGTTTAAGAATTCTTAAGCTGTAATAGCTTGTTGGTAAACGTGTAGGTATATCCATTATCTACTGAAGGTTTTTGAATATGCCAACTATCTATCGATTTAGAGCTAGCGGCAGAAATGTTAAGGCCCTTAAGGGGCCTGACTCTAGCAATTTTCCGATTGTAATGCAAGAGGTCAACGATGTGATTCCACCCGCTATTTTCGTGCCCACTCCTAACATAGTTTTTTCGCTTATTTGGAGAAAATAAAATATAGTCCATGTTGACGGCTTCCGTGGCGCAGTGGTATGCGCGGTGGATTTACAAGACGGAGGACATGGGCTCGATCCCCGGCTGGCGCAGCTCTGGCTGGCGGGAGGCTTCGGCCGTAGCAAGTTACCACCCTAGCGGCAAAGACGTAACGCCAAGCGTTCCATTACGATGTCGTGTAGAAACCGAAAGGGATGTAAATTTTCATCCTCCTCCAAGTTAGCCCGCTTCTATCTTAGATTGCATCATCACCTACCATCAGGTGAGATTATAGTCATTGTAAAAAATAAAAAAAAATGTTTAAAAAGACACGGTTAACAATCTTTAAACAAAAAATAAAATATTCACTTACCGCAAAAAGCGTACTGTTAGCGTGCAATCTGTCCACGTAGTTCGAAAAGCCGTCTCTCGCTATCCGAACCCTGAACCTTTCGGACAGCGGCTGCGCTCTCCTAGCGTCGTGTAACCATAGCAACAGTTCTGCCTCATCACCACCAGCAGTGTGGCCGAAGTCCCTCATGCTGCACATGAGATAGTGTGACTGGACGAGCGGTGTGGTGATATTGGTACTGTTAGTGAGAGTCCCAGAGTTAAAACTGCTGCCGGAGCCGCATGCTCGTCGCAACGTTCCACGCCACTGAAAAATAAACATTATCCATCATCAGCCTATTATATCCTGTGGTTACCTGCTTTAGCTACAAACAATGAGGTTCAGGCTAACAAAAAAATACGTTATTGGGATTTTTCTTACAAGTAAAATCTTTATAGCAGCCTGGAGTTGGGAAGCTGACGGTGTTGGTACACCCCCGTGCCTCGGAAAGCACGTAAAGCCGTCGGTCCTGCGCCTGATCTTTCAGTGGTCATGTCGGTCTGCCGTCCCATCGGACTATGAGAGTGAGGGAAAAGAGAGTGCACTTGTGCTTACGCACACTTGGGCACTATAATTTCCTGCGTACATAGTCAATCTCACCATGAGATTGGGCGCCGTGGCCGAAAAAAAATAAACATTCGGTTGGGAGCATATTATCTAAAGCCCGTTACAGAGTCAAGCAAAAAATCAAAATCAATCAAAATCAAAAATCATTTATTTCAAGTAGGCTCAGTTTACAAGCACTTTTGACACGTCAGTTGACTATTTGTAAAGATTCTACCACCGGTTCGGAAGGCAGGTCCTGCTGAGAAGATACCGGCAAGAAACTCAACAGTTGCTCTTTTGAAAAAGTCATACAGTATTACAATTTACATTTGATAACAATTAAATTACAATTTCTTATAGTTTTATTTCCTGTGTGAAGGTGGAAGCTGATCCAATGGCCTCCAAGCACCTTTGTCGTTAAGAAACTCATCAATAGTGTAGTAACCTCGACTAAGTAAAAAGCCTTTCTACTAATATTAGGAAAGGGAACTTGGATCCGTTAAGCTGTTTCTTCCAAAGCAGATTGGCTTAGAGTGATATATTTTTGAATATTCACCGATCACTGAAATGAAAAAGATATAAAAGCAAATAAGATTTATTTTCATTGAGGTATCCAAAAACAAGAGCCGTAATAGCACAGTGGATATGACCTCTGCCTCCGATTCAGGAGGGTGTGGGTTCGAATCCGGTCCCCTGAGCATGCACCTCCAAATTTTCAGTTGTGTGCATTTTAAGAAATTAAATTTCACATGTCTCAAACGGTGAAGGAAAAAACATCGTGAGGAAACCTGCAAACCAGAGAATTTTCTTAATTCTCTGCGTGTGTGAAGTCTGCCAAACCGCATTGGGCCAGCGTGGTGGACTATTGGCCTAACCCCTCTCATTCTGAGAGGAGACTCGAGCTCAACAACGAATCCAAACACAAGTTAAACACAGAAGCAGTCGCTGGCAACAGCTGATAGCTCCTCGTGGTATAACGTTAGATATAATTAATCATATATTGTCGTGGATTTGTACTACATTGACATTTGACACAGATTGCGTGTGGCATTAAGAAATTCTACCTCTCGTATCGTGCATTATGGACAGAGAGCCTGCGTCAGCCAGACATACCTCATTTTAGGAAGAAGATTAAAATGTGGTGGCTTTGGAAGGTAACAGGGAATGGCACGTCAATTTTCTTTCTAAAAACGCTAACGCTTCGTAAACCAGAAAAATGTATGGGAATAACAGATCCGATCGATAACTCGATCACGTGACCTGTCGTTAGCAAATGTCATTCCCATTTACTTTTGCGATTATAGAAAGATAATCGACGTGTCACATGGCTACAGGCCCAGGTTTGAAGGATCCGCCATAGTTCAAGTATAAGTATAACGTTTTTTTTGTTATTTTCTCCTCTCCTCTCTTTAATTCCTCCAGTTGTCAGAGTCTTAGCTTCGTAGCAACTTATCGCTAAACCCTTAAATTCTCGAAAAAAAATATATCAGTAATTTACGAAAGATTGCCCCCAAGCTGATTTTTCATATTATGCCGAGAAAATATCAAAAATGTGCTTTATAATTAGCTTAGACGGTTGAGGATATGAAATACACCAGAATCCAAACTCCATAATAGGCTACAGTACTTACCTATAGCACTAGGACTATAGGATAACAAAATTTCAGTCTTCCTAAAATAAGGTAGGTGTTGGATGTAGATGTTGGAAGTAGGTGTTGGGTGTAGGTGTTGGATATAGGTATGTCTGGCCACACAAGCACTCGGTCTATTATATAAAAGGTCCACAAAAGGCATAAAGCTGTACGAACGAGTGAGACACGCCACGTCAGTGTAAAAGGATATTGCCAATCAAATCAGTGCAGATATAAAGGGCAAAGTCGACTCGGGTGAAAGAAACCTTTTTACCTTATTAGGCGCTTTCAATAGCTACGTACTAGGTATTTACACGCATACAGCCGTGGGAAGTACCTATTGGTGTAAAAATTTATACAGACATCGCATTTTTTGTTTAATCTATTTATATTTTACTAGCAGACGTCCCGCGGTTATACCCGCAAAGTTCCCGTTCCTGTGAGTATGCGGAGATGAGAGAGAGAACCTCACAACTTTATGTAGATATATGTAATTAATTTAGTACCTAATAGAATTACTTAAAGTAGAAGTAAAGACAACATCTATACAAATAATATAAATTTAGAAAGCGAATATTTGTGTTAGTTGAAATGCGCTGTAAAAAATAAAATCTCTGGAACAATTTTAGCAATATTTCATTAAAGTTTTCCTTGTACTTTTTATTTTGACCCCAACTACATTGATACGTTCCATTGAACTACAGATTTAATTTGCATTTTCGTATACCTTAAGCTAATATAACATGTTTTCACGGGAAAACGAACTGAAAATGTACATTGGAAGAACAATAAAAATAACATCAAGTGTTTTTTTGAGAAAATCATGAACATACTAGCTAACACACGCGGTTTGAATACAAAATCTTTTTTTTGCAAGTCAGTCATAGGTACGGTAGGTAATGCCTATTCATCGCACGAGCAAGTTAAGCCTTTTTAAAATTTATTACATTGAATTGGGTTCTATTATTCCTTCCGTTGTTTTGGAGTAAGTACGTAGGTACCTACCTAATCTACACATCTGCCGGATATCGTATTTACCCATCGAGGGTTGGAAGACAATTGACATAAAGGCGTACACACTTACAAAGGCTTTGTATACCAGTTGGCACTTACCTAAATGGATATTGGTCGAAATAGTGACCTTCAAAGTGGCTTTTTGGATGCGTGCTGCCATCTACAGCTTTAGAACAATGAAACAGTGTATGTCATTTTAAACTACTTACCAACCAGTAGATGGCGCTCGAAGAGAACTTTGAAACAATCCCATTTTGTACTCTCCGAGAATCTGTTGTACCTTTTATGAAGTTCATTAAAGTGTTCTATGACATACAGGATCGAATTGACAACCTGCTTTTTTTGAAGAAGGTTAAAAAATATTTACCGCCGCAGCTCGCTCGGCGCTCACCGAGTGGACCCGGTACAGCTCGAGCAGACTTGTGTCCTCTGGGTACACTACTGACCCGATTTTGAAGAAACATGCACTGTTCCCAAGTTTGAGTATACCCAATCCAAATGCAAAATGAAGTAAAGTTCTTTACGCACGCTTAGGGAGTAATTGGTGCATGCGTTAAGAAAAGTGTAATAGGCTTTTTAGATGCGTACTGCCATCTACAGACACAGTGGAGCAGTGTATGTTATTTTTAACCACTTACCAGTAGATGGCGTTTTTGGAGAACTTTGAAACTTTTGTACACTCCAAGAAGATGTTGTATAACGGTCGAATTGGTAACCTGCTTTTTTGAAGTAGGTTAAAAAAATATTTACCGCCGCAGCCCGCTCCGCGCTCTCCGCGTGGACCCGGTACAGCTCGACCAGACTCGTGTCCTTCGGGTACACTACTGAGCCGATTTTGAAGAAACATGCACTGATCCCAAGTTTGAGTAGGTATACCCAATCCAAATGCAAAATGAAGTTAAGTAAATTCTTTACACACGCTTAGGGAGTAATTGGTGCATGCGTTAAAAAAAGTGTAACAGGCTTTTTAAATGGGTACCGCCATCTACAGGCACAGTGGAACAGTGTATGTTATTTTAAACTACTTACCAATAGATGGCGTTTTTGGAGAACTTTGAAACAATCCCTTTTTGTACACTTCAAGAAGCTGTTGTATAAGGGTCGAATTGGTAACCTGCTTTTTTGATGTAGGTTAAAAAATGGTTACCGCCGCAGCTCGCTCGGCGCTCTCCGCGTGGACCCGGTACAGCTCGACCAGACTTGTGTCCTCCGGGTCAACGGCAGCGGCGCCGCGCCGCGGCACCAGTTCTAGGCCGAGCTTTCTGAAACGAGGAAAATAAACGATTGTTGCGTCGCCTGAGAGTGACTCAAACGTTTTTGAGAATCTCTTACAGACTACTTGCATCATTTAAGTATATCTATCTTCTATCTATACTAATATTATAAAGAGGTAAAGTTTGTAAGTTTGTAAGTTAGTAAGTTTGTAACAATTTTTTGAAATGGGGTAATCTTCGGAACTACTGGTCCGATTTTAAAAATTCTTTCACCAATAGAATGCTACGTTATCGGGGAGTGCTATAGGCTATATTTTATATTTCTATCATATATAACTACTGATTTATCGCGGGTTTTCTCTTACAGGTCGGACCGAAAAACTTACTTATTCGCATGCGCTGCCTCAACCATTGCGTATAACTGAAATAAATGTATGGAGGCTTTTTGAACCTTTAAAAGTTCTACAAAAAAGTCCGCGACACCGTATATCTATCTTTTATATTTTAGCAGATATAGTACCTTTAGTACTTTAATAAATTATTTAAATTTTAAATTAAGGTTTACGTCATTATTTACACAACTAAACTTAAATCCTTATCAATAAATAAATTATTTAATAATCACAAGGATATTATAGAGATAAGATTTGCCCTTTACAGTATGTTAATTAGTTATATAGTTTCGGAGATATTACAAAATTTGTGAAAGTCGCAGAAATGCCGCTATATGACGCCCCGCGGTTTCAATTACGTGGTTCCCGTTCCCGTGTGAATATGAGGACCAAACATAGCCTATGACACTCGCAAATAATGTAGCTTTCTATTGGTAAAAGAATTTTCCAAATCGGTCCAGTAGATCCAGATATTACCCCCGACAACCACACAAACTTTACCTCTTTATAGTATTAGCATAGAAGTCGCTTGGGAAATTATAGTCTTTTGGTCATTGCACCACGCACAAAAGGCTGGACCAATTTTGCTGAGGGTAGGGATAGGATAGGGGTAGGTAAGGGCCTTCCCCTTATATAATAGAGGTAGTGTAGGGTAGGCACAAGATAGAGGTAGGGGAAGGATATGGAACGTATAGGGTAGGGGAGGAGTAGGATAGGGGTAGGGTAGGGTAAGGTAGGGAAGGGGTAGGGTACGGGTAGGGTAGGGTTAGGGTAGGGGTAAGGTAGGGGTAGGGAAGGGTTAGGGTTAGCGGTGGGGTAGGAGTAAGGTAGGGGTAGGGTAGGGGTAGGGTAAAGGGTAGGGTAGGGGTAGGGTAGGGGTAGGGTAGGGGTAGGGTAGGGGTAGGGTAGGGGTAGGGTAGGGGTAGGGTAGGGGTAGGGTAGGGGTAGGGTAGGGGTAGGGTAGGGGTAGGGTAGGGGTAGGGTAGGGGTAGGGTAGGGGTAGGGTAGGGGTAGGGTAGGGGTAGGGTAGGGGTAGGGTAGGGGTAGGGTAGGGGTAGGGTAGGGGTAGGGTAGGGGTAAGGTGGGGGAGGGTAAGGTTAGCGTTAGCGGTAGGGTAGGAGTAAGGTAGGGGAAGGGTAGGGTAGGGTTGGGTAGGTTTAGGAGCAGGGTAAGGTAGGGGTAGAGAAGTTTACATCAATATTTACGCAGACGAAGTCGCGGGCGTCCGCTAGTATGTATATAAAGGCGAAAGACACTCATCACGAAATATCAAAAACCATTTGACGTACAACAATGAAATTTGGCAGGGGGCAGTTTACATTTAGTAGACGATTCTTTTCTTTTTAAATGTACCTAGATAAAAGTATAAACATGTTCCTAGTTGCCATTCACTTTGATATACGGGGATAAAATATACCTGTGTTAATCGCTGATAATGTAGCTATATAGTTGGTGAAAAAATATTTAAAATTGGTCCGGTAGTTTTAGAGCCTGAGTCCGTAACAAACGAACGAAAAATCAAATTTTAGCTCTTCATAATATTCATTTATATATACGTAAGTCGACTAGGTAGGTATATCATTGTACTTTTGCATTGTTTATGTATAATACGTACACCAAGGTGGAATTTAAAAGTTACTATTTTAAATACTCCTGCTTTGGAGCTTTGGAGAGATATATTAGGTAATAATCACGAATTACACTAATAACGAGTCTCCGCTCAGAATGAGAAGGGTTGAGCATAGGCTAATAGTCCACCACGCTAGCCCAATGCAGATTGGCAGACTTCACATGTAGAGAATTAAGGAAAATCTCAGGTATGCAGGTTTCCTCAAGATGTTTTTCTTTCACCGTTTGATACACGTGATATTTAATAGGTATCTTAAAATGCACATTATTACTCTAAAGTTGGAGGTGCATAGCCTGGACCGGATTCGAACCTACGCCCTTCAAATTGAAGACCTCAGCCTTCAATTTGAAGGGCGTAGGTTCGTACGTAAATATCCACCTGGCTATCACGTACCTACACACCTCTCTGTCTGAGAGGAGACTCGTGCTCAGTAGTGAGCCGAATATGGGTTGATGGTGATGACACTAATAACTAATAGCTACGAGCCTTCAAAACGTGGGTGTGTAACATCATAAACTATCGCTATTACCTACTGAAGATTCCGTGCTATAAAACCCAATAACACTTATGCTTACATAGGATTAATAAGTTGTTTTTCACAAGATGACAATGCAAATATAAAGGATGACGAATTCAATGCCAGAAATTAAATTCGTAGCCAAACCATGTCAAAGAACACGTCTAACAGGTGTGTAAGTCACATAAGTAAATACCCATTTCCAATATGCAGAAAAGGAAAACCGCACAAGAAACACAAACTTGAAGCTTAATTTATAGGTGCACATACCTATTAATATTATAAAGATTTGCCATACCTTTTAAATAAGACCAATATTCCCATTCCCCTCCAACTAACCGGGAAACACTAACAGGAATGGGTACGTCAATAGTCCAGCGGGCGGGCGGGCAGTTTGGCAGGTTGTTATGGATAATCTCTGGATCTACTAAACCAATTTTGAAAATTCCTTTACCAATAGAAAGACACATTTTTACCGAGCAACTAAGGTTAGGCCCTCGGTCTTGGGGTCATACAAGACCGTTAGCCCGGTCCAAGGAAGGACAGAGACATCTTCTCTGTGTTTCACTTGGACAAATCTCCTTTGGCGCGTCCACGTCGCGGGGGTGGGCATCACGGGAGTCAGTAGGCCGGCTCACGTGATGGCAAAGTTCGGAGGGGGTCCCAGTACTGCGGGGAATATCGCGGTCCCCTGCCTAGGGTTACAGGTGAAGACCTCAAATCCAGGCAGCGTCTGTACTCGGAGCGAGCGGCTGTCTGGTCAGCGTCTGTTCCACATTGGGCGGCTGTTTTTTCTTTGAAAGATGGGAAGGAGGAGATCTATAGAGATCTTGATTTATAACATGGAAGCACAACAAAAAAAACATATACCCCAGGCGGGTACCGGCGCTGAGCATTCTCGCGCCGGAGAATCCCGTCCCCTGGAAGCTCCGGCTGATGAAAGGGGCTGCCCCTCGTATTCTGGGGGGGGCAACGTTTTGCCAAAATGTATCAAGCCATTTAAAGGAGAGGAAGCTGAAAAAGTTGAAGACCCTTTCGCTAGAAGAGGTACAGTACAGAGAACACCACCAGGACTCGCTATAACACAAGAACATGAAACAAATATTGAAAGCGATGCTTCTGAAAATACTGATAACGGTGAAGATGACGAAGATAGTAAACTTATCAAACACAGAAGAGTAGAAGAAGAAAAACGGCCAAAGAAAAGGAAAAAAGTATCGAGCCCTACTATGGTACAACCAAACGACATAGAACCCTCAGAAGAACTAAAGAAAATTAAGGCTAAGGTGGAGGAACTGGCAAAATTTACTAGAGGGAATAAGAGAGTTCACCAAGAGATCAAACAATTTGCATTGGACTTAACAAGCCTAGTCAGACAGACAGTCACAAAATATAAATATGATATGGCAAAGTTCTATGAACTACAACAGGATTTTAATATGTACAAGAGTACACAAGAACTACGCGTCTCAGAATTAGAAACTCAAATTAAAAGTATTAAAGAAGACTACGAAAATAAATTTGAAGAATTAAGAAATGAAAGAGATTACATATACGCTAAAAATAAAATCCCTGACAATAGATTCAATCTCAATGACCAGGAACTAAAGAACTATGACGAGCTGCTGCCGAAACTTCACCTAGAATGGACAAACGATAGTTTTAAAAATGTTATAATAGACCACGGTGATATATTTAGAGATGTCCGCAGCAATGTGGTATACTTTTGTGAAGACAATACAAAAGTGCAGTCAAGAGTCGGAAAAAGGGTGATCAATAGATATCCAGAAGTGCTAGAAGGAGACAAGATAATCTGTGAAGGGGGGAGTTACAATATAATAGAGCAATCAGTAACAATTCTGACTACAGAAAAAAGCAAAACTAAGACAAATAGGGTAATTGTTTTTTTCTATGATCCATATAAGCAAGACGGAAGAAGTCAACAGGATATTTATAACTTATGTGAAGAAATCAAAGAAATTGCAAAAAATTTCGGTATGTCGGAAATATCGATTGTCGCACCTCAGGGCATAGAAATTAATACTATGCGCAAGATCCTCCAAGCAATATTTAAAACTACAGAGATCTCAGTATTCCTGAGAACGAAAAAAAGAATGCAAGGAGAAAGAAGTAAAAATACGGCGAGAAAACCAGAAGATATTATACTTATTAAAGGAGATACAGAGTCATATGCACATGTACTAAAAAAGCTAAAACTTGGTCTTAAAGGAAGCGAGGTTTTAGAACAGATCAAAGGAGTGAGAAAGACGAATAGAGGCGACGTATTAGTAAGAGTAAAAGAAAATGCTGATGAAGTGTCCAAAACTATTAAAGACTTGGTACAAAATAAGAACGTGAAGATGCTTGTCAAAAATCAAAAAAGTACACTACACATTAGGGATATTGATAGTACAGCAGACATAGAAGAAGTTAAGACAGCAATATGCGACGCAAATATAGATCAATCAATAGATCAACTGGAAGTGAGATCCCTAAGACCAATGAAAAATGGTAATCAAATAGCGACGATAGTTCTTAACGAAAAAGATGCAGATAAAATCTTGGAAAATGTCAAAATTAGAATAGGACTAAGTATCTGTAGAGTTCAAAAAAGAATTGACGTTACAAAATGTTATCGGTGCTGGGCATATGACCATGTAGCACCAAAATGCACAGGCGTGGATAGAAGCCAAAAATGCCACCACTGTGCTCAAGATGGACATAAGGCCATAGACTGCACAAATGAAGCTTTCTGTCCACATTGCAACATTAATGGTCATCCAGCAGGTAGTGGTAGGTGTAGATTCTTTAAGCTAGCCCTAAGTAAAGCCAGAAAGAACAAGAAAGGAGACGTCATGGAGTTCTCTAAGAAACCAAATTCATAGTCCTCCAAGTAAACGCGAACAGAAGTATCACTGCCCACGATATGGCCATGATAGTAGCGTATGAAACTAAGTGCGATTTCATAGCCTTTACCGAACCAAATTTAGCAAAATGTAAAACCAACAATAAACATCAATATATCAGTGAGGATTTAAGTGCTATGATCATTAATTATAGCAAAAAATATGATATATTAAATTACCGCACTGTGGGTTGCTTTATTTGTGTGGAGACCAAAAATACTACCATATACAGTGTGTATATTAGCCCAAATAAATGTACCCATGAGGATTTTTTAACCCACTTGGAAAACATCCAATATGACATTAGGATGCTGGCATGTCCTACAAACGAATTTATAATAACTGGGGACTTTAATGCCAAACACGTCTGTTGGGGAGGTAAAGACACAACAAAACGAGGCATTGACCTGCTGGAGTGGACGCAGTCCCTAGAGCTCAACATTCTCAATGACGGAAAAGTGCCAACCTGCGTACGCCCAAACGGAGTCTCATACATCGACCTCACTATTGTAAGTGATAACTTGCCCACACAGAATATTACATGGTCAGTCCTCGAGGATGATGTTCCTATGAGTGATCATAGAATCATCATAACTAAGATTGAGGAAAAAATAAAAGACAAACCAAAATATACGTTTGGAAAGACTGATATGGATATTTTTTTTGAAATCTTTGAAAAAACAATACTTGGGAAGGAAATAAATCATGAGGAATGTGACCATGCTCTAGGAATAGCTTTCAAGGAAAGTACCCCAAAAATCAGATGTAACGTCGATTATAAGTTACCTTACTGGTGGACTGAAAGTATTCAGGCGAAAATAAAGGATGTCAGAATAAAAAGAAGGAAGTTTCAGAAATGTAAGAATACTCAAAGAAGAGAAGATCTGAAGCATGACTATAAAATCCATAAAAATGAACTGAAATGGGCAATAATTTCTGCAAAAAAACTGAAGTGGGGCAATATGTGTGACAATTTAGAAGATGACGTATTTGGTGGAGCCTACAAAATAGTAAAAAGCCAACTCCAACTACCAAATCCAAAAAGAACTTTACCTCTCAAAGAAAAGATTAATGTGTTCAAAGAGCTTTTTACAACAACACAAGAAGAGAGAATAAATATAGAAGAAGTAAATGAAGACAGAGACGATCTAAAAGGATTGAAGTTTTGCGAGGGGGACATCAAGAGAGCGGCAAATAAAATAAAACTGGGAAAAGCGCCAGGCTCTGACTCTCTGCCCCCAGAAGTCGTAAAAAGAGTCATATTAAAATATTCTACCTACTTTCTCACACTATTCAACGGACTCCTGGAAAGTGGGAAGTTTCCGGAACGCTGGAAACTAGCTAAACTTATTCTGATCGACAAACCAAAGAAGAAGCCCTCGGATCCTACTAAATATCGACCAATTTGCTTGATCAATATTCTGGCTAAGGTTTACGAGACTCTCCTAAATAGCAGACTAATAAGAGATATAGACGAAAAAGGTGGTCTCAATGATAACCAGTTTGGCTTCCGAAAAGGTAGAACAACCATTGGCGCTATTAAGCAAGTTGTATCATATGCAAGAGCTGCCAAAGTAGAAAACCAATGGAACGGCTTGATCTTAATAGACGTGAGAAATGCATTTAATACGGCATCTTGGGTAAAAATAATAGCTAAACTAAAAATAAAAAAGGTTAACAAGTACTTAGTAAATAGCATTATAGACTATCTAGAGCAGAGAGCTATTCAAATTAACAAGGAAACCAAACTTGCTATCGGAGGTGGTGTCCCTCAAGGTTCCGTTCTCGGCCCAACCCTGTGGAACATTCTATACGACGATGTTATGTCAATAGATGTTCCAGAGGGGGTTAAATTAGTCTGCTATGCAGATGATCTAGCAGTGTCAGTGACTGCTAAAGATAGTATAGATCTGGTAAGAAAAGGTAACGAGACCCTGTATAGTGTGATGCTATGGATGACGCATAATCGGCTAGAAATTGCTCCGGAAAAAACTGTGGCCATTATCTTTAATAGAAGACTACGTGCGGATATCCATTTCACGTGCGGTAGTACACCGGTGGTACCCACTCCCACTGTAACGTATCTGGGTGTTACTCTGGACTCACGGCTGAACTTCAGCAAGCACTTAAATTTGGCCTGTGAAAAGGCCCATAAAACTACCCGAGCATTGTCTTCATTACTGCCTAACACTCGAGGACCAAGTTCACAAAAAAGGAGAACATTAGCTTTGGCAATGCAATCTGTGGTAATGTATGCGGCGCCTATATGGGTGACGGCCATGGATAAAGACATGTACAGGAAAATGGTACTGAGCTCTCAGAGAACCATGGCATTAAGATCATGCTGCGCTTACAGAACCATTTCTACTGATGCTGCTCTTGTATTGGCAAATCTTATTCCGATCCATCTTCTGGCTCGGGAAAGGTCAAAAACATACAAGATAGAAATGCCAGAGGAAAGAAGTATGGCCAGAGAAAAGACGTTAGAGGCGTGGCAAAAGGAGTGGGATCAATCTGCGAACGGTCGTTGGACTCACAGGTTGATCAAGAATATTAAGAGCTGGGTAAACAGAAAACATGGGAGCATTACATTCGGAATGACTCAGTGCTTTACAGGTCATGGGGTCTTTAAGCAGTATACAACACGCATCAAAAAAACGGAGAGCTCCAATTGCATGTACTGCATTGACCCCAATGATGATGCAGAACATACAATTTTTTCCTGCCCTCGGTTCCGAGCTGAAAGAGAGGAAGTATCGAAGGACCTAGGACAAGAGATGACAGCAGATAATATAATAAATATAATGCTGGAATGCAGTGAGAAATGGAATATAGTTAGGAATTATCTGGACACTATAATGAAGATCAAGGAGAAGGATGAAAGAGAGAATGGGAAGTAAGACTCGCGACGTTGGTGGTAGGCTTTATGGCAGGAACACCAAACGTCTAGAAGGTAGGAGGGGTTTTTAGCCGGTAAGAGTCCGGCACTACCCAACATGGGTGTCCATGAGGATTTTCCCCCCTACGAAAAAAAAAAAAAAAAAAAAAAAAAAAAAACTAAGGTTATATTTTATCTGCATGAAAACGGTAACTATTTGTGTAAAACTGCGGGGCACATGTCAGTTTAACTATAAATTAATTGAGTGCGGCTTGGCCGTAAAAAACAACCTCATAAACGCAATAGTTGGCTACTTACCTATGGTAGGAGCATAGGCTGACGAAGTTTCTGTCTTCCTAAAATGAGATTTTGACGACCTCCGTGGCGCAGTGGTATGCGTGGTGAATTTACAAGACGGAGGTCTTGGGTTCGATCCCCGGATGGGCCGATTGAGGTTTTCTTAGTTGATCCAGGTCTAGCTGGTGTGAGGCTTTGGCCGTGGGTAGTCACCACCCTACCGGCAAAGACGTTCCGCCAAGCGATTTAGCGATCCGGTACGATGATGAAAAAAAAAGATATGTCAGTTTAGTTTTTAGTTTTTAATCCACTCAATCAGCGCTATTCTCTCTCTTTCTCATTCTATAGTATCGTATTAGATAGAGATAGATAGCGATGAGTTCGAAGTTATAAAATAATATTTTTTTTGTATTCTTTACAAATTAGCCCTTGACTACAATCTCGCCTGATGGTAAGTGATGATGCAATCTAAGACGGAAGCGGACGGAAGCTAAATTGTAAGGATGGAAATCCACACCCTTCCACACACACCACTTAATACAGAATAGCCAGACATACATTCATAAAGTGGTCTAAAATATTCAAAGTTCAAAACGTATAATACATTTAATTCCAAGTAATAAAACGAAACCTTGCAAACGGGTACCAACACGATGTGAATATTTTATTATGAATCACAGGGATTCCAAGTATTAAGCATTGCACCTAAAAAACCAAGACGTTGAACTAAGGCACGTATACTTTTTTAAATAAAAAACTGGACTTTTCCTCACGATCACGTTTTACGTTGGTAAATGCTAAAGATCCGTATAAGCACTCTGAGGAATTTACAACATTATTTAACAAAAAAATCGAAACCGTCCGCAAGTACTGTTCAGGCAGACTGTTTCGATTTTTTTGATGAGAAGTATAGTTGGTCCCTGATTTGTTGGGATAAGGATCTTCTAACTAAGTAGCAACCCATATTCGGCTCACTGCTGAGCTCGAGTCTCCTCTCAGAATGAGAGGGGTTAGGCCAATAGTCCACCACGCTGGCCTAATGCGGATTGGCAGACTTCACACACGCAGAGAATTAAGAAATTCTCTGGTGTGCAGGTTTCCTCACGATGTTTTCCTTCACCGCTTGAGACATGTGATATTTAAAGTTGGAGGTGCATGCCATGTCTCTGACCTCTGCCTCCGATTCCGGAGGGTGTGGGTTCGAATCCGGTCCGGGGCATGCACCTCCAACTTTTCAGTTGTGTGCATTTTAAGAAAAATTTATATCACGTGTCTCAATCGGTGACGGAAAACATCGTAAGGAAACCTGCATACCAGAGAATTCCTTAATTCTCTGCGTGTGTGAAGTCTGCCAATCCGCATTGGGCCAGCGTGGTGGACTAATGGCCTAACCCCTCTCATTCTGAGAGGAGACTCGAGCTCAGCAGTGAGCCGTATATGGGTTGATAACGACGAAAGACGAACTAAGTAGCAGATAGGAAGGGTATGGGTTACATAAAAGTTTCAGGTTCTATTAAGATGCTTATTAACAGCATCGAGTTACATTTAAGAGAAGCACAAACGACTTAGCAAATTTTTAAATTTCAGTAAGTACAGATGTCTTGATGTTCTGTTTGAATCCCAAGGGCGGGCGCTATGAAAATAATGGGTATTTTCTCCATCCAAGAATTTCTTAGTAGACACGTGTCTGATGTTAGATAGTTTGAAAGTGATATTCCCCTTGGTTCAGTCCCGCCAAAGCACATGTTGGGTTTAAGTCCCCCTTTCCTGGAGTAGTGAGACTTGTGACTTATAGCATTTAAATATAGACTGATGATAATATATTTGAAGAAACCTGTTGAAGCATAATGCATGTGCGGAGGTGCAAATGTTGAGATTATGCATATCTACACGAATATTATAAATAGGTAAGATTTAATTTTTTGGTTGTTTGTTACGAGTTAACTCAAAAACACCTCGACCGATTTTATAAAGTTTTTTGGCCATTATAAGCTACATCTTCACCGAGTAACACAGGCTACATATTAATCCTGTATTCTCACGAGAACGAGAACTACGCGGCCGAAACGCGTGGCGTCCGTTAGTTTCGGATATAATGAGAAAAAGTGCAAAGTTAAAAACTGGATTGGTTCCATTCCCAATGACTCATTCTATAAAAATGCGCGCCTACATATTGATTTATTGTAGCCAAAAGAAATAAGTATAATGTAATTTTGTTGTCGATATTCACTCTGAGACTCCCGGCGCTACGCACTTTGCGTATCTAAGGTATGGGCAATATAAGAAGGCCGTTAAGACAGCGCAGAAAAACGACGTTTCAAAACATTACAAATATAAAATCTACGGCAATCGTTAATAGTAATAAAACATCTACTTTTATGGTAGGAGTCCGCAAATCCGCATCGTAAGTATCGGACGCATCGCATCAAACTGATTTAATATTACGATATATTCGTGCAATACGTACGATGCGGATCAGTGGACGCACATAGATGACTTACAACAAAGAATCCGAAATCCGTTTGATTCGATGCGTCCGATACGTACAATGAAGATATGTAGACGCCAACCATTAGTCACCCTTTTAGTCTCACATTTGAAATAAGGTTTTAATAGATTTAAGAGTAATATTGAGATATCTCTGATAATTATGAATTTGTATAACGAATGTAAATGATTTTTGAATATTTAAGAGAGATTCCTTCGTTATGAGATCATAAAGACGAACCTCACAAATGAGTAAAAAAATTAATGCAATATAAATTTTACTGGAAATTTTTATATTATTGCAATTACACTGGAATAACCCAAAAACACCGTATTTTCAGACATTCACAGGTTTCCAACGTCAAAACGGTCTTGATATAGTGCCGCGATGTTAATGATATGTTAGATATAACCATTTGAGGAGTCAAATTGGACGATAAGATGATAATCGATCACGTAACCGCCATTGTAGAATGAGCTTTCAATCTAGTCACGTAGTAACAGGCAAATATCTGCATAACTGCATAAACAATGTAATACGATCCTTATTACAATGCACGGATAGTTGTAAATCTGTTGGCAACGTAGAACGCTCAACGACATTTTTATATTAAACGGGACAAGCGTTTAAAACGTAACTTATGTAAAGAAAGGAATATCATACGAAACCTGAATTCTTTGGCAACGTTTGTGCAATGCAAAAGTTCTTTTTGCAAGGCATGTAAGACTTGCCAATTGCAATGTTTTGAACTATCAAGCCTTAACCCTTCATTCGCACGAGAGATTTTTTAACGGACGTTAAAAAGCGTTCAAATACAACAAATGCATTCTTCTGATTGTGTAAGTGCCGTAGGCTCCTTATGGGACCTCAGCGGCGTCACCGGGGGGTTTGGGCGAGCGCAGAAGCATCGCCTGATGGGGCCCGAAGGCAGAAGCAGTGTAGATGGGCGGAACGCATTCCTAAGTATATAGTATGTTTACACTACGGCGCTTTTTTTCGAGAAGTGTTGCATTTTAAATTTTTTGGCGTTGGAAATAGACTTTCATTTAACTTTATACTATATTTGAACGCTCTTTTAACGTTTTCTGCCTATAGTTAAAAATAACAACAGATGCGTTTGTGATGATTGACAAGATACGCCGTCTTTTTTTTTTCTGATTGTGTAAGTGCCGCAGGCTCGTTAATGAGACCTCAACGTTGTCACCAGAGGGATTGGACGAGGGCAGAAGCATCGCCTGATAGGGCCCGAAGGCAGAAGCAGAGAGCGGGCGGAACGACTCTCTAAGGGCGTCTCCCCTGAGACTCGGACCTCGGTTTAGAGGGCAGTTCGGGAAGAAATCGGGGACATCGTCTTCGCCGGCGAAGACCCTTAAGATACGACGACACAACTTATATTTATATATATCTATTACTTATTATACTTTTATTTTACTTATTATACTTTACTTACTTTAATAGCCCTCAAAAATATTTAGCAAATCAATGTACTCGTAGATCCAAATCATTATTCCTCTCCATATCCTCCATACTCCAGTATTTTTAACCGACTTCAAAAAAAGGAGGAGGTTATCGATTCGTCAGAATCTTTTTTTTTTCATATTTGGTCCATATTTCTCAAAATAAATTTAAGTTAAACTTAATGACGTGTTAAAACACGCAACAAGCTTTAAAAGCACGTTAAGCTTTAATAGTCCAAGCCCATTAGACTATGGTACACAATTCTACTACAAGCAGTATAGACTACAGTGAAAGAAGAACCACATTGCGTCATAATAAGGTTTTACCTAAAGGAGAGAAAAAAAGAAAATAATTTTCATTTCACAGCAATTTAGCCACCATTCGCACAAGAGTTTTTTAACGGACGTTAAAAAAGCGTTCAAATATAGTAAGAAGTTAAATGAAGATTCCAACGCCCAAAATTGAGAATGCAACACTGCTCGAAAAAAGCGTCTTGTTTTAAAAACGCTGACGTGTGAACATATATACTTGTGAATGCATTACTTGCATTTGAACGCTTTTTTAACGTTTATTAAAAAAACTCTCGTGCGAATGAGGGCTTACGGTCTTAAAAGTAAAACCTCATTATGACGCAATGTGGTTCTTCTTTCACTGCCGCAGCCTAAACTCATTATGTTATAGTGTTGTAATTTGGGCTAGAATTTAAAAAGCTACAAATTCACATTAAAAGAGCAATTAAAACTTTTTTTAAAGAATATATTTGGTTCAAGCCTGCAAGTTGCAGCAGAAAGGTGACCAAACCAGTTTCGGGCGACACCGAGTTGATGTCGCGAGTGGTCCGAATCGATCGTGTTAATACGTACATATATATGATGTAACGCTTCGATTCTTACAAAAAAAATGCATTATACAATTAATTAAAACAAACTGGATCGGCAGTGACAGGAAAGTAGTCCGTACAAGTCAAGTCGTAGAATAACGTCAAGTTAGTGCTTATACAAATAAGCTAAGTTTACAGGACGAAGGGAAAGTCATGTAAAACGTATATATTGGACAGATAAGGAAATTATGGAATGGTATGCCTGACAGTGAAAATCCACAGATTAATTATTTAATTGGCTCTTTTGATATCAATACGAATATTATAAATGAGATAAAGTTTGTGAGGTTTTAGGGGTAAATCTCTGGATCTTCTGAACCAATTTTGAAAAAAAAATACCAAAAAACCACTTTATTTGTGAGTGTCATGGGTCATATTTTATTAGGTACAGTATTCCTACCGGAATGGGAACGGAGTAGGAGAAACCGCGGGACCTTTTTTTTATTTTATTTTTATTTTTTACAAGCCCTTAACTACAATTTCAACTGATGGTAAGTGATGATGAGATCTTAAGATGGAGGCGGGCTAACTTGTTAGGAGGAAGACGAAAATCTGCATTCCTATCGGTTTTTACACGGCATCGTACTGGAACGCTAAATCGTTTGGCGGTTCGTCTTTGCCGGTAGGGTGGTAACTAGCCATGGCCGAAGCCCAGACCTGGACCAATTGAGAAAACCTCGGCCCAGGCGCCAGCTAGTGATGGAATAAAGCGCATACATATGACAGACACATGTTCTTGAAATTCAGACGTTAACGCGCTTTTTAACGTCCGTTAAAAAAGCGCACGTGCGAATGGGGGCTAACATGGCAAATTAAAAATAAAAGTTTGAAATAATCTAGCGAGTCTTTAAAATCCTAAAACTTTTAGTTAAAGCCACGTTAAGGCAGATCGAGTTCAAAAGTTTGCTGTTGCATCACACACAGCGGAGCTCAAATCTCAGATAAGGCTAGTCAGACGTCTAGATAGCACGACAGCGGCGAACTGGTAATTCAAGTTTTGGTAGCGTTTCAGCACATTGAACTTTGGACGTTAAAAGCCATTAGTTAAACATTTGTCCAAGATTTATTGCGGACTTCAAAGTAACACTATTATGTCGGTATGTAATTAATTAGGATATCGTATTTCATGGACACCGATGTGTTGTATTTTGGTTTCGTTTATTAAGATCTTAATATGGTACTTACTAAGCATGGCAGAAGTTAATATCATCGTCACGCAATCACACAAAACCTACTCAACAGATTTGGATGAAATTTAGCACAGAAATAGATTATAATCGGGAATCCAACACAAAGGATACTTTTCCCGAAACACCAAAGAATTCCCGCTGGATAGTAAACATCCTGAAGTCACGCGCACAAAGTAAGGTCTTTAACTAGTTTATAATTAACAGAGAATTAAATAAACTTTGAATTTAACATGACACAGTTTGATTTTTTATTCAAATAGTTTGAGAATATACTACATAGGTATAATATTCCTACTACTCGTATAACTTTTCTTTATTGATTTCAATGTGTGAGCTTTGAAAGTATGTATTAACTAAAATCTCATACAAATCAAATCAACACTTTTTCTAAAAATGGAAGAACATAGACACACTCGTGTCAAAATACAGAACCTTTCTTTTCCTTGGCTCTAGTCAAATTTTTAATTAATTTCTAAGTAAAATTGTCACAAAATTATACGGGACGGAACCTTGAATAGTATGAGCCATGCGATTTCATTTTTTTTTATAAAAAAAGAAACATCTCGGGCACAGGTAGAAGCGGTCAAAATGCCTAGCCAATGACAGTGCGGCTGACCTCAGTTCCAGATAGCGTTGCCAGGCGTCCGGATAAAGCCGGACATACTCGTAGTAGTGGCGTGCACTTCATAGATGCATAAATGCAATGCATACCCTGAGGATTTATTACGAACCTGTATTTCTAGGAGGCTTTATCCATTTTGTACAATTTGTATGTATAGTGCATACCCCAGTTAAAAACATTATGCACGTCACTGCTCGTAGTTAGGCTTTTTGAATGCGTGTCCGGAAAAACAAACGAGTGAGGGTAAGTAGATGATGATGAAATATCACGTGTCTCAAACGGTGTAGGAGAACATCATGAGGAAACCTGCATACCAGAGAATTTTTGTAATTCTCTGTGTGTGTGAAGTCTGCCAAACCGCATTGGGCCAGCGTGGTGGACTACTGGCCTAACCCCTCTAATTCTGAGAGGAGACTCGAGCTCAGCAGGGAGCCGAATATGGGTTGATGACGATGAGAGTGTCCGACCTTTTCACCCTAATGTCCGGCCAAACTGACTAGTCTGTCCGATTATTTTGCTTGCCGACCTGGCAACCCTAGTTCCAGACAAGACCTCTTTGGAGAGAAGATTATTAATTGTGATGGCATGTCCGCAACGCTGAGCGAGAATGAACACTTGTATTTATAATGTTTAATTGCACATTTATTAATACAGCATTTATGATAAAGGCTCAAACAGTTCAGACTTGTGACGTAATAGATAAGTCGATAGTAATTATTGTTGGAGTGAGAAAAAATATTATCACGATCAACATGCAATTAGATTAATGTACATAGATACCTACTTAAGACATAAAAGGTTGTAAGGTAAATTATACAAGACTAGCTGACCCGGCAAACGTTGTTTTACCTTATAATTTACTAAAAGATGTCCCGCGGTTTCACCCGCGTAGTTCCTGGTCCCGTGAGAATGCATAGATAAAATATATATAGCCTATGATATTCACAAATAACGTGGCTTTCTAGCTGTAAAAGAATTTTTAAAATTGGTACAGATTACCCCCTACAACACCACAAAAGTTACCTCTTAATATTAGTATAGGTATAAAAAATAGATGTTAGCCGCTTCTCAGATCTACCTGACACAAAATTTCATAAAAATCGGTCCAAATGTTTCGGAGGATAAACAAAAACATGACAGTTTTATATATTAGACGAATGTTCATATTTACAAAGTAACAGTTGAGAGAACTGCGTTACACAATCACAATAGTAATACTTAACTATTGTGATCGAATCGCAAGTTTACTTGCCAATAAAATATTTAAAGTGCCGATTTATTCGCGCAATTTATACAAATGGACCGAGAGCCTGTGATATTTAGACAATCCTCATTTTAGGGAGACTCGAAATTTGTCAATATTCCTATGGCATGAAAGCCTATGCTTCTATACCATAGGTAAGTACGGTAGCCAATTATGGAGTTTACACTGCTTTAAGTACAGTAAGAATCAAACCTAAATAAAATAAGCCTATTAGTTACCTGCTGGTTAGTTACATTTACATTAAGTATATAGATAGTTCTTAATTAGTCGCAGCTTATCCTGCGACATAGGCCTCCCCTATCGATCTCCACTTTTCTCTGTCCGTCGCCATTCTCATTTATTTGGAACCGGCGACCTTATTAAAATTATCCTCCCAACGTTTCACCTGCCTTCCTTTATTCCACTTGCCATCCCTAGGATACAATTCTGAAATTATTTTGTCCATTTCTGGTATAAAACCTTTAGCTATATTAATAGCTATTCGTATAATTCAAGACGAAGCGATTAGGTAATCACCATCACAAAAGGTAGGATAAGACTTCGAAGATGAAAAAGGTGCGAAAAACAAAGATGGAGAACAGAATTAACATTTCATGCTGACATAATAGGAGTGACCAATGTATTAATTAAAAGCCGCGAGCAATTTCCCACCCGTTGCAATCAGTGATCATATTCATAACCGCTTTAAATTGGCGTACAAAACTTTGAAAACACCCGACACGGAGAAAACGCAAGAAGTCGAGATGGACAGAACTCGTTCCCCGATGGATTGTCGAGACCGACTACTGTGCATTTACTAAGGCCCGGGGGTGAGGGAGACGGCCGACTTGGGTACCGTTTCAGGCTGTGGCGCGAAAGAGACGGCCGCTGCGCATACGCTGCCGTTCGGTAGTGATACAGGCGCGAGTCGACGCTCGAGCCGATCGAGTCGAGTGCGCTTTCCAGTCCGCGTTCCCGACCCATGAGCAGCTGGCGTGCACTGCGGAGGGCACCTTTGCCACTCGTTTTACTTTAAAAAAAAATTAATCTCAAACTCAAACGCGTCCCGAATAACATGACGTAAATCTGACGTGACTACGTGCAATACGCGCCGCTGTGTTTGTTGTGCTGTGTATTACGGGAGGTGTGCGCGCGGTTTTTACGAAACTCTCGGCGGGATAAAAAAAAAATAACAGTTACTTTTTCAAAAAGGTAAGCTATGTTTTAAAAGCTCAGAACGTATTGGGACACGCTCGGCGGCTATCGACGACGTCGGAATGCAGTTAGACGGCATACGTGCGAGCATGTGCAGGAACAAAAGCTTCGTGCACAGTCATCCGAGGCTTTTTTATTTGCCCCGCTTTCTTGTGAGGGCGGCCGGTTAGAACATGACGGATGGAGATGACGTACAGTATACAGGTTATGAATCAAACAAGTTACGAGGTGTTAAGTATCCCACAGGTAGCGGCTGCACTCATTTACCTGCAGGACGGGGATGCGACGCTGCCGACCCTTTACCGAGAACTTTGTGAATAGAAAAGACATAGATAACGTAAATATTATTACATGGGTAGGTATTTCTGAATT
The DNA here is from genome assembly GCF_947172395.1 of Bicyclus anynana. Classification (NCBI taxonomy): domain Eukaryota; kingdom Metazoa; phylum Arthropoda; class Insecta; order Lepidoptera; family Nymphalidae; genus Bicyclus; species Bicyclus anynana. Next base: position 5,115,218 of record NC_069089.1, on the reverse strand, counting down.
CTTCGAAGTCTGTTTCATTCATTTATTTGTCTTTTTTTTTAATTTTTAACAATGTTATAATACAAAATACGAAAAAAAATTCATTATTATGTAGGTAATTATAGCTGTGAATCGTAATCTTTTACGCGATCAACACAAAGGTTCTAAATTGGTAAGTAATTGTGTAAAAAAAGTCATTAGAAGCGATAAAATAATTAAGCTCATTAAAAACAATACAGATTTCACCGAAATTGAGTCGAAACTTTTTAGAAATGAAATCATAATCATTAACATTACACAAATCTAGTTATTATTCTCTATGGTAATAATAAAACCTTAACTTGCTTTTGTGTAAGTGACTTTCTGTAATATCCTCTGGTAGACCTTGTCATCGTCAATTAACTTGCGATAGTTGATTACCTATTTAGTGATATCGTTCGACTTAAGAAACTTTATCCTTGGACTTGCACGCTTTCCTTATATGATGAAATTATGTTTTAGAGAAGAGAAGTTTTGCATCGTAGAAAATCTACTTGTAATCATTCCATGATATATCACATCAATTTCTTTCTCCAAAGAAATGATCATCTCTATACTACATAATGTCTTTCTTGATGTTACTAACTAACAAATTAAAAATGAGGGTATAAATCACTAGTCATTTCACACAAATATTAACTAAAATTAACTTGTTCGTAAATTAATGAAAATAAATTTGATTAATAAGCTTAAACAATTAGATATGGTTAATATATTTTATATAACATTTTTAAAAACAAATCATTTATAATTTAAAATAAATAAGTTATGAAATGACAGGCGTTTTCTACCTCAATTTCTAATTTCTTTGTTAGTAAACACTACTCATCAAGAAAGGCTGTAGTATAATTGCACTGTACCTACATACAAAGTTTCTTTTGGATATGATCTTTCAATTTTACTCTATCGCAGACAAAGAACGAAACAAAAGAATTATATCTCAACTTGAATTACTTAAGCACTCAATTAGTAATAAGGATATACCTTATCCGCACCTTTAAATTAAAATAAAAACGATTTTGGAATGACGAAAAAACTTTTGTGCGCGTAGCTAAAACAACAAAAATTAAAGTCGTTGGCTTGTTAATCGTTTTTCCACTGATTTCTTCAATGTCAATGCACAGGGCTATGAGTGGGGTTCACTAATGTAGAAATTAAGCAATTACGATCTATATCGCTACCGCTGTCCTACAAAAGTTTCAAGAATCAAAGTCTTATAAAAGTTTCAAGAGTCCTTGACAGTAAAAACTTGATGAAGAGTCTTTTAAACTTTGTAGTTTAGTAAATTCTTCAATATATAAAGTAGGCACCTGATTTGGTGATACCCGTACTAGAATTGATTATTTTTCATTAAAGTTTGGATAGGTAATCCTCGGATTACATTCTCAAAACCATATGTTTCTTTTCCCACGTTCAAGTTCACCGGTACCTCTTTTGTAAAGACCTTGCTTAGCGCTCTTTGTTTTTAAACGTTATCCATTCAAATTCAGTCCGAGTAAAAATACGAATTCCCGAAACTTATTTAAATAACAAATTACAATACACAAGACGCGACCAGAAAACAATGTGATGGTTTTAAAACCTTTCCCATAATAGTAAGCCGATTGACTTTTATGACTTTCTTAATATTATTTAAAGAGCTTAACTGTTTAGGTATTTGTTTATCAGTGTCAGGTAAATCCATGCTTACTACTCTATGTTAAAAAAGTACATTTTGCAAATCAGGATTAGGTATCTACTTGAAAACTTAGGTATATTCTGGATTTAGTCGTTTCAATAAATGTAGCTGTCTCATAGACAAGCTATTTGTTCGTTAGTTTCTCAATATTGTGAAAATAAGTATCTAATTTAATATTTTGTTTTGAGTTATTATAATTATAATAACAGACCTTGGCACTTTACAACAAATCTTCAATTTATCACAATAGCGTCAAACAGATAAAATTTAATATTTATGAACTATTCAAAAGATCATTGAAATGTCTGAATAGAATTCGATACCTATTGAAAATACATTTTTCTTGAGAAAGTATGAAATGTGCGCGAAAATCTTACATGCTATTGCTACAAGTCAAAATAAATTTATATTTTACCTTTTTGATTTAATAACATTATATCTTAAAAATTACTATTTTACAGGAGGGTATTTTTAAATTTCAAAAAATTTGCTTACCATAATTCATGTGTTTGTCGAGTAAATTTAAGATTATAATACTCGAAAACCACATTCGTTCTGACACGAAAAATTATTGAACGTCTCAAAACGAATTTTCCAGATCATTAAAAATACTATTTCCGAGATCACTTTATTGAAGCAAAGAGAATCGCTTTAAGAATCGAAAGGTTAAAATACTAGATAAATATTCGAAGAATAACATAGAATACGAGAGAGTAGAGAAAATACACATCATTTCAGTCAATACGAATACATTCAGAATGTAGTTCATCGCACGGGCAATGAGCATATCTTAAACAGGTCACAAACAAGGGATTCTTGTCACGCAGCGTGCACGCCACCTGCGTTGCTAACCCGAGCATATGATAACCCATGCACTATAACAAGATCCATTTAGAGAACGATCCTCATGCATTATTATAAGGCAAAGCTCTTTCATCTCCCGATGAGGGAAATAACATTGTACTCATAATTCGTAAACGATTTATTTTACTTAACAAGTGTGATAAAACTTATTATTCCTTAATTTAACTTACTCGTATACCAAAACCAACAAACGCCCCAAATTAAGTCAATGTCTATCTAGTCATCATTATTGCCTTTTTTTTATCCCACTTAAGTGGATATCTAGTATTCTACGAAACGTACGCTGTAATATTGCTGAGAACCAACTCTGCCCAAAATATGTGTGAAAATAACTGCAATTCAGTCAGTTAAACAAGTCATAAGTAAAATTTTAGATCTACATCTACAAATTAATAAATTTTATAAAATAAATTCCTTATTTGTTTTTACAATAAAATCTTGTTAAGTAACATGTCTAATTTTATCGGTTCTCTCAATATCGGTTACAAAACCGGTTATTATTGATTTCTTTATGGCTGATCAACAATCTCGACCGATTCTAGCAAAGATTGCGCAAAATCGAAAGGCTGTTGATTCTTCTGAGAAATAATGCAACGTTACGCTTGACACTAATTAATACATGATTTACGTCATTCCTAAATATGGATAGTTCAAACAACATTTTTTTTTGAAACATCACCATGTTGACTTAGCACGTGTGAAGTTTGTAAAGCCAAAAGCCAGTCCTATGTCTATTAATGATTATGCTGTTATATTTTGCTCATTAGGTTATTTGATTTTCAAGAAGATTCTTCGGAATTTGATAAAAATATCAATGTGTTTAATGACTAAATGACTATCTGATTAACTAACAAATTTAGAATTAATTACACTTAATTATTTGATAATGGTTAAAGACGAAATAAATGATTATTTATATATTTACCTGAGAAGCGTTACGGTAACTCGGAAAAAGAAATTTTGCGCATGTACACCGAAAATTAAGTTTCGTCAAAATCGGATGAAAAGTATAAGAACGTAGTTGGGTACTCCTACCAATGAAGAACAGAGGAAAAATATTTGTCGATAATTTCAAATTCAGCGCAACTCACCAATCAACAGAAATTTTAGCCTATAATAATAATAATATAAAAATAATAAGTATGGAAGCCATGTCATATCAAAAATCGAGTCAGCTCTTTGTTATAATATTAAGTGAGTCACATTACAGATATTGGTAGTTCAAAAACTGATACATTGCGTATTCAATGCACGTCAAAGTAATTAATCGTACAAGTTTTACAATACACGACTGATGTTTCGATCAACTCATGCGCAGCTTAACCTTTGGTTTCTGTTATAACGGAACAGAGATAATAATTGTACCATTGACATTAAGTCAGGTTAATAATCTAAAACAGCCAGGCGTAATATCACATTGAGTAGGCTTAACAGAATATGAATGTCTAAACCGGTTCAATAAATAAATATAAGTGATGATTCGAAGAAATTTAATGGAGATTTAGATATTTACATCTTTACTGAAGTGCAATTACTTAATAAAATTAAAATCATACGAAAAAGAATGTCAGACTTTTTGCCATAGACAATTTCTGTTTATGGACGACACTCGCAAATACCTACTTTGGATTGATCACCTTCTTTTGTAGGTTAAAAATAAAGGGACAGTTACAACCGCAACCCGTCATTCTATATGATTGAAATATATCGTACAATAACTCATCACCTCTGAACATGAAACCTAAGACCTATAATGCAACCGCAATCTAGATGCCTATTTCCGTATCTGTATACCCATACTGTTATCTTAAAACTAACGGAACTTTTTATATTATAAACATTTAAGATTATCTAATTACAATCTCCTAAACTCAAAGTTTGTCAGTTAGTTTGTAGATATCACAGATAGATGTCAGACAAAAACTACTAGTAAAGTGTATTCATTATTTTAAAATGTAATAAAAAGATTACATCAAATATTATCTAATTCCGTTTTGGAATAAAATATACTCGAAATTAACGACAAAGAAGGGCAAAAATACTCGTACATTAGTTAGTCATGAGATATCTCAAAAACCCGTGTCATAACGAAGGACGACGGATGTGATGACTAGTCCCTATCTGGGTTTATCTTTTACACCCATTCGCTGAAAATTACATATAGTTTACATATTAATAATTCCGATTATTCATTTAACTAACTTAGGTAAACTAGCAATTTGGCACGCACGAAAATTGTAGTTTTAAGTGGAACTGAACAGGCAACATTTAACCCTAGATTGTCGAATTCTTCATAATTTAGGTATCAATTCATAAAAAAAATAAATTAAAATAATTAATTTCTTAAAGTTCATCAAGTTTTATCTTCAGTTCAAGTTTTATCCTTCACACGGTGCAACGTTTTACATGTTTTATGCAAATTTTAGTTTAACCTGGAACTGAACAGGCAACATTTAACCCTAGAATGCCGAATTCTTCATAATTTAGGTACCTAATTCATGAAAAAAAAAATTAAATTAAAATAAATAATTTCTTAAAGTTCATCAAGTTTTATCTTCAGTTCAAGTTTTATCTTTCACACGGTGCAACGTTTTACATGTTTTATGCAAATTTTGATTAGGAAGCATTACGAATCAAATTAAGTTCTTTTTTACATTTTTTTTTTTCAAATGACTCTTTAACAGATTTAGAGGTCAGCTTATAACGAAACATATTTTTATAATCCTGTTGTAAATTGACGGTAATGAATCGTTTCATTGCTTCAATAAACTGAGTATTAGCTAAATCGTATAAGTAATGGTCACTTATCTAAAAGTTAACGGTTTTTGACACTACCTACAGTAAATAAACAAATCGTATTTATATTAAATCCACTCGCGTGGTTCCGTGGGAATTAGGGAATAAAATAAATCGTGATAATCGGTGATAAAATATCTTTTCATTGCTGAAAAAATTCTTTATCTATACTAATATTACAAAGCTGAAGAGTTTGTTTGATTGAACGCGATTATCTCAGGAACTACTGGTCCGATTTGAAAAATTCTTTTAGTATTAGATAGCCCATTTATCGAGGAAGGCTTATAGGCTATTTATTATCCCCGTATTCCTACGGGAACGGGAACCACGCGGGTGAAACCGCGCGGCGTCAGCTATTAATGTATAATTAAAAAAAATGTGATTCAAAATTAGAAGTATATGTTTCAGATTATAATTATGCCAGTGAAGTGATTTTCAAAGGCGATAAGTGGAGGCTAAAAGCTTTTTTAGCTTCCACATAGACGCGAGGCTATAATTTCTAGCAAGGCGTGCAACGTGGAACGATGCAACAGTCAATGGAGTTAATTATGTCGGACATCACGAGACGTCATCGTCCGCTGCCGCTGCCGAGATCACGTAAATTGCAGACAATCCGCCATTCACTTGGCTACAGTACATCTTTTTAAGTAAACGACACTGTTTCTCTTTAGTAACAGTTGGACAAAAACTGCAACATGCAAAAAACCGAGTAAAGCATTTATTTCGGAACTTTCAAACTAAATGCCAATTCTAATGTCATGTAACTAAGAATATTGGTTGTGAATAAATAAAAATAAATAAATAAATAAATTAAACTTATATTTCAAAGTTATATTTCTGTGCTGATAATAATAATATAGTACCTATATCAAAATTTGTTAATCTCGCTAAGGCGAACATTACTGACTGATCTATCAACACACAGCTCAAACCACTGAATGGATAGCAATGAGGCACGCAGATAGTCATTATGACGTAGGCATTCGTTAACAAAGGATTTTCCGAAATTCACCCCGTTAGAGTTCCTGTGCATAGAATCACAAAATCACGCAGACGAAGTGTCAGTAGCTAGTATAAAATGTTATTATTTACTAGGTAGCTTCTATATCAACAAACAGTTCAAAGTCAGTCACACTTATGCACGTACATTCTTCTTTATAAAGATCTACGACATGTAATCACAATTGTTATAGCCGAAGCGTTCAATGGTCTTTCACACACGGAAACCAATTACGTACATAAATGGGTATACGGAGATTCTTTCCCACGAGCGAGTTGTATTATGAGCGATGTTCGTACGGACGGCTCGCCTCCCGCAATTAGTATTAGAGAGCAGACGCGTGCCGGGCAGCTGTGAACGTACGCCTAAATAACAGGCGGTGTATGGTATCATTAAGCTACTTTATCGGCATCCGAAACGTAATACTAATATGTGAACGATCAGTTGCGAGAGAACCAGTGAGTACCAGATAACGATGAGTATCTGACGATGAGTATGGCGATGACAACGAGTAACTTAACTATCATAAATACAAATTCGATAACATCGTAACCAACGATAATTTTATGCAGTATAAATATCGTTTAAATATTAATAATTCATGAACCATAAAGCACATAGGCTTCCTATATTTTTACAATAATGCTAAATTCACAAAAGTAGATATAAAATCTCAAGTGAACTTTTATAATCATCATATGGATCAAGAATGAAAAATAATGTTTAAATTTATAACATATTCGTTTTAAGAATCACAAAAATCGTGCGTGTATGCTGATGTTTTTCGTAAAACGTGGAATACGTAATGCTCCTCCTTGAACATCTACCTTATTATCAGTCAATACAAACAAGTTCGTATCGTGTAACTGTATTTTAAAAACGGAATTTAGATATTTCCTAAAATCGATTCAGTTTTCAGTTTTGTAAACGTAGTAGGTAGGCTATGTAATAAGAAGTAAACGTAGCTAAACGAATGTCTTTTAAAATTTCTTAACCTCGAAGCGTGGCCATTTCTATTTTATAAATTACATGCTTGCAAAGAAGGCGCTAAATAATCGTGACCGTGGATGATCTGACGAAAATAAAACAACTGTAGGTAAATCACAGCGCGACAGTGGCATTGGAAACGGGTGAAGATTGTCGCTACCCAGACTGGTAAACTGGTTTCCGCGTAAAATTCGCGTTGCCATGCAATGCATCAGTCTGGACCGAGGGAGGTATGGCAGGGAGAGGGGGAAGTTGAAAACGCAGGAGGCGAACAGCGGCCGGTCGACGACCCGCAGGCCCTGCGCCGGCGCACCGTTTGCCTTTACCGCAACCGAGACCAATCCTAGCACGATTATTACTATCATAACGATTAGAACAGCGAAATGTACAGGAATACACCAAACAGCCGAAAAAAATATCAGAAGCAAAAAATATTATGGTAAACCAATCAATTACAAATATGATAAGTATAGAAATAATAAAATACGTAACTTGATCTCTATAACCCACGTGAGCTAATAGAAGAATTGTAGATTAGAATATATGATACGAGGTGCAGAAAGATCCATTTACGTGGGACACCAGTCATTAAACATAATAGGTGCTATGTAAATGGATACAAATTGAGGACGACACCGATATATTAATTTTCGTTCCCTCCGCTACTCCTTACCTAATATATCTTAGACACACGACACCGCGTAGGAACGAGATCAAGAAGTCGTCAAGGTTGGATCCATTTGTGATGAATTGCCACTTATGATTGTTACTACCGATGTATGTACGTAGTACTCATTCAAACCTGTATGTCTGTATTCAGAGCGTACATACTGACATTCTCCTCTTAATTAATTGAATGCTGTAAGTAAAAAAAAGTCATAAGAATCAACGAACTCAAATACCGGGCGTGGGCGAGTGGTAGCTGAGATTTTAATATTAAAAGAGAGGTCAATGATTGAAAAGTTACAGTAGTTTTTTAGACGTCCATTAGAGTTGAAGTTAGCAGTTTAGGGAGCCGTGATTGCCCAATGGATATGACCTCTGCTTTCGATTCGGAGGACGTAGGTTCGAATCCGATCCTTTGATTATAAGAAATTAAATATTACGTGTCTCAAACGGTGACAGAAAAACATCGTGAGAAAACATATCGAAGTTTTCTTAAGTCTTTACTTGTGTAGTCTGCCAGCCCGTATTGTGCCAATGTGGTAGCCTAACGCTTCTTATTCTGAGACTCGTGCTCAACAGTAAGCCGAATATGGGTATTAAAGACAATAGCAACTTAAAATCTAACGGTTCTCCGAATTACTGATACGCATTTCCGTAAGCAGGTAAGGAAAACTTCCAAACGCGCGTAAAATTCTATATCACCAAAGTGGGACGAGTAAACATTGATATGTCCAAATCTATTCCAGACGTTGTATGGAATAAGGAATGTGTTAACACAAACTATAACGTTTGTACTGTTAGATTTATATTGGTAGGGACACCGCATGGCACTTGTTTTTCATTTTATTTATAGTGACTATTGTGTTCGGGTATACAGTGTCTGTTTTTAGAGTTTCCTAAATATTGAACATATGGACGAGGTTCGTTCATTTGTTCATGTGCCTTTTCTGCACTTGGTCGCTATGTAGGCCGAGTTTAAGGACTCAAATTAATGTACAAAAAATCAATGTGAAGATTCAATTCCATCATAACTCCTTCCAACTCTATCATACGAGTTTTGTTGGAAAGAATTCGTATTTAATCACGAACTTATTAATTCCCCGTTTCATTTTACTTTATGTTTTAAGTGTTTGTGTGTCATATTATTTTCCCAAATATAAAAGTATTCTTAAAATGGTACTAACTTGTCTTAATATGTTTTAATTAAGATAAGGCTGAAAGAAAACGAATTGTCCAGATGCAAGTGTGAATACATAGAACAATATTCATCTAGGCGAGTTACAGCCAGATTAACTCTAAATAATATTTGTTGTTTCAGGATAGAAAAATACTAGAACAAGATGGCGGTGTTTGGCTTGGCGTCGGCGGTAGCGGGCTTCGTCAAAGTCCGCTACCTGATCGACAAGGCTGTTATTGACAACATGGTTTTCCGGATGCACTATAGAATCACTTCTGCAATAATGTTCCTATGTTGTATCCTCGTCACTGCTAATAACCTTATTGGTAAGTTCTTTAATGTTTTTACTATTCATATTTCAGAGCTTAATATTAGAAACACACCTAGTTGAAACTGTTACTCTTAGCTAGCCTCCAGAAGACTGTACATAGCTATGAAATACCAAGTTTGTTTTGTTTTACATGTAAATTTAAATTTGTTTAGTTATTAAAATTTTTCAATTTTGAATATCACCTGACATAGAATAGACATGAATTTTGGTAGGATAATGAGAATTTTGGCAGAAATTCTTTCCATCATATTTTAGAGTTAAGAAACGTCTCAGATCACATTAGTTTTCAGACAAAATAAAAATTGCATTTTAACAGGTCAATTCGTTTAAGAATCTACGTTGCCACATTTAGACACATTGACATAGATGTAGATTGTAGGTACTCAGGCAGTCAAACCTATTACAGCCCTATTTTATACGTCGGATGTTAATAATGTCGCGTATTTTAGAATAAACGTGCCGCAAATTATAACAAATTCGTCCGTTAAAATTCTGTAGACAGAATCCTACAGAAAAGCTACATATTTGATATTTTTATTAATGACACTTTAATTACTAAACCACTAATGTACTAATTTTTAGTAACTACTACTAAGTTTGGAAACATGACATGTTAATCTAATGACCTATAAACCTAAGACCAAGTGTTCCGGATACCTGGAAATAACAGTAGGTCTGAGGTTTTGAGCATTCATTAACTGGTTACGGTAAAATTGAATCATTCACAGTTCTTTGTACAACGAGACCATCTGTAAGCACGTAACAGTTACCCAAATTTGGACGTCATGAGCAAATTGCTTGAGCACACAAATATTGGAGGCGCATGCTCACATGATAAGGTTAAAGTCAATGGAGCAAGCCGTGCCACTGAACTGTTCGTTACATAAATTATTTTTTAGCAGGTACATATTGATGTTGCTAAGTGCCTTTTTTACCTGAATCTTATATCAGTTAATGAAATGATACGCGGGTAGACATCATATTTCTAGGGTTATGTTTAATAACTATGAAATTGTCGTCTTTACCTATTTTGTTTTTAACTTAAACATAACTTATTACTTCCTAAAAATTCAATCAAATCCATTAAAACTACTTGTAGAAAATCTAATAGACCAAGTATTCTGAGAGACCAAGATCCCAGAGCGATCTGACACAGTTTATTTTGGAGGAACTATTTCCTCTAACTAGGGATCAGTATAACAAGGAACTATTCCTCTAACTAGGGATCAGTATAACAAGGAATTAAATATAATATATCGCATGGACAGTTTATTTTCACAAAAGATCAAACCTTAGATTTTTAGAAGCGTCTCATGTGCTTTGACTATCTACGATTTGTTCTGTGACACCTGGACAATTTTTTACTTAGTTAGATGAGAAAGGTACCTGTATGTAACTTTTTTTTTTAAGGACAACCTAAAAATTATTACTTGTCATGGCTGTTATCATAAAAGTAGGTGAAATAACAACGATTAATATGGAGCAAAAGAACAGTAAGAAGATCAAGAATAATCGTTTAAATGGGCTTTAAGAAGCAATTTTTAATAACATCCTTAGGTAAAGGTTAATCGTCAATATTGCATAATGAAATAATTACACTGAATGACCACATAACCTTTATTCGCAAGTAATGCAAGAGGAATAATTCATAATACGATGACATTCAAACTGTAGTTTTCGAACACGTACAATAATTGTAATTTTCGTATATAATACAACAAAAAAGATGAACGATAAACTTTTCGTATAATTTTACGTTAATATAAAATGATAACAATCAAAGGATATTTTTAACTGCAACTGGTCTTGTTATAATTTTACTACAATTTAGCATATCTGAATTAAAATAAATTTCAAAAATTATGTAAACTTCGAACGTCATGTTTTCTTAATAATTTAATATTCAAGAAGTGTTTTGTGCGGTTAGTTGATCATGTTCTGTAGTGGCGAATACCGTATGCCCTATATGGACTATCAGTCCTATAACTGCTTCATTGGTCCCGTGGATAGCCGGTTCAGCTGAGGATAATGAAGTCCAGGATTCAAATGAAAAAAATAAAAGAAAAATCTTAATAACATATTATTTTAATCATTAGCCCTATGATGGCTAGATATAACTCATTTTATGGAGGTTAATAGATTGTCAGCCTATGCTTCTATATCCTAAGTACGATAGCCAATTTCGGACTGTTGTGGCTTAGGAAGATAGCACGTATCAAGGGTCTAGACACTCAACCGTCTAAACATAAGACACTAATCTGTGATTAGATGAAAATAAGCATTATACGCATTAAGAGTGTTTAAGAATTCCGACATAGTACATGAAATTAGAGACCCAGCATAACAAAATGTTCAATAAGATACCCTGTATTTCACAGATCATCGTCGAAGAGACACTTGACATATAAACTATTCAGTTTAAGTGGGACGCACATGAAGTTGAACACTTACAATGAAAAAATTAACATGGTTATGGAGTGTTGTTCTTAAGCGGCGACAAATCTAAATGGCGTCATTAAAAGCTGTTAGACCCGCTGTTATCGTCTGCCACTCATTAAGAAAAAGGAACCGACTTTATAAACAAACACTTCAAGTCTCACGTTTACGGGTATGTTCGAAAAAGTAGACATATTACTAGACCTAAAAGTAATGTTGGGGGCAAAACGTAGGTACCTTATAGAAGCAGCGAAGTAGGAAATGCATTGTACTGATTGACATCCCAAATTGAGCCAAACAAAATGAAATATTTTCCGATATGCGGTAATTATATGGATGTAAATAGGTTTAATATAAAGAAATAACGTAGGTACAGGATGAGACTCCAGACAATTAAAAAATAAAAAACCCGACTTCAAAAACACAAACATACGCAGGAAACATAACATTATAATATTTCTACTTACTGATCAGTTCTGATAGAAAAAACTCGCTTAGCAAACTTTTTACGAAATTGCATCACTGCTTCACTGAAAACATGTCATAGGCATTTATTTTACCTTGTTTGTCATTCATTAATCATAATGCAGCAAACAAAACAATTATTCATAAAAAGTCTCGTTTAGCGTAAAATGTTTTTTTTACTTAGTTAGGTATTAATGTATGCAGCTACTTATTCCATTCTTTTATATAAAATTTTTCCTTTCCCCTCCAACAAAGCGTGAAGCTAGGAATGAGTACATTATTATTATTATCAACTCAGTCTCTCTTATGATCTTTTACTTTTTGTTTTTAGTAACTTACTTCTGCAGGTGTTGTTTATTGTACTAGGTCACGTTCCATATTGTTAACAGTGCACTTAGGAAGGTTAGTTGATACAACGTATGTTTATGCCTGAATATAGGTAGGTGTGGTTACAACTTACTGTACTTACTTCAAAACTTTGAGACAACAATGTATCTGTTGACTATTTAAATGAAAATGGCTTCAATTTAGATAAACTAACTAAATTAATCAAATTGAAAGCTTCGACGATAATATAGTTAAATAACAGAAAATAATCGAAATTGTTAATGCGGTTTTTTGGCAAAAATCGTAGTCATCATAATTATTATGGATTGCTCGATTGCAATGAAACGAAGTTAATGAAATGAAGCATTTAGAGTGGTCCTTTGATTTAAATCAGAAATTAGCAGATCCTTAAAATAACTAAAGTCTTCACGAACTGCTAAACTATGTGTCCATCAGTAACTAAAGTGTTGATAGGCAGAGGACACTAACAGTTGAATTCATAGACGTTGTAGGGGCAACCCCAGTTGATCATTCACCCGACGAGTGACTTATTCTCAAACAAATAGAGGTTAAAATCGACACTCAGCGGCTGATTAATCACCTGGGGGTGCTCCTATAACGTCTATGAATTCGACTGTAAGAGAGACGTAAGAACACGCCACACATTTTATTTCTAGTAAATATGGAAAATTGACAAGAAAACTATTTCCAGCTGTAGACATTCTTTAGTTCAAAGTACTACTAGAACAGAATAATAACTGCTACGTATTAGGCAATCGTCACTCGTATCTACAACTATATTAGATACGAGTGACGATTGACACGTAATAGGTACGGCAATTATATACGATTTACCTTTTACGACATGAGACACACCCGTGTTTCGTAGTAGGTAATTATTGGTCTATTTTGATATAATAACATTCAAAATTCGTCACTAATAGTATCTATACATACAAAGCCTACGTAGTAGATTATAAATTCAACATCTCACCATTAACATGAATCATTTCAAGGCTCGACCAAGTTAACTGTAGTTTCTTCTACGTCACACGCGGAACTTAAGTATTTACCTCTGTGAATCATTTATACAACCTTATTTGTCTGAAGATATCGTAACTATGAGTTGCAAAAATAGATTTATTAAATAAACCAAATTTTATTATTATAACTTTAACTTGAGTAATTTTTGTACAACGAAATAATTTACTAGACTCAACTACATTGAAAATTGTGTGATATATATTGATATAAGGTTTTATTTAATTCATTTGTATAAATGACCATTATACTTTACAGTATAATGGTCAAATTATAAAACACGGCTATAAATACAATATATACAATAACACACAAGATAGTTTAAATTCTAAAATATAAGGTCAAACTTTGCAACTGAATTTTAGACCATCTCACTATACCGATTGGGCTGAAATTCGATACACCTTTGACAGACTATAGCAGGCTATAAGTACATAGCCGTAATTCTAAATGTAAACACAGCAAATCGTAATTCATAAACACATATGTACCTAGCTATTGCAAAACTAAGCAGACAGATTAGTTGCTTAGCGAATGTTTTAGTAAATCTATATAGCACGGCAGTACAATTGGTAAACATGGTTTCAGTTAAACTTTATAAAGGTAGAAGCATACTTAAAACACGTCATCCATCTTTCAATTAAGCGACAAGTAAGTCAACAAAACCATTTAATATTTTATTGTTCACTAGCAGACACCCAGCGATTTCACCCAAATAGTTCTCATTCTCGTGGGTACATGGGGATAAAATATACCCTACGTTATTCAGTAAAAATGTAGCTTTCTAATGGTGAAAGTAAAAACAAAGACATCCAATCTTACATCTTATAAATGAAAACAAATATTGCTCATAAAAACCTTTCTAAAGATCTGTTAAGATGATCATGCCAATGTTTGTATTACTATTGTGTATAAATGGGGCAAGTTGCAGCGGATGTAATTCGATTCGATTGGTCTTTTGTACTCGTCCGTTTGGCAATGTTACCTTCGTACTCATGACACATCTAACGCGTTTTTTTTTTTTTTTCTGATTGTGTAAGTGCCGTAGGCTCCTTATGGGACCTCAGCGGCGTCACCGGGGGGTTTGGGCGAGCGCAGAAGCATCGCCTGATGGGGCCCGAAGGCAGAAGAAAGTAGTGGGCGGAACGACTCTCTAAGGGCGTCTCCTCTGAGACTCGGGCCTCGACTTAGAGGGCCGTTCGGGAAGGGTGTTTTGGCCTGAGTCCGCCCCCGAGATCGTGAGTTAAAAAGCCCACGTCTGGGTGACGTCAGATATCGGGGACCTCGTCTTCGCCGACGAAGACGCTGTGTAGCTTGTGTTTGTGTTGCCTGGGAAGCATTGTCGTTCGTTATGTCATCGTCAGGATCGTAAAGGACCGCGTGTTGTAAGTGTGCTACGGTCTTAATGATTGTCAGCATCAGTTCACATTTAGTGCAACGTTTGCAGTGCGTGATTTGCCGCGCTCTGAGCTATCACATTTGTAAACCAGGTGGTGGTAATCAAAACCTATGCACGATTATTGCATACGAAACTATGACATCTGACACCGGCGGATAAGATCAGAGTCTAATGGCGGAAACACATGATTTATCAATTGAAAGAAATATAATACAAGCAACGGTCTATACTGGGAATCGCTGACTTTACTCAGCAACAACTCACTTTATACTTGTAATTACTATATTATAAGGCCTAAGCCATGCGGAGACATCAACTGGATAACCAATTTCAACAAAAACAAACCAACTTTTTTTTTAGTCAGAAATTATGTCCATCACCTAACTATTAAATATACATATATGAAATTTAATAGAAAACACAGATATTTTCTGATTAGCTAGTCGGTTCTTCAACGTATACCTATAGCTAAGAATATCGATCACATCAGCTTTTAAACAAACGTATAAAGTAGCTAAGAATGTAAAAACAGCACACAAAAAAATACGTAGGTATCCTATTCAGTTTTCTCGTTTAGATACCACATCCTGACACACAGATACGCAAATGTGCAGACACTATATACTTATATCACCTCTTTTTTCGTCGGAGCTTAACAAGTAAATTTTCTTTCTGTAATATTTTGAACTTACGATAATATTTATTATCTTTCACAAAACGCAAAAAGAAATTAAATTATGTTAATCTAAGCTTAACATAATTACATGGTTACGTACATACGAGTATCATAACTTAAGGCCATCAAAGTCATATCTCAGACCATAAAAGATAAAGTTCTCAATTTCATTGTGTAAGTAATGACTAAGTATAATGAGTTGAGATGTTTTCTTTCTTCATCCTTTCGAAGAGTCTCATAATAATTTATAACTTTATAGTTACAGAACTAATTTTAGAATTGGAACTAACGTGAGTTATCCATATATTTTCTTTTTTGTTTGTTTGTTTGTTACGAAAAAGCTCCAAAAGTACCGGACCGATTACTTATATCTTGCTTATTTCTTCGGGAACGCGAGTAAAACCGCGGGGGGTCTACTAGTATCGAAATATAAACACAGATTAAACTCAAGTAATTTTTGTTGGAGTACACCCCCAGTTTCAAGCGCGAAGTTCCCGTTTCCGTGGGAATACGGGAATAAAATAATAAAGCCTATGACACTCACAAATAACGTGGTTTTTTGGTAAAATAATTTTCAAAATCAGTTCAGTATATCCAGAGGTACCTCACATTCTCACAAATTTTACCCCTTTCTTTGTATGTAACCTTTTTGATGTAAGTAGGTACCTATACTCGTAATAAAAACATTCCTAATGACTACAACTGATAGTATTATCATTTCTTAACATTAGTTAAATGTTCCTAAAATAACATTTAGGGCAGAGATAGGTAGGTATAATTTACAGATAAAGAAAAAACTTACTTATACTATACCTACAACAAACTTTACAGTAGTATTTCTTGCAACGTGTCAATGACAATGATTAATATATTATTATGGCATATTAGAAAATGATTTTTAAATTAGGTAAGTTTTTGAATAATTGTTTTATTATTATCTATTGAGTTCCATATCAGGATATGGAGCTTAATTCTTAAACCCACCAGTAGGTAGGTATATTAAAGTAGGGGAGCCCGTGATGTTAATTTGCAGTTACTAAAGCGTCATTAAAATCGTGTAGATTTAGTATATTAGATGGTAGAGAGAATAAATGGTTATATACTTTTTTCGCTTTCAGCGGTGGGGAAAAAAACTACATACTTCAAAGTCAATTTTTGTTACTTTGGCTTACTGAAATAATCAGAAAACAAGAGCAATCGAGGCTTGATAACAGAAATATAAGGGTTTTATTTTGTAAATTCGGAACCCTCCCATTCTATTACGCTCAAATCGTCCGTTTTCGAAATGGACACTTTTTAGCTATCAACTCACCTATCTTGTCTTAATCAGACGTTGTATATTTCTGAAGTTAGTTGTTTTTTTGGTTGCCCTAATCATACCCACCAATATTAAGGGCTCATTCTTGGTGGAGGTACTCAACAACGTGCAAGGTATACACACTTATGTTCATCTGCCGCAAGTAACTGCAAAATCCCCTCTTCAGCTCCCCTGCTATTATACTTACAGCTAAGAAAAAAGTATGTCAAAGACAAAATATATATGAACACTATATGTGTTTATACAGCATTGAGTTAGTTATTAAGTTTAAAGGTTAATTGTATCACTTTACGCGCAAGTATAAACATCTCAGAAGGTGAAGATAATAATAATCTGAGGTCGGGATTAGCATAAGGCAGTAACATTGGTGCTAGTATCTAAAACCTACCACTTAAAATATTATTATAAACTTTCTCTAAAACAAACTTTATAGAAAAATCTGATTTTATATTAAAAATAGCAGACGCCCGTGACTTTGTCCGCGTAGAATTCAGTTTAGTCCAAGTTATTAGGTGTGTACATTTCAAGAAAAGAAATATCACGCGTCTCAAACGCTGCAGGATAAACATCGTGAGGAAACCTGCATAGAAATTTATTAACACATTCGCTGCGGTACGAGGTCAATTGACCCGGTACCACACACGACACGGTGACCACATAGAGTTCAAAAAACCTCGTACCGAAGAAAACAATCGAGGAAAGTACAGAAAAATTAGTACCGCAGCGAACGTCTTAATTTAGAAGATGTAATTTGAACAACTTCAGAAATGTTATCTTCATTAACGTTATCGCGTAACAAGAAAACGTAATTAAAAATTCGTGCCAAGTGTAAACACGTATACAAATACAGAAGTGCAACAGGTGTGACTATAATCTCTGCCGGCCCGAAGTTTACCGTGACCTACAATAGGTCTAGACTCAAACCGCTAGTGATATTACCAAATACGACTACAAAGCACGATTATTGCATTCATATTGCAATATCGGTTATGGATTATATCATTGGCATGATAAACTTGAAGGCCTTACTGAAACAGAGTTGTATTTCTCGGTTCCGACTAATGTTTGACAAACTTCATCATTAGCAACCCATATTCGCTCACTGTTGAGCACTAGACTCTTCTCAGAATGAGAGGGGTTACGCTAATAGTCTACCGCTAATAGAGTATAAAGACAATTCTCAGGTATGCAGGTTCCTCACGATGTTTTTCCTTTAGCGTTTGACACACGTGATAATTAATTTCTTAATATGCACATAACTGAAAAGTTAGAGGTGCATGACATGCATAGGGTTCGAACCTACACCCTACGAATCGAAAGCTGAGGTCAACGGGATGATTGACGAACTTAATTCATACTAATAATAATCATAAAGAGGTGCAGTTTGTGAGGTACTAGCTTGTAACCTCAGTATCTATTGCACTGATTTTGAAAATTATTTTACCAATAGAAAACCACGTTATATGTGAGTGTCAACGAGTGAACTAAACAATAAACATTTATGGATTATTATTTTCCAAATTTAGTTCAAAACTTTGCACATCCAGGTTTTTCTACCTCCTGGTCACTAATTGTTTCCTCAAATGATCTGTCTCGCCAGATACATTTGTACAAGTAGGATAAATTAATTTTTGCAGTCAATGTTACGTTGGCTTCCAAGTCTGTATAAAACACAGCAAACCCATTTCTTATCACGCTGCGTGTAATAACTGCATATATGTATCGATTATGACCATAGCAAAATCGACTTGGCCTCTTTTATTGCTTACGCCAGTACACACTTAACCCTTAGGTACGTACTAACTGCATCTGCAGTCATTATCTTAATACAAAATGATTCTTGATATGAATATATACATATGCATAAATATGATGGAGTGTCTTGTCAATGTCAACTTAAAGTCATTATTTATACTAGCTGGTACCCGCGACTTCGTCCGCGTGAAATTAGGATTTCCACAAATTGAATCCAAATAACAGTCAAATCCAGTCAATACAATCAGTTTTTCGCAAATCTCGCAGTAATCATCGTTTCTTTCGGGACAGCCTATGTTAATCCAGGACATAATTTCCATTCCAAATCTCAGTTAAATCGGTTCGCGTATAATAAACACGATTTTAAAGAGTAACAAACATCCATACATTCGCGTTAATAATATTAGCAGGATCCTAAAATTGGTTTGGTAAAGTTAGTACGATTTTGAAGTAGTAGGTTAAAAATTTTCAATTTATAATACAAAATTGTTATCCCTACACCATCATAGAACCACTAACGAAAACAATGGACGATATATTACTATTGTTTAAAAAAAGTACTATTTAAATTTCATGAAATTGCTCTTTAACTATTTAATTATTATTGGACGTTCATATAAAAACATACTATGTAAAAAAACTTATTAA
Source organism: Bicyclus anynana (assembly GCF_947172395.1). NCBI lineage: Eukaryota > Metazoa > Arthropoda > Insecta > Lepidoptera > Nymphalidae > Bicyclus > Bicyclus anynana. The sequence goes on along the minus strand of NC_069089.1, from coordinate 5,095,636 downwards.
GAAAGAGCAAATTAAGGATAACCACGCCACTTTAATTTAGGAGTAACTAAATTTATGCCACGAGTAAATATATCATGTACTTACTAATTATTATTTAAAGTAAACAACGATTTGTTCATTTTTTATCATAATTACGGTCGGTTAACAATGAACTATTTAAGAACAAGCATAGATATCATACAAACATACGAGAGAAACATCAATTATCATTATAAACAGATAAATGCTATACAGCTCTTAATCTTCATAAATTAGGTCTACAACGACTAACAACATGCAGCAATAAACCTGAATAAACGGCGTTTTATTACATGTCGCCCGTATCAAAGCACATAACCTATACCTGTATAGTACCACATTCAACTTAGGTATAGCAACTATGACCTGGTTTCACATATTGGTTTGACTTGTCTAGGCTGATTTTGTAAATATTTGCAACGTGAAGGTCTATTGCATCACATTCCTATGTTTCAGCGTGACACCAATTTGTAATTGCCATGTGTTTTGATTTTGTATTGTTTATTTCAAAAAGTGAATCCATTTTCCATTACTAATACTTGTATTCAAACTTGTTAGCTATTACATTCGGAGTTACTTGTGCTAGCAAAACTGGAGCCTTAGATTTTATCTGTAGATGCATTTTTAATGCTCCTTTTTGGCATTGATTTTACACAATTGTGTATCAGAAAGCAAATCTATATTCATCTCTTTCCAATAAAAAGTTTGGCATATGACAACTTTCATTTTCTTTATCTTTAATCTGCAATATTATCGCTGATGCAATATTTTCGATGTTTTTTTTTACTGCAATTATGTTTTTGAAAGAGGCGTCTGTTAGTAAAATGTCACTGATTTGTGCAGGTTAAGTATGTATGTACGGAAAGCGCAGTGTTGGGTTGCAGAGAGTCGCTGGATCAAGATTTTTGTGTTTGAAAGTCCATGCAAGAGGCTTATGATCAGCGGTGGACGTTCATCAAATGAATGATTGATGATGATGATGATGATGATGATGATGATGATGATGATGATGATGATGATTATGATGATGATGATTTTAATGATAATGAAGTATGTATGTTGGAGGACATAAGAGTTTGGACGACAGAAGAAGATATGGTCTAGATACTGTAAAAGAATGTAAATGTGTAAAAGGAGTAGATAATGATCATTTGAAGGTGATAATGACTCGTAAGTTCTCGAGCAGAACGTAAATAGCATACCTACTCAAGTAAATCGTAGTGGAATATAATAATTATGTTATTAATTGATTATGAAACACGGCTAAAACTCACGTGATATTACGTCGGAGTATGCCCGACTAGTTTCGAACCCATACGGGGCCCTTAGTCATGAGCTGGTTCTTCATAATCAATTAATATGAATAACACTCACGATAGTTTAAATTCTAAATTCTAAAATTATGTTATTATGAACATAAAAAGATATTATTTACGTAATAAGCCGACTCCCTGGCTAGACACTTTGGCGCGATAAATAAAGCTCGTGTGATTTTATAGACGTTTATAATATCCATCCATCAGGCGTTTTTATTAAAATAAAAAAAGACAATATTCTTGTCGGTAGACATATTTTAATTAACAGTTTTAATTAGTATACTCGTAGCTATAAGAATAGTTTTAAGTGAAACACATATTGGTTTTAGTTTCATAAGTATTAATCGACAAATTGCTATCAAACATGAAAAAAAATTCATTGGCAAAAAAAAAAATTTTATGATCTACGAGAAGTACCTCTGCATTGATAATTTAGGATGATAAATGCTCCAACAATGTTAAGTGCTAGTTATAGAGCAATTAGCAACTACGCGACTTGCCTCAATTGGTACTAATCTTCTGAGTATTTCACACAGACCATGTAAACGGATACTCACTTATCACATTACAGTATTTCATGAACAACAAATAAGATATCACGTTGAAATCATTGAAATGTGTAACGTGTTCTACTTTTTGAATTCAGAGAAAGCAAAAGCAATATTCATACAAAATGCAACATTCAGTCAGAACATAGTATAGTGATTTTTTTTTTGTTTTCTGTGTCGTAACTCTCTTTCAACATTACAATTTGTATTTTGATCAAATCTGTTACTTTAACTTGATCTTGCCCTTTCACCTTATACTTAAATTTAAAATATTACATACTGTCTAATTTGGACCAAGATGGTTTGGACTACTTAAAATCTATTACTTGCTTCCGGTCTTCAGACCCTTAATTGCTTTTGAAATTAGTACATATCACCTACATGTGTGTCGTTAGGTAATCAGAATCATTTAGACATTGCTTACCCGTATGTCACATACACAATCAGAGCCTATTTATTTGCGTTTACAAATTACATTTGGTTCAATGTCAGATAACAGTGTACAATAGGCACAAAGACGTGGTTGTTGTTAACAGCAAAATCATTGTAATAACGGGCTATTTTGTAATGATGCGCATTTATAGCCTTATTATATCTTCACCTTTAGCATGTGGGAGTACAATTTGATTAGTCATGAAAAATTACTTTGCTAATATTTCACCTGGCTTGTGGTAGTAAAGTTCAAGGCGGATTAAAAACGGGGGCAACGTTCTCTTGTCAGCTATGTATCATTACAAAGAGGCATTCAATTGATCAGCTCCATACAAAACCTCCTTAAGATAAATGTCATCATGACAGGGTCATATGACACAGACTATACCTATCTGTCAAAAAGGTACATTAAAATCGACCTAATAATATTCTGCAACCGCACCATGTATTTAATTGCAATTTGATCATTCGTAAATATAAATCAAATTGATGGGAATTAGTTTCCCATGTTGAATAATGCGCTTAAAATTTCTGGAAATTTAGCGGACGTGATTGCATTGTAAAATTCCAGGAAAACACAGTTAAATGACTCCACCGTTGGTAAAAAGTTTGACGCTAAAAGTAGGTACTTACCTACTTAGTTATCATCGGACATGGTCGATTGAACATTATAAAATTTTACCGTTATGATAGCAATCAACGAACTTTTGATACTTTACGGTCAAAGGAAGACAACCTGATATTCAGTTACAACAATTTAGTATGACAGTTAAAATATAGCGGAATCGCACAAAAAGGAATTACATAATGCCTTCCTTCGTCCGTGTTTACTGACTTGTAGTAGACTTGAAGATCTAATCCAAAGAGAAAGGGACTTAGGGCAAAGTCAGCCGCGTACTAATCGTCGTAAAATCGAACTTGAAAATCAAGATACTTAAGATCATAATTGTGATGTTTATTTATTTACACAGTGAGAAACTCAAGGCAATCTTAAAGTAACAAGTTCATTTTCCGCCGCGAATCCGTTTGCGTAATATTCTGTTCTTCAAAAATTTCCGAAGCAACCATGGATTTTTCCGAGATGAAAAGTAGCCTGTTTATTAATTCAGGGTACATTGCCAAATCAGATCAAGTAGTTGCGGCGAGAAGGAGTCACAAATATACACATAAACTTTCGCCTTTATAATAAACGTAAATAGAAAAGAACTAGTTAGTTTTAAAATGAGTACGCAAGTTAGATATTAATATGCACTATGTGACCCTCGTCACGGGCAAGGTGATCGAGTCACGGCCGACAATTGCAGCAGGTAGGGACAGCTGTGCTATTACACTCAACATTAGTGCCATCCGCATTACACAATACAATGTCGAGGATGCGTGAGAAATTGCTTGCAAACAAAATTGACTTTAGTAAATTGTCTCGGAAAACAAATAAAATCATTTGGAATTACTATAACTATTACGATCATCATCTTCACCTACAGCACTAGGATATATATTAGAGCTAGGTTTATAGGTGAGGGGATGGATCCACCACACTGCTCCAATGCTGATTTATGGTAGGCGTCCACAGATCTACATCATCATCATCATGCTAATACGACTTTTAATTTTATGGTAGATTCGTGCGATCCGTACGATGTGGATCTATGGACGCCTATCATTAGGTACAATCATTATCATTATTAGCCCTTTAACGACCCACTACATAGCTAAGTCTTTCATCCTTATAGGAGAAAGAATGTAGATGTAGACCCAGCTTCTTTTACTTACTTTACTTTATAAATGCGATCAGTTGGCTGCATTCGTGCCTGATAGACTAAAAGATTGACTTGTAGATACCCGCCTTGTTGGTAGGTGATAGGGAAAACGAAAGCTGGAAGGGCATTCCAACGAAAGCTGCTCCAATGCGGATTGGGACTTACGGTGACATTACGTTTGATGCTAAAACGATAATGACCGGGGACGACAGCTTAAAGTACTCTTCGAGCTCGGGGAGTTGTCCAACTTCCCAAAGCCGTTCTGAGAATTTCTTGGATGAAAAAAGTACTAAATTTATCATAGCCAGTCCCAGATCTTGAACCTAGAAGTTGATGATAAGCAACATTAATCCACTGGATCAACAAGTCGAGGTTATTAAACAAGTAACACTATAAATAAATGGATTTAATTTAACATAAATCTCAGTAGACAATATAAATTATGAATCAGAGTGAATAGAAAAAGAATAAAATATATAGATTAAAAATAGAAAAGGTATAAGATCGGCTATTAAATAACAATATACAGTCCTACTCATTGTGAGTAATTTAATGACGCTATTCGAGATGTAACCTTTCTTTGTGTCTTAAGGTCTCATCTAAACTAATATAGTAAAGAGGTGAAGTTTATGTGTTTACAGGAGGCAAAGTCTAGATATACTGAACCGATATGTTTGTGAGTGTCAAATGCTATATTTTATCCCCATATTACCAGAAATACAAGAACTACGTCGGTGATACAACAGGGCGTCTGCTAGTTTAATACTTGCATTCAATTTGAGATTTTTTCACCATGACAAAAACATGACTGTTATAATAGTAGGTTAATGGCACAAAAACTCACGTCACACCTTTTCCGCAGACAACGCGGTGAAAAGGAAGGCACTAATTTCATCAATTGACCGTTCAGACTAATCGGTGTCATCTGCCTAATGAAATAAAAAAAAAACAATCGAATAAATGTGTCGTTAATGTTATTTTATCTTATTCCAGGTGATCCGATCTCATGCATCAGCGACGGTGCGGTTCCCGTGCATATCCTGAACACGTACTGCTGGATCACTTACACTTTCACTCTGCCCTACAGCGGCCACAAAGGCGTGGCGCATCCAGGCCTTGGCAACGATTATGATTATGGCGAGAAACGTATCCATTCTTACTACCAGTGGGTGCCATTCATGCTATTCTTCCAGGTAAAGCTCACCATTTCTAATATAGATACTAGAACTAGTATAAGGATTTTTTTGCGCAAAGGACCAGTCTGGCTGTCCATCCCAACAATGCGGTCAGTAGTCTTGCAACAATTCGACGTGGGCATGAATAGTTCCTAGGATAAATTTACTTAAGTTTCTTATTGTATTATTTCTCAATGAAAGAACAATTTTAAATTCACTAATCAGAGTAGTAGAATATAATCAACAATGCAAAAGTAAATATGAAGTGTCACTAAGCTATTAGTAAGCACATATGAAGATTTTGTGTCGATTTATTTTAAATTAAATCAAGTCATTTCGTAAATGACCCGGACATTTTCTTGATTAGTATGATATTGAGTATAAACTAAGACGTAACTTTGCATCATTCTAAAATTGTCTACACTCGTCTGTAATAGTAGGGGACGCCCACAATTTGTTGATTCATTTTATACAAGTACATAACATTCATAGAACATGTAACAGTATACAGGTATGGTTTTTTTATTATTCCTGTTGCTTCCAAATAGTAGGAAAAGACTGCGTTAAGGAGTGTTTATGACAATAGTCCATTCAACGAATCCAGAGTCGAGCCAGCACTGCTCGGTAAAGAGTGTGTGCCCTTTTATCGTGGAGCTATTAAGGCCTTAAGATTAAACTTACCTTCATCTTCTACAGGGTTTCATTGCTACCTTTTAAACCATCCAAACTTACATTAATCATACTAATTACATAACATTTATTGTTCATTTTCCAGGGTCTTCTGTTCTACATTCCTCATTGGATCTGGAAGAACTGGGAAGAAGGCAAAGTGCGTATGATATCCGACGGCATGCGAGGAACCACTGCCATTATTGCTGATGACAAGACGAACCGCCAGGTAAAGGATAACTACTAACAATACAATATTAGTACATACGTAGAATACAATATCAATACATATTTAAATGAAAGCTGTCATCAATGTCCATATTTAAAGACACTTGCCCAGCGAAATATTGGGTTTCGTTAAACATCCAAAATACTCAATAGAAAGAAATAAAATAAATACATGTAATTATTGCTGCAACTAATGGCATTATAGACTTTTATGCCAAATATCAGGTAAATTGTAATGTTCAAAAACATTAACATATAGCCAAGACAGCCACTCAGTGTTATAATAATAATTGTTATTTAGCAAGTAAATTCCATACACATAATACGACGTTGTAACATAAATAGAATACTTCTTGGTATATAAATTATTGTACGTATTTAAGTTCTGTATAATTTAATAGACGTAACAGTGAATTACCGCGATAAACAGCTGTTATGAGCAAACCTGAATTTACGGAATAAGTAAAGGATAAGCTTTTAAATATTACGAATTTAAGCAAAATCTTCATGCTATATAAACACTCACATGTATAGAACTAAATTATATTATAAAAAAAATTACTTGAAGTAAATTGAAAAAAATGGGGTCAGATATTCAATGTAATTGTGTCACACGAAGTCAAAGAAACAAACAAATGCTTTTACGTATGTGTAGACCTTATTTTGCGATGATATTACCTACTTCTTAATCGTGAGCACACAGACCAGCTCCTTCAATTGGTACAATTAAGATAAGGTCCACTAATAAAAGTCGACATCCCTCATAATTGACCTCAACCTCCTTGTTGCGTAATGCAATCGATACTAATAACAAATTGGAATTTTAATTATATGACATGTAAGTACATGTACAGTTTTTATTTTATGACATTTAAACTCTCACCTGATTCTAAGATGATCTACGATGATTGAGGGCTAAATTGATTCAAATACAAGTTACAAGAAACTTAAGAGATGTATTGAGGGTATAATTTCACGACTAGTTTTAATGCGGTGTTATATCAGAATGCTAAATCGCGTGGTCGTACTTTTTTGCTGTTAGAACTGTAAATAGCACACTGAAGGCTTCACCTGACCAGTAGGCCAAACATGCGACCAAACGATGAGTCTCGTGAAGATAAATAGACAAATATTAAGCAATGGCAACGCAGCGCAGCCGGAAATATTTGCGTTGGAACGACAGAGATGGGACTGAGTACTACTCCGCCGCCTTTCTCTCTATATTGTATTAAGTTGAATAAATACCCAGCTGTAATTCAATAAATATTTTTTCTTGTTTTCAGAACCGCTTGGTCCAGTATCTTCTTGACACACTTCATATGCATAACGCCTACTCATTCGGATACTTCTTCTGTGAATTTCTAAATTTCATCAATGTTGTAAGTGCAGCACAATAGTTACAATATTATACAAGATACCATATAGGTATTAACAATCGAAGTACAGTGAAATCATCTTGAGACTTTTATTGACCGTTTACAATGGAAAATATGCCATCGCTTTGAGTGTAACTCTGTAATAAACTTTTGAATATTCTTGGCTGGAATACCCAATTGAGATTTTTGTAAAATTCTAATGGAATGTTATTTCCAGGTCGGCAATATTTTCTTCCTGGACACGTTCCTAGGCGGAGCTTTCTTGTCTTACGGAACTGATGTGGTGAAATTCTCCAACATGAATCAGGAGCAAAGAACAGATCCTATGGTAAAATTTTTGTATTATATAAATAAGTGTACTCAAATGCATAGGAAAATGACTGATTGAAATATCAACGCACAGCCTTCTACACAATAGCAACGCTACCCTCTGAACAGACAGTTTTGACAGACAGTTTGACAGACAGACAGAAAAAAATAATTTTCAATCATTCTACGCATAAGAATTCGCAGGCTTCTGATAGTAACAAACAAAAGCAGTAGATAGTCAAAAACTTAAGCATTAAGTGAGACCCATGTAATAATTACCTCCTCGTTTCCTCGTGCAGTTTTAAAAACAATAAAATGTGATTTCCAAAATGACAGATGCCAACGATGAAGTAATATATTGTTTACCTCACATATATTGTCTTGAAATAACATTACCCTAAACTAAAAAAAAATTCGCAACATTATTGTTTAACGTGTTGTTTTTTTTGCAGATTGAAGTGTTCCCAAGAGTAACGAAATGTACATTCCACAAATACGGAGCTTCTGGAACAATCCAGACACACGATGCCCTTTGCGTCCTCGCTCTAAATATTCTTAACGAGAAGATATTCATTTTCCTGTGGTTCTGGTGAGTTATTATAGAGATAATTAATTCGCCATTTTACCATCACTATCATTAACAACCTATATTCGGATCACTGTTGCGCACGAGTTTCCTCTCAGAATGAGAGGGATTAGGCTAATAGTACAACTCGCTGGCCCAATGCGGATTGACAGACTTCACACACGTTGAGAATTTAGACAATTCTCAGGTATGCAGGTTTCCTCATGATATTTTTCCTTCACCGTTTGAGACACGTGATATTTAATTTCTTAAAATGCACACAACTGTAAAGTTGGAGATGCGTGTTCCACCATTTTATACTTTTTTACATTTTTTACTTAAGTTTTATGTGTTTCGTTTGTAAGACCTAAGCACAATTAAAAATAACCTTGAATCGGCGAATGAACCTATTGTGGAGCAAGTTTTATGATTTTCATTTTGATACAGATGTAAAAACTAACTGAAATCCGATTAAATTGTATGTATATTTTTTGTCTTTGTTTACCAGTATAACATTCAAATATTTAAATTTTGGTCAATATGTTAAAGCCGCTTCAAATTTTTAAAATAGATTTCAATATTCCGTTTTAATGTTATTTCCAGGTTCATCATCCTCTCCATTGTCTCTGGCTTGGCTCTCGTCTATTCTGCAGCTGTCATTCTTCTGCCAAGCACCCGGGAGACTATTCTCAAGCGACGATTCCGTTTCGGATCTCCCAATGGAGTTGAGGCTCTTGTTCGAAAGACTCAGGTAAATCTATTTATTTTACTACATTATCCACAACTACAGTAATTCCTACAGATAATTTTATACTCATTTTGAAACCTATAGCATTAAATATAAATTGTATTACCCTCAAAAAAATTATTAGTAGATGACTACCTCTTGACTTATGAAACCTGTATGCTGAATTTTTCCATATACCTGGTATCTTTAATCTCACCAATGCCTACCTTTATTAGAAACTACGCTGCTTGTACAGCTTTAAAAATTTAGAAATTATATTGTAATACCAATCTTTTTTCTCTAGGTTGGCGATTTCCTGCTCCTACATTTGCTTGGACAAAACATATCGCTCCGTGTGTTTGGTGAAGTACTAGACGAACTCGGCCGCCGCCTTCACCTCGGATCTAACGCACCGTCAGCGCCATCTACTTTAGAAATGGCTCCAATTTACCCTGACATCGACAAGTTTTCTAAAGAGACCGAGACGTAATGACACTTACAAAATCTAAGATATACAAGCAATACTTCCTTTAAAACAAATAACATTAATAGAAACAAAGTGATGGCTCTAGCACATTTTTCGAGAGAACCTTGTGTTTTAAATTTTATGTGTAGGTCATCTTTTGAAGTCTTCTCAATTCCTGTGCTCGAGCTGTTTACATCCCGGTGGAGGATGGTATTGCTTAAACAACACTACATTTTTTCGCTGAGAAAATTGACTTTTATGATATTTTTCAGTACACGAATTTTAAAAGTTCATGACATTCCTTATTTTTAACTGTAGGCAATCTTGGTAATCGTACCAACATGAAACCGCCGCATTTGCCTTGCTAAATAAAGCTTGAGCTTTAAATAAGGTCTCAATATTATTTAAGGCATTTTGATAAACTAACGTTAGTTAAAATGTATGCTTTAGGAAAATTTTTATGAGTGTGATGAATATGAATTTGACAAGTTACATGGAATGCGTTTACCATTGTTACAATTTCTTGCTGAAGACTGTTTTGTGTAGGATTAATTGGTTATAACATGACAACATTGTAATTTGTTTCTACACTGTAATATTGGTTAGTAGATGTTGAAATTTTAACAAATCTATAAGTATACTTGTGATTAGGTTAATTGGAATAGTTATTTTATTGGATTGCAATAATACATATCACGAGCTCAAATTTTTCCACGTTAAAATATTATTTTTGTATGTAACAAAATGCAGTTAGTGATAAATATTTTATTCAATACGAATATACATTTTCCTAGATATTATATTTCCTATGATAAAAGACACGAAAAATTTTTAAAGGCGTTTTAAAGTACAAACGGTTTCTAATGTATAGACAAGTGACAGTTTGACTTGCCTTTTTAAAACTTTTTTATAATTAGTTTAGTATTAGGATAAGAAATTTGGTGCAAAAGACAAGGTGTTTATTATCTAGAAGATATTAGATATTATACTCAATTTACTCAAAATATTGTGCCATTTAACAGGTATTGTTTGGAATTGTAACACCAGAATTGCATTTTCTAGAAAATGTTTCCAGTTTGTTGATTTTATCATTCCGTACTAAATGTATGTTTCCTATGTAATGTGTAAAGTTAAAGAGTACATTTAAGTGGTTATTACAGTCAATTTAGCCATATTCATTAAGGTAAAGATATAAGATCTAAATATACTGCAGGACTTCCAAGAATCTCGAATATAGCCTCTTCCGTTAGTAGCGTAATAATCCCCAGTATACTATAAATTGTATTCTAACTTTTGGTCCTAAGTATTATAATTTGTACTAGAATAAAAATATTTTTGTATAACTACTGTAGTCTGCGTATTCAATGCAAAATGTGCATAAATATACTATTTGTCTAGTTTTAATATGAAGTATATGTATTTACTTGTTTGTTTTGCTGTATTTACACAATATTCTGTAAACATTGGAAGCTAAACAAAGCGATATCAATTATCATTCCTATAGTAAGATTTTCAATACTAAGCAAATTGCTCTTTTGACGATTCACTCGAATAGTTTCTTTGTATTTTTTTTGGTTATATTTTTTTCTTCGAAATATAAAAATAAATATATGCGTTTGTTTTATTTCACACAATCTACACACTACTATAATCATTAATTATCGTGAGTTTAAATAAATAATTTTTGATTTGATTTTGAATCTAATATATAAAAATTCTCATGTCGCGGTGTTTGTACCAACTCCTCCGAACAGGGCATATTAGGTAGATCTGAGAATCGGCCAACATCTTTCATACCCCTTTTAAATAATAAATGTCCCACGCGATATATTAGGCAAAATAACGATTGCCGAGTTAACCAATAATGAAACTAAGATGAATAAATTTTCAAGAACCATGCGGGTGCATTTAACATTGGCTTTATCATAGCTATTCCAAATACATCTCATTATACTTATTACGTAAACTTAACTAAAACCACTCAATAGTTAATTGCCAACTCAGGAGTCAACATCGAAAGATCTTAAGTTCGATCCATGACAGTTAAATGAATATGGTACTTGATTATGATAAAAATCAATGGGAACAAATATTTTGCAAAGTATGAGACTCAAAACATATTAATGATAAAGTACACCAGTTTACTGTGTACCATACAACGCTTTTAAAAATAGTAAATTTACAACGGAAATAATGTGCATAATTAATAAAGTAATACTTGAATTTTAAAATGTAACCTCTGAGGCTCTGATTACACTTAGTAGAACGTCCCCAAATTCTAGTCCCATGCAATAAAATGTAGCTTTAGAAATGGCCACCCCAATTCCACGCAATGTTGTCTACCCTACCTACCCCTAGAGTATTTATGTAAGATGCGAAACCAGAAGCCCGCGAAGAAATAAAGCTGCAGCAAGCCTACGAGGCCGAGTCGAGCTAAAGGGCCTTTAGAACTCCTTAATCCGACCCTCTCGCAAAATCCGTTCTTAGCGGACGTCTACTAACTATAAACTACCTCAGTGCCAATTTTCAACTTTGTACATCCAGCGATTTCCGATATTGGGCGATAGTTGATTATGAATTAATTCAAAGTTTACCTTCTTTTCAGTCTGACTTCACGTCTGTGTCCATAAAGACAGTAAGTACAGAAGGCACAGTGTGTGAAGGTAGGTAGCCAGGTACAAAAAATAATGTAGATACTCGTATAATGTAGAAAGTAATCGGTAATGATATTGGTAAACCAATATAGGAATATCACTTACCTATTCCCCCAGTCTAGCTTGGCAACCAGCTTCAAGCGCAGCGCTCTGGTCTGGTCTTGGGTCAGGGTCCCCGCAAGTAGAGCTCGTCTGCCAGCTAGCAGTTCTCGCATCACCTTGGCAACTGCACTGAACCGGTATGTCTCCCGCTCCTAAACGAAAACACAGCAATAATAAATATATAGGTACTATATTATAAAAAGGTAAAGTTTGTAAATTTTTAGGGGGTAATCTCTGGAACCGTATAAAAAAAATTACCAATAGAAAACCACGTTGTTTTATCCCCGTATTCCCACGGGAGCGGAACCACATAGGCCACTGCTCCAATGAGGCATCATTGGGTTGGGTGTTCTCTTCAAATTGAAGTTGAGTGGTCAGGTGGAGGTAGCTTTTCTAATCTTGTGAGATATTTTTGATTGTTTGTAGTAACACAGACACAGTTAATAGTTATAACTTCTTGGTCCTTTTCTTCAAGTCTAAAGGTCGTGTCCCAATTTCGTTGTCTTCGTCACGTTCTTTATTATTTTCATCCAGTCATCTAGAGAACTAACATCTCGATCCTGAAGCAGATTCGAGTTGGCTCTCAGTTATCTGTTACCAGATAATTACGGTCATATTGCTCGCCGCCTTCCCGATAATTTGGACAAAGTCATAGTTGTGGTCAAGGTCGAAGGAAAACGACCGCGCGGATCGCTAGCCGCTGGTCTGACTAAATAAAGTCGCTCACGGTCTTTCCACTTACGACGGCTATCAGAAATGCAGAGAAACAGTAATACAGCAGGGGTAATCATGTTTTTTATTTTGGCAATAGCACACCCGGTCAAACTTCGCTTTGCCTTATGTGCACTTCTTCCCTATCCCTACTCTACACTATCCTACCTCTACCTTACACCTACCTTACCCTACCCCTTCCCTACCGCTACCCAAAGCTAAAGTAGGCGTTGTATTGCACCAACTTGAAAATAAAGTTAAGAGTGTTCCAAAGGCGCTTTGGTCCTAGCAATATGTAAACAAAAAATACGTTATATGATGGAAATCTATCAATAAATGATAAGTCCTCTTAGAATAACGTCTATATCTGTCCATCAATGCAGAGGTATCAAGTTGAAATTGATACCAAATACTCAGGCTAGGCACCTGAGTATTCAGAGCTGAGAAATTAATTAAACTTTTATCTAAATCTCATAAATATAGTTTATGCCACAAAACCTGTACTAATCCTGGCTATCATGAAAACGAATAAAAGCAATGTTACCACACCTTAGACAAAAAGTGTTTAGTTGTAACTTGATTAAATTATAAAGTTAAGTCAAACCAAACAACCCTCTAGAGTGCTGAACACTTGCCCTGTTTGCAGGGTTCCGTGACTCAAAAGGAAATAGATATTATGGAATCACTTGGGTAGAAAATAGTGGTCTGAGACGGATATGACGTCAGATGGCGCGACTTGTTTCCTTAAAGAGGAAACAAGTTGGGGAATTAGAGAGGGATACCGATCGGATGGCGGAAACGATTTGCGATATAAGGCGGTCGTCATGCGGTCGACTTCAGTGTATTCGTGGCGTTCGAACCGTCCACATTTCTTGTTGTGTAATTCTTTATGGGTTACTTAGGATAGGCGGGGAGAGTGATTTGAGTGGAAAACCCTTAACCCTACACACAATGTTCACAAGTGCGTGACTCCACTCAAGGTTCATTCTATGCCATTCTTATTTTGGTTACAGTTTGATTTGTTAATAAAGTTATCCTAACAAATATTGTGAACCTTTGTTCGACATTGGTTTTCTAATTTTTGTAATCCATTTCTGAGTCTGCTAAAACTTGATTATTTATTATCTGTCTCAGTCACTCGTTTCAAATATCTACCATTTTTGCAACTTGCAACAAAAGCAAGGAATTTTTAAGCTTTCGACTTAACTAAGAAGAATATTATCACTATAAAACAATGGGAAAAATGCATGAGATAAGATGAATCACGTAGAATACTGAATATCTTAAACTATTTAGTTATGCCCATGTCCATTAGATGACTGAGCATGAATCAGCAAAGTACACTTTGTTCGCTGAACAAAGAAACTTGTTACTTGTCTCGTTTAAACATATTTTAAGTTAGTTAATTTCAAAACTAGCAGGTATTTATATAATAATACGAGGTTTCATCTACGAAGTTCACGTTCACGTTGAAATACAGGGATAAAATATTGCCTTTTTTTGTAAAAAAAAATGAAGTCGTGGTCGAAGTCATGAACAGCAGACTATTAACATATTTTCAATGAATTTATATAAAATTTTAGTCTGTCTGTCTGTCTATTCGTTCCTGCTAATCTCTAAAACGGCTGGACAGATTTTAGCGGAACTGTAACTGGAAGATGACTGATGTTATAAGGTTACTGAGGCTACTTTTTATTCCAATATTTCTACAAAAGTGGGGACGCGGATGAAACTGCGGGGCACAGCTAGTATTCAATAAATATTTAACGAGAGTCAGTCAAGTTCTTGTTTGGTTTTAAGTATCGCAGACGACTAACGCGAGAGTCAACATACAGGTTTATGTGACGAACGAGTCGCGGACGCATTTTTTGTCTTGTTTCCTGTCTTTCTAGGAAAATCGCTAACGACTTGAAATTTTAATTATTTATGCATGTGTGTCAGTTGGTGTCTAGCCCAGTAACTTTTCTAGATATATATACTCATATTTTTATTATATCACTACAAGATTAACACAAAAATATATGATAGGAAATAGGAATAGATCTTCACAATAAATTCAGTTAATTTAATCATTTACCCATCTTCGGCCCATAACCCATATTCAACTCACTGGTGAGCTCGTGTCTCCTCTCAGAATGAGAGGGGTTAGGCCAATAGTTCACCACGCCGGCCCAATGCGGATTGGCAGACGTCACACACGCAGAAAAATAAAAAAAATATCTGGTTTGCAGGTTTCCTCACGATGATTTTCCTTCACCGTTAGAGACACGTGATATTTAATTTCGTAAAATACACATAACTCAGAAGATGAAGGTGCATGCCCCGGACTGGATTCGACCCCACAACCTCCGAAATCGGAGACAGAGGTCATATCCGCTGGGCTATCACGGAGTTATAGGTAGGTAATACACAAATCACAAGACGCGTTCACGTCTCCGCCTTCAACTTACCACATATAGTTTCTTCCATAGTCTGGCCCATTCTCTGAGAACGCATGCTATCTCGCGGACCAGTGGGTCGTCTTTTATTTCAGCGATAGCGGCAGCACCGCTTCCCTTGACTGTGCAGGGTCGTATGGAGACGACACATGCGGGGAATATGCCCCATGCTGATCTGTTCTTGGTACTGAAGCCACGGAACCAACCTGGAAATAATCAGTGAATACTGTTGTAACTAGGGGTACAGTCCGCGTCATTCGAACTTCAAAGCCGCTCAGAGTACGTAACGGGAGTTTTCAAAGTTTTCATACTGTGACGATCGCGTAAACGTAAACGTGAATTTCTAAGGAATTGAAACAGCACCATCTAGTGGCACTACTGGACAACTGTTTCAATTCTTTAGAAATTCGCGATTACGTTTACGCGATCGTCACAGTATGAAAATATTGTAAACTCCCACTATATTATATTTGTTTACGCACAAAAAACCTAGTTAATGATTCCCATATTATACTTAGTTTGTATTTCTAAGATTTTTACAAAAAATCTACTTAACCGATTTATATGTGAATTTCACTACAGTGCTGGTTTACAAAAAAAATTACAATAAAAATCACCAGTAAAAGGTAAAGCGATCCAATGACAAGACAGTAAAAGTAATAATTCGTAATACAAAAAAATGTTTATTGCATTTTGACGGCCTCTGTGGCACAGTGGTATGCGCGGTAGATTTACAAGACAGAGGTTCCTGGGATCGATCCCCGGCTGGGCCGATAAAGGTTTTCTTGATTGGTCCAGGTCTGGCTGGTGCGGCACGGTTTCGGCCGTGGCTAGTTACCACCTTACCGGCAAAGACGTACCGCCAAGCGATCTCGAACCAAGAGTTCTGGTACGATGTCGTGTAGAAACCGAAAGGGGTGTGGATTTTCATCCTCCTCCTAAAAAGCTAGCCCACTTCTATCTCAGATTGCATCATCACTTACGATCAGGTGAGATTGTAGTCAACAGATAAATAAAAGTACTAGTTCATAGGTGACTTGTTTTAAATAAATAACCAATGAGGCACTAAACAAATGAAACAGTTGAAAATAACAATTTTATAGCTCATTCATTAGACAACCTAGATACTGAAGGTCAAATTAGAAATCCTACATAACTGTAACATTATCTTATAGCATTTAATTAATGTTAGGTAGTATTGCTATGAACTAAGTTATCTTGTAATATTTAACATACTTATTTATCTAACAAGTTTGGTAATTGACTTTTTTATTTAAAGCTAGTTACCATTTCACTGCAGGTTAATTGAAAATTACATTTTATGTAAAAAAAATTTTTATCCTATACATCAAAATGTATTTTTAAACTTAAACCTAAAAAAACTATTTAACATTGAAAAGTTTCTACTTTCAATAATTTTTGTAAACAACTTGGTCAGCCTTACAATTTCGTCTGTGTAAATCCCATTTGTCGGTGTGTATGCATAATTAGTTTGGAAGCTACATTATCAACCCAATTTAGTACCCATAGGCTACATTTCATCCCCATATTCCCACTGGAATATGAACAAAGGGTGAAACTGCAGGGGCTCGGTTAGTTAATTACACATTTACCTCCATTTTCCTCCAAAATCTGAATAGTTTCTCCAATTTCCAGTGGCAGTCCAGAACGAACA
This sequence comes from Bicyclus anynana, assembly GCF_947172395.1. Classification (NCBI taxonomy): domain Eukaryota; kingdom Metazoa; phylum Arthropoda; class Insecta; order Lepidoptera; family Nymphalidae; genus Bicyclus; species Bicyclus anynana. The sequence continues at coordinate 5,078,467 of NC_069089.1, read as the reverse complement.
TCTCCTTTCCAGTTATATACGGCTGCAAAAAAAAGGTTTTATTTATTTCTTATTCTTATTTGTATCACAAATATAACCAGTATTTTAACTATTAGCAGATTTGAACACTTTTAAAGTCTGGTACAAAAACTCTCGTGCGAATGGGGGCTTAAAAGCTCAAATTATTTAGCCATTCTTATTACATTTAAGCATATTTGGCAATTCCTCCATACATACCCTACAATTTCCACCTAAGTTTGCTACCAAGTTACCAAGTTAGCATTTGGATAGATCTATTTGACTCAAGCTGTCATGGCATCGCAACTTTAATCTTAAGCTGATGAAAATCTCACAAAACAGACAAAATTGCAAATCTCTACAAGTAACAAACAAGTAACAATAAATAACAATATTAAAAAACAGACAAACTTTTACATTTAATATTCATACTGGATTCATGGCAGGAATCCAGGGTAAAGTGGTAAGATGAGTCATAAAATTTAATGAGTTAATTGAACTTGTTCTATAACAGTATTTGATGCAATTACTTGAGTAACAAAACTCAGATGCAATCATAAGGACATTATGTTTATGGACCGATTACACACAATTTCAATATTAATGTGAACAAGCAGAGCTCACTGATGAGCACGAGTCTCCTCTCAGAATGAAATGGCTTAGGCTAATAGAGGACCACGCTGGTCCAAAACATATCGACAGACTTCATACACATAGAGAAATAAGAAAATTTTCAGGTATGCAGGTTTCTTCAGAATGTTTTTCATTCACTGTTTAAGACAACTTTACATTAATTCATTTTAGGGCTCAGAACACCCAAATGAAAAAAATGGGAATCCTATAGAATCAATGTCCATTTTTTTTCTTTTATCTCATTCTTCTTCTTCAGCTTCTAATGTGAATTTCTTTGATCTCAATATTTCATAGCCTGACCCCAGAATTCAAAGTTTAACTATTTGTAACTATCATTTAATTTAATATATCATTGTTGAGGGATAACTTGTAAAGAATAAAAAAAGAGAAAAAAAAAATTTAAGTAACATAATACTAATTAAAGTCACAAACTGAAAACTAATTGCATCCAGAATCTTATGTTTGGCAGTCACAACAACTAGCAACTGGAAAGATTTTCCCATTGTCACATTTATGTGCATGGTAACAAAGATCAACATAACATTAAATTCTCATATTAGTGTTTCAAACTTAGCATGTTATAGTCCGGCTACTCAACAGTTCATTTCTGACAGGTTGTGCAAATGAGATAAACATAATATTCAATTACAATTGCCTCGTTTTTGTTTCTCTCACTCTCTCTCTCTCGCTCTCTCTCTCTCTCTCTCTCTCTCTCTCTCTCTCTCTCTCTCTCTCTCATGTTACATTGCTCACCTGCCAGAAACGCAATCTCTGAGCGGCCGGACTTGTCTATTGTCTTGTACTGAGAACTAATACTAAAGTATACATTTTTTTTACTTATTACTGTGTACATATTGTGTACTTTCTTTTAAATTCTGATACTCCTTAATACTGTGTTATTACATACATTACAGAATATAATGTTCTATTTTATTCTGTGCATTATCTAAAATATAGCCTCACTTAATACGTTTTACAATAGATAACTTATCATTTATTTATTGCTTTTTAGAAAAAAAATAAAGAAACAATTAAGTACTTCAGTACATCTAACAGATTTGACATTCCATATCTAAATAACAAGAAATCGAATAAAGCTCAAATAAAAGCTTTATTATTAATTATCGGCATCGGAAATAAATAATAAAAATTCTTAACATGTATTTACGTTTCCTGTATGTAATTATTGTGCAGGATGTATTGTCGATTGAAACCTAACGTCAAACTTACCGACAGCTAATTTTGGAGATTTGGATGGAATCCACATTTTATAACTGTGTTTAGCTGCTAATTCACAGAAATCACGTGAGAAAATCGTACTAAATCATTGTTTTGTTTGCAAAAATAAAATACACCGCAACAATTTCATCTGCACCCAAATAACATTGACAAATGACTAATATTTTTTAATCTGTAAAACAACGACAGTTAAACCATTGGCGTGGAATCAAGTCTTTTAGTTATGCAAAGGGCAAAAGCATAGGCGTCGATTTTAAGGCTACGTTCAACATAACGATCTTAGCCATCACTGTCACGATGACCGTTTTATTTTTTCGTGTTGTGGCTCTCTAAGGGCGTCTCCTATGAGATTCGGACCTCGGCTTAGAGGGCCATTCGGGAAGGTGTAACCGTGACCTGAGTGAATCAGTCCGGACGCCCTCGAGATCGTGAGTTAGAAAACTCACGTCCGGGTGGCGTTAGATATCGGGGACCTCGTCTTTGCCGGCGAATACGCTGTGTTGCTTGTGATTGTGTTGCCCGGGAAGCATTTTCAGTCGTCATGGCATCGTCTGGATCATAAAGGACGTTTTTGGGATGCCTCTGCTTGAAGTTAGCGTTAAGGTTGGAAGTGTAGTTGCAGGCCTCAACCATTAGTTGGTTGGGATGGATGGCAGCTCTGTCGAAATAGTTTCGAGAGAGCTGTTTCATGTAACTAGGTTATTGAAGGTAAATCTAAGTCTCTATGGAGGTCGTTATTGCGTACAAACCACGGTGCGCCCGTGATTTGTCGCAGAAACCGTTTTTGCAATGCTTGGAGCGGCATAAGGGTCGTTTTGGGACGGTGGGCAAACACTACACTAGCGTAGGTTAAGATCGGACGGATCGTGGTTTTATAAAGCGTTAGCTTTGAACGGAGCTTGGTGCAATCCTGTATTGCTACTCGGATGTGACCGTTTAGGTTCAAAGAATCTGCGAGCGCTTCGCCTAACGTCCCTATCTCGTCAGGAATTTGGTCTAAATGCTGTGAAGCCAAGGACTTGAGACGCTCAGACAGTCTCACATAATTAATTATAGTTTTGGTCGGGGAGGGTCGTGGAGGGCGGGGGGCCAAGCTTGAGTATAATTTAGCGACTCATACAATTTACTGTTTACTTTTCCCCTTGCATTAAAAACCGCTCTTTTCGCTTTCATTTTGTTCTCCACGTAAACACTCTTTTAATCTCTTTCGATTTGCCGTCATAATCATAATCGTCAGAATACAAAGTGACTACGAGCTCATAAAAGCTAGAACGCACAGCTGTAGAGCTTGGTTTAAAAAAAAATGATGCCAATGTCATTGTCATTTGATGACATTGACAGTACATAGGTACCACAACAAAATCTATAAAAAATCATCGTACAAATTATAAATATCAAACAAATAATTATTTTAAGACACAATTAACAGTGAAATATCATTCGGTTTTAGTAATAAAGAAATATTACAACTTTAAACGCTAAAATATAACATGGCAGACGACTTCATTCCATTAAATCAAAGTACCCCTGTACAAGGAAGATGGCAAAATAAAAACCAAAATAATCAAAATGGGTACCAAAACAATCGGCAACAGAGGAACCAACGGTGGCGTGGGCAACACAATCGCTGGCCAAACAATTCTCATCATAGCAATAGCTTTGGGGTAAGTATCATTCATCATTACGAGCCTATATTATCGACTAATAATAGGTTTAGGGTGATAATGAAATGAAAATTCCATGTAATAAACAAATTCAATGGAAGTTTACCATCATTTTAGATAATCAGAACTTATATCAGCTAAAATGTAGAATCAACTAAATCATAAGCTCCACGCTATAATTATAGACTATCATTGATTAACTAACTCCTCACATAATTTGTAGCTCAAACTCAAAACTAAATTATAGAGGTAAGTTTTGATTTTTTGTTTGTTTGTTTGTTTGTTACGATTGACTGAATTAAACTGCTCAAACAATATTTCACCTATAAGAGCTCAGTATAATTGAGCTACATCTTCAACAAATACTTTAACTTTTTGAAAACTTAATCTTGAAAAGTAGGCGGTGAAGTAGAGGTTGAAAGGTTGAATGAAAAGTCCTTTATTCTACTAAAAAAACTTTACTTCAGGGTTAAAAAGGGAAGAGGTTGAAGTTTTTTAATTTTGAGTTATATTTTATTATAGTTATTAGTGGACTATTTATTATATTATAAAACATGCTAAAACATAAATAGAAGGAAATGAAATAGGGGTTAAAAGTTTACATCAATTTTCACCAATGAATGAAGGTGCAAGTGTCCGCTAGATGTAAATAAAAGTATAATTTGTTTTATATATTTTCAGAGTGACTCCAACAGTAGTTATGGTTGTGAGAGTAGGAGCAACATAGACGCGTACCTTCACCCTGCAATGTTGAAAGACCCCTGGGAACATTTAAGACACAGAAAACATTGACAGTCGTTCAAGTTTTTTTAAATGTGGAATGTCAATAAAATAACCATTGTACAGTTATCAGCTATTTATTCTAAAAAACAAAAATTACATCCATGAGTATGGTGAGAGAGAAAGGTTCTATAGATGGTAAAAGCACACATTTAGTAAAGAGAATTTATGTTTATTGATACAGGAGGACTAGAAAAACTTGTTTATTTGTTACAATTTAATCTACTAAAAAGGAATTACAATTAATTACAGTCAGTGATGTCTTTTAATGCGGGAAGTATTTTCACTTACCATTATATAGCACACATTCAATCATAACAAATTGGAAAGGTAAAGCTTTTCTTACCCTTCCCGTGTATCACATACCTTGTAACAGTGAGCCGATTATGGATTATGTTATTGATGATTTTGTAGTTACTCACTCCTTTCATTTTGGACACCAATGTGGTGGTTTTGGAGGCAAGTAATATATCTATAGTTCAAAATAGCATTGTGATGGAAAGCATTAATGCGGTGTTGGAGCTTGCTTGCCTAGAATATGCCTATTCACTCTTACTTTGAAGGTGTTTAAATTATAAGTATAAGTAGGTATCTTAAGTACCTACTTGCCTTGTTGGTCTAGTGGTTAGCTTAAAGATCATGAGGTCCTGGGTTTGAGTCCTGGGTCGTGCTATGTAATACTAACTTTTGTTTTTGAAAGTGGCTGTTATGCACATCATACTGATCAAAAGGTTGGAGCGATTGTACGAAAAGTGATGACAGAAGCTGTCATCAAAAAACTGTTAGTTTTTGTTGCCTCTATTTACCAGTGAAAGTTTTGTTAAAATCGGTTCAGCCGTTGCAGAAAAGAAGCTGGACAAACAGACAGGCAGACAGACAAAAATTTAAAAAAAGGTTAATTATGTGTTGGTGTTGTGAAAATAACTATAAGCCCTTGATAATGGCATTGGCAGGCATCCACAGATCCGCATAGGACGCATCGCATCAAACAGATTTATAATTTAACTGTAAGTAGATAAAATCCTTTTGATGCGATTCGTACGATGTTGATCAGTGGACGCACTTGTATGACTTTCTATACCGAATACTAAAATCCGTTTGATGCGATGCGTCCTATACCTACGATGCGGATCAGTGGATTTTGAAATCACTGCCGGACACTTCAATTTTATTTATATGTATATCTACTGATTGTAGGTACAAAATCTAGTGAAAACATCGTCATATTCAGACAACTAACGCGGGCTGAATGAGCCATTTTCCTCTAAAGGTATTAAAAAATCCGCTAGGGGCAGCACTGAGGTACAAATGTGTTGAACTTTCTATTAAAATCATCAATGCCAACGACATTTTGGTTTTATGACCGTTTGCAATTTATTCTGCTATTTCTTAAAACATAATCTTCCGTAAATTCAAATACAATTTTATACGTTTTGATACGTTTGACGTTGTTATCAAACGTATCAAAATATTTGTTTTTTTAATTATTTGTTACGATTTAACACAATAAGTTTTTAAAATTACACACTGTATTAGCCTTCCTAGTATTAATATTTAGGAAAATTTAAAAAAGATCCGCTAGAGGCAACGTTGATGGAGGGTTGAGGGAGGGAAGAGGGATGGGTCTGACTATAATTAGAATAAATAAATATTGTGATAACAAATAAAAAAAAACATTGAAACTTTTTTAAAATGGTCTTAAATAGTTCATTATTGTTCTAGGCATTAGATGGCCGACAGGCGTTTTGGCTCGTACTGTCAAAAACATATTTTAAAAAGTAAAATTTTCACATCTCAAAAAAATATGAAAGCAATGTTTTCATTGTTGTTGTTGTTGTCTATACATATATAGAGAATACAAAACATGTCAGCTGTCTATGGATCTTTTTTAAATCTACCCAGGAAAAAGTATCCATTTGAACTAATGTCGCTTGCGCTAAAAATATAAAATCTTTAATTAAAAAAGATTTTACTGTCGGTTACACTAATATTTTATCGGTAGTAAAACAAATTATAAAATTTTACCCTTTGAAAATGTTACTTGTTCTAATATTAACACATATGACAAAAGTGTCGCTTACTATAATTGCACGGTCATTATGTCTATTTGTACCTCCCCTCGTTGCTGTTCCTAGCGGATTTTTTCAACACCTTCAGAGGAAAATGGCTTATTGTCCTAGTGTAGCGCAGCCACCAGAGTGCGAGTAAGCACAGCCTCTTTTTGGAAGTCGGTTAACTATGATTTAACGGGTCGATTTTACAAAGTTTTGTTCACAACTGTGATCCCTTTTCAAATAGTTACGAGTAGGTATGTAGGTAGTGTAGGTAGATCCTTGTTGTGGTTTGAAAAGTTTAGAGTTTATGCTTTTGCAGACGAGTTCTGCAGCGATTCAAAATCATGTTGTCCAATACATACGTATTTGGTATAGTGATTTCGATATCACATTTCTCCCCCTGTGTTACTCTAAATAATTTGATGCGTTTTAGAACAAGACACCAGTGCGATCTGAAGCAACTCATTTTCTGAAAGATGAAACCTTAGGTTAGGTTTTCAGTAGCGTCTCATATGCTTTGAATACCTGCATCTTAGTGGATACGTATACGTAGGTACTTTACTTGAATCCTCAAGAGAAGTACTTACATTGCTGAATGTACCCATAGGTACCTATGGTTAAGTACCTCTACCCATTTATATGAAGCTATTGACATTATCCAAAAATGCCGGGTCGTTATTTTTCCCAGACGAGCTCACGTCCAAATACAACAACTGTACCTAGTTGTCTATACGATTCAGGATCCGTTGAAATCCGAACTTGCAGGATCCGGTGAAATGTCAACACGTCTGTCCGGTGTTCGGTTTCCGGACAATCTGCTGGTCCGACGTAGTGGGGACCCGGCCAAAAAGAGCCATGTATCAACTCTGCCACTATTGGTTGACATTTGTCTTTGTCTCGTTTCGAGTTAGGTTGCTAACCTTATTCTAACCCTATAATTGGTATTGCGCTAAGGTGCTAAGGACACCTGTTTTGTATATATTTTAGTGCAATATTGATACCATCTGTACTTTGTGTGTAGTGCATTTTGTGGTGTTTCAATAAAAGACACATTAATTCTTGTAAACCTGGTATTCACTCTTAGTCGGAAGTTAATGGTCTAAGGTCGGAAGGAAGGAAGAGGTCGGGGTTGCAAGTACACTTTACAATATCATAACCATAGATAATTTATACATGGACTACATAGGATAGACAATAATATACAATACAGTGTGTGTGGACAAATAAAACTATTCTATTCTATTCTATCCTTGGCTAGGTATGACAGACATAATTGAATTTTTTCACGATTAAACGAGTTCATTTATTTGCACGAGTATTTCGTGCACGCTGATGAAACGTCTAAAGGGTCGCAAAGTCCAATTTAGAACTGAGATCCTTCATGTGGTTGTGGTCGACCCTTTGTGTGGTCACAAAAGTTAGACTCCGCTGTAGCTTATTATCCTAAGGATGTGTTTAACAGTTGATCCCTATATTATATTTTTTAACGTTTTGCCTCATTGATTAGGTACTTTACATATAATTGCAGATTGTAGTCATATTAGAGCAGGGTTTCTCAAACTTTCGGCTCCACGAACCGCTGGTTAAATTTCCAAGTGACTCCTTACTAACTATTGAGAATTCCCTGAGACTGTTGACGAAAATGAGGTTTTTATTTGAATAAAAGGTAACACATAAAGTACCATAAAAATGTGATGGGAGTCCTTGTTTTTTGTTGCAAATGGATTCAATGTTAGGAATAATTTTGGACAATTTCAACCTTAATTCTGACTCAGTATCAGTTATCAAGCCATCATTACGTAAATCTTGTCCCGAACCCCCTGCCGTCAAATGGCGAACCCCTAGGGGTTCGCGTAACCCACTTTGAGAAACCCTGTTTTAGAAGTGAGAGCCGTGATAGCCCAGTGATATGACCTCTGCCTTAATACGGAGAGCGTAGGTTAGTATTCGGTCTGGGGCATGCATGGAAAGTTGGAGGTGCATGCGCCGGCCCAAATGGCTCCTCTTCTGGCTCCAAATAATATATACCAATTGTGAGTGCAAGGTATGTATGGAACGCGAAGACCTCGACCATACTCTGGAGTGACCAATTGCAAATCAGGCGCGATATCGTTGTTGGTCGACTAGGATTTTAGAAGTAATAGGATATCGATAACTTCTAAAATTATACTCCCGGACACTGGATGGCGATCGTTTATCGAAATCGAAAAAAAATAAGTTTCTTTTATTTTTTTCTTTACCATTTAGGCGCCCTCTAGGATTTGGCGCCTGGAGCGACTGCTCCGTTCGCTGTATGGACGAGCTGGCCCTGGGTGCATGCATACACCTCTAACTTTTCAGTTATGTGCATTTTAAGAAATTAAATATACCTACCGGTGGCGAAGGATGGAATTTAGATAAAGGTAAGCCGTCCCAAAGAAAAGGAAATACATATAGTGTGATACAAACTCCGGTTTCTCATATATCTAGATACAGTACAAAAATTAATATGCATGGATTTTTAAAGGCAACTCGGCGGAAATCAGCTTGCATGAACTCTTCGCCACTGCTACCTACGTCTCTCAAACAGTGAAGGAAAAACATCGTGAGGATACTTAATTCTTTACGTGCATGAAATCTGCCAATCCGCATTGGCCTAGCGTGGTGACTATTAGCCTAACCCCTCTCAATCTGAGAAGAGACTCGTGCTCAACAGTGGGCTGACTATGGGTTGTTAATGATCCTACCACATATACTTACCTAGCTAACAATTCAACAACGGCTTTAAAATACACAACAGTTGAATTTACTATCAAATAGAAAATTTCGATTTAATTTGGTGTGCCTTATCAACCGCAGTCGAAATGCGATTAAAAGATCGTTTGGCGGTTGCATCGGTATAGCGGAAGCTCGCACCGAATAATCGCATCGATCGCCAAAAAACTAACCCACATACGCACTGGCAGCGTAGCCGGAATTATTAATCGTGAGGAGTAAAGTGAGGGGTGGCGTCGAGTGGGTGGCGAGTCGGCGGGTGGGCGGCGGTGGCGAGCGGGTGGTGGCGAGGGCGCGCTGTTGGCGCAGGCGCGGGCGGGCGGCGGGCACTCCGCGAGGAAGGCTCGCGCGCTCCGGCCGCGTTCGAGGCGCGATGCGCGAGCTGCCGGCGCCGCGGCCGCTCCCGCGAGGGGCGCGCTAACTGCACCGATGCAGTGGCGAAAACTTACCAGGTTGAAGTCTTCGCCGGGCGGACAGTCGCGCGCTCGGAGGATGCTCTGCTGCGGCCGCAGGAAGGTATGCGATCCGATCGATAGCGCGCGCCGAAACCGTCGCCCCTCCCGGCCCGCACGCCGACGCCGTTCGACGACCCCGCTTAGCAAGGCCTCGCTAACTGAGAGCCTGTGAATTTTCCTGGACCTACTTCCCATTGTCAGCACGCCCAATCACCATATATAATAATATGTTATGTGTAATACAGCCTGGTTCCATTTTATGACGTCGCCAGGTTTAAATAATCATTATACTTTCTATAGCAAAGTTCAAGTTGTATATTAAACCCTTATTTTAATAAGATATCTACGTATCTTATCTTAACTATATTCGTGCACAAAAATCCACCAAATTTAAAACATATTTTTAAGGTTTAACTCAAAAAAATGGTTCATAAAACTCTACGACAGTAGTAGAAGCTATGGCGCCAAATTGCAAGTAATAATCTTGGAACTTCCCGAGCTAAAATGGCTACTACAACGTCTCAAGTCCAGACACCAAGCAGTGCTTTTATTGATCAATTGATCAAGTTTAAATAAAGCACCTCGCAGCAAATTTTCTGAAAGCCTACGACATAAGCGGCTTTGTCGGAACTTAAGCGTTTCATATTTCCCCCACACGAACAAAATCCTTAAGCATTGCCCCTCGAATATGCTTTATTGACTTTTATAAATGACTTTCATCACAGTCATCGGGTAAAACGTTGTTAATTGTATTAAATTAACGCTCTTAGCGACAAGGGTTGCTCGTTTGCCATCATACGAGTAGGTATAGGTACTTATCTCGCCATCTTGTCGATATTTTATCATGCGTCAAAGAAGACTCCATTAAAATGTGTAAATTTGATTTTATCTACAATGTGCCGGATGAAATTAGGTTACGGATATTGATGCTGTGAAAAGGTAATTAGGTATTCCCCATCTAGCAAGTAATTGTGACAAAATGTATAACTTGCCAATTACATTTCGTATAATAGGCTATTCGTTGAGATAAATCTTATGAGATTATACTTAGTCTTTTAGAATTTTAATTTATATCTAAAGAAGAAAGGCTGGACGGCAGATGTTTTTGGCAATTACCAATTTAGATTTTGCCGCCTTAATGGATTTGGACATTTCTAGACCTACATTTGTCATAGAGGTAGGTACATTTGGTTACTTAGAGTTGAAATTGCTTGCTGCAATGCTCGATCATCTTCAAAGCCAAGATAATTCTGGTGCCATTGGAGTTGAGGACACTTGACATTCCCTTGTCATCAATTTTAGACAGGAGGCTTTTAATATCTTTCCTATTTCAGGAATGCTGCCATTTTGTATCATACTTTTATAAATTTTTGAACCAGACTAAAATACTGTGCGCACTATATGTGGGTCACACCTTAGAAGTTAAATTAAAACCACTCCCAAAAGTTAAATTGGTATCTGATTTGATATACCTACTTCTGTATATGATATAGGTACGGTATACCCTGAAGCTAAGTCATACGTTCGGAAGGATGGATGGTTGAATGGTAGATTTGGAAGATTTCTAAACTTTGTTGAGTTTCTGACAAGCTCTTCTCAGCAGAGCCTTCCGAACCTGTGATAGAGTCGTTACAAAATAGTCAAACTTGACTTTTTAAAAGTGCTTGTAAAGTAAGACTACTTGATATAAATATATTTTGATTTTCATCTGATTTGAACTAACCAAGATAAAATGATCGAGTTTACTCTTATTTGTCTTGGCAAATTCTTTGGTGCTACTTGTTGAAGCATTAAAATAAAAACTTGATTTAATTTAATAATCTGTGCCCGTTCGTCCAGTACTTTGCGTGATTGACTTTAGATTGTCAGAAACTGGGTTCGAATCATGGGTCGAGCTATGAAATTAGCTTTAACCTATTCCGAGAAATTCTCAGTAATAGCCCGGAATTGAGAAGTTGCTGGTGTAAAATCACAGAGTTCGAATAGCACTTTAGACCATCGGCCCCGGTCATTAATAATAGGTACCTGATACGTCCAAAGTAAAATATCATTACTGTAAGCCCGCAAACCAGCATTGGTGCAGTATGGTGGGTTTAATCTCCACTCCTGGTCTGGAGGCTGGCCTGTACACCATTAAAATATGCTGATAGTGATGACAATTTTCTTACAATTTTCTTTTATAACAAATCCTAAATGGATAGACTTACTTAACTTAATCTTAAACTTTTAATAGCTGTATGAATCATGCCTACGTGCAATGTGTGTGCATACATGTCACACAATACAGCTTACTCAGTGTGTCTAATCGCCTGTTCGTGAAATTACACCAAAAAAAGAGATATTTCAACAGCTTCATTCCAACGCTCGATCACATCTTCAGGAGTTTTCTGTTTTCTTCCAAATCTACCATTCAACCATCCTCAACTTTTGTAAGCCTCAATAGCTCAACGGTAAAAAGCGGTGGGACTCATCACCGAGGGGTGGTGGTTCGATCCCCGGCCCGTTGGTCTATTGTCGTACCCACTCCTAGCACAGCCTTTCCCGACTAGTTGGAGGGGAATGGGAATATTGGTCATATTATACAAAAATATATGGCAAATATTCTTTAAAAAAAAAAACCTGGCTGCAAGTCCGCATTGGACAGCCAGGTTAATAATTTTGCTGGCAGAAATATTTCGACCCAATCAAAATTTCACATTGTGCACATACTAGGCTCAATGTAATTAGTGCCACGTGATGGCGTTTAGGTGTTTAGTCGTGTCCTTGGCACTGGACTTGCATAACGGCTGTTATGAACATAATGACATAACTCGAACGTTAACCTGTGGCAATGGAAAATTGCAAGAGATGTTTCAAAATACTCGCAGGTTTCGTATATAGTTACGTTATCAACCCATATTCGGCTCACTGCTGAGCTCGAGCTTTTAGAATGAAAGGAGTTAGGCCAATAGTGCACTACGCTGGCCCAATGCGGATTGGTCCACTTCACACACTCAGAGAATTAAGAAAATTCTCTGGTATGTGCTACGTAATGAAACACGCGTCGGATGCTAACTGACTTTATTATCCAAATACCGTCCATACCTCCCTCACAAATCACAAAATACCCAAGGTTACTAAACTATATTACAAACTAAGGTACAGTAAACTTGTTATTTAAACAACTAAAATATCTTTTTTTTATTAAGATGACGTCTATAGGCCCTTAAAGAGCGTGCCGAAGCGCCTGGCGATGGAGCAAGTATAGATGCTTCATCTTCGGCAGTCTTTTCCTGAGCAGCATCAACATGCTCAGTGGTTTCTTTAATTGGGGACGGCTGACCATCCCTGGGCGCTTCGGCGTCGCTCACGACATTGGCACCACCACTACTCTGCTTTTCAGTCTCTTGCGGCTCGCTGGTGCTCGCGCGCGCTAACGAATATCTATTGTTCTTAAGAGGGGCGAGCTGATCTTGGTGCCTTCTCCACTCTGTGCCATTGGAAATTTTGACTTTATATGACACTGGTCCTGTTTGTTCCGAAATTTGGCCCTCCGACCACTTACCCCCCTTTCGAGTATAATCGCGCGCCAACACCGATTCACCGATCCTAAACTCCCGGACTTGCCCCGTGCTCCTCGACATCTGCTTATCCTGTACCTCACGGACTGATGCAGAGACATCGGGGCGTATTGCGTCAAGTCGACCCCGGAGACGATGTCCCAGTAATGCTACAGCTGGTGATACACCCGTAGTTGCATGATCGCAATTTCGGTATTGAAAAAGAAATCTATTTAATGCAACCGAAATATCCTCGTTCTCGAGTTTAGCCCGTTTGATTACTTTTTTTACGGTTTTTACTGAATTTTCAGCTTCCCCGTTTCCTTGAGGTCTGTAGGGTGCCGATGTCGTGTGTTTAATGCAATTTTTTAAACAATAGGTTTTAAATTCCTCGGATAAAAACGGGGGCCCGTTGTCTGTCACCAATTGGGATGGGAGGCCAAATCTTGCGAAGATTGATCTTAAACAGTTAACGGTAATAAATGCGGTTGTGCTGTTCATTTCGATCACCTCGATCCACTTGGAGTGGGCGTCGACTACAATCAAGAAACGTTTACCGCAACAATCGGCGAAATCAGCATGTAAACGTTGCCACGGGTGCTGAGGGAACTCCCACGGGTGTACGGGTGCACTTGCAGGTGCATCTCGTACGTGCCTGCAAGCAAAGCAGGATCGACAAACCTCTTCGATATCTTTGTCTATATTCGGCCAATAAACATAATGTCGTGAAATATTTTTCATTTTATTCATACCTAAATGTCCCTCGTGGAGTTCTTTCAGCACCGACTTACGTAATCCCAACGGGATGATCACTCGATACTTATACATTAAACACCCTAAGTCCATGCTGATGTCGTTTTTACGGGTAAAATATGCGTTTTCCTCGTCATTGGTAACAGACGGCGGCCAACCGAACATCACATATTTCGATATTTTGTATAATACCATATCTTTTTGAGTTTCTTTAGCTATATCCTTAAAATTAACAGGTAATGTTTCTTCTAATAAATTAATATAACTGACTTGAGAAGCTCGCGGTGTGGCAGGTCGCTCGTGCGAAATCGGTAGACGCGATAACGCGTCCGCTGGTCCATTTTGCTCCGACCGCACGTATTCGATCGAAAAATCGTAACCCGCCAAACGAACGGCCCACCGTTGCAGTCTAGTCGCGGCCGTTTGTGGGATTCCGTTATTGTTACCGAACATAAAGGTCAATGGTTGATGATCCGTTTTTAAGATAAACTGTCTACCAAACAAAAATTGATGATGCTTAGTGACACCGAAATATATAGCTAATGCTTCTTTATCCAACTGACTGTACTTTTTCTCAGCCTCAGTCAGCGTGCGAGAAACGCAGCTGACGGGCCGTTCTTGTCCGTCCTCATACCGATGGGCCAACACGGCCCCGATCCCGTATGCGCTGCTGTCCACCGATAGCACCAACGGCCTGCCTTCCTCATAGTGGGCCAACACCCGCTTACCAACTAAGGCCTTTTTTGCCATTTCAAAAGAACCATCACAATGTGAATCCCAACTCCATTGACGATTTTTTTTTAATAATTTATGCAACGGATGTAAAATAGTACTTAAATTTGGAATAAATCTACCATAATAATTTATTAAACCCAAAAAACTTTTTAATTGTGTTACGTCCTTGGGCGTTGGGATTGCATTAAGAGCTTCTAATTTATCCGGGTCGGGATGTAAACCCTCCTTATCAATTATAAAGCCTAAATATTTAACATTTTTTTGTAAAAATTTACATTTACTTAACTTCACAGTGAGGCCTGCCTGCCTTAATCGCTCCAATACAGCTCGCAGGTTGCCAATATGTGCCTGTCTGTTCACGCCCGTTACGCAAATATCATCGAGAAACACTACGGTACCCGGTACCCCTCGCAGGATCTCCTCCATTAATTTCTGAAATTTTTCGGGCACACACGATAATCCGTATGGTGTACGACGGTAAACAAACGTACCTATATGTGTAGATATAGTCGTGTACTTTTGAGAGTCCTCCTCGATGAGGATCTGCTCGTAAGCGTGACGGAGGTTAATTTTACTATATTCCTCGCCATTACTTAAAATAGTAAACAATTCGTCTATTCGCGGCAGTGGGTAATAATCTCTCTTTAATTTTGGGTTTATAGTAATCTTATAATCCCCACATATTCGAATATCTCCGTTAGACTTTATGACGGGGACTATCGGCGTTCCGAAGTCCGAGTGATCGACGCGGTAAATCGTTCCGTCCCGCTCGAGGCGCTCGAGTTCGCGTTCGACACGCGTGCGCAAAGCGAGCGGCACCGGGCGCGCTCGTACATACACTCCGGAGCAATCTGTGAGCTGTAACTGTAGCTTTTTATGACAAGTCCCCAACTTTTCACTAAATACTTCGGGGAATTCCTTACTCAAACGGGTCACAAATTGATCCTCTTCTATTAATTCGTTAATATTAATTTGAGTTATCTTTAGAGCGCGAAGCCAATCCCGACCTAAAAGAGGCCGGTTGCCGCCTTGAATAATATACAAACGTAAATTGTTAACCGCCACCGACTGTAGTCGCACTCGAACTAATATGTATCCGAGAGAATCAATTCGTGATCCCGAATAGCTGCGCAAAATTAAATTATCTTTTACTATTTTTTTATGCTCAAACAATTTCTTATAAACATTCTCATTAATCGCCGATATTCGGCTGCCCGTATCGATTTCCAATTCGAGCAAAGTATCTTCAACCCGAACATTAATATAATACGGCTTGTTACCTTGTGCGATAATATCAATGTTGAAAAAATCCTCATCGGAACTTTCACTGATAAAACTTTGACACTTTACACTATTATTGCTTTCTTTATTACGCACGTTTTTACACATGACCTTGAGATGTCCCCTCTGGAGACATAAATCGCACGTGACGTTAGCGTATCGGCATCGCCCCCGGTGTCGGCGGCCGCACCGAGCACATGCCGCCGCCGCCGCCGCCGATCCGTCGCGCCCGGCCGCGCTGGAGCCGCCGCCGCCGCCGCCGCCGCCGCTCGCGCGCTGTCGCCGTGTCGCATGCAGGCCCTCGCCCGCTTCGCCGACCACCGGGCGCGCCGCGCCGCCTCCGCCGCTCACCACGGCATGCCTCTCGGCCGCCTCTAATGCAAGAGCTAGCTCCACTGCCTTATGGTAGTCTATACTTTTCTCGGCGAAAATTCGAGATCTCATAATATCACTTGCTAACCCCGATACGAACTGATCTCGCAGATTTTCTTCTAATGTCGTACCGAAATTACAGGTGACCGCGAGGTGCTTCAGGTGTTGTAAATAATCCGTCAACGTTTCGTCTGGTTTCTGCCGTCTTTGGCGAAAAACATGTCTTTCCGCTATTTCAGACCGTTGAGGCTCCAGATGGTTGGTAACTAGATTAATCAAAGTTTCGAATGTCTTATTTTCCGGATGATCGGGAGCACAAAGGTCACACATTAATGCATACGTCGCTTCGCCGACCACCGTTATCAACATTGGTACCTGAAGTTCAGTTTTAATTTCGTTGAGGAGTATAAATTGTTTTACACGTCTCACGTACGCCGGCCATTGTTTCGAGGTTAAATCGAACGGTTCAATTTTACCTATTGGCATGTTCACTCGCGTACTAATTTTATGTTTATTTCGTAAATATAACGTTAAATGTTACGATAAACAAACTACACTTGTGATACGCACAGTTAAAACAATTTTACATCAAGATTTTATCGACTCGTCGCCAGTGCTACGTAATGAAACACGCGTCGGATGCTAACTGACTTTATTATCCAAATACCGTCCAGTATGCAGGTTTCCTCACGATGTTTTCCTTCACCGAGACACGTGATATTTAATTTCTTGAAATGCATACAACTGAAAAGTTGGAGGTGCATGCCTCGGATCGGATTCGAACCCACACCCTCCGGAATCGGAGGCAGATGTCATATCCTGGACTATCACGACCTACCACGACGTATATAATAGAAAATGATTAAATAAACTCACATCGATTAGTATATCTACTGATTTTTTTGCGTTAATTATTGAATAGAAGCAAGCGTAATATTCATTATAAATAGTGACGAATTGATTTATTTTCCTACTACCCGCCGAAATCCGACGAATCCAAGCGACAATGTCACCCAGATTTGACAGAAAATCCTTACGCATCGGGGCACGGAATCGAAACGATGTAGAGTCAACAATTCATTTGGCAGCCTCCGGTATGCGCGGTAGATTAACAAGGCGGAGGTCCTGGGTTCAATCACCGGCTTGGCCGATTAAGATTTTCTCAATTGGTCCAGGTCTGGCTGGTGGAAAGTTTCGGCCGTGGGTAGTTACCACTACCAGCAATCACGACCCGCCAAGCGATTTAGCGTTCCGGTATGATGTCGTGTAGAAACCGAAATGGGTGTGGATTTTCATCCTCCTCCTAACAAGTTAGCCCGCATTCATCTAAGATTGCATTATCACTTACCATCAGGCGAGATTGTAGTCAACTTGTAAGAATAAAAAAACATGTTCTTCGTGGCACGGGAGTGTACTTGTAACATCAAAAACTTCGCTCATTTATTGGAATTTATTGGAAATATGTGATATTCACCCACGTTAGATACTAGTAGATACTACAGTACGAACGATTAATCGTAGCTTAATATTGTTGCATAATATGAATTACGTTTAATTGAGATCCAGATACATACATATAATTATTTATAACTACTAAGCGACGCCTCATGGTTTCACCCACATACTTCCCGTACCCATTAGAATACGGGGATAAAATATATCTCAAGACACTAACAAATAACGTGGCTTCCCAATGTTAAAGGAATTTTGAAAATCAATTCTGTAGATCCAGAGAATACCCCCTACGATACCACAAATTTTACCTCTATGAAATATTAGTATAGAAAAAATGAAGATACAAGGTACATACCTACTCCAGGGCGTTTGGTAGATATTTATAAAAACAGATAATACTAAAACATGCAAAATATTTAAATTACATATTACTTTGTATTATTATAAAGTAGTCTCAAAGAAAAATCATAACCTTTGACATGAAATAATGACATAAACATGGCGATATCTGGGTCAATCGCCCTGTATCAGGGGGAAAATTGTGAATACGCTCACCCTCTCACCTACTTTCTGTCCCCTACTTTGCTTTTATGTGAATGTAAACACTAATTAGTGCTTCAAATGAAATTATTAGTACCTAACACCTAAGGTAGTCCTGTCGCCCGGTTTGCATATGGTTCTAGTTTTAAAAAAATACGAAAAGTTGTGTAAAGTTCATATATATTTTTTTTATTAATATGATTTTCACTATTAGTCCATAGCCTCATGAGTTAGTGAGTTAGGTGACTATACCTACTTATAATATTTTTAGAGTAGCTGTTTCCGATATTAGCGCGTTCAACTAAACAAACTCTCCGGCGTTAAAATATTTAAGTATCTTAAGTCAATAGATTCCAAAAATACAACAAATAAAATAAAACAATACAAATAAATATTTACAATAGCTAGTTTACATATTATAACACTACATCAGTAATTATAAGTAATACTAAGTTGAATTTAATATTGGTTCATATAGATTTGATTTTAAATTCAACGTTGTCGTGTAATCACTGGCGATGATTAGATTTAAAAAAGAACAAACAAAAACCCACTGGTTTTTAAATTACATATTATAGAGTCAAGAGGAAAGTGGGTCATGGTTATATTACTATTGTGTGCCCTCATTTTCTCTTTATCAACAAAAGATGAGAAAACTGAATCGATTTAACCCGTTTTTCAGAAGGCCTGAATGCAACTTTTGTTGTCTATGTGATAGTTTTATGCAATTTATTTTAAAGCTGGAGAACAAAAATAAATTTAGCGTACCAAAATCTTTTGGTAGTCAGTTTGAGGGAATTTCAAATAACATATTGATCCTGTAATGGCCAGAAGTTTGCCAGTTCATGCTTCCAACATATTCAGTTGGAAAAATATAACAAATCATGTCCTAAGTTAGGACTAGGTATGAGTCTCTTCAAACTGAAGTTTTGCGATCGGTCGATCAACATAGGAAACTCGTGAAGAGGTCCTCTTTGCATCATCATTATCAACCCATAATCGGCTCACTATTGAACACTAGTCTCAGAACGAGAGGGATTAGGCCTTAGTCCGCCACACTGACTCAATAATAATCCGCATTGGGCCAGCGTGTTCCTATGTTTATCCTAAGTTGCCAAGACATTTCCAATGTCGAACAATTTCAATAGGCTGTAAGGCTGCCCGGCGAAGAAAGAAAAGTTTTACGTCCGGCGACTTATATTGCTCCTAAGAAAACGCCTATAGGATTTGTATAACTCGCAAGTGCGAGTTTCAAATTCACCTCTATCTCTTTCTGTCTAACGCGAGACTGTAGAAAGAGGAAGCTAGAGGTAAATTCGAAACTCGCACTTGCGAGTTCTACAAATCATAGTTACAGAATAACACTAAATGGATAATCTGAAATGCTTTTGAACCAGCTTCCTCCCAAATAAATTATCCATAGTTGTCTACTACCACACTACCACTTAGAACTACCTACACTAACTATACTAAAAGAAGAAAAATAAAGACTTTATTGCACACAAAAATATATATAAAAAATATTAATAAGAATAGAATTAGCATGCAAAGGCAGCCTTACCTCTACCAGGCAGCCCCTGACAAGAGAACTATATGCCATACTAGGAATCATATGTTATCGTATCTTAGGTAGGTAGGTACATAAGATACCATACTAGGTATCTTAAGTAGAGAATTGGGTACTTTATGTATATTTTGACGATTTTCGATTTTCGACTTTCGATTCGTGAAAATGAAAAAATCAAAAATCTAAATTCTTTTAAAATTAAAATAAAAAAACTTGGAATACTTCCAAGCTTTTTTTTATCGTCGTATTATATATTAACAGTATAATACGACTTTTCTATAGGCTTGCGTTTAGTAAAAACTTTGAACTTATTGAGAAACATGCCCTTGGTTTATAAAATTCTTGATCCGCATGTTAAATCTACCAAGGCATTAGTGATAATGAAGGTCTTCACTGATGGGGTCCGTGCATCTTACATATTGGATAGGTTATTTATCTCGGCAAGCGACCACAGTTTGGGTAATTCGTCTAAACTCTATATTTACCTAAGGGTAGATATCCATCACAACTGAAAACTATAGTTACTACCACTCAAACACTAGTAATTTATATCTATACTAATATTATTAAGCTGAAGAGTTTGTTTGTTTGTTAGTTTGATTGAACGCGATAATCTCAGGAACTACTGGTCCGATTTGAAAAATTCTTTCAGTGTTAGACAGCCCATTTATCGAGGAAGGCTATAGGCTATATAATACCCCCGTATTCCCACGGGAACAGAAACTAGTTGTCTATAAAACAATAAATTCAAATTCAAATTTATTTATTTCATCATTGCATCATTGCATTAAGCATCTTTATCATTGAGGAGCTCATCAATGGTGTAGTAACTTCGATCTCGATCTTTATATCGAGTTTCACGTGGATGGAGTCACGGGCGCCTGCTGGCAAATAATACATTCATTCTTATGTACAATGTACATTGTACATGGAACCTCAAAAAGTGACACGTTAAAAACACTCATTAGTCCCCGAGTTGAGTAGTGTCGTAGCCAGAGGCGTGTCTTTGAAACTGTGGCCAGTAATCATGGCAGTGCTCGTTGAATTACTAATGATTTGATTACATAATAAGGCCTTTACGTAAGCTATCCATTTATATGGCTTTATAAGTTTTGTACACAGGTTCATCTTATGAGAGAGTATCGAGAGAGAGGGAAATTTTGATTGTCGGTATTGGTTGACATTTGTATCTTCTCGAGATTTTTTTTTTGTATTTATTGTATTGTATGTTTGTTTGTGGTGTACAATAAAGTGTGTTTTCATATAATTCATTTCATATGTTAAGGTGGCGCATTTTAGGCTAACTGGGTCAAATATCGAGTTCAGTTCTATTTATGAATTTATAAAATCTAAATAAGTTCTATATTGGGCCATTGTAGCACGAGTGATTTTTGTGAAGCCGAATAGACAGCACGAGTACTACAATCGATAATTACGTGCAGTGGCATACAATACTTTTTCTACGACCATGATAAAAGAAATAAAATAATTAATTAACAAATCTTGGTAAATCATATTATAAATAGCATTGGGCGTGGTCTCCTACATTTAGTCTCATCGTGGACTCCTAGATTTTTCTCATATAAGAAAGCTTTAATTTCTGTATCCAATGCTATGAATCTATTTAAAATTAAAATAAAATCATTGTAGCACGGTTTACCCATATGGTAATCGACAAACGATCTGTAGGAATGAATAGCTTCATGATATGGTATGAGGTTTTGTATTGAGCAGATCACGAAATTTGAGTACTATTTATCAGTTTTCTTTGCATTGGTAAAAAAGATCATGTTAATTAATATATGAATGAGAAAATCAAAGTGCAACGACAAACATAGTTACAATCCTGAAGTCCTAAAAACACTGACATTACTTACGCTATAATAGCCCAAAAGACCAAAATTTCTCGTCACACAGAACCTTGAGGACTGACACATTGAATAACACTCATTAGCCCCCGAGTAAAGTAATGTTGTAGCTCTGGGGGCGGGCCTGTGAAACTGTGGCCTGTAATCACCTTGCCGCTTGTTGAATTACTTATGCTTTGATTGCTCTGTGGCTATTTTTAGGCTTTTGTTTTCATGACCGATGTTTTAACGTGCTCTCCAGAGCACGGTGGAAATTTCGGCTTTTCTTTAAGCTATTTACACGAAAACTTATCTTATTTAGACATTATAATCACCCAGAGGTGGTGGTTTGATCCCCCACGATGGACTATTGTCGTACCCACTCCTTTTCCTTTTCCGACTAGTTGGAGGGGAACAGAATATTTATCTCTGCGCTCTAAATTGTAGACGAATATTAATACCTAGGACACACATTCCAGTTAGGTACGTCCAATTTCGAGAAGGAGGTGAGCCGCCGAATCCAGCTATGCTGGGCAGCGTTCGGGAAATGACCTAGGGATCCGAGACTTGGTCGCTAACTATTAGAAGGCTCAAAATCACTCAGCAGGCGATGGAGTGAGTTATGCTTGGAGTTTCTCTGCGTGATCGAATCAGGAGGAATGAGGAGATGAGGAGGAAATGAAGAGATCCGCAGTCCAGCTAAAGTCACTGATATAGCTCAGCGAGTCACGAAGCTGAAGTAGCAGTGGGCAGGCCATATAGTTCGAAGAGCTTATAGACGTTGGGGTCCCAAGGTACTGGAATGGCAACCTCGACAGTGTTGGTCGATCCCCCGGCTTGGCGGACCGAGGACATCAAGCGGGTTTTAGGGAGCCGCTGGATACTGGCGGCTCGAGATCGTTGTGTTTGGAAGAGGCCTATGTCCAGCAGCCAATACTGACCCTATTTAAAATATATGGCAAATATTTATTAAGAAGAAACAATATAATCTAATGTAACGCGGAGGGATGAAAGTCATATTACCAGAATAATGTTGAAATTGCAAGTGGTAGGAGACAAGAGGAGAGGAAGAACAAAGAAGGTAGGAGTGTGTGAAAGAGGACATGGTGATGAGTTGACGAGTAAGAGACGTCAATGGAGGAGTCTGACATATTTTGCCGACGCCACCTAAGTGGGATAAGGTACAGGAGATGATGAGTATCTGTATGATGAGTATCCATCACTATGTATGATGTAGGTAATAGAAGCTCAACTTATTAAGAGATTAAGAGACAAGCTCAAGATATTGTTACCTGATTGTGTCTACCATAGGACCACAGTCCACAGCCCCACTCGTAAAATTACCATTTTGATTGATCCCTACTGCGTGACTCTTATATTTGAATAGTGGTTTTGTACAAGGCACTTGATATTTTCTTCAAAGGCACGAGAGCTACAATTAGGGAGAGCAGTTGGTAATATTCTGAGATTTCCCTGTAATTATTATTATCTATTACTAGTAGTCGTGACTGTTTCGGGCAGCAGTGAATAAAGTAAAGTTAGCCTTAATGATTGCTAACCTATGATTGAAAATGGCACTAATAGAAAAAGAAGGAGACGTCCGCTACTTCGTTTGTGATATTATCAGTATGAACTTAATTTGAACGTTTAAGAAGATTTTCGACACTTTCAACAATTATATCATCGAAGTCCAACCGATTTACACAAAACATAAACAAATTGTATACCTAAACCTTCATCATGAATCACTCTATCTATTGGTGATAAAAATTCCTTATAATTACTAGTTTTCGAGTTTATTGTGGACAGATACGGTGAAGGACTTTGTTTTACAATATAATATAGACCCCAAGTAAGTTGAACCAAAATGGCCGTCATCTACGCTGGTGCAATTTTAAACCAAGGTGGGTTAAGCCCTCATTCGCACGAGAGTTTCTTTAACTGACGTTAAAAAACTTTCAAATACAACAAATACATTCCCAAATATACATTAACACGACGGTTTTTTATCAAGCAGTGCTGCATTTTCATAAAGGGCATAAAGATGTCAAATAATTGAAAATTATAATGTCATCAAGGTGTTGCTGTGGCTCATGGTAAGTTGAGAACATCTAAAATGTGTTACCAGGCACTGGTAATGTTATAGGCTGCTACCTATACCTATTTAGATACTTAAAATACTGTCATAGTTTACATAGTATCACTCTAAATATAGTTTCCCCATACTAAAGCTTGGTTCCTGCATAAATTGCCACTGGCTATGGATTTCTGAATAATATTTCGCCCGACATGCATTAAAAGGTTTTACTCGTCCGCCCACATCTGACGTCAAGCGAATATTTTATAGCAACACCATATATTGAACACCCACAAGCATTAATGCGTATAAATACAGGAGACCACCATAAAAAGTTGCATTGATTTTCCTACGTACGGCACTAATATAATCTCACTAATATTGTAAAGACGAAAGTTTGTGTGTAAGTGTGTATGTTTGTACCTCCTTCGCACTTCGCCTACTAAAGCGATTTGGCTGAAATTTGGAATAGAATTAGATTTTACTCAGGATTAACACATAAGCACTTTTCATCCCTGAAAAATCCATGGATGAAATCACGATCTTCCGCTAGTTAAAATAAATTAAAAACTTTTTAGTGACGTTTTATAAAAAAAAAAAACAGTTATAATATTTTAACACCGGCACACTCCAAATGTATCTGCTATTAGATCTACTAATTTTGGATTGATGGATGGATGTAGTTTACTCAATAATGCAAAAGCTAACGGATGGAATATGATGAAATATGGCACAAACATAAATAGTCTAGTCTGGAATAGGATATATATGCTATTTTTACCCGACTACAGATTTTTAAGAAATTAAATATCACGTGTCTCAAACGGTGAAGGAATAACATCATGAAACCTGCGTACGTGCGATTCTCTACGTTTGTGAAGTTTGCGAATCCGCATTTGGACAGCATGGTGGATTAAGGAGAGGACATTCCCAGAGTAGATTCGTGCTCAACAGTGAGCCGAATAATGAGTTGTTAATGATGATAATGATGACAACGAAGCAAGAAAGAGTATGTAATGATCTAATAATGCTGTGTATCAACAGTAAATAGACTAAAGGCGTGCGTCATAAGTTTTCAATACCTGGTATTCTGATTTTTTTAATTTCCATAGTCCAAATCCGGTTTCCTTTATAATTCCTATATAATAATGTTTCTGTGTATTGTATTGCCAGTGTATTTTACACACTAACATAAGCAATAAGGAAGGAGTTGAAACTCCAACTACAAATAACAGATATTGGTTAGTACTAAACCGGAGCGTATTATTTGCAGGCAACGCTGGTGACAGACCGCCCACATAGCCTCTAGATAGATACTTTGAAATGTGATAAAGTGCACTAAAAGGTCGTCCGTGAGGTTTAATGGGGCAAGAAATACTTAGGTCGCCTTAACTAGCCGTTGTGGCATTATACGATTACGTCGTCTACCCTGTAGTGAGGGTGTTCAATGTATGACGTCATAAACTTGAGTATGTAACTCACTATGTTTAAGCATGCGAAGTAACTGAGGCACAGTCAAAAGAAGTGGGGTATTCTCGGACCAAGGCGCATTTGGAACCCTCGTAACTTTAATTTTAAGATTTTGACTGTAATTAAATTATGTCATAACTTGACCTTTCAAACGTGCTTGTAAACAAAGCCTAGTTTAAATGAATGATTTTTAATTTGTTTTTGAAGAAATACGTTGGGCACTCGGGGACTGCCGCGGTAAAGCTGTTGCATAGCATTTTTTATCAACTTATGCAATTATAATTATTTATTTATTTAATTTAAGCAGTATTTTTGTTATCTTCAGAAAAAAAATAAAAGAATCAAATCAAACTCTTCTCAATCAAAAAAAAACTTAATAAATTTGTCCCCTTAGTTTCACACCATTTATCCAGTTGAGTCGATATGATAACATCAACTTGATGCACGGCTTGGATGTTAGGTTTATTTTCGTTACGGAATTTCTTAAATCGGTCGCTCAAAGCTATGCTTTAAAATGTTAAAAAAAGCGGAATTTCAACTTTGATGGGGGATGAAAATTGTTGAATATCTATTGTTTAAAGTAAAAAAGTGTGAGTTCCATGCAGACAAAGTCGCGGGTTATTAGTCTACAGCTTACGTATGGCATGATGAATACTCGTTTAGTGTAAATAATATGTGAGGAAGATAGCGCGCACCGTCTAGACAGTATCATTTAAATTTTACATTTCGATGAAGAATTTTAGAGAGAAAAAGATGTAGAGTTTATATCAGTCAAAGTCAAAATTTCTTTAATCAGTAAAAACTTTTGTTCATTTTAAACTCCTTCAGAAGAAACGTTCAAAAGTCCACGATATCGTAAGAATGTCGTTGAAACTCAGATTTATACACAATAATGGATAATTTTAACATCTACATTAAATTGTATTTTTTTTTTCGTGTTTTTTTTTCTGACTGGGGGACTGACACCGGGAGTTTTGGGTGGTCATCAAGCATCGCCTGATGGGGCCTGAAGGCAGAAGTAGAAGATGTGGGCGAAACGACTCTTTAAGGGCGTTTTCTCTAAGATTCGGTCTTCGCCTTAATTTTTTTTGCGGTGTTGCGTCCTTACTCTTTGCAAAAAGTCTATGCCTAACGGTAATCCATAGTATGCAACGGACTTCCCGCGATTGATGTCCCATCGCCTAATAAGGATTATGATGATTTTAGTATTACTGAAATTAAATATTCTTTTTATTCCCTACACATTAGCCCTTGATTACAATCTCACCTGATGATAAGTGCTGATGCAATCTAAGATGGAAGCGGACTGACTTGTTAGGAGAAGAATGAAAATCCACACTCCTTTCAGTTTCTACACGACATCGTACCGGAACGCTAAGTCGCTTGGCAGTACGTCTTGGTCGGTAGGGTGGTACGGTACGGCCAAACCCTCCCACCAGCCAGACCTGGACCAATTAAGAAAACCTCAATAAGCCCAGCCGGGGATCGAACCCAGGACCTCCGTCTTGTAAATCCACCGAAATAGAAAAACGGCTCAGATCAGGAAAACGCAGTTATCAGAGAGAACAACAATAGTCCTATTGTTGTACCCTCTGATAACTGAGTATTTTTCGACTAAATAGAGGGAAAGCGAATATTGGTCAAATTTGAATAAAAAATCTTATTAGTAACTTAATTAGCGGTTTTTATGTAAATTAGATATAACAAATAACGTTACTTTACAATGTTTATCTTTATTTTCAAAAATACACGCCGGAACGCCTAACATTGTTATTCAATTAAAACATTTTCCAAAGTTCCCCTTGTAATGATAATGAGAAACTGGGATAATGAGATTTTTCATAAAACGATTTCCAAATAAAAATATTTCAAATTTATATTCATAAATCCTTGGTTTTTGTTTCATACAACTAAAACAACAAAAGGTAAAAGTTGTTTGCCTACACAAAAGATAAAAGGCCCTTGTACGAAAATTCGTCATGAGGCCTTGCCTGTTTCGTAGGTGCAGATTTTTCTGTGAAAAGAAACGTTCAAAATCTTTTGTAAAAGGTTAAGTTGCCTGTTACAACAAGAATTCTCGTAGGAGATATTCAATTTTAAATGAATCAATAGATAATTATTTCTTACTGTATTCGATTTTTAATGAGTCAATAGATAATTATTTATCAATAAAAATTACTTTAAACTAAATCTAAATAATAGCTTATATACATAGCTTGATTAATGTTGTTTAACTATAATTAATATGTACCTGGTTTTTTGAGTAAATTCACTTTGATGTCTTTAGACAAATGAGCTTTTAAAACAATTTTAAAAAGCTCATTGATTGTCTAAAGTATTGTTTACAAGTGAGCTTTTTCAATAATTTTAAAAAGGTCATTGATTGTCTAAAGTATTTTTTACAAATGAGCTTTTTATAGCAATTTTAAAAAGGTCATTGATTGTCTAAAGTATTTTTTACAAATAAGTTTTTGAAAATAACTTTAAAAAACTCATTAATTGTCTAAATTATTGTTTACAAATGAGCTTTTTAAAACAATTTTAAAAAGCTCATTGATTTTCAAAAAGCTGCCTACAACAAACTGAATTTTCTATAATTAATCAAGCAACCTACTAGGTGGTTGAGTCCTATCATTATCCGTTGAAATATTATATTATCTACAAGACACGTTTTATCACTCAAGATACATAAAAATGTCAAAGAAGTATGTAAAACTGTCGAAAAAGTACAAAAATACATAAACTAAAACTACCAAGTCTCTAAACGTGCTTTAGCCCAAGTTGTTACTTGCAAACTTAACCGCCTATAGGGGCTCAAGTTCCCTGAATGAACTATAGTTAAACAATATTAATCAACCATAACTACTTGGTATGTGGTTAAGAGTCCTGTGACTGAGCTACATATTATCTAAGTTGAGACACACTAAGCCGCCGCAGCTGAGTGTACTTGCGCCTCAATTCTCATTACAAGTTTCTCTCTCTTGTTCATTTACTCATGCTCAATAACGCCCGGTTTCTGAAACGTTGATCAAACTGGTGAATTTTAAACCATTAATTATTTAAAAATTATATTATTAAAAATCGTGTATCGTTTGGTTTTACTGCATCAGTAGCATTTAATAACTATAGGTATAAACAAAAAATAAAACATACAAATATTCAAAGATTTTAAAGTATTGGACATGTTACTAACACGTCGAAACTGAGGTGAACAAAAGTGGCTAACGTTTGCGCTCAGTGGAGCAGCTAAGTTCGGATCATTTTTTGCGATGATTTTATAAAAATGTCTATAGTATAAAATATCGTTGAAATATTACAGTTAGAAATCTTTGAGTTGCCTACAACTCGATTTACAATTAAATTATAACACAGGGATGTGTATCAACACCAATAAACGGAAACAAGACAATAAAGTAATACTAAAATATGTATAACATCACAAGAACACACTAACCAACTAACTACTGCGATAGAACAAGTTTTGAAATTATCTCAATCACTTCTGTTAAGTAAAACTTGAAGATACCATATCTAAAGTTTAATATAAAAGTTATCTAAACCTAATGTAAGAAATACCTAGTTTTAAAATATAAATCCTTACAATTAACTGCATTCTACTTTGCCTTTGGTTTAATCAGCCTTTCTGAAACTGTGCTTAAGTGCGATTCAATTAGTTCCATGATTAACATTCAATATAACAAGATATTTGCATACTATTACAGTCTGTTTGCAAAGATAAACGTGCGTAAAACGTATCAAAGGAGCTAGATGTGGTATTGGATTTCGTACATATAACTAAACAAGGCTATAAACCATGTATCATGTATTGTTAGTTTCCTTTGCAAGTACAATATCCATATTGGAAAACATGTCACTTTGTGCCAAGTAACGAGAAGTTGCACTATAGGGATTGGTATACCATATTGTAAATTATTGCGTACTAATCTGGAGCATATCCATGTGGGTTTATTATGTGTTGGTTTTCAGGTAGATAGATATTTAATTTATACAATGTTTTACCTTTTATAAATCTAAATAAAATATAGATGTACAATTTTGTACAAGTTACATTATCAAGTTGAAGCCTATAAGTTCCATGGTAAACAGACTGGACCCACGACTTTTTGACAGGCTTCGTGGCACAGTGGTGTGCGCAATGGATTTACAAGACGGAAGCCCTGAATTCGATCTCCGGCTAGGCCGATTGAGGTTCTCTTAATTGGTCCAGGTCTAGCTAGTGGGAGACTTCGGTCGTGGCTAGTTACCACCCACCAGGCACAGACGTGCCGCCAAACGAGTTAGCGTTCCGGTACGATGTCGTGTAGAAACCGTCGTGTGGATTTTCATCCTCCTCGTAACAAGTTAGCGCGCTTCCACCTTAGATTGCATCATCACTTACTATCAGGTGATATTGTGATCAAGGACTATCTTGTAGAGAATTAAAAAAAAACCCAGATGTGTGATACCCACCCCTAACACAGTCTTCCCGACTATTTGGAGAAAAACGGGAATATTGATCTTAGGTAAAAGATATAATAAATATTCTTAAAGGGTTTTTTTATGACAAATAAAATGTAGCTAGTGTTAATGTATGTAGCATTAAGTAGTTTCAGTTAAAGTATATTGTAACTTTGTTTGCTTAGTTACTTATGTACATTTCCTCTAATTTAAACTTCATGTTTTGTAGGTCGCTACGAGGGTTCGTAGCAAACTGCTACGAAAAGCGTAGACAAGCATGATCATTGTTCTCGATATTGCGGAGATTCTGTGTTTTGTTGGTTTGTCTCTACTATAACAATTTAAAAATACAGATAAATGTAGCATATAGCCTGAATTAATACACGGTGCAATGAAGATCTCGGTATCTCTCATAGGGAGTAGGTAACCGTAACGGAAAGTAAACCATTGGTCCTACCTTAAGACTAAATTACACAGTACTACGTTTAATTTTACACTCTTGCTTGATAACTCGTTTATATGGATTAGCATTTCGTTTAGATGTAGAAGAAATTTTATACTCATACAGAATAATTAAAAATACCCTATGAATTCAAAAGTCCATGTTAACATAGCAACGCGCGTTCGCTAGTCCTACTAATATTATAAACGCGTAAGTTTGTATGGATGTTTGTTACTCTTTAACTACTTAACCGATTTGGCCGAAATTTATAAAACAATGACTAAGAACTGAGTTAATGTTTCATACCAGGAACATACACTTCTGTTTCACGAACTACTAATGGTAAAATAATTGCTGCATATTTTCGTGTCTGCTACTGGCTAGTGGCTACTCGTATTTTCTGTAAACCAACAGATTTAATTTCGAGATAAGAGTGAAAGTGTTTTAATGATGATAAACTTCAAACATGGCGACACAGTTGAGTGTTTATTCATCACACTATCTATACATACTTATATATCTTTACTTATCCTGACTGACTCATCGACACGTCTTATTTATATGAAATCCTATCCTACTAATATTATAAACGCGAAAGTTTGTATGGATGTATGTTTGTTACTCTTTAACGCAGTTTCTACTGAAATTTGGAAAAGAAATAGATTTCACTCTGGATTAACACGTAGGCTACTTTTTATTCCCTAGATTTGCGAAAACCAGATGGTTTAGATGGTATGAACTTATGTTATTCTATCACGCATCTTAACCGAATCACCTGAAATTTGAAGTAGAGATAGATTACAGTCTGGATTAACACATTGGCTACTTTTAATCTTAGAAAAATACCGTAGGATTTGTGAAAAACTAAATTCCACGTGGACGAAGTCCAGGCGTTCGTTAATAGCTAATAGTTAATAGTATAACGTGCTCTTAATGATCACAGCTGATTCTAAATATTGATGCAGTCTAGATCCAAGCAGGCTTACTTTGAAGAGTTACAAGTTTATTCCAACCCTACTTATGATGGATTTTACGCGGCATCGTACTCGTAGAGTGATAACTAGCCACGGCCGATTCCTATTCAGAACAGAGTCAATATTCAAAAACTACAATCCTACACTTACCCAAGCTGGAAATCCAATGCAGGACCTCACAGTTGAGAACCAGACACCTGTGCCAGGAGGTCGGCTAAAAATATGTGTATTTTTTTTAAATAAAATATCGTTATTCTGCGTTTCCTAATTGTTCTAGGCTGTAATTGTACCCTACTGGCAAAGACGTACAGCCAGGTGCGATTGTAGAAAAGGACTAACTTGTAAAAAAAAACCAAGGATTGATTACACAATTACAAAATTACACTTACAGTTACAAATAAAAGCAGCGCTACAAATGCTTCAAACTCCAAAGATATCGTCAAACAATAAGAATCGATCGAACGATTCCATTATTCTCACGAAGTTGTAGTTCTAAAAGACGGTAAAGGAGATTTTACTTACAGAAAGGGGATTCTCGAGAATTCTTTATCGTATCCAACACTCAGATCGGTGTAGACTTAAGCTTACGGGAATGCTTTATCGCTTTGATTATAAGGTTCCGTTCTTAAGCTCTTTTGGTGCTCCAGTTTTGAACGCCCCGGTCGTTCTAGTGCACTGGGTTTGAGTTAGCACAAAATTTCAGCTGTACGCTTCTCATTAGGCACTGCTCACAGAAAGGCGAGGTTCGGGAAAGGAATGGGGGGTATTGGAGGGGGGACAGTGGGACCATTGTGCTGAGTTGTTTTGTTTCATCTTTCTTTCTTTCTGTGCTGCGTATATGTCAGGCTTAATGCGGCGGTTAGACGCATCGCTCTAATGGCTAGCGACGCAGCGATGTGTCTTTTCTATGTGCGGTATGTTTCAGTGGAATACAATTAGTTGAAGAGAAAAAATATAACAAGAAAATTTCAATTGAATACGTTTATTACAAGTGCTATCGCTTTTGAAATGTCAAGTTTGTGTTAAAGTGAACGACGACTTTTTGTTTGTTTTTAGTTTTATACTCATTACTCGTATATAATTATGTAGTTAGAATATGTCATAGATATTTTATGTGAAATTTATTAATTACTAGCGGATCCATTCACGCACTTATGGGCACTACTCCCCTAACCCTATTCTACACTTCTCTACCCCTACCCTAAATAGATCGCTCCCCACCTCGTTGGTCTATTGTCGTACCCACTCCTAATACAGTCTTTTCCGACTAGTTGGAGGGAAATGGGAATTTTTATTTTTGGTCACATTTACAAGATATGGCAAATATTAAAAGAACACTTAATTTAAATTTAATCTGAAACCGCGGTTAGTTGCCTCGACTGGTGACAGGCTTAGCAGCTTGCGCAAAGGATCAGCCTGGCTGCCCAGTGTGGAAATGCAGCCAGTATTCTTGCCACCATTCCACATGGGCATGATTTGTATAGTTATTAAGATAAGTTAGTTTAAGTTCCTTTTTGTAATTCTTTCTTATTGAAAATCTAAAACGGCATTGAGAAAACTTAATGTACGGTTCAGCAGAATCTTTTTTTAAGCTTGCTTTTCTGCAATAAATTTATTTCAAATCAGAAATTTTATAAGCCAAAAATCGAATCCCGTAGCGAATAACTGGACTTTACAGTTGGCGCCAGAGGTCATAAAATAAAATATTACACAGCTTTTAAACTCTTCTGATAAAATATCAGATGAAACAGAACTCATCAAGTAGAGCTGAAACTGAAAACGTAAAATATTTCGTTTCAACTCTGGACTATTATTTATGCATTTGCATCTCAATTCTGTTAATGGGTACTCTCGCCTAAAGAATATTTAAAATATCAAACGGGCGTCTATCGTTTTTCGTTTTGCTTTCTACCTTCATAGCGGAGGATAAACACTTAATTCGGATATCTTTTACCCCTCAATCGCACGAGAGTTTTTTTAACGGACGTTCAAATAAAATATGAAGTTAAATGAAGGTCTATTTCCAACACCCAAAATTGAAAATGCAACACCGCTCACAACAAGCGTTATGTTTTATAACGCTATCGTGTGAACATATATTTGGAAATGCATTTGTTGAATTTGAACCATCGATCTCCTATTAAAAATTGGATGCACAATCAGCGACCAAAAAATGTTCCCACTCAATGAGTGCCAAACACAACTTTTTGGCACTCAATTCAAGTAGTAGCATTTGCAAATTAAAGGTTTAATTTGCTCTGAATTTGGGATTTTATTGAATATTGGACTATATTTAAAGGCCTTTAGGTATAATTTTCTTTACCAGTAACTCTAAATCTGTCAAAGCAAAATTGGATAGTTTCTACGTGAAATTTTCTACACGACTGTGCGTCTTTTTATTATCTAGAGGTCAATGATTTGAACGCTTTTTTAACGTCCGTTAAAAAAACTCTCGTGCGAATGAGGGTTTAGTGCTCACTCGCTTCATCTGAGGAGCGGTTAGTTATTACGAACGCCGTAAGGCAATTTTAGTTTTGATTTTAAAAGTGTAATTTTGCA
This sequence comes from Bicyclus anynana, assembly GCF_947172395.1. Taxonomy (NCBI): domain Eukaryota; kingdom Metazoa; phylum Arthropoda; class Insecta; order Lepidoptera; family Nymphalidae; genus Bicyclus; species Bicyclus anynana. The sequence continues at coordinate 5,044,822 of NC_069089.1, read as the reverse complement.
CGCTTTAACTGCGGAACCATTTTCTTTCAGGGCCTCCAAGCAGCCTGTCTGCTTATGTTCATCTCAAAAAGTTTTTAACTAAGTACTTAATTTAGTATAACGAACTGTTTTTAAGAAATTCTTGACCTAAAAATCAAAAATCTAATTTTTGTCATTACCAAATCTGGGAACTCTATCTAAAGCCCCACAAATTGACAGCAAAAACTTATTTCTTGCAATTTCCACAGAAGATGACTGTAGATTATCAACGGTAAATTCGTCAGCATTCTCAAGCAATTATTATGAGAGGAAAATTGTTGGTTCAGCGGAATTATTAGGCTCTTTTCACACTGCATCCGAATGCGAGACAATTCTGTGACATTAGAAAAAAGTAACTAGTAAATTTTGTTAAATTACTTTCTTCGAGTTTTCTGTATCTATAATAGAATATAAAGATAAGAAATAGATAGATAAGAAATTCGGGTTGAATAAAAAAGTCAAACACTGCGCCGTGAATGCATATCTATGAGCACTATTGTCGTTACTATGGACGTAACTGCTTGCTAAGAGCAGTGGCGTAACTATAGACAGGCAGGTGTGACAAAATGCCACGGGCCCAGTCACCAAAAGGGCCCGAGAGCCTAGAAGTAATCTCACTCGAAAAAAACATCTGATCTTATCTGGGGCAAATCCAATAATTTCAACACGAGCCTCACATGTAACAGTTACGCTACTAGTTGAGTTCGGCTCGGATTCGGATTGGATCCATTACGTAAACGTAAACAAGTCACAATGTGAGTAATTCGGTCTATGAACAACGTTTTGGATTTTGAGACACTCTTGACTTTGGATAACGATATTAGGTCTGGGCCCTTAGCCATGTGGCTCGTCGATTCTCTTTCTCAAATGTATAGAAATGACAGATCCGATCGATAACTTGATTACGTCGTCGATAGTAAATGTCATTCCTATACATTTTTTAAGTTTCGAAGCGTTAGCGTTTGTAGAAAGAGATTTGACGTGCCACGTGGTGTACAATTCTTATACAGTACGGGCTATTTCGGATGGAGAATTACATTCGGACGTAGTGTGAGAAGAGCCTTAGCAGTGCGTGCTTGATTTATTATAGCAATTATGTCCGTTACAGATATCCTTCCCTCCCTGTTACTTAGTGTGTGGTACAAAAGTTTTGCAGCCCTTCACGTGTCAGCATTTTTTAACCCCCGATGAAAATGGGGGTGTTATAAGTTTGATTTGTCTGTTTGTATGTCTGTCTGTGATATCCTTGTGCCTGAGTGAATGGACTGATGATAAGGTGTTGATATAAATATGATGTCAACGAGATGGTTATTTATGATTTTACAAGCATTTGAATTTGCTATTACTTACTGCTGTTAGATTGTTGGTCGACAGTAATGATCTGAGTGACTATCGCGAAAAGTAAACGCGAATTTATATAGAATTGAAACAGTTGTGCAGTAGTGCCACTAGATGGTGCTTTTTCAAATCCTTAGAAATTCGGGTTTACGTTTACGCGATCTTCCAGTATCAAACTGCTACTAGGCATACAGGCATTGTAGTGAAATATACCTACGTATAGAGTATTTTGTCAAATTTGTTTTTGTGTTAAATAATAAATGTATCATGAATTAAAAGTAAATAAACATCCAACCATTAAATATTGCTAAGCTGACAGACATAGCTGACTCAGCTGCGTTCCTACAAGTTATTATATAGGTCACGCCACCCTTCTTATAATATTATGTCATATTAGGGTGAAAAAAAAAACAATCATGTTTCTATCCTAAACTGTCAATTTAAAATCGATTAAAAACGTGTTGGATGGGCACCAGCGATTTTCATTAAGTCAAGAAACTTAAAGTGGGCGTGGCTGGCGTCTCTGTAGGCGGCACTAATGATCTGAGACGAGCGCAGCACAAATAGGCCCTTATTTATAAGGTCATTAAGTTCACTTTGCATCGGAATATCTAACCCAACGACCATTTTCCGAGGGGATGTCAGAGATTGACAGGAAGTTATTAGAAGATCGCAAGGTTTTGCATTTTAGTCACTGGAAACATTTTTGTTGTAGCTGACCCGGCAAACGTAGTGTAGAAAGATTGTAGACTTGTAGAGAATAAAAAAAAAACTTAGTTTTGCCTTATATTCGTAGATAAAAAAATATTGGGTTGGACCTTAAACGTATCAAAATCGCTCAAGCTCTTTCACAGGAGTATGACGACTACAGTTCGTGCGCTGTAGCATGGTGCGGGTGATAGTTCATTTCACTCTTGAAAGTATGCCACGATAATAGTACGTATTATGAATGACATACAGGCAACTTTCACCCGCACCATGCTACAGCGCACGAACTGACACGAGAATTATTTGTTTTTGGCTCGACACTGGCGAGATTAACAATGCCTTAGTTGGCACAATTGAAAGCCTTATGGAATAATTGAATTGAACACTCAGAATTATTCTTTCTTTAATCAACTATTTATTATCTTATGACTTTGAAAAATTAATTTGAATGAACAATGATAGTTAAAGTAAAAACTCCACAAGTTTGAAAATATAATCAGACAAATTAATAATAAAATATCATTGGTTCTTTTTATTTCCATGGTTAAATGTCTAAATTATGAAAACATAATGAAACTGAACAGCTTCCCTAGCCAAGTGGCGTCGTCGGCGCACGTCGTTCTCTTTCTACGATCTCTAACGCTTCGAAACTAGAAAGATGTATGACATGTATGGAATGACAGATCTTGATCACGTGACTTGTCGATAGCAAATGTCATTCCCATACATCTTTCTAGTTTTCGAAGCGTTAGCAATGTGACGCGACGTGTGTGCGACATGCCACTTGACTAGGGGGGCTGAAGCCTTGCGTTTAAAGTAAGTACCTAACTACCTATACTTAGTCTGTCACGAGCGAAATCTTAAATACCTTACAGTCTTAGTTCTTACCTTTTTGCATACATTATTATTAATGTGTGAACTTTGTAATAGCTTTCACGTAGTATGATAAAATGACTTTGTAAGTTCGACGTATAGGTACTTAACAAGTTTCTTTGTGGAACAATTTTGGAAGCCTAACTTCACCATCACGTGTGCTTAAGAGAAGAGATAACTGAAGTATGGCTTTGTTAGTACACAATATCAAATGACAAGCTCAAGGTTCGACTCCTGGGCTATGAAATATTGAGCTTTTTTTACTTCTTGTAAATTTTCAGTTTTTTTTTCAGTAGTTGGAAGTTAGTGATTTACCTGTGCCTCGGAGAGCACGTCAAGCCATCGGTTTGTCAGCCCGGATTTCGGAAGTTGGTGGTGTTAACCCTGTGCCTTGTAGAGCAAGTAAACCCATCGGTTTTGTCAGCGCGGTTTTGGAAAGTGAGTGATGTTACCCTTGTGCCTCGGAGAGCACGTTATGCTGTCGGGTTTATTAGTCCGAATTTGGGACGTTAGTGGTGTTACCCCCGTGCCTCGGAGAGCACGTTAAGCTGTCGGGTCTGTGAGCCCGAATTTGGGAAATTGATGGTGTTAACCTCGTGCCTTGCAGAGCACGTTAAGCTATCGGTTTTGTCAGCCCAGATTTGTGAAGTTAGTGGTGTTACCCCCGTGCCTCGGAGAGCACGTTGAGCCATTGGTTCCGCTCATTATCATAAATATCTGACTGTGATCGTTAAATGAATCAAACATTACTAAACTAAGCTATTACTAAACTAAATCTTAAGTCCAAATCTCCTCATCATAAGATGGGAGAGACTGACCTTGTAATGGGCCGTTAAAAAAGGCTGATAATGATAAAAAAAAATTCAAAATCCAAAATTTATTTATCAAATTATGATTTATGTAGTTATAAGAGAGTTCAGCCTTATATTAATTTAAATGCAAGTAATAATTTAGTTGCATTTTGTAATTTAATTTTGTGTTACTTAGAAAGGAAATACATTTTCAAATAGCAGTAGAGAAACCTGTGTCGGCAGTAATTCATATTTATTAATTTAGCGAGAATGCATTCTGACGTTTCTATACCGCCATAAAACATAATTACTAACTTGACCTTTCCGCGATATCAACTATTATAATATGGGGAAAGTTTCATTTAAAATACATTTTTATGCCTATTCTGTAGGTATCATGGACAAAATAAAAGACTAGATGGATTACTGGGCGCCAGTATTTTATGTCGGCGTTTAAATCAATTAGAAGAAACGGGCCACCCCGCAAACCTACTCATTTAATGTATCAGAAGCAAACTATTATTATAAAGGCGAAAGTTTGTGTGTAAGTTTGTATGTTTGTTCCACCTTTGTAGTGCGTCTACTGAAGCAATATGGCAGAAATTTGGAATGGAAATAGATTTTATTCTGGATTCTGGACTTTTAATCCCGGAAAATTTTATGGTTCCCGCGGGCTTTGTGAAAAACCGAATTCCATGCGGACGAAGTTGCGGGCGTCCGCTAGTATATTATAAAGAAGCTAGATTTCAATTTCGTTTGTTTGTTACGAATAACCTCTGAAACCACTGGGCCGATTTTAAAAGTTCATTCACCAATGGAAAGTTAGCTTTCCAACTCGTTGAGCTATGTTGGTAACTTTGTTCCTTCTGCAGATCTTCCCATTTCTGATGTGATCATGCAGAGTTACTCCGAGTTTAGCTCACTCCATAGCGGCGAGCTGAGTAGCTAAGCCTTCTTACGACGCCCCTAGTTAGCAAACAAGTCTTGGATTCGTAAGACATCGTTATCAACACTCACTGTTCGAAGACTTTCATCTACAGGCACTGAGGAATTTTGGTAAAAATGGAATATGTTCAAACAAGTCATAATACATAAATACATAATACATAATTAAAAAAATAAAAAATCCCGTCAGCCTAACCTGCTCGCACCTAGTCATTCGCCTCGCGTATTTTGTAAAGCTATGAATAAATAATATTTTCTAAATGTAGTTTTTTTAATATGGCCACACCATTTTGAAATCCTTTTGATAAGCCCTTGAATTTGATACCCATATCGCAATACTCGATAAAAAAACTTATTTTCACCTCGAGTCTATAGCGTCTTACAGTCATTGTGTTGGTTTTTTTAATAACTTCCCTTATCTAAGAACACTTGGGTTGTTGGGTTGTTAAGAAATCTAACGATTACGTCAATCCGTTCAGCGGTTTGCAAGATATGAGGTAATAAAGAATATTACATACATAAATACAAGATACGCGCGAAAAACATAACCCTTCTTACAATCGGGTAAACATATCTGGCTTTAATAATTCGTATCGCATACATATATAGCGATGCCACTTTAATGATAACGAGGTGTTGCTTCGTCTGTGTTTTTCTTGCAGTCTGTGGCCAGCTAAATGTGAATATATTCAGGGAAAACCGCAGTATGTACATTTTGAGCCTTTGTGACTCAGCGAGGCGATTAACTGCTTTGTTTCTTGCTAACACGTGAGTCAACCCCTTTTACGTTTACAATTAAGATGGATACTAAACCTAAATTGACTGGCGGGATACACTAATGGATAGGTTCTAAACCTGTTTATAAATTAACTGAACTGAAAATGTAATTAAAAGCGCTTCGCTTTGCCAAATACAAAGAAATTGGCAAAAATAAACAATTAGTAATTGTTAATTATAATTAAGTATACCTATTATTAAAGAAATGAAATGAAATATCGGAAGGAGATTGTTTCTTTTTCATTCTTTACAAGTTAGCACTTGACTACAATCTCACCCGATGGCAAGTGATGATGCAATCTAAGATGGAAGCGGTATAAATTATTAAGAGTACGATAAAAACACACACCCCTTTCGGTTTCTACACGGTTTCTACCGAAACGATAAATCGCTTGGCGGTACGTCTTTGTCGGTAGACTGGTAACTAGCCACGGCCGAAGCCTCCCCCCAGCAAAACATGGACCAAATTAAGAAAACCTCAATCAAACCCAGGACCTTCGTCTTGTAAATCCACGCACACCATTGCGCCACCGAGGCCGTCAAACAAAACCTGAACCTGATAAGACATGAAACCAGACCAAAAATAATGCTATAATATTATTTACACGGTAGAAATTATTGTACGTTTTCTGTGTTTGGAATTTTTATTTATTTGAAAAGTAGGAAAAAGCTATCAAACTGGCTGCGACAGGTTAATCAAGTTGAAGACTTTGTTTAATTACATAAAAAAGTTATTAGAGACTAATTGCACGCGCGTCTGTAGTAAATAATAAATACCTCTCTCTTTAATAATCGCCATATTCTGCAGGCTCTATAAAATGCAGGCAGTGTTGGATGCAGCCATATTGAAGCACCCTACAAATCAACTCATTACAGCCAGGTTAAGCGCTTCGCATAATATTAAAAGGCTTTTATATTATAAGCTTCTAGTACATATCGATAATGTTGGGTAGCGTAGTTAGCTGGTCTACATTATTAAAAACTAATAATAATTATGATCAATCTTATTGCGTAAAAGGCGCTACAGTCTTTCAGTTCTGACTGTGCAGTTTTAACTGTGCAGTTTTAATTGTGCAGTTTTTACTGTACAGTTTTATCTAATCGTAATTTCAATCAAACTCATTATAAAAAACTGTATAGTTAAAAGTGATGGACACTACACACGGACGAATAAACTCAACAGTTCAACTTTTCAGTTAAAACGCGCACCATAAAAGCTTGCTCCTAACACTAAAAAACTTGTATATATGATTTTTCACTGTTAAGTACCTATAGTTTACGGAACAAGCCTAATGTTCACCTGATGTTAAGTGAAAAACGTTGATAATTCATTATCACTTTGCGAAGTACACTGACCTGACACGTAATACACAAGCATTATGTATAAATGTGTTGAGGTGTCTGTAGAAAATGATAACTATATACATTTGTATTACATGCACACATGACACACGTACTATACCAACATTCCAAAAATAGTAATTATTAAACAAACAAATTTGTGAATCAGGAATAAAATAATCATTCATGACCATACTCCTCAAACTTTGTGTATGTGAGACTCATTACGGGTCGGACAATTGTTTTAAAGGAATATTTGCCATATCTTTTTAAATATGAGTAATATTCTCGTTCCTCTCTAATTAATCGGAAAAGACTGTTACAAAAATAGTCCAGCAGGCGAGGATCGAACCATCTCTCGGTGGTGAGTCCGGCTCCTTTACCACTGAGCTATTGAGGCTTCATATTATGAACATAGCGAACCATGGTGGTGGAATGTTTTCCTCCCATGCCATCTTCCAGACTTCGGTACGTCTAATAAAAAATATGCGCCCTAAAAATTTTTCTTTGATTTTAAATATTTTTATACTGTAAAATTGGCTCCGAGTTTTAAGGTATATTTTTTAATATTAATTTATAATATATAAAATTAATATATAATATTTTTTAATATTATTATTTACCTTCTCTGGAGAATTAATCGATATCCATAATACAATGAGGGTGCATGAAAATTAACATGTCCGCCACTTTGAATTTTGAATGACTTCACTTGGCTGAGATAGCCTGTCTTAAAAGATTGAGGTTAACATGAGATCACGCAATTTATGATGTCTTTTAACCCAGAATTAAACGGGCAACTAGCTGCCAAATTTCAGCTAACTGAAACTAAATGGTGGCTGATCTAGATACTAGTTGAATTCCTTGATAGATATTAAGTATCTATTCAATTTGAATTAAATTAACTAATATTTTAAAGAGGTAAGATTTGAGTTACATGTAGGCTACTAAAGCGCTACATTATCAGGTAGTTACATAGGCTATATTTTTTTTATATTAATCCGTATTAATAGAAACTTCGCGGATGAGACCGCTGCTCTCTGTCTGCTAGTAGGTTACGCTACATTATCAGGTAGTACTATAGGCTATATACGAGTATTATTTTCAGTTAATCCGTATTAATAGAAATTACGTGGATGAAACCGCTGGGATCTGCTAGTAGGATGTAGGTACTTATGAGACAAAAGAATCTCAGTATCCTTGACGACTGTTATGTAACAGTTTGGAATGTTATGCTTTGTAATAGAGTCAGCTTAAGGTGTTGACGAAAAAAATAGTCACGTGACTTAAATCTAATATTTGTAATATAGTGTGTACTAAAAGCTTGTTTTTTTTAGTTTTTTAAACGAGGTATTTAAAGTTATTACATCCCAATTTAAATAAGCTTAATAATATATTGAATTAACATAACTCTCATATACAAGATATCTATATACATTTGTTTATAAAGATAATTTTTTTTAATCGCGGCGTATGGTAACACAAGGGCTGGCTCATTTTTGGCAAAGGCTGGCTATAAGCGGGAATGCTAGTATTCTTACCAATATTCCACGTAGGCATGATTTGTATACCTTTTAGGTTAAGTAAGTTTAAGTTTCTTATTGTACTCGTATTCTTTCTAAATAAGAAAAAAAGCTGTCACAAACTCACTTTGTAATAAAGTGTCTTGGTAATTTCAAAGCTTTCACAGTAATGAGTAGTTAAGGCATTTCTTATCTCTACTTGCAAAGTTTGTGTTCACGACTTTGTTATATGGGTAGCTACAAATTGTTGGGCTCGTATCAGTTAAATTGAAATTGATTATTGTGAAAGTATAGATAAATTAGGTACCTATTATGTAACTTGCATTTTTACAAAAAATTACATTGTATTTATATTCTAGAAGAAAAATGTTTAGTAAAAAAAATGTTATTATTCAAGAGATTTACCGAAAAGAGCGGTAATGGTGACATGATTCTTTATATGATTTACCGTAGAAAATATCAAAAAAATCGTTTTTTATTTGGACAATTTGATAATTGAATCCTGCTTCCTTTCAAAGCCATTAAGATCCCTTTAACAAGAGTCAAAATATGTGTAATTGTTTCCAAATTTGGTACATACTTTATTTTAATTTAGGCTGTTTTGCCAAAAAAAACACTTTCAGAATAAAAACCATAGTTCCATATTTCCATAATAATGCTCATTGGTTCTAATACTGAGTCACATAATTTGCATAAGTGAGTAGGTATGTACTCAAAATATTCGTGGCAAATGAGCTTTCTACGCCTATATCAATGGCATGTGTACAACTCTTTAGCTATTCGACGATAATGCGAACAAGTATTTGCAAAATGCTTTCACTTCTCGTAATATGTACGTGGTTAAATATTTAACTAATCTACTATATAAAAATAAGTCGGCTTTTCCTTCCTGACGCTATAACTCCAGAACGCACGTACCGATTTCCACGGTTTTGCATTCGTTAGAAAGGTCTCGGGCTCCGTGAGGTTTATAGCAAAGAAAATTCACGAAAAATTTGAACATAAAAGCAGGAAAATCTTTTTTCACATACAGCTCCATCTCTGATACATATCATGTACTACAAACCAATATTGTCGGGGTAGGGTATGGGTAGTTGAAAGTTTACATCGAGTTTCACGCGGACGAAGTCGCGGGCGTCCGCTAGTATGCGTATAAAAGCGTCAATAGATCCACTCAACATCCAACCAAGGATTCGAGTCCCGAGGTTAAACTATTCTTATATTCACTAACTTTCTTTTAACCTTCTTTTAATACAGTTAAAGAATGTGTTAGTTGTATTAAAAAATAAAATCATAGTATCATATTTAAAAGATGTGGCAAATATTGAGTTGGAAAAGGTTGCCGCGAAGCTGAGTGACTTAAGTCAGCCATTGACGGTCAATTGTTCTCACGTTTCTGCAGCGCAAACGGCAGCGAAGACGTTGCATAAGTCGAGCTGTCATGCATGCAGTGACCACGTTCAGTTATAGTCGTGGGTGCTGCAGAAACGTGAGAATAATTGATCGTCAATGGCGTGCATTATACTTGGACATTTAAGGGTCTGGACACTTGAAATTTAAATTATGTAACCATTAGTTACCTATGGTTCTAGCATAGACTTACAAATTTTCATCTCTTGACTTGACAAACCCTTTGATTCATCTGATGTTAAGTGACGATATAGTCTAAGATGGAAGCGGGTTTGATTTACCCATACCTCTGACGGTTTCACCGCGGCATCGTACCGTAACGCTAAAACGCTTGGCGATACGTCATTGCTGGTAGTGTGGTAACTGACCACAGAAAATGAGGTACATCTGGATAGATAGCAAGTTCTCAGTTTACTAGATGTGGACTGAGAACGGCCTCCGTGGCGCAGTGGTATGCGCGGTGGATATACAAGACGGGGGGTCCTGGGTTCGATCCCCGGCAGGGCCGATTGAGGTTTTCTTAATTGATCCAAGTCTGGCTGGTGGGAGGCTTCGGCTGTGGCTAGTTACCACCTTACCGGCAAAGACGTACCGCCAAGCGATTTAGCGTTCCGGTACGATGTCGTGTAGAAACCGAATGGGGTGTGGATTTTCATCCTCCTTCTAACAAGTTAGCCCGCTTCCAGCTTTGATTGCATCATCACTTACCATCAGGTGAGATTGTAGTCAAGGGCTAAGCTTGTAAAGAATAAAAAAAATGTAAATGTACACAGAAGGCCGCAAAAATAATTCTTGACACAATGTTCTTTGGTCAGTCGTCTAGACAGGCGCCGCACCAGTCTGCTGTGATGTGACAAGCTGACGTAATTCCAATTGTCCTTCAATAAACAGTTTTCCAGTGCCCCAGTGACACTTCGTTTTCCTTTTATATGTGTCCTTAATTCTGTTTCTAACTTACAGCCGTGATAGCCCAGTGGATATGACCTCTGCCTTCGATTTCGGAGGGTGAGGGTTCGAATCCGGTCCTTGGCATACACCTCCAACTTTTCAGTTGTGTGCATTTTAAGAATTTAAATATCACGTGTCTCAAACGGTGAAGGGAAACATCGTGAGGAAACCTGCATACCAGAGAATTTTCTTAACTCTCTGCGTGTGTGAAGTCTGCCAATCCGCATTGGGCCAGCGTGGTGGACTATTGGCCTAACCCCTCTCATTCTGAGAGGAGACTCGAGCTCAGCAGTGAGCCGAATATGGGTTGATAATGATGAATTCTGTTTCTTACTTATCGTCTTAGATCCGAAGTAGAAACGATCTTCAACCATCTGTTTATTGGATCAAAAATGTTTTAAGTCGAATATATTTCGAGTAATAAGTTGCTTAAGAAAATCCGGTCAAATTACCATCTATACCAAAAAATAAAGAGGTACAGTTTGTGTTGTTGTAGGGGGTAACCTGTGAATCTACATGAAGAAAACCACGTTCTTTGTGTCACAGGCTATATTTTTGTCCCCATATTCTCACGGGAACGGGAACTACGCGGGTGAAGCATAGCAATACTAATAACTAGAATTAGTTATTAGTATTAGTTAATAATGGTACCTATTTTGTATTAAAACATTTTTCATCCATACAGATGGATTAAAAGCGTTTCTAGTTCAGATCTTCTACGATTAATTCCCTTTACAAAGCTTGTATATGGTCTAACATTTTATTTTAATTTCTTGGTTAAAAAAGTTATAACATCATGTTTGCCCTAGATGTCCAATATTATGATTTAACTTTGCAGTTTTAGAAAGGAAATAGGTAATTACCAAGCAACAGGAAACTAACTATGCAAGACGTATGAAACTTGTTCAAAAAATAAAACTTCGAACAAGTTTTAGTTTTTTTTGTACAAGTCTCGTACTTTTTAAATTAAACTCGTAGTATGTAGTTATGACATAGAACTTTTAGATAGATTTGAGGCCTTAAGAAGTCAATTTTGATTGAATAGTGTTTGATTACTTATTATTCAATGCTGATCTAGAGATTCTTTGTAATGTAAATTAGTTGTTCTAAAATGGTTACTAATTACTATTATTCAGTTTACCAATTATACAAGCAGAGCCGTGATAGCCCAGTGGATATGACCTCTGCCTCCGATTTCGGAGGGTGTGGGTTCGAATCTGGTCCGGGGCATGCACCTCCGACTTTGCAGTTGTGTGCATTTTAAGAAATAAAATATCACGGGTCTCAAACGGTGAAGGAAAACATCGTGAGGAAACACCTCTGAAGAACTCCTCTCAGAATGAGAGGGGTTAGGCCAATAGTCCACCACGCTGGTCCAATGCGGATTGGCAGACTTCACATACGCAGAGAATTAAGAGAATTTTCTAGTATGCAGGTTTCCTCACGATGTTTTCCTTCACCGTTTGAGACACGTGATATTTAAATTCTTAAAATGCACGCAACTAAAAAGTTGGAAGTGCCCCGGACCGGATTCGAACCCACACCCCTCCGGAATCGGAGGCAGAGGTCATATCTACTAGGCTATTAAAGCTCTAAGATAACATAAGAGGAAATAAAAGTATAAAAAAGGATTAAGTGTAGCTTAATTCGTTTAGCACCGGATATGGAACTACATAACATAAAGATACCCTTAGGAACCGTGTCTAGACAGTAGACAGTGTAGCCTTGACGAGGCTTCACTCCCCTTCGTATAATTTCTTACACTATACATAATATAGCGTTTAATACTGTCGAGGAAAGTCGTACGTATTCAAAGGATATGACCGGATGACGCGCCTTAAGAATTCACGCAGACGTCTGGTTCTGATGAAAGAAAGTCGGGTTTAATTCAATAGTGTTGTTTATTAAGTCTCTTAAGTTGTGTTGGCCATATTTGAATTTGCTTGAATGAAATTAAAAAAGCCGAGTACGGCTGGTCGTAGAAATATGTTTTCATATTTTTTAGGGTTCCGTAGTCCAAAAAACTCCTAAAATTTTGCCATTGCCGTCCGTATATCCGTCAGCGGCTTAGCTCAGAGACTGGATTTTTTTTAATCGTTAATATTATATATTGTGAGGTATTTGACTGGTGGGAGGCTTCGGTCCTGGCTAGTTACTACCATACCGGCAAAGACGTACCGCCAAGCGATTTAGCGTTCCGGTACAATGTCGTGTAGAAACCGAAAAGAGTTGTGGATTTTCATCCTCCTCCTACCAAGTTGGCCCGCTTCCATCTTAGATTGCATCATCACTTACCATCAGGTGAGATTGTAGTCAAGGGCTAACTTTTAAAAAAATATATCCTTTCTACTGTAAGGGACGAAGCCTAGATTAATAATAGATGTAGTGTTGCCAGTAAAAAATAATTTAAAAGAATATGATCCTTTTAGTCAATATATTAAAGCCATGTCCCTAGTAAGTCATTTATCCTGAAAAATACTCCTGTGGGAAAGATAGAAAAAGCAAAAAAGCAAGTAAGATAATAAAACTAGAACAAAGTTCTCTAATGAAATTGTTGATATGATTACTTTTTTATAAAATAAATAAAAAAGGTTCAATAATTCTCAATCCATTATGACAAGCATATAGCAGATAAAATCTTGATGAAACAAAACAACGGACATTAAGTTATAGATAATAAAAGCCTCATTATGGTCTTCCAATAAGTAACGAAGATCATTATCATACCGCTAGCCACTACTACCCTTGAGTGCAACGAAGGTTGCAGAAGTGCATTGACATCGGTTACCCGCCCAAATTCGGAACGGGTGTTAAATGAACGTTCGCTGATAGACTGGCGGGGCGTTTTCGTTTAGCCGGGTTATAACTGGGTGGTAGTAAAGCAACAGGTTGGTATGCGTTACGTAAGTATTCGGCGCGCGCACCCCATTCAGGGGTAGTAGTACGGGGTATCGATTAGACGTACGGCGGTCGTCTGCCGCGCATCGATTCTACCTCTCGAGCGTCTTAACTACTGTAACAGAAGGTGGGAGAAGTAAAATAATATTTTCACTGTACACAAATTTATTCGATAACAATTTCAGCATAGCTTCCGCTATAATGTTAATATTACACGCTGATGGTAGTATATGAATGAATCTGCTCAGTGTTACCAACTCTCTAAAATATTTATCCCTAAAGTTTGTGTCAAAAACCCCTTAATTATTGAGTTGTCCCCCTAAAAATATTAATTCATAATAATTTAGAAATAATATGATGTAATATGTTTCAAAAGTCTATATTTAATACAGACAAAATATTACGTCTTTATCTGAAGATTCAAATTTTTTGAAATCATACAGTCATGTTGACAATGAATAAATTTAACAATTTTTTTATTCGATGAAAATTGCCGCCAGTTGCCTCAGAGTGGTTGTAGAATATATTATATATATCGTTATAAGTCGCTAGGTCAAGAAAGAAATATTAAAATTATCATCAATTTAAAAATATTAAAGAGGCTAAAAATCCCTGAAAATACCCCTAAAAATTTCAGATCCCTAAAAAAATCCCATTTCACTTATTTGCCCCCTAAATCTGGGGGGGAAACCCCTAAGTTGGGAACCCTGAATCTGCTAAACAACCCTCTATTTTATAATATTTGCAAAGTTAGTGTCTACTGTTGGTAGCACGAATATGTTAACAATACAAGTACGTTTTAATAATAGTTCCGGAGTATTATTATACAAACCAAACGTTATAATTCTATCTAAAACACATTAATAATTAAAAGATATTTATAACGATCGTAAAATAATATTAAAATATCGAAACACAAAGTTGAGAAATGAAATACAAACTAAATCATAACGTGACGTCATAGTTGTTAAGATTAAAATAACCAATGATGAATTTATATCATGTAAAATAAATAATTATATTTATATCAATAATAAATAATAACCTCTCCACTGTTCGGATTGATAATCATTGTTACTTAATTAAATTTAACTATAATAACCGGAAGTCATAAAAGTATGAAATGAAATGACGCTACTATACGCTAGGCGGCGACACTTATCTATACGAAATAGGCGGGAATCAGTTACTATTTGTAACACTACTCCGTCTTGGACTCTTGTATTTTTAATCTGAATGCCTTGTTAGGCCGTCCGCGGATTTTATGTACGATTGGCTGTTAAACGGTTTTACGGGACTTTTGTTTTGTTAGTTGTTTATGGTCAGTAAAAGCCTGATAGTTTTTACTGATTAAAGTAAGCGTTTATTATACTACTGTCTTAATTCTTAACTAACCTAAATATACTTAAACAATACACATTACTATCTAGCCCCAAAGTAAGCATACAGAGTAACTTGTGTTATGGGTGCTAAGATAGTTGATATTATAATATTAATATACAATTATATACTACATATAATATAATTTCTTATATAATGTATAAATACACACAGACACTGGAAAACACCCATGCTGATCACACAAATATTTTCCAGTTGTGGGAATCGAACCCACGGCCGTGGATGCAGAAGGCAGGGTCACTATCCACTGCGCCACGCGGCCGTCAAAACTAACTACTGATATAAGTACTTTAACTTAAATATATAATTAGACGGAGTTGTTCAAATGTATAATATGGTATATTAGCCACGATTAATTAATGTCTACGGATTGACATAGATTTTTATAGGGATTCTAAGAGGGTTGGGTTTTATGTCAGTAGATACAGGAAAATGATACAAAATTATTCTTTTTTAAACCACACAATGTATCTTTTCATTGGTTCTTTAAAGCTCATTTAATTTAATTCAACCCCTTGATGGTGGTTGTTAAAATTGGTACGCCCTGAAACAAATACATCTATAGTTACATACTATTATTAACCGACTTCCAAAAAAGAAGAGGTTCTCAATTCAACGCGTGTGTTCTTCTTTATTTTTTAATGTGTGTTACCTCCTCATAACTTCATCATTTATTAACCAATTTTGAAAATTGTTTTCTTTGTTTGAAAGAGTATACTTTCAAATTAGCCCCATTTCATTTTCATGAAAATCGGTTTAGTAATTTTGTGTTAAAATTAAAATAAATGAAACATCTTTGAAGTCGGTTCAATTTTTATGTTAATAAGATTATTTACTTACCTTACACGCTTTTATTCACCTTTACCTTTAAAACAATAGTTGTCTTATGCCATACGTGGATTAAATCTAGATGTTAATAGGTAAAGATTTATGAAAAAGGACTTTTGGTTATTAGAAATAAGATAGGTTTTCGAAAAACACTTCCCCGTAGAAAAATACACCATCCCCTATACAGACGGTAGCAAAGAGAGCTCGTGTATGTAATTGCTTCGCATACGAAAATGGGTGGAAAGTCACGTCCGATGGTTTTGACGTATAATCGTATTTTTTCAGTTATACCGGTTTCGTTCGATGCGACAGTTGAGTAGGCTGGGGAAAAACGGAACTGACGTTTTGCGATGCAATTTTTCCAGTTACAGTTGGTTCGTGTTTTTCGAGACGCTCCAATATTTCAATCATTTTTAGTTTGATACTTATCATTTAAAATAGCGTTTACTCGGTACGCAAAAGAGCGATTCTGTGATAAATATTCAATTATTCATATTTGAATCGTAAATCTACTTGTGGGTCGTAGTTTTGCTTTGGACTGATTTAATTATTTTTAAACGTTTTCTAGGTATAAGTTACCTCCTTGTTTATTCCGTATCGTCAAGTCTTACTTTTCAATCTGCTTCGTCATTCGTCGTTATCAACCTATGTTCGACTCACTGCTAAGCTCGAGTCTCCTCTCAGAATGAGAGGGGTTAGGCCAATAGTCCACCACGCTGGCAAAATGCGGATTGGCAGACTATACGCACAGAGAATTAAGAAAATTCTCTGGTAAGCAGGTTTCCTCACGATGTTTTCCATTACCGTTAAAGACACGTGATATTTTATTTCTTAAAATGCACACAAGAATTATTAATAAATTAATGATAATTTTGACATTAAGTTAAAAGCTAAAGTTACGTTGTTTTACTAAAATGTGGTAGTAGAGGAGGCTGGGGCAAAATAAGTCAACAATGCGATACGAATCATGAGTCTGCATACTTTGTATTTTGCATTGTTCAAAATTGTGGCATCATAATAATTGTTGTGAACCCTTTTGTTTGAAGTTGTTTTGCGCAATTTGTTCATATTAATTGTTCTTGGGTTAAATAGAATTGATGTTGGTATTCGTTAGCTTACTTTTAATGATTATTAAAAGTAAGCTAACGAACTCTAGACTCAGCATTTGAGTCGTAATTAAAAGCATAGACACTAAATTTAATTTTGTTTTTTGGAAGTGTATTATTTAAAATATTGAAACGACGTTTTACTGGAGCTTCAAAATAACTAGCCTTAAACTCAGCTTTGTAAAATTTAGGACATTTTTCTTCGGTACCCTTAATAATTATATAGGTTTGGAATTTTTAATAAAATCTTTAAATGTTACATGGCTACATTATTTTATTTATTAAAAGTATAATACTAATATGAAATTTTTAGAAGAAGAAGAAAGAAGATTAAGAAATTTTATTTAATAGTATTCCTTTAAACGTTTTTACTCTAAAAGAAGTATTTTTAACTTATCATTTTAAATACATTTTATAGCAAAAGTGATCAAACGCTGAATTCGAACTATTTATCTGTTTGTATTCAATGCCTTCAGAAGAGTCAGAAAAATTGAATCATCATTACGTATATGGATCTCATTTCCGCATTCACTTTGTTGAAAATATTTTCTTTTTGTTATTCAACCTTTCATTTACTCGTGTTTACATAGTAAAGTAAACGATACCAAATGAAAAAAAAGAAGTAATAAAAGCTCAGCAGTGCTATGCTGGACTTTCATTAGTTTTTTTTAAACGGTTAAATTTAGTAAATAAAAATTTACTCCTTTCTGATGACCAATTAATCTGATATTTGGCAAACAATTCCATTTGTATTTTTTATTTTTAGCCGCAATCGTCACTTTGTTGTTGTATTAAAAACGTTCTTGAAATAAAAAAAATATGAATATTAGGAAATTTACTACTTTTTATCAATAAAACCTTCAATCAGCTTTGGAAGATATTACTGTTACTGCTAGCTATTGTCGTCTCGTTAGGTTCAGCTCTAGTTTAGCGTTATTGACTTTTATAGATTTGTATAGGTCAAATAGGCTAAACATAGTAAACGTTTAGCCTGCTTTATAAGCTGGAATTGTATGTCCAGAAAATCGAATGACAGGTTAAATACATTTTGTCATCATAAATTAATCTTTATTTAATATTATTATGTTTATTTGTTAGTGTTTACTTTAATACGATTAAGAGCCCAGAGAGTACAGAGCCTTGTAATTGTAATTTCGAGATTA
Organism: Bicyclus anynana; assembly: GCF_947172395.1. Lineage (NCBI taxonomy): Eukaryota > Metazoa > Arthropoda > Insecta > Lepidoptera > Nymphalidae > Bicyclus > Bicyclus anynana. The sequence goes on along the minus strand of NC_069089.1, from coordinate 5,026,754 downwards.
TAATTATGTAAAACTGTAACAGTCACTAGTGGACCAAATAAACAAATAAATTAAAAAAAAAACCATTTAGATTAATAAGTTCTAAGTACTAACATGACTAAATTGTGGAGTATGTTCTGTTCAAAGAAAGACATTTTCTATTCAAAGTAAAAGTTCAAAGAAAGAAATTATCTAGTAAATATTATCGTATCACATAATATTAGTCCTATTTTAGTATCTAAAACAGAAAGTTTTTAGTAATTATAAGGAAAATTATACACATTAAACTTTCAACATTAAATACTCGTATCTTACAGAAACGGAACCGACGTTAGATGATCAAAGCGTTTAAGTCATTCTTTAACATATAGCCCAGAGGATAACGGAAGTAGACCATCGTCGACGATAGATAAAAGCACTCGTTGGCACGAGACCGTCCAGTCACCTTTGCGGCATTCGGGAGCTTGCAGCTGCAGTACAGTGACCTCGTGCGTACGAGAGGGAAGTAGGTCAGGGACCCCCGCCACTGCTCCGTCCCGCCCCACTCTCCCCGCGATCGACCGCCGAATTCTACGCGTTCCCACAGATATGCGATCTTAACGGGTGAAAACAAAAATCGCCTTTATTTTTGTTATATAATTTCGTGTAATATAACACCTAGTTTTACTGATATAATGAGTATTACGTGCGCTATGAGTATATTACACTAATGCTTACAATGGTCGCGGCAAATTGAACAAATGTGACTAAAACATGCGCATATTGTAATTCTGGTAATCCATACTAATGTTATAAATACGAAAGTAAGGCTGTCGTTCTGTCTGTCTGTCTGTTACCTTTTCACAACTAAAGCACCGAATTGATTTAGATGAAATTTGGTATAGAGATAATTTGGACTTTGGTGTAGAACATAGGCTACTTTATACCCCAAAATGAATTGAAGGATCCCAAGGGATTTGTAAAAAAAATCATGCAGTATTTCTCGCGAACGGAGTCTCGGGCGAATTTTCTCGGGTATATTTTTCTAGCGAGGTTTTCCAACAAAGCACACACAAATAATCGTGGTATATTTAAAAACAACGCCCATACTAATATGAAATTTCAGTTAATGCTACTTTAATATACTAATAAGTTTAAAATACATTCAATATACGAATACCATAATATTGTGCCAAATGAAAAATGCCTAAACTTAACTTCTTAACAATTAAAAGAGGGCCTCAAAAATTTCCCAGCCAAGATTCAAGAAGTCTTCAGTTTCCGAATTTAAGTATTTCCAACTGAATTTGATTCATTTAATTTTGGAAAAATGTTGCTTTATTGCACTTGTGTGTTAAATATCGCGCAATTTTTGTAAAAATGTATTGATAGTTTACGTTTCGCGTTTTGATATATTTTTTTTATTTATTCTTTACAAGTTAGCTCTTGATTACAATCTCACCTGGTGGTAAGTGATGATGCAACCTAGAATGGAAGCGGGCTAACTTGTTAGGAGGAGGTCGAAAATTCACACCCCTTTCGGTTCTACACGACATCGTACCGGAACGCTAAATCGCTTGGCGGTACGTCTTTGTCGGTATGGTGGTAACTAGCCACGGCCAAAGCCTCCCACCAGCCAGACCAATTAAGAAAACCTCTATCGGCTCAGCTGGGAATCGAACCCAGGACCTCCGTCTTGTAAATCCACCGCGCACACCACTGCGCCACGGAGGCCGTTTTTACATTATAAAAACCAACAGGAACGATATACGCATACATTTAATATATGTAAATGTATCACTGATCTCTAACCTAGTTTCGTTTTACGACTGAAGGAAAACAATCCCTTTATGCGTTCATTGTGTTTTCCATTTACATGTATTGCAGCGCGAGCGGTACCGGGGGAGGGTCGGCATAAAAAGTAGATTAATTCTTATTGCTTTAAATAGAATATATAACCATTATAACGCTGTAGATATAAATTAATTATAAAAACAAGTGATTATCTTAGTTTATTTTTTTTTGAGGTTAGAATCTGAGTTTTAAATTCAGTTATAATTATTTTATAAAATGTATATAGCCTATGCCATCCGGGCTATTATTACAAACCTTTTGACACCTCGGTGATTAAAATTAGTTCAGTAGTTTCGCCGCTACAGAGAAACATACATAGACACTTACATACATAGACCTCCAAAATCATTACCCTTCCTTTTTTCTTCGCCGTAGTCGGGTAATGATTTTAAAGTATGCGCTAAACTGTAGGTTTTCCACACACGCGTAGACGATATTTTTGGCACAGTTGCTAGTTCTCAACAGAGAGATTTTAACGGCCTCCGTGGCGCAGTGGTTTACGCAGTGGATTTACAAAACGGAGGTCCTGGGTTCGATTTCCGGCTGGGCAGATTGAGATTTTCTTAATTTGTCCAGGTCTGGCTGGTGGGAGGCTTCGGCCGTGGCTAGTTACCACCCTACCGGCAAAGACGTACCGCCAAGCGATTTAGCGTTCCGGTACGATGCCGTGTAGAAACCGAAAGGGGTGTGGATTTTCATCCTCCTCCTAACAAGTTAGCCCGCTTCCATCTTACACTGCATCATCACTTACCATCAGGTGAGAGTGTAGTCAAGGGCTAACTTGTAAAGAATAAAAAAAAAATCCAGTTTTCCATTCCCCAGATCGGGTAATTTTAGGATTTTATATTTTCTTAATCAGTTCAGTGGTACCGCTAAGCGTATACAATCGTCGTTATCGACCCATATTCGGCTCACTGCTGAGCTCGAGTCTCCTCTCAAAATAAGAGGGGTTAGGCCAATAGCCCACCATGCTGGCCATTGGCAGACTTCACATATGCAGAGAATTAAGAAAATTCTGATATGAGAGAGGTCCAGAGAGGTCATATCCACTGCTCTAACTATCACAGCTCATAAGCTGGGATAAGTTTAGTTTAGTTAATTTTCAGATTATAACGTAAGCATAATATTTATGCTAAGTCGTGACCAACAAAAAACATACGACGAAATAAACTAAACGAGCAGATGGCTACTATATCCTCAGACCAATTATTGTATAGGACCTGCCTCGCTAGACGTTACTTTTCTGTCAAAGTATATGATCAACGATCTAATGCGATTATAAATACTGTCTCTATAGAATCGATGTTAAATAGTTGTAATCGTGTTCGTCGGTTAAAGAGCTCCGTAAAAATTATTTTTAGTGTAATTGAATTGTGTAAAAAACGGGAAAAAACTTCTAGTTTAGTTTAAGATATATACCAAGTCTAAGCTCGTTTTCCTCAGAAAATGACAGACAATTTTGTTCGTGACTATGAGTGCGATACAGGTCCTTCTATAATTGGTCTGAGACTATATCTTACAAAATATACGTTTTTGCGCAAGACAGTCATATCTTTTTTCAATACAACGTTAACAATAGTTCGACTTTGTCACAGCTTCAAGGAACTGTACCTAGACATTTTTTGAAAGGAAATGCTTTAAGCATCCCAGATAAAGATATTTAACCCCCAAGTCAGATGAAGAAATCTAAAATACTGAAGTGTGTTGTCGACCTGTGCATGCATTGCGTACGCCGCAATTAAAAAATTAATGAACTAGGTATGTTACAATTGTTGAATAAAACTTTCCACCTGTGGTATTTTTAATTTTGCATTCAGACCAACAAAACAAGAATAAAATTCGCAAGCGTTTTCCATACGCCGTAGAGCGGCAGTTGTTGTTTGCGTTGCTGCTTCCAGTGGCACTCTTTGTTTTATAGCGGCTGCTGTTATTTTTTTTATTTAAAAATAGCTTCTCGTCCTTTAAAATATTATTTTTAACAAAAAAGTGGATTAAAAAAAATAAGAAGGTTAAAATCGCAACTTATGTCAAGAATATGTAACTAAAACATACCCTTGAATAGCAGTGCTCAACTCTGGGTGCACGTTTAAAGCTGCTCAAGTTATTCTACCCGCCTATCCCAAGTAATCCAAAAGGATTAGACGGTAAGAGATGTGGACGGATCGAACGCCACAAGATTACTGAAGCCAACCAGCACCTTATATCACCAGTCGCTCCCATCCAGACGCTCTCGCTTTTACAGCTTGCGCCACCTAGCGTAGGCACGAGCCAACACGAGATAGTCGAGTGACGTCATATCTCAGACTACTCTTTTCTTACAATATAATATTACTAAACAACAACCCACCACGTTTTTATAGTGTATATTTAATGTGATAGGCTATACTTGTACAAAGACCTGTCGTGCTATGTGGATCAGAATATTGGGCGGTGAAAGGGACGGATAGTAAGCGAATGCATTGAGATGGATGTGTGGTGTGACAAGAATAGATAAAATAAGGAGTGAGTTAGTAAGAGGAAGTCTGAAGATGGCGCAAGTGATAGAAAAATTGAGGAGTAAAAGGGTAGCTTGGTATGGACATGTAATGCGTAGGGAGGAAAGTCATATTACTAGAAAAACGTTGAATGTGCAAGTGGAAGGACATAAGACGAGAGGAAGACCAAAGAAGATATGGTTGGATTGTGTAAAAGAGGACGTGTGTAAAAGGAGTGGATGATAAGTTGACGAGTAATAGGGACGAATGGAAAAGATTGACATATTTTTCCGACCCCACCTAAGCGGGATAAGGGTAAGGAGATGATGATGAGGCTATACTTGTATTTATCCCCGTATTCTCAAGGGAAACTAAGCCGGTAAATCCGTGGGCTAGTTTTTAATGAAATAGTAAATAGTAATCAATAATTGTTTATTTTTGTCCAGGAAAATGGTCGCGCGGCGCCGGATCTTACGGCGTCGCCGGGCCGAGCGCCGCCCGGCCCGCCGCAGCCGGCGCGGGCCAACCATGCGCCGCCCTGCGTGCTGCAGCCAGACTTCCGGAAGGTAAACCCTGAATTAGAACCTTAGTGGAAGTTTATAAACCGCCCCCCCATTTTCTGCGTAACCGGAGTGCGATCACCCGCCGGGGAGCCAAGTGGACGCTCCTCAATGTATCATCATTTATAATCGGACTTTCCGGAAATATCATCATTTATAAGGAGATCCGCAGACGAACCAAACTCACCGACATAGCTCATCGAGTCGCGAAGCTAAAGTGGCAATGGACAGGCCACATAGTTCGAAGAGCCGATGGACGTTACACCTTATCCCAAGGTGCTGAAATGGCGACCCCGCATCAGGAAGCCCAGTATTGGACCCACCTCTTGGTGGACCGAAGACATCAAGCGGGTTGCAGGGAGCAGCTGGATGCTGATGCATGGCAGTCCATGCAAGAGGCATATGTCCAGCAGTGGACGTCCATCGGCTGATATTGATGAATCGGACTTTTAGAGATAAATGATGACATTGGTTTGCACGAACATCCTTTCACTCCAAACGTATATCATATACCATGTCTGTACCGTCGTGGGTAAAAAATACCTTAAATGGAACTTTAGCCTCTTATACCATCAGAGATATCAACAGCTACTATATTATTAAAAACCCCAATTATTTATAAGCTTTCACGAGCTATTATTTGTAGGTATCGGGCGTCAGCAATGAAATATTCAGACAAATTGAAATGGTGGAGAATGACCACGATGCCACCACAGCCGCGGCGCTCGAGGTAACTATAATTAAACATTTAAACGAATTATATTATTTTGGTTTAAGCATTTATAGGAATTATACGATAGTGTACAAGCAATAGAATATACTCCATACTACTACTCCATCATCATCACCTTACAATTATCCCACTTAAGTGCGGAAAAATACGTCAATCTTTTCCATTCGTCTCTATTACTCGTCAACTCATCATCCACTCCTTTTACACACATATCCTCTTTCACACAATCCAACCATCTCTTCTTTGGCCTTCCTCTCCTCTTGCACATTCAACATTTTTCTAGTACTATGACTTTCCTCCCTACGCATTATATATCCATACCAAGCTAACCTTCTACTCCTCAATTTTTTTGTCACTGGCGCCACCTTCAGACTTCCTCTCATATACTAATTCCTTATTTATCTATTCTTTTATATATATATATATATATACTACTATATACTACAACTCCATAAATATCTATAAGTATAGGTAAGTAACTTTAAGTGAGATTAGACAATTCTTTCTTATGTCTGTGAGGTGACCTTACTCTTCATGGAATATGTAGGATTTATGAAGATTAAAGTACGTAAAGGTAAGAGTCAGGGCATGTAAAGTACTATGAGTATTTTATCTTACTAGAGTAATATATAGTACAAGCAGTAACATATTAAGCAATGTTGGCTCGATAGATTTGTCAGATTTTTGAGAAGAAAAGTAAAACTATGTACAATGAATATTGAAAAATTACGCAATCTATTTAAAAAAAAAATAAGCATAAATTGAAGCTTAGTTTCCCTGGAAACCGTAACCCATTGTCATTATTAACTTTAAAGACAATGATCACCCTCCCACTGTCAACCCTTAAAGTTGATATTTAATTAATCCTTTCTTAGTGCCGCTTCATGCCACAAAAGGGAACGTTTGTCTTATTTTCAACTTGCAAGATTCAGCAGATTGCTCTAAGCTTTAAAAGCTTCAGTAGCTTGGCATTTTAAGTATACGAGCATATGAATTTTATAATTAATCTATGAAAATAAACTCATTTGACTTTTCCATCCAATTGAGTTGTAGCATATTTCGGTAACATCGATTCTTTTAAATCGAAAATAAGTAAAATTACTTTGGTTTCCTTATCTAAAACATTGAATTTTCATCATTTACAACTCAAAAGCAATTTCGCTGATGTTCACATTCCAATATCATTGAATCTAACGTTTAAATAAAATTGTTTGTAGCTTTTAATGCTTTAACAAACGCTAGAAATTTTAGAGTTCTATTTAATTTTTTTCTAGTTTTATTCTTTCTGTCGTTTTCTCGCAAAGTCTCACAAGTTTCAGCGCCTGTTACAATTCCCATCGGAACAAGTTAGCGTTAAGTATTTTCTAACATCGTACTATCTTCGTACAAAGATTGTATTTTATTTCTTACACACGATTGATTTTAGAACTTCTTTAGTGTGTGTGTGGGTGTGTGTACAATAATACATTCTACAAAGTTTAACATCATTATCACCACGCTGGCTAAATGCGGATTGGCAGATTTCACACATGTAGAGAATAGGGATGATGACAGTTTTTTAAATTGTATATAAATTAAGAGTATACTAATAGTAAAGCAATTTTGTAAAAGGAACAGGGTATCTGCGATCATTACTTTCGGAGCTACAGGGATTTAAAGAGTCAGATTTGCGGCGCTGCCGCGGATCCCTGAAAAACGCCCCATACAAAATGGCTCGAAAAAATGACGTCATAGGCAATGTAATGATCGTTAGATTTGTATGCACGTTCAAACAAAATTACTAATATCTTTGTTATTTGTGCGTTTATCCTTATAGTTCATGTATTAAAAAATGTCACATTTAATGTAAGGAAGCTAAAACTGTATGAATTTTCATCTGATTACGATAATTTTTTTTTAATAGTTTTTGAAATTTTATAATCTCATTTAATTGCAAATATCCAGACAATCTTTGCTTTGTATGTATAAATTAGTTAACATTGACCCTATTTACCTGAATGTATCATAAAAATCAATATATTCAAACCTAGTCATCATCCCCATTGAGAAAATTCTCATGAATGCAGGTTTCCTCACGATGTTTTTCCTTCACCGTTTGAGACACGTGATATTTAATTTCTTAAAATACACATAACTAAAAACTTGGAAGTGCATGCCCCGGACCGGATTCGAACCAACGCTCTCCGAATCGAATATATGCTATAAAATTTAATAAAAATAATAATTATTAAAAGATGAAACAGTAAAGGTTAACAGTGTACAACAAACAACAGTTAATAGATATTTTAGTGTTTATTTCATTTAATTTAATATTTAATTTATATAAATTATGTTAAACCATCAATGCAAGCCAAAAATGCGTCTGCCAAGTATGGTTTTTATTGGACAATGCGTGAAAATCTATAAATATTAGGTATACATAACATAACGGTCGATTTGCATGTTATTTTAGGTTACTGTGATTAGTTTAATAATTTTAAGATATATTTTTTTAACTTCTTACATGATTTTCAGGCGGTGGAGCGACGGGGTGAGATGATAGTAAGAATTCTGGAACTGAGACAAGTTGGCAGAAACAATATAGAAGCCGCCAAGAAATTCTTTGCTCTACAGGTCAGTAAACCTATTTTTTCAATGGCATGTTTGCCCTTGACAGCGATCTCACCTAATGATAAGTGACGATATCTGAGATGGAAGCGGGCTTATTCGGAAAGGGTACAAGTTTATTCTACCCAATAACCTTGACGTATTTTAACCCATAGCATCTTAACGGAACGCTAAAGCGCTTGGCGGTACGTCCTTACCGATAGGGTGGTAACAGCTACGGCCAATGCTTACCTTCATTTAAAACCAACCCTCTAGCTTCCGGTTTTAAGCCTAGCCTTATTAGCACATGGGGTAAGGGGCCGTACAAAAATAAAACCCGAGAGGACAAAGTCTGGGCATGTATCTACTACGTACGGTTGTCAAACCCAATTGTCAGCGAAGTTGGTGGTGTAAGACAGTTGGTCGTGTTCAAAGACGTAGGCTACACTTATTCTTAAATAAACACTACATAACGTAAGTATTTTGAATGTTTATCTCCCTTTTTGTAATGCACACGGATATTAAGAAAATTCCCTCCTCGGTGTCTGGTATAAGGGAGTGCAGAATCCATCTACGTAAATGCCTTTCATTTGAAATTATTGTGCCCTTGTGTGCTCTGAATCACTTACTTGCTACGAGAAAAATCGAGATTTTTAAATTTTTCGCGATTTTTGTTAATTTTCCATTTTTAATAACAATTCCAAAACAAACACCTATCTTTAAGTAAATATAAAATATAAAATATATTAGCAAATATAAAATTCCAATAATACTCGATGCGTCATTAGCGTTGAATTCCTACACCTCTGAGAAACCTTTCAAGGGAAAAAAGCGCCTTAAGTCAATAACGCCTTCACATGACTCACGGGATCCTTTGAGAGGAAATTTATTCACCGCCATTTGCTTTTTCTACCTTCGCATTTAATTTTATTCTAAACTAGCAGAACTCCACGGTTTCGCCCGCATAGTTCCATTTCTCATCTGAATACGGGGATAAATATATAGCCTTGTTATTCCTTGATAATGTAGCTATCAATTGGTGAAAGAATTATTTTTAAGCCTATTCAATACAAACAAATCTTTTCTCTTTATAATATTACTATGGACAAGCTAATGTCGTCACTTTTACTCGTTTTGTTGTTGTTAAACAGTTTGCTGGATTTTGGCAGCTCTTCTGAAAGTCTGAATAGTTGTGTAGCCAAAATTCAGCCTAAATAAACAGAGAGTCCCTAGAATTTTTCCGAGTAATACCTTTCTTCTTCTTCATAATTGAACGCTTTCTGTGCAATGCTCTTTGAGTAAAATAATCCGATTATAAATCTGACGACTTAAAAATCTATTCTATATCGTAAAAAAGTGTATTACTTTGCTAAATGCAATGAGTTCGGTTTAATTTATGTTAAATATATCACTGAGTCGTTTAAAAAAACAGGTAATTTTCCATGCTCCATTGACCCGAATACTGCTCGTAACCTAACAGAACGTTGAACGAGCTCACTCCAGACAACCCTATTGTTCCTGGCCTAGATCGCGTCGGCGGGAATGCGAACGCAATCTAGACTAGCATTGTTGGGATGTGCACTTCCAGTTCTCGTCCCTAGCTATGCATTGTGGAAGTCCTACCGTATTTCCGTGGTCGGCTCATGCAATGCGTCTGGGTTATCTGCATTGCTTATCAGCATTTTTGCAACGATGACATTTTGATTTTAAATTGTAATTTACGATTACGATATTTAATCTATGTACATTTTCTTTTGAATTACAAAGTAGGTATCATCGCATTATCCATTCAATTACTATATATTCTTAAGATATTACCAATCTAGACTAGCATTGTTGAGATGTGCTCTTCCAGTTCTCGTCCCTAGCTATGCATTGTGGAAGTCCTACCGTATTTCCGTGGTCGGCTCATGCAATGCGTCTGGGTTATCTGCATCGCTTATCAGCATTTTTGCAACGATGACATTTTGATTTTAAATTGTAATTTACGATTAGGTACGATATTTAATCTATGTACATTTTCTTTTGAATTACAAAGTAGATAAATGGTCGCATTCAATTACTCTATACTTTATGATATTAGCAATCTAGACTAGCATTGTTGAGATGTGCTCTTCCAGTTCTCGTCCCTAGCTATGCATTGTGGAAGTCCTACCGTATTTCCGTGGTCGGCTCATGCAATGCGTCTGGGTTATCTGCATTGCTTATCAGCATTTTTGCAACGATGACATTTTGATTTTAAATTGTAATTTACGATTACGATATTTAATCTATGTACATTTTCTTTTGAATTACAAAGTAGGTATCATCGCATTATCCATTCAATTACTATATATTCTTAAGATATTACCAATCTAGACTAGCATTGTTGAGATGTGCTCTTCCAGTTCTCGTCCCTAGCTATGCATTGTGGAAGTCCTACCGTATTTCCGTGGTCGGCTCATGCAATGCGTCTGGGTTATCTGCATCGCTTATCAGCATTTTTGCAACGATGACATTTTGATTTTAAATTGTAATTTACGATTAGGTACGATATTTAATCTATGTACATTTTCTTTTGAATTACAAAGTAGATAAATGGTCGCATTCAATTACTCTATACTTTATGATATTAGCAATCTAGACTAGCATTGTTGAGATGTGCTCTTCCAGTTCTCGTCCCTAGCTATGCATTGTAGAAGTCCTACCGTATTTCCGTGGTCGGCTCATGCAATGCGCCTGGGTTATCTGCATTGCTTATCAGCATTTTTGCAACGATGACATTTTGCTGTAGAACTGTAATTTACGGTTACGATATTAAATCTATTTACATTTTCTTTTGAATTACAAAGTAGGTATGGTCGCATGATCCATTCAATTACTCTGTACTTTTATGATATTATCTACTAATGATTGTAGGTTACCTATATAAGCCATATTTGAAAGCGACATTAAATTCTAATCATCCATCAGCATCAGTGAACTAATAACCATTATTTGTGTACTACTTAAACAACAATGTTTACTAGTACCGAGTACTACTGGTTTAATATGTTCAAAAATATTTGTGCATAATTTTGGGAATATGTCGGTATTTAAGTTTTATCATACCTAGATATATGATTTTCAGTAACGCATTTTAGAATAGAGTAACCCTGCGACATACGTTGCACATTTGGGGGTCATCTCCTCCCGAGAGTGTCGGGTGGGGGTACGGGCCTCGAGGCTTGGCCTCCTTGCCCGAGTAAGACGCGGGGGAACTAGCTCCCCCGGTGATATCTTCCATCATTGGCCTAGGCATCTTGGCCTATGAGTTGATTTTGTTAAGGGCTTAGCTTGCGTCGTAAAGTCAGTTTTCACAAAACCCGCAGGAACCATGAAAAAGTATTTAATAACCTATATATTACTTAATAACATATAGATTACTTTTACAATAAATAACTCTTTTGTCGTCTAGTGACAGTCCCGTTAATATCAATTAATAGCCGTTTCAACGATTAGCCCGGAAAAACAACCAGACAGAAAATTAAAAAAAAAAGTCCATTTATGTTTTAATATCGTGTAAATAACTATAAGCACTTGAGAAAACACACTTTACTTTGAAATCACTGACAGACAATTCAGTTTTATTTATCCGGGTTAAACTATTATTCATTGAGTATTGATGAATAATATCTATACTAATATTGTTAACGACGCGTATTAATAATATTATGTACCTAAATGTATTATGTATATAGTTTAAATAAATGGTGAAATGGAACGCGTGTGGTGACAGCAAACGTCACTTAATGTCAGAAAAATCAAAACGTCACTCGTTGACAACCAATTTGAAAACCAACGACTCTTACTTCACCCGAGCAACGGTCACCACACACGTATCCAAAGAAATAAGCCGATTTTACCAAAAGCTGTGTTTTATTAAGCCTGGCCCTTACAAAGTGGTCTTCGAGCCAAATCTTGAGCCGATATATATAAAAGGTATGTTTCAAACTCCGCCGCCAAGCATCATGGCAAATCCTGCGCGTACCGAAGGAAGGCAGGAACGGGAGCAGAAACACCGCGACACTGAAATCGAAAGGCAAGTTCTCATTAAAGAGGAAATCCGGAAAAGACTCTTTGATTTCGCAGAAGCGGGCCCTAGTGGCCCAAGCAACATATCAGTTGCACGTAGCAGGGCTTCTGCACATTCAAAGCGGTCCTCAGCCTCCATCCGGGCGAAAAAGGCACAGCTGGAGCTAGCGGCAGCGGAGGCAAAAGCTCGCATTGATAAAGAACTAATAAATAAAAGGTTAGAAGCTGAAGTAGCGGCGCTAGATGACGAAGATGAATACAGTCCACAAGATGAGGTGCGTACTACTAGTAATGTAGAGGAATGGCTAGACCGTAGCCAGCAGGAGCAGGCAGCACGGCCCGCTGTACACGAGCCGTGCCCGCCCGTCGCAGCAAGCGGCGGCACTGAAGGGACGCTCCAGACGCTGGCCACAGCTATAAAGGATATGGCAGCCCTTTCTCTGCGCAACGCCCCAAGCAACATCAGCCGTAACAGCTTGCAAAAAGAGCTACCGGTATTTATGGGTGACCCGATGGAGTGGCTCCATTTTAAGCAGGCATATGACGAGTCCACGCAGGTTTGCAGTTTCAGCGAAAAAGAAAATCTATGGAGACTGCGGAGCTGCCTACGCGGACCGGCCAAGGAGGCGGTCACGGCGTTATTAATTGGAGCCACAACCCCCGACAAAATAATGTCGGCGCTGGAATTACAGTTTGGCAACCCAAATATAATTATTTCCAGAATAATAATGGATGTACAAAAATTACCCACCTTAGCAGACGAATATCATAAAGATATAGTCAAGTTCGCGGTCAAAATCCAGAACTTCGTGGCAGCAGTCGTCGCGATCGGAGAGGATGAGTACCTGAAAAACATGAACATCATATCGGCCGTATTAGCTAAGTTCCCGACGGTCCTGTTAGCAAAATGGACGGACTACAGTTATCCGCGAATTATAGACGGAACAAAACCTAAGCTCGTCATACTATCCGAGTTTTTAACGGACGAAGCAGTCAAAACAACAACAACCGCAAGTATTATTAATTACATTAAGCCCGAGCACAGTTATTTCAAAAGAAAACCATACGCCGAAAACTACACGAAGTCGCATAACGTATTAGTACAAAGCGAGTCTAACACAAATGTAATAATAAAATGCAGCTACTGTAACGATCGCGGTGGGTCCAAAGTCCACAATCTACCGGACTGCAAATTATTTAAGAAGGCACTACGCAAGGATCGCTGGCATCACGTGAAACGATATCGTTTATGTTTTCAATGTCTTGCACCTATTAAGCACGACAGAGACCATTGCCCGGCGCCTAGGTGCGACAAGGACGGCTGCGGTAAGGCGCACCACCGATTATTGCACTACGATAACCACAATTTACGAAATGAAAACATCACGGCCGCGCCTGAGTCAGAGTTTCGATCGAACGACAGCGAGATGAACACGGAAGCGCAGCAAGTAACACACATTATGAATAGTCGTAATGTACTTCTAAAGGTAGTAACTTTGCACATACATGGACCGAGCGGAACCGAGACTACAAGCGCGTTACTCGACGACGGATCAACTGTCACACTAATAAACTCGGAGCTGGCGGCGCGCGTTGGTTTACACGGACGTCACACAAAGATGCGCGTGTGTGGCGCATGGAACAATGCAATAGAATGCGACAGCGAGTCACTGAAATTTACTGTGACAAACAGAGACGGCCAACTATATTCGCTAACGGGAAATAGTGTAGACAACTTGAGTTTACCTGCGCAAGATTCCTCGAATTTATGCATTACGCGATACGATTATTTATCTGAAGTAAAAAATAAAATTAATCTCGCACATTATAAGCCCGAAATATTGATAGGGCAAGATAATTATCATTTATTATTACCACTACAAGTAGTTGAAGGCAAAGCAGGAGAACCTTTTGCAACACTTACGCCGCTTGGGTGGTGTATCCATGGTCAGACCAGCGCAACCTCATGCAGCTCACTGCATTCATCCCTCCTTCTCAGCTCGAATCACAGGAATACAAGATACAATATAGAAAATGAATACTTACCTCCCGAGATTCATGAAGAGGTACGGCAGTTATGCGCGATTGAACCTTTAAGTATAACCGCTGAGCCGCGAGAGAACTCCGATGACCTGCAGGCTAGGGCTCATCTGGAACCAACCTGTAAACCGTGGACCGAATGGTTAAAGTTGTTAAAATGCATCGATAAGATGTACCTACCGCGTCACAATCGCGCGGCCGCGCGCGCGAGCGAGATGGAGAACGCAGTGAATGTTGCACCGAACAGTGTAAGCGATGCCTACTCGGAACTAGATTTACATGTTTTTACTGAGGCGTCAATAAAAGCGATATGCGCCGTCGCATACTGGAGTTGGGAAGAAAACAAAATAATACGCGTTGCCTTCTTTGCGAGTAAACTTAAGTCAGCACTAGTAAAACAATTACTGTCGCTTTCCCGGCTAGAATTTAAAGCTGTCGTTATAAGAGCTAGATTGGCGGAAACAATAATTAAACCGCACAGAAAATATTTTTGGAGCGATTCTACTAGTGTATTACACTGGATAAAAAATAGCGCGCGAAATTATAAAATGTTCATAGCACACCGCTTAGGAGAAACAGGCGAACTTACCCGGGCAAGCGAATGGCGTTATATACCCACAAAGCTGATCGTCGCCGACGCAGCTACTGCAGAAGTGCTAACTTATTTTCTATGTTGCGATGCGAATAAATGGCCTGAAGATTTGGTGACTGGTACTGAAACAGAGCAAATGTATAACACAGAATGTGTAACTACGATTATGATAGAAAATAAGTTTAATTGCTTACCTGCCTGTCCCGATCCTGAGAGGTTCTTTTCTTGTCTACGGCTGTTGAAATCTACATACATGGCGTTGGCTTTCCAACATAAAATATGTAAAAAGCTTACCGGTGAAATAGATGGTGTCAAGATGGCGCGAGTGGAGCTGATGTTGATGCTGTACGCACAAGCTCAGTCGTTTGCTGAAGACCTGGAACACCTGAAAAAAGAAAACATTTTAGAAAAGAAAAATAAATTACTTACCTTAACACCATTCTTTGACGAGCAAGGCATTCATCGAGTGGGTGGCTGCATCGACGCTGCACCTGGAATCCCAAGAGAAGTCAAGCAACCGGACGGGCGTCATCCTGGAATTACGTGGACCTTCACAGCCCCAAGCCAACAAGCCCTGAAAGAAGAGGTTCTGCTCACGCTGATAGCGGAGGTGGAGCAGATTGTCAACAGCCGGCCACTTACTTACCCGCCGCGGCAGAAGCCATCACGTCTAATCATTTCATTCTAGGTACCTCGTCAAACCTTCCCGTACTGCGGGAGTGCAACAACTCTGGCAGGTTCCTGGGGAGGCAGTGGCGCACATTCTCCAGCTCCTGGCTGACCACTTCTGGACTTGCGGGCGAAGTCGGGGCTGCTAAGGCGACTGGTGGCACGCGTCGCAATATTACCAGTGAGGAGCGAGTGCTAAAGCGCACTGGGGTGGAGAGTGTTAACGACGCGTATTAATAATATTATGTACCTAAATGTATTATGTATATAGTTTAAATAAATGGTGAAATGGAACGCGTGTGGTGACAGCAAACGTCACTTAATGTCAGAAAAATCAAAACGTCACTCGTTGACAACCAATTTGAAAACCAACGACTCTTACTTCACCCGAGCAACGGTCACCACACACGTATCCAAAGAAATAAGCCGATTTTACCAAAAGCTGTGTTTTATTAAGCCTGGCCCTTACAAATATTATAAAGCTGAAGAGTTTGTTTGTTTGTTTGTTTGATTGATTGAACGTGCTAATCTCACGAACTACTAGTCTGATTTGAAAAATTCTTTCAGTGTTAGATAGCCCATTTATCGAGAAAGGCTATACGCTTTATATTATCCCCGTATTCCTACGGGAACGGGAACCACGCAGGTGAAACCGCGTCAGCTAGTTAATTTATAAAAAGACTTACAAGGCTGTGTTTTGCTACAGGATGCCCGCCACATAGTTCAACTAGTGGAAATCGTCAAACGTCCCGGTCAAACCTTGGGCCTGTACATCAGAGAAGGAGACGGCGGCGCGCGCACCGACGGCGTCTTCATATCGCGAATAGCCCTCGAATCAGCGGTGTATAACAGCGGCTGTTTGAAGGTTTGTAAAACTTCACTGGGATTAGAAATGATAACATTTATGTTGGTCTTCAATATTATTTATTATACCATAGCACTACTGAGAAACATTACACTATATATCACTACTACAATAACTTGATACTGGTTAACTCTGCGATAGCTATCGAAATACTACTTCTACTTTCCCTGATGAAGACGAGTTCTTGGACATGGGTTTTTTAACTCACGATTTCGGAGGCGCCCGGACTGATACACTCAGATCACCCTTTCCAAACGGCCTCCAAGTCGAGGTCAGAGTCTCAAAGTCGTTCCGCCGATTTACTCTGCTTCTTCCTTCGCCTTCGGGCCCCATCAGGCGATGCTTCTGCGCTCGCCCAAACGCTCGCTCGTCCCATTAAGGAGCCTACGGCACTTACACAATCAGGAAAAAAAAAACTACTTCTACTTCTAGAATCGCAGAACAAATGTCGTATTGTCTTTAGCCGTAGTAGAAGATTTCCTGGCCAAACTATTATTAACCACTATTAACTGTCATTATTGATAGTTTGGACCGGAGTATTCGAGGCAACCAGACTCGCAACATATTTTTTAACATCCTAATTTTGATATAAAACACTTATCGTCCATTAATCAGATGGGTGGAGGTCGTTTCTAATACACGAATCTTAGACTATCCTAAATTACCTTAGTTACCTGTTGAATTTGTATAACGATTAAAACGTTAATCATTGAATAACTTAGATATTAATTAAATACTTATATAAGTTAATTAAAACTTCCTATCAACATACATCACGAGATATTTTGTAACCATAGATAGTCACGAAGTAATGTTAGGCGGTTCTGTGCTGACCGAGGAGTTGGGAGAGGATATTTTAGTCAGTGCAAGTCGGAAATCCCCTGCCTGACGTCAGAAGTCCGTAGGG
Organism: Bicyclus anynana; assembly: GCF_947172395.1. Taxonomy (NCBI): domain Eukaryota; kingdom Metazoa; phylum Arthropoda; class Insecta; order Lepidoptera; family Nymphalidae; genus Bicyclus; species Bicyclus anynana. The sequence goes on along the minus strand of NC_069089.1, from coordinate 5,009,463 downwards.
ATTTCCTCCCGGTGAAAAAAAGATAGTATCATGACTTTCATGACAACTAATTAAAATTGTTAACAGGTCGGAGACGAGATCTTGGCTGTAAACCTGGTGGATGTACGGAGAATGTCTCTCGATGACGTGGTCATCATCATGTCAATACCGCGCCGTTTGTTGCTGTGTACAAGACAAAGGAAAGGTAAATCTTGAACCTTTCCTTCCTTTACCTTGAACCGCTCTTTCACCGCAATTCTGTCATCAGGGGTTGCCTGTTAGATATTGCCTTTTTATATTTAAATTAATGTAATATTGTGTGCAACAAAGCATTTCTTCTTTTCGTTTTCATGTTATTGAAGGGAAACCGAAATCATAATTTTCTAAATCAATTTTGATTGTAATAAAGTTGTTTACCATTTTTAATTAGTAGAGGCGAGAACATACCTATCTGTCAGTTTTAACTACGCAGTTTTTACTGTACAGTTTAATCTAATCGCAATTTCAAACAAAATCATTAGAGAAAAATGTACAGTTAAAACTGTACAAATGGACGATTTACCTGAATAGTTCGACTGATCAGTTAAAACTGTAGCCCGTATGTTCAGTTAATATGTACGTGTGTAGTTTCCGTCAGTTAAAAACTGAACAGTTATTTCTAATGATTTTGATTTTCAAAATTTCGATTAGATAAAACTGTACCTACACTACGCAGTACGAAGCACTACTACGCAGTTAAAACTGATGGTCTGTATCACGGGTAAGACTATTTAAAAAAAATATGCGACTTTATTGAAAAGTTAAAATTTTTTTCAAAATATTTTCGTTTTTGCGATTTTCAAAACGAATTGACGTAATTTTACATGAAGTAGCGTTAGTATAGTAGTGGTAGTAAGTAAACATTATTTTAACTAAAATCAACGCAATTTCGTTAAAATTATCCAAAAATGAATGATGAAAGACGATGTAGTACCTATCTCAGGCTTTGACGATTCAACGATACATAATAGATATGCAGAGATACATAATAGATAGGATGGACTGAAAGAGATAGCTTAATTAATGATGTAATCTTAATATTTTCCTGGTTGATTTCAGGAAAATCAGGCCCTGGCTCACCGTCGCTGCCGCGTACGGAACACAAGCCTCCGCCAGTTGTTGTGTTGAAGAGAGATTGCCGAGACGATGATGACCGAGATCGTGACCGATTGGACGGGCTGTATTCACAGTAAATATAACTCATCATTATTATTATTCTAGTAGCGGAAGCCCGCGACTTCGTCCGCGTGGAATTCAAGTTATCACAAGTCCCGCGGGAATTGTGAATTATTCCGGGACAAAAAGCATGTAACACATACTTTTTGTCCCGGAATAATTCAGAGTAAAATCTATTTCCATTCCAAATTTCAGCCAAATCGCTTCAGTAGCGGCGGTGCAAATCATGAACAAAACAAATTTTTGCCTTTATTTGTATAGTGTGATTTTAATAGCCCGCTACAGGGTCAGGCCCTCATTGTAGAAAGTATATGGAGCTTAGACCCACCACGCTGTTTTGATGTATGCTTGTGTATGAGATTTCATCATTTTATTATTCCTGAGGTAGTAAGTATTCTTAACTAGCAGTTCTTCGCGGTTTCACGCGCAGATCCAATTTCTATGGAAATATCGATGCTTAAGTATGTGATACACCCGATTAAAATCTATCTCTGTACCAAATTTCATCCAGATTTGTTCAGCTTTTGAGCCTTGATTAACTAAAAACGTATATAATTCAGCTTACCTACTGAAAATTTCCAATTTTCTGAGTAGTCTTTCTAATATTTCGTTTCTTTAAGTACTTCCTTATTGAAAAGTGTTGTGAAACAAAAAACAAATAAAAAGTTTGTTATTATTGTTGTTAACTCTACCTACTTACTTGAGGAAGCACAATTAGTTTGAAATTACAGAAATACTCGTATACTTCAATTTTATTTATTTTTATGCTTTTTAATTTAATTTAATTTTGGCTGGTGGGAGGCCGCCGGCCGTGGCTAGTTACCATTAAATAGACAAAGACGTACCGCCAAGCGATTCAGCGATCCGGTACGATATCGTGTAGAAATTGAAAAGGGTGTGAATTTTCATCCTCCTCCAAACAAGTAACTCGCTTTCAGCTTAGATTCCATCATCACTTACCATGAGGTGAGATTGTAGTCAAGGGCTAACTTGTAATATGCATTTTGGGAGTTCAACAACCTTGTTAATATGTGTTTCAGACATGGCACTCTACGTTCGACGGGAGCACCAGGCAGCACCGTGCGACCGGTCGGCGACGGCAGAGAAGAGAGGAGTCGTATGCAGCTCGGAGCTCTGTCGCCGGACTCCACTCCTCTAGACCTTTACTACAACTCTAGACCACCTTCAGACCACTCCACTTGGAGGTATTCATGAAAACTTACATTTTTAATGTATAAAAATACGCATTTTTTATATGAGATGATTGTAGTAGGGGAGTCGAAGAGGGGATTTTTCTCGTTACTCGAGCGCGTCAGATAACATATACCTTGCACTTTGTTGAGTACCTCCACCAAGTATGAGCCTTTAATATTGGTGGGTAGGTTCGAAGGACAACAATAAAAAAACTTAATTCCGAAATACTTAACCAGTACGTCAGACTATACGTACATTACTTAATTACTAATAGGTGTGCATTTCGAAAATTTAACGATTTGAGCGTAATTTATTGGAATGGCAGCGTCCAAAAATTCCAAAATAAAACCCTTATATTTTAGTTCTCGAGTTACGAGCGCGATTATTTTTTTACTTACTTTAGGGAATTAAATCTCTTAATTAATCGCAAAATTTAGTGACAATTTCAGTAAGCCAAAATAATTAAAATTGCTTTTAAAGTCTGTAGTTACCAGTTTCCACTGCTAAAAGCGAAAAAAGTAAATACCTTATTCTTCCTATCATTTAATCTACCAAATGTAATCGGTCCCCATGACACTTATGTAACTGCAAATTTAGCATCCCGGGCTCCCCTACTATAAAGTAAAACCACGCACAACTTTTTATAGAGTAGTCCAATTTTGATAATCCTTTTTTATTAGGCATACCTCGAAGTTAGCCAAATATAAATTTGATAAAAAGTGATAACCCGTTTCATTGTATTACGTGATGTCAACAGCTATAGACCGCCGCCGCCAGTGATAACGGAGCAACCAAAATCACAAGCTACACATTTCGTGCCGTACGAACGTTCATATCCCAACACATTAGAGAGTTTAGCAGAAAAAGTGCACTCTTTCTACCCATCGGAAAGTGGAAGGTAAAAATATTACAATTATAAATACACACATACATACATACTACGCTAAGCTCGGATTTTCATTACCCAGTAGCCCTGTTAGATACCAGAATCCAGAGTTTTTGTAAATATAAAAGTTGAGCATCTCATCAAGATGAAGCTACTCACGGGAAATTAATTGGATAGTAATCAATCGTAAAAATGTTTTGACCAATATTCCCATTCCCCTCCAAGTTGTTGGAAAAAATCTTCCTGAGTGAAATTTTTTTTTTATTCTTTACAAATTTAGCCCTTGACTGCAATCTCGCCTGATGGCGAGACTGCAATAGTAAGTGATGATGCATTTTTTATGCAACATTATTCAATTAATCAAATATACAGCGTCTTCCTTTTTTCAGCTCTCGTTTTGGAGGTAGAGTACCACGGTCGGGATCAGAACAACAACTACCAAGAGCTGAGACACATTCTGATTTTGGAAGACATTCGTTACTGCGTTCTAGTTTGAAAGCCTCCACCGCGGGACCTGGTGCTGGTATGTCTTCAAACAAAGCATATACTATTTTACTATACTGCGCCCGCGACTTCCTCCCGTGGAATTCAGTTTTTCTCGAATCCCGCGTTTTCTGGGCCTAAAAAAAGCCTATATTATACTCAATAAACTCCTCTATGTCCCAGTGAAAGTTCCATTAAAATCAACCCAGCCGTTCCAAAGATTAGCCCGGACAAACAAAGTATGTCCAACATGATTATAATTCTTATTATATTGTTCCAGCTTCAAGTTTAACGAGATACGGACAACGTTATGGTGGAGTAGGTATGCCAGGATCTGGTCTACCAAGCAGCAGTCTCACCGCCACCGCCCTTGGAGGAGCAGGGCTTGGACATGGATTACCTTCAGGCTTATCCAGTACTGGTCTCAGTGGCTTAACCGGTTCGAGTTTAGTGGGATCAGGCTTAACGAGTTCGGGACTCGGCACAGGATTATCGGGAACTGGATTGAGTTCTGCTCTTGGAGGAGGTTATGGAACCACAGGTTTGGGATTACCATCATACGGTAGCAAATTCGGAACAACCAGAAGGAATCGTAGCTTGGACTATTCGTCTGACACAGAAGCGACTGCCCCAACTAGGACTCCCTATTATTCAGGACTAAGTGGATACAGAAGTAGTACGTTAGGAAGAGATATTGGATCGAAGTTTAACTCCTTACCACGAGACGTCAGAGGAACTGGTCAAAGGTGAGACCAAATTTTTCAATGAATAGTATTATGTTGATGCTTTATAACTCTTTGTGCTCTGCTCTCAGACTGGGATTATCAAGACGAGCTGGGAGTGTGCTTCAAGATGAGCCGGAACCTTTATCTTCGCGGTTGGACTTACGCTCTTCTAGAGGTTAGTTTATAATTTTTTAGCATAATTTTCATGCTTTTTTCTGATAGTGTAAGTGCCGTAGGCTCTTTAATGGGACCTCAGCGGCGTCACCGGGGATTTGGGAGAACGCAGCAGTGGTTTGATGAGTCTCGAAGGCAGGAGCAGAAGTGATGGGTAAAATGAATTTTTAAGGGACTCTCCTCTGAGACTCTAACCTCGGCATAAAGAGCTGGTCGAGAAGGGTTTCTCAGCCTGATTGTATCAATCAATCCAGACACCACCGTGACTGTGGATGCATCCCACGTCCGGATTTTTTCATAATTTTGTGAATGAAGTCTAGTATTTATTCCATTTCCATGTTTCGTTAGTTACATCAGATAATGTTTAGTTGATTTCTATGTTATGTAAAGAATTGTGTTCAGGTCGACTGCCCTCCTCTCCCTCAGTGTTCACCTCAGACGAGTACCGGGCGTGGCTCTCCCGCGCGCCCTCTACCAGCGCACTGTACGAGTCTCTTCGCCCAAGACTACCTACGCACTACTCTGCTGAGAATATACATGATGCTCTTAAAAATGTAAGTGAAATTGTAAAACAGGTTTCAATCAGTACAGGTAACTTAGAAATCGTTCGTTAAAAGGCGATACAATATCGATGGTTATAGTAGAGCTTTTGTAACAGCTCGTCAGAAGAATTACTACTTCTATGCGTATTTCTCCTGCCAAAGAACATTGTTGTGTACCTGGTGTGAAAGGTATGGTTGTCAGAGCACATGTGGCTCAAAACCTTACGCTTCAGGTGGATATACACAGGGCAGCACTGACGTGTTTTTAGCAGAATTATAGAAAATCCATGAGATAGGCATTTGCTTGGTCCATCAATTATATTTATAAATGAACAAGAAAAAATCGACATATATCTTGAACAGAAAAAGACATTCTTTCAATTGCAAAAGAAGTCTTGAGATACGAGTATGTCGTGGTACGTCTTTAGTCTATATTTTTAGATGGAGAGCGGCAGTCGTTTTGGATCATCTCTTGGATTGGCCAGTCGTCGCATAGAAAGACCGCGTCACTTACCAGCGCGATCGCTGTCATCGCAACAGTTGGGGCCTACAGCGAGCGGTTCACCCTCGGCTCGCCGTGTTAGACAGCTGCTGGAACTGGGCTCCAAGTTTACTTGTCCTAACCCCAGTCCAGTGCCAACGCCAGGCTCGCGACATCAACGCCATCTGGACATTAATCCCAATGGTAACCAATCTGATAATCTCCTACGATACCTGTTTGTAAGAAGTCATAAAATTATAAATGCTAAGTAACCCCTGACACAAAAAATACTCTAAAAAAAGAAGAGCTTTCAGCTTCGATCATTTATATAAGTAGTCATTGAAACTATTCCTCCGATCTTAAACACGGTATTAATTTCATCACACACACACTAATTTCATCATTGAGTAATTAAGCATCCCACAGACTATAATTATAATTCATCAAAATCAGCTCAAGGGAAAAATGGTTTGAAAATACCGCTGAAGCAATACTACTTGATAACAGTATGACATTTGTTGTTTCAGCATTCCAGTAGATAATTATAACTGTCATTTCGCATCAATATATTCATATCAAAACACTATTTTAACGCCATCTTCCACAGAGTTCCTAAAATACAAAGTGGAGAAGCCAGGAGCCGGAGGCTTATCCACGTCGATGACTGGGCTGTCCCGCATCGCAGGCGGAGTATCTGGCATGCTTTGGGTGCACCTCCTCGCTGGTCGAGGATTACGTCCCGCCCCCACGGGATCCTCGCCGGGGTCCCCACCATCGGGACCCTTAGCACCTCCGCAACCACCCGTAGCACCTCGCGATCTATATTGTGTTCTGGAGTGCGATCGAGTACATAAAGCACGAACTGTGGTAAGTTGTTTGTTGGATCTTCCTTAATAGGTATTTAATTTTTTTTGTCAACTTCTTGGGCGCAGTTGGTGATGCTGTGGTTCTCAAATAGAGATCTTGGGATCGATTACCAGCTCAAGTCAGTTTAGGATTATAAATTTTCTATTTGGCTCAGGTCTGGTGGTAGACATTTGCCGCAGCTAGTTACCACACTACTGGCAAAGATGTACCGCCAAACGATTTGGCGTTCTCGTACGATGCAGATTAGAAACCGTCAGAATTATGGGTAAAATAAACTTCTTCCAAGTCTGCCCGTATCTTAGACTGTATCGTCATTTAACATCTGATTTGATGGCAGGCAAGGGTTGTCATTGAATAACAAAAACCCTTGTATTATCTTAAAAATGCTAATTTAGAATTAGAAATAAAAATTATAATATATATTATTCATATTTCTTTGGTTTGTTCAGGTCCGTACCGGTGAACTTCAGTTCGACTGGGACGAGTCATTTGAGCTGGAACTAGTGGACAACAGACAGTTGGACGTACTGGTGTACTCGTGGGACCCTCAACATAGACACAAACTCTGTTTCCGAGGAGCCGTGACTCTTCCAGACTTGTTGTCGCGTTCTCCATCACATCAATTAGCTATAAAAGTAAGGGTAATATATTGGTACTAGCGGACGCCCGCGACTTCGTCCACCCTTAAACCTCTTTAATCCGGCCCTATCGCAAAATCCTTTCTTAGTGGACCTCTACTAACTATCACCTACATACCTGCCAAATTTCATTTTTGTACGTCAAACGGTTTCCGAGTTTTCTTGATGAATGACCTCTCGCATTTAAATATTAAAAGATATGTACCTAACGGTTTTTGATAACGCTTATATGAAAACGGCCTTAAATGTAAGAGTAAACTATTTGACTTCTAGTACTCACTAAACGGTCCGGATTTAACACCGAGAAGGTTCGATCACCATTCCTAACATATGTTCTTTCTAACTAATTGGGTTAGAAAATATAGGGCAATCAATATTCTTTAGAGGATTTACCAATCAATCAGTGGGTGGTATGAGTGAGGTGATCATAGATGAAGTAAGAATGGCAGGGCAAAGTATGAAAAGTGGTACAGCGATAGGTTGTTGGTATGGAACTGTCTTATTTTAAGTCAATCCAGGAAGATTGGCCCAACAGTACGTTGGTGCATTTACAAAGGTGACGTCCAGGATTGCAACAACTATCGAGGGATAAAAATGACTAAAATTACTAGATGGAGCCCCGGGGCACGCTGTACATGCGCGTTCGCCACACCGAGCCGCACGAGCTGTTCCGCCGAAGACCAGCAGCCCCGCGGCTCGCACCGCCGCCATTGTTCGGAGCAGAGTTGGAGACAGTGGTGGCACGGGAGCTGAGACCGCCTCACGCTGCGCCGGTGCCACTCGTTGTTAGACGCTGTGTGGAAGAGATTGAGAGACGCGGCTTAGATATAATTGGTGAGTGTTGAGGTAAAATTATCCGCTAGATGTGAAAATCTCGTATCACTGGAATTGTGATCGCATCCCTCCGCAACGGCTTGACCATGAATACCACTTATCTCCAGAGCTTTATCAATTCTGCGGGCTGGTAGATATGAGAATAGGTCCTATAATATTGCTATACTACCCCAAATTTTATTTAGTATATTTGTTTGAAAGTTTATGTGACAGAACAACATTTGCTGTATCAGGTAGTATGTATATGAAGCAAAGTAGGTGCACTATTAATAAATCTAGTAAATCTCTACAATTTTGGGTTACTGGAACTCTGCAGTGATTTTTATGATCTATAATTTACTGAATTCATCTTCGCTTCAAATAGCAGAATAACTCTATAAAGAAATTTCCAAAAGATCAAGAATGCATCTTAAAAACTTATACCTGCATACTGAACCTAAATCACCAATGCTAACTATTCTGTCCAAAGGTCTATATCGGTTATGTGGCTCTGCAAACAAGAAACGTATACTTCGAGAAGCATTCGAACGTAACGCACGCGGGGTTGAGCTCACACCTGATTCAGTTCCTGACATCAACGTCATAACCGGTGTTCTGAAAGACTACTTGACTGAACTACCTCAACCTTTGTTCAGCCGATGCTTGTATCAAATGACTGTCGATGCTCTTGGTGAGTATAAACTTTACTATTTTAGAAAGCATTTAGTTTTAGATGAACATTAGCATCATATTGTAAAAATGGATGCTCAGGAAATGTTTCTAGACTTTAGGTTTACGCGTGCAAGAAATTATAAATCTGATTCGGTTGTGCAATTTGTTAATTAAATTAATAAGTCAAAAGTTTTTGAATAATCTTGCAATATTGGAAATGAGAAGTAATTATGGGTTTTCATAAAAGAGTTCCAATGTTAATATTAGAAAAGACAAAGCTTGGTAATTTATATTTTCATCTTCCAGGAGTATGCCTGCCCGACGACAAAGAAGGCAATGCACGACTCATGGCTTCAATAGTGGAGTGTTTGCCGCGTACTGCTAGAGCTACGCTGGTCTTTCTTCTTGACCACCTAGCCTTAGTTGTAGCCGCTCAGGACCGTAACAAAATGTCTCCACAGCACCTCGCTGTAGCGATGGCACCACCATTGATGCTGCATTCCCAACCAACGGCAGAGCTTGAGTATCAACGTCCAATACATGTCCTACAATGCCTACTCCAGATTTGGCCTCCGCCAAAACGTTCAGGTAATGCCTTCGTCTAAGTTGTCTGCTTTTGTTTTTCTTTTCGTTTTTAATAAATGTTGTGATAACTCTCCACAATTTATTACATAACCTTTTCTTACATTTTACTATCAAATATGCAGTACAGTACATAATGTTGATAAGCTGAGTAATGTAATTTATTATACTTATTATTATTCAAGAAACTCCCTTGACGACGTTGTCAAACTCAGTTTCCAATTCAGATTTTGTAAAAAAGGAGGTGATTATCATAATTTCAAATGTTATCTCTATATAATTGATAAATTTTAAAATTATAACTAACATGGACCCCGAGTTTGACGAGCATAAAAAAAATTAGACATTACATCTCCAAACTAAATAAATTCATATACTGTTACATATTAACGAGAAAAGAAAGGATTTTAATATAATTATTTAACTTTTGCACATCACAAGCTCTATTTTGCACAATGCCTAGTTTCTTACGTACAAGTAAATCATCTAAATTTAATATCTACCGTTTATTTAACATATACCATTAATTAAGTATATATCTTTCAAAGCTTTATTATTATTATAAATATTCATTACATGTCTCAAATACAATTAATTTTCCAGACATTTATTATTGCATTCTGAAACACTGCTAATCTAGTGATCATCAGTTCAAACATAACACTTCAGATTTATTCTTAGCATCTCTAAGCTTCCAAAATCCTTTCTCATCTCAATCTCATTTGTTTTCTCAACTGTAGTTGTGATTTCTTTGCTGTTTGCATGTCCGTTCGTGTTGCTGTTGCTGATTTAACTAAGCGGTACCTTAACGCATGTATGTTTGTAGACAGTTCGACGCGGCGAGCCAGCAACCGGGCCGCGTGGAAACAGAGTCAGTGCGTCGCCAGTGGCCTCAGCCACCCTCCCCCAAGGTTAAGAGATTTCTTAAACTTAAAGAGCTCCTCCCACCACATATGACCGTGTTACGCCGTAACCAGATCGTCACATGCATGTAGATATACCTTTGCCCCTGTAGAATGAACTAGTTGTTGTAGCCCTTAAACTTGTTTGGTTTTAAAATATCGAAATTGGCTGAATTGGCCCCTTCGCTTTAACTATTTGAATGAAATGTTGAACATCTATGTGCCAGAATAATTGGAAAGCAATAAGGTCATCATATTGTCACTCTGTGCTAATTTCCCACAAGCTGACCCTTTTCTTTGCTTTGTTCAATGTGATATTTGTGTCATAATCTTTTGTTTAAGATCTTTAACGTTTTATGTCCATATTGCCGTTAAGGGTTTAGTAAGATTCCTATAGTTAAAAAATTTCAGATAATGTTTAATCGGTGTACTTGCATATGTCTGCTGTGTGCTAAAGTCTATCTAAGTACTTACTTGATTATGTGTTACCATTTTAAATTAATTATTTGGACAGATTTATACAATTTAGTTCTCATTGTACAATGAATTCTTTAGTATTGCATTTGAAGGTTATACTAATTGGAAGAAATGTCTCAGCGATACTTGTTTTCTACTGTAGCTTGAATATTGATGTCTTTGTTTTGAATGTGCCGGTATAGTTATCCACGTCACGATCCTATGTAGTTGGTGGAAAGCTTTAATCGTCATATTCTAGGCTTTACTGCTCGATTGCCGTTGACGCTATTGGAGCCGTGTCGAACTGTTATCTTCCTGTATCTGCGTCTACTGTAACTATGTCTACAATATTATGCTTTATGTGTTTCTTACCTGTTAGTTAAATTTCCTACTTCATTTATTTCACTAAATGTTACTTTAGTTTATGTGTAGCTTATTGGCTTAACGTGAAACAATATTTGGTTACAGACAACCTGACTGCGAACATTCACTTCATCACTTCATCAATGATGAACTTGATAATGAATGCACAAATTGTACACATGCAAAGTATACGGAATTTTGAATGCACAGAGAAGAAACAAATCAATTGTTTTTAAATTTCACATTATATCATGGGCTCACCAATTTTGCACTTATGAAGCCATCGTCAATGTTAAGCACGAATTTAAAAAATAAAAGACGTCGTATCATAAACATGTCATCAAGCTCATGATCTAAATTAAGGAGCTGCCTCCAAATTTTTAAACGAAAATATATTAATCAAGACTGTTGATGTTATAGATTGCGATTTATCTACCAAAGCATTTTCAAGTTTCTAAAAGTTTACACAATCGCGTTTTGCTGTAACATTACTACATTCAAAACAAAACCCTCATTTTATCACCTCTAACATTGTTGTTATGATGTAATGATGATAGAGATAAATAGACTTGTACCATCTTCCTCTCAATTGCTATACTTATAACCCTTTGTCCGTCGACAGGCCGAGTTCCGCCCTCAGTCAGTCCATATCGGCATCAAGCGGCAGCATCAGCAGCATCTCCGCCGCCAGCTCTCTCGGCTCGGCACGCGGCCGACCGCTCGCCGCCCGCACATGTACGCTCTTGTTTTGTAATAGATTATAAGTTCCACCCTCAGTAAGTTTATATCGGCAAGATCTATGACTCTTTAAAGATGTCTAGAGTTGGCAAGTTGGCGGCGTTACTTCGCCGTGCCTTGGTCGAAAGATGTTCGATCCTACTCATCAATATTTATCTAGATAGTAAATAGAGCTTAGCTTAGAGCCACCACGCTTCAAACCCATTCTCCTTTTAAAACTGTTAGAAGGTAGGGCCTTTAAAATAGATGATAATGACAATATTCTAACAAGATTTTTTTTTATAAATTACTACGTCAATCTACTTATAGATCGACTTTGTTTAACTATGGCAGAAAATTAAAATGAAACTGTTGATCGCCTTGTTGTCTAGGTTCTCTCATCAGTCAGGGCCGGCCAATATCGTCCGCAGTCGCCTCTGCGCGGCCCACTGCCCGCTCCTCCTCGCTCCCGGCAGGTGACGGTCACGTCTCCCGGTTCACCCAGTAGCAGCTCGGGCAGCCACAGCCCGGCCGACACGATCAAGCACGGCGGCTCCGTGTCGTCGATCCTGCGGCAGCCGGAGCGTGGGAGCTCGCCGCGCGTGTCGCCGCGCAACTCACCGCGCGCGTCACCGCGCGACTCGCCGCGCAGCACGCCGCGCGAGCCCACGCCGCGCGAGTCGCCGCGCTCCGCCATCCCCGGCACGTCGGCGGGGCTGGCCGTGACGCTCAACTCGAGCGGCGCGCTCAGCCCGCGCTACAGCTCCACCAACCCGTTCCTGCAGCAGTACGACGCCGAGGAGGAGGCGGAGGCGTGGCGCGCCGCTGACATATTCTCCTCGACATCCACGCACACATAGTGCTCATAGCGAATTGAGATTTTCTAGTCAATTTTTTTATTGAATCGAAAGAGTGCTACGATTCTGCTGTATATTATGTTGTTTAGCGAGCGTGGTGCGCGTTCGTGAAATGTTTGTTATATATAGAGCGAGTTACGATGTATATTATTGTGAGAATGTTTACCTACTGACGCGCGAGGCGTATGCCTCGTCGGCCGCCGGCGCACCGAACCGTAGACGCTATAGTGTTTATCGTATTGTATTCTACATTGTATATAATTAATACGTATGAGTTGGTACGTACCAATTTTGTACCTTTCGGGCGGGACCTCGGCGGACGGCCCGGAGCGCTACACACATCAGCCCACATATCAGAGGCTCGCGTGCGCGGCCGACGCGCGGTCGCCGCGCGGCTCGTGCGTGTCGGCGGCGGACGCGTGCCAGTAGCTCGAGTAGGAAGAGTGTATCATAGATCAGACGTGCGGACCGTCTTGAGACTGAGACCATATCAAGTAGCTCGTACAAGAAACACTCGATGGACATCCGTCGTAGAACGAGCGATTACGTGACAAGTTGGCAACGTCTTGTAATTGTAAACTGTTATGAAAGTTTAAAATATTCCAAATATTCCTTGTTCATTAATAACTTAATAAATATATGTACGGTAAATTAAACTTATATAGATATTAGCAAAGCATTTTTACGAGTCGCTAATTCTATGAAGGAATGGATTTATTTATCATAAATGAGATCGGTCGCAATCTCAAGATCGGAGGTATTATTTTCGAATTTCAAAAATAATTTTGTTACATTGTATTAAAATAATATTATGGCTACATTGAAAAGGTTTAGTAAGGATAAGGCAAGATTAAGATTGATTATAATGTACTCTTAAATCAAAGTTAGATGGATAGGCAAAGTTTTTGGAATATTGGATTTATAGAGAAGACAAACATAACTACAGTAATCCAGTCACCATACTTACGCTGGTACTATTAAAAATTATGCTAATAATAATTATCTTACTAATAAATTATACTCAATTGATTCTTATCACTTACTTGAAATTCGCAAATAATGTCTCAGTTCTTTTAACTAGCGTCTGCTAGGCATATAAGAGTGGTAGAAATCGACCAATGACAGCACTGATGCAATTTTTCACTGCCATGATTGGTCCATTTTATATAGAGAATATTATATTAATTACACTTATTTATATGTCTTTCGGAGGCTGTTTGGTTACAAATGGCTTTTGAGCAACACTTCAAGAGAAGTTTTGTTATTACTGTTTATTATAAAATAGCATTGCACAAAGAACACGACTGATATGGGACACAACGTTTTTGATACTTTACCGTTTTACCTGTTTCTCGTTTGTGATAATACTAGGACTTGTGTTGGAACCTCGCCTTTTATATATACTGAATGTTCGCTCATGAATTCTTATTCTACTATCACTAATTTACAAATGGGGCACGGCTGAAACACGCCTCTTGTGGTTATTATATGTTAAACTAATCTTAAACGTATTTCTACTTAATGAAAAAAAAAGTTGGACTTTATTGTATTGACATGTTAATATGCTTATAATGTATGAAATTAATTAAACTAAATATATGGAAGAAATGAATTTATTCGTAGTTAATTAGATCGTTGCGATGTATGCAACTGCAGTAGATCGTGGTAGAGAATTCATGCACGGATAATTCTTAACTATTCTGAAGGTTGATGATGACAATATGATTTTAGAAATGAATTTATAAAAATCTAATACATTTTGAAAGGGAGAACTATGTCGCCTTCAAGCTTGTAATGCCATGCGAATAAAATTGGTTAGAAAAATTAATGAATCTATTGTACCTACACTTGACACATATTAAATTAAGGAAGAATTTTCATCATAGTAATTTTATTCGTGTGGTGAGAGTGAATATATCGGGTCGTATTATTGGAAAGTATGAAATATATTATAAATATTACGCGCTGCCATAGAGTTTGTAACGATTATTAAGCCCTTATGATAAATACTTACAAAAATCATTGTAAACGTTTCTTCAAACAAATCTTGAAGTTTTTATGATATTTGTACATCGCTTTTACATAAAATCAAATTAGAATTTAATATGGAAGCCTATAAAATAGGTAGGTAATTTATAATTGATATTATATAGAGTGGCGTGGATAGAGAAATATTGCAAATTACTTCTATATTTCCTATTGTTGTGTTATAATATCAATACTACTTTGATGATTTTAAAGTTCCATATCATTTGACGAGATTTTGAGTGACCTTCGTGAATGCCTATGTGATGACTTGTCATCATCAATATCGTCTACATTGTGAGATATCTATTAAGGAATAATTAGGGCTTATTATTTGTGAGGTAATAAGAAATAAGCAGATTTATAAAAAGCATATGTTTATGAGTTTAACAAAGTATTTCTTAAATCTCTTTCCGCCACTTTTGATAATATTAAAGTTAGCAATTTTATAATTAACATATTAATGGTTATTGATAATAATGTTTACTGTAACATAACGATAATTCAATAGTACGATCCGTACATACAGTACATATAGGTGTAAATATGACTTGAAGTGTCGCTCGACAGTGAGTAGCCGGCCGCAAGCGGCAGTAGTGGCCAGAGGGATGATGGAAACTTTTGAGAATGAACTACGTAATAGCTGAAGTTTGTAGATTTCGATTGATATGACATGCATACGCTGCTTAAGTGTGTTTTGGTGAAGAAGCTATGAATGCCTTAGACCTACAAGAAGTAATAGAACCTACTGTTACTTTTAAATACGAGCCAGAAGCTGTAAATTCTATATCTGGTAAAGTAGAATTGTATTACAAACATTCAGCATTACTTAAAAATGCCTACAAGTTTAAAATTTTCCATCATCTTTCCAGCTATAGTGTGTAGTGACTACGGCGCACGGCTTCAGTTGGCTTCAACGCGGTGGTAATCCTGAGAGAGAACATTTTGTTAGCCGTATTTATGTAGATAAAATTATATGTTGTGAATTTATTAAATAAATCAACTAGTCATGTTAATGAGACACGTAGATGTAACCTAAACACAAACTTTTGTGTTTGTTGACCTCAACCAGGGTAGATTCTATCGCACAATTTTCAAATATTGTTAGATGTTTGTTTAAATTAGCGATGCTACAATGATGTAGAATTTCTAATACCAAAATTGAAAATTCATTGTTAGTGTAATTTTTAAAAATGTGTGGTGTGAGTATGATCCCCTGTGAAACACTATTTGATAAAGAATAGTTTTATGGATTTATAAATAAAAATTTATGAATATAATGTATTTAAATGTACATTGTACAAGTTATTAAAACTTTCATTGATTTATTTATGAATAAATTGATATAAATATAAGATTTAAAGAAATTTAAAATTAATTTTTAAACTTAAGCGTGTTTAGATATTATAAAATCGTTACTTTCATAAAATCTCATTAACGTGATTAGAACTTTAGCAAATATAGATATATCGTTTAGGATAGCACTAAAACGAAAATTGAAGATTTAGATTCCTATAAAATTCAAATCTTTACGCAATAGTATTGACAGATGGTGCCAAAGCATTCCTTCCTTTACCTTCAGTGTTCATTTAGGTAAAACATAATTAAATTTGCATCGACGCTTTAAAAGGAGCTTTGAATAAATATATAACATCACTTCTCACCTATAGCAATAACCGATATGATATATGTAAAGATGATTCAGATAGTGTAAATAGTTTTGTTTTATAGTTTGTGTCATGAATGTTTATATCGTAAATGAATGTTCAATATAGAGTATTATTGGCTGAATTGTTTCCTTCTCAAGATTGCCCCCGTGGTTTGTTTGCGTTGCGGGGCACTGGCCCTAAGATAATATCAGTATTTGGTAAAGTAGCGTTACTACGTGTACTTAACATAACGAATAAACGCCGCTCGCTGTACCGGGCGGCTGGATCACAGACGAAAATAAATAATACAACGTTATTATGCTTTTCATTATTACCTTATACCTACTCCTCTTTGTTTATTTAGTCGATGATGATAGTAGGTACTAGTGTTTGCCGCGTGGATGACTATAATCAATTTACTATTTCATCACAATGGGGACTAAAATTTAAACTGAACACACCTACATACATTTTAAACAAAGTACAGACTTTTGGTTTTTACTCTCTTTTAGTACGGATAGATCAGAAACATCACCATCATCATCATCATCATCATATTTATACTCGTATATCTCCAATCTAATGACATGTACTTTCAATAGATTGAAATCGCAAGTGCGAGTCATATTCTTGCACTGAGGGTTCTGTACCTACCACCACACAATATTAAAAGATTTACCAGGCAATAAGTTTATTGTACATGTTGGCAAGCAGTTCCTGGAGTTTAGGTAAAGTGACAAACGCTCATATCTTTTGATTGCGTAGACTAAGAGGTTTGACTTTCTTCACATTTTCAAACAATCGCAGATCTTAGTATAATAATTTATATCCTTTTATTTCCATAATTAACCTTGCAAACTAAATTAACGTATATAATTATTATAAGTTTATTCAAAATATTACAATTATATTACATAGGAAATGTTTTCATAATATATGCATAAATGCAGACCTCATTATTCGGTATTAATTTCAACTTTACGCATTCCTGAGAAAAAAAAAAGCGTCTGAAAGACAAAAACAAACAGATGAACAACGAAGTGCTCTTTGAAAGGTTCCTTCCTCTATTCTAGATATAGAATAGAAATAGAAATTTAAAATTTTTTCTCTACTAGAGAAACAAAACTCTAAAAATAACATTTTTATCAACAAAATATTGATAGATACGGAACTTAATTTTCTTAATTAGTGAAATTACCGAGATAATACGAAAAGTTATATAACATTGACGGGGCCATTAAAACTCTTAATAGCAACCGAAGAAGACGAAACGGTTCATTGGACAGTAACGAGTAACGACCCGGACAACCTTTGCGAAATTAAATCTATTTCATCTTAATCAGATAAATCTTTAATACGCATTTCGAATCGTGACAGAATTTATAATGCTTTATTAGTTTACTAGCGGACGCCCGCGCCTTCGTCTGCGTGCAATTCAGTTTTTCACAAATCCCGCGGGAACCATGGACTTTTCCGTTCTGAATAGTAGTCTATGTGTTAATCCAGATCCAGAAAACCGATTTCCATTCCAAATTTGAGCAGAATCGCTTCAGTAGCCGCAGCGTAAAAGAGAAACAAACATACTCAGAAATACATACACAAACACACACACTTACACACAAACTTTGTCCTATAAAATACTCGTATTAGTGTGATATCTATACTAATATTATAAAGCTGAAGAGTTTGTTTGTTTGGTTGAACGCGCTAATCAGGTACTACTGGTCCGATTTGAAAAAATCTTTCAGTGTTAGATAGCCCATTTATCGAGGAAGGCTATATTTAATCTCCGTATTCCTACGGGAACGGGAACCACGCGGCGTCAGTTAGTTACTCATATACTTATGATTTGTCTATGACGACCTCTCTAGCGCAGTTAGCAGTGTTGTGGTTCTCAACAGAGAGGTCCTGGGTTCGATTCCCAACTCGGGAAGGTTTAGGGTTTTATATTATCTAAATTGGCTCAGGTCTGATCTGGTGGTAGGCTTGGGTCATGACTAGCTACCATACCGGCAATGAGGTATCGCCAAGTGATTTAGCTTTCTGGTACGATGCCGCGTAGAAACCATCAGAGGTATGGGCAGAATAAACTTGTACCTTACCTCTTCCATCTTAGACTGCATCGTCACTTAACATCAGGTGAGGTTGCAAGTGGTATGCGCAGTTTATTTCCAAGACTGAGATCATGGGTTCGATCCCCGGCTGGACTGATTGAGGTATTTTTAATTGGTCCAGGACTGGCTGGTGGGAGGCTTCGGCTGTGGCTAGTTATTTCCCTACCGGCGACATACTGCCAAGCGATTTAGCGTTCCGATACGATGTGAAGAAACCGAAAGAGCTGTGGATTTTCATCGCCACGGCATGCGTCGTCACGCCGGAAATCGGTTTAACGTGCGGCTATATATGTTTAACATCAAAAACTTGTCATTGATGAAAAAATAAGGAAGCTTTTTCCAATTTATTATCATCCGCGCCCATGCATCAATAGGTATTTGTGATTACAGAGTGACAGACAATTGACGGAGTGTCTGGTTTATTCATAGCTATAAATTTCGATATTGTGATACATTGCCGCTTTATTATAAAAAGTAGACCCAATTTTGTGGAAAAAACAATATTGACGATCCGTAGTAGTTTGCTTTAATTTATAACCGGAAGATCAGCTGACCTATTCACTATTTTGGTCTATTATAATAAACATCAAATGAATTGAGAAATGTCATCTACCTATTGTATGATATCCACCAGTAGACACCAGATGACATTTCTTACGTAGAATTTCAATTTCGTATAATATGTCAACTAGTGTATTATGTCAAAGATAGTGAATTAGCCTGCAGAAGTAAAATTAAAGCTACGCTTTAGGAATAAATAAATATATCGTTCATTCGTTATCAACTCATATTCGGCACACTGCTGAGCAAAAATATATATTTTTTTTAATTTTTTGTCTGTCTGCCGTATTTTTTGTTGACCGGCCATCACTCTGAAGGTTAACGGATACTTCTAGTCGTGAAAATTAAATCAGAAGTCCTTTATTTTTCAAGCTACATTTTTAGGCACTAGCAGACTACGGAACCCTAAAAACTACTGAAAATAATGTCATTCAAGACTTTTTAAAAATTCTACCTCTGAATGGTTAAAAAGAGGTTGAAGATTTTGTAATATAAGTAAATCATTCAGTTTTAAAATTATTAGTGGACTATTTATTATACATAACACATGCGAAAATATAAATAGAAGGGGGTGAAATAGGGGTTGAAAGTTTACATCGATTTGCACGCGGACGAAGTCGCGGGCGTCTTCTAGCTAAAATAATAAAGGTATCCATTACACCATGGCCATTGCAGATTAGTTTGCTTTTTCCAATGTTTCAAATTCTTAACATTTATCTATTATTATGATTAGGAATTGTTTACTAACAAAATTAGCACAGATTGTGTATATTTTCCTTATTAATGTATTTGTTATTGGATATAGTAGGTATTAATGGGATATGAACCTAAATCTTTTGCCAATCATTGAGACAATAAATATATTTTATCGCCCAATCAAGGGCGGGCCGGGGAACAAAGCGGGTGTTGGGATGAAAACTCAGTCCGTTTGCATTAGCATATAGATTAACGAAATCCGGCTATATTGTTTGATTAAATGACATTCGATAAAGAATGTTTTTTAAAAAAATGTTTACTTCATTTGTAGGATACAATTGGGTATACAATTTAATTAACAGCATCATTGGTCCAGTGTAACCTAGCTACGAACTACCAGGTCCTGGATTCGAGTCATTGGATGAGTTGTACATGTTATTAACCCATACACAGCTGAGCTCGAGTCTCCTCTCAGAATAAGAGGGGTTAGGCCAATAGTCCACCACGCTGGCCCAATGCGGATTGGCAGACTTCATACACGCGGAGAATTATGAAAATCTCTGGTGTGCAGGTTTCCTCACAATGTTTTTCCTTCACCGTTTTGAGACACGTGATATAAGTTGTACATGGCATGTAAGATTTATAATTGAGTTTTGTCACCGTTCGTATGTTATGTGTTACATTATGACGGCCTCCGTGGCGCAGTGGTATGCATTGGATTTACAAGACGGAGGTCCTGGGTTCGATCCCCGGCTGGGCCGATTGAGGTGTTCTTAATTGGTGGCAAAGATGTACCGCCAAGCGATTTAGCGTTTCCATACGATGTCGTGTAGAAACCGAAAGGGGTGTGGTTTTTCATCATCCTTCAAACAAGGCTACACTTCCATATTAGATTGCATCATCACTTACCATCAGGTGAGATTGTAGTCAAGGACTAACTTATGTAGAATAAAAAAAAACATTATGACCTGAATTGATATTGTTGGAATCCAATAAGTGTCAGATAAATATAGGAAAAATATTCAGTTTATGATGAAGGTATGCCTAACCTACTTTCAATGTGCTGTAACTGTATGATATTAAGTTTACTCTGAACAACGATCTAAAACACTTGGAGAAGCCTTATAAAATACATTATTTAATACAAAAGAATATTATTTATCTATTAAGAGCGGCGGGCAGGACGAGTACGAGTAATGTGACCACACGACGTATCTGCCTACTTCCCTCGCTACTTCCCATGCCATTGGTGCGATGTGTGGTGACCGGGTATGTCTTTTTTTTTTAAAAAAAGGAAGTAAAAATATTTATTTCAAAAATTGTGCCACACTTATCCCCTTATCACTATTGTAGTGCCCAGACGACTTATGTAAGTCAAAAACCAAAAGTAGTATATTCATATTCAGCTCACTATTGAGCACGAGTCTCTGAATGAGAGGTTCACCACGCTGGGCATTGCGGATTGACATAGTTCACTCACGTAGAGATCTAAGAAATTCTCAGGTTTCCTTACGACGATTTTCCTTCACCGTGTGAGACAAATGATATTTAATTTCTTAAAGTGTAGGTACCTACATGACTAAAAAGTTGGATTTGTATACCCCGGACCGGCTTCGAACCTACGCCCTCCGAATCTAAGGCAGAAGTCATATCCGCTGGGCTATAACGTCTCTCTGGTACTGTATAAGATTTTATAATATCTGTCCCGAGCTAGGAATCAAACCTAGGGTCTCTGTGTTTAGAACTACATCAGTACCACTGTGCCAGTAATCAAAGAAGTCGCATCTAGTAAAGGAGTATGTAGTATCTACGACGCGTGGGTGTAAATTGAATTGCGATACATTGTGCAGCGTCTTGAATGTGAACTCGAGCAAGAAGTTTACAGTTGATATGACAGTTACAAGAGAAATGTGGAATTCTAGTTCCTCAAAGTCCTATGTGGAATACATTATTTATTTATTTCAATCAAGTGTATTCTATTGTTCATATACATTATGGATGGACAAATTCGTGTACCTATTCGTCTTATTTGAAAAAGATCAAGCACGAAAGCATGCTACTATTGAGCAGTTGCTACTTATTAGCATGTGTATCGCAACATTGCTAATAATGAGCATGCTTATTTCGAGCTTGCTCAAGAATCAACAGTCGTGCGATTTATGAGCATGCTACTTGTGGAAGCGTGTGCTTATTCAGGAGCATACTTAAAAATAGCATGCTTATTGCTAGCAAATGTAAACTGATGATAAGCATGCTCGAATGCAGCATTATTAGTAGCACGTTTTAGCATGCTATTTTAGAGCATGTGTAACAGTACCTTTACAGATTATGGGAATGTTTAGTGCTTAAGGTGTTTAGTTATGTTTATATTTTGAAAAACATATGAAAATAAGCTTTTAGTTATAAATAAATTAATGTAGATTTTAATAAAATATTTATATTTGTATTTGTTATCAACCCATATTCGGCTCACTGCTGAGCTCGAGTCTCTTCTCAGAATGAGAGGGGTTAGGCCAATAGTCCACCACACTGGCCCAATGTGGATTGGCAGACTTCACACACGCAGAGAATTAAGAAAATTCTCTGGTATGCAGGTTTCCTCACGATGTTTTCCTTCACCATTTGAGAAACGTGATATTTAACTTTTAAAAAATGCAGACAACCGAAAAGTTGGAAATATATGTAATATTGGAATTTAATTTTATTTATTTACAAGCTTCTAGTAAATACGATCTTTTTCATAATAAAAAAGAGTGGTTCTCTCTATTCAAAGACTTTACCAAACCTTTGAGGGAGTCAAGTTACTGTGAAATCCACGTCGAAAACGAACGACTTATTGATACTTATATAAGATCAAATACCTACTATTTTATTAGATTTTATATCTTTGACTGTAGAAATAACTATGTAAAAATATAATAAATAGATATAGAAATGCACACAAATAAATAGAATAAAATGAAATAAATATTCGTTTTGACATTTGACAATATTCGGTTTCAAGAGCTAATACTGAAAACAAACAGCGGGCGATGGAGCGAGCTATGCTTGGAGTTTCTCGTGTGATCGAATCAGAAATGTGGTACATCAAAAAGCTGATGGATGTTGGGTTACCAAGGAATGACGACTCGGCACCGGAAAGCGCAGTGTTGATCGACCCCCGACTAGGTGGGACCGATGACATCAAGCGGGATGCCGTCTCAGTCTCTGGATATCCTTATCAAACGTAACTAATAAATATTATAAGTACATTTAAACTTTTCATATTCAAAAATTTCAAAGTTTCCGAAAATCTTTATGTAGAAAGCTTACTTTCTGTATTTTTTAAAAATTTTAAATTCAGTGCTTTCGGGGAAAATGGGGGTATCTATTTTCTTGAAACTACTTATTTCAAAATTACAAAATATATATATTTGAGATCCTCTTTACAAGTTCTTACATCTGATGTGTCACATGATGCAGTTTGAATTTTTTTTTGTATTTTCCATCTTGTCCCCCGAAAGTGTTCTTCATATTAAAAAATTCAGAGTTTTAAAGAGAAATCTTCAAGTAAAATTTTAGATTCAGTAGTTTCGGAAAAAATGGGCATGGCCAATTGTTGTCTAGGTGTTGTTTAAATAACTTGAATCTTTTTTGAAATTCTAAAAAAAATCCTCTTATCAACCTTTCATATGATGTATCAAATGTATCAATCACAATGAAGTTTGTACAAGTTTTTTTGCAACTTTCCATCTTACCCTTCATAAGTGACCCCCAGATTCAAATATCACCTATTCACGGTACATTTCTGCATTTGGGTCACAACTGATATATGTACCAAATTTCAACTGGATTGGTCCGGTACATTCGGAGAAAACAGACAGACATTAAAATGTGCGCGAGTGATGTTATAAGGTTTCCGTTTGTATACTACGTACGTTCGGAACCCTAAAAATACTCGAGGGCGTTTGGAAGCCTGTACCTATGTTCTGCTGTGGGCGTCTGTTAGCAACGCAAATGTTAATAATTATGTAATCTGTGCCTTATAATAAAGGGCCGAAAACGGAACGTCTGTGGTGTCATAAATAATGTGACTTTGACAGCCTTTTAAATAAAACCAACGACTTTTACGTGCCTAACCGTCACCATATATGTTCCCGATTTAAGCCGTTTTAACAAAGTAAAACTGTGTTTTTATTAAGCCTGGCCCTTACAGCGTCCATCTAATGATCTAATCCATCTGATGATAATGAATCCATCTGATGATGATGAATAAAAAATACAGTTTTAAAAGATAATTATAATAAAGATAAAAACATTTCCCTTTGAACAATTTAATTTAATAGACAATCGGTGTAAAAGTCAGGGAGACGGAGTGACGCCGCGTCAAGTGCAGACGACTTGCCATCGCTCTCCGTCGCTGGATAATTTAATGAAACGATACTCTATACTGTACCTACTAGTCTAGGAATAAGGAAATATTGAACACGTACTTCGCTAAAAGAATTACACAAGAAATGAGAATGACGCAATCTATATCGTCATAATCTATACTTATAATAAATCTGTAGAGAGGTCAATTCTGTACATGAAATATATTTCCAAAATAACTATCAGGGGTGATTAGTGTCTGTCTGTCTGTCTGTCTGTCTGTCTGTCTGTCTGTCTGTCTGTATGTTCGTAATAGAAACAAAAACTACTCGACGAATTTTAACGAAACTTGGTATAGTATACTTTTCATCACGCCACCATCAATAGGAGCAGAGCAGTGAAGGGAAATGTTGGGAAAACGGGAGAAGTTACTCTGTTTTTAAGCTTCCGTCGCGTGTGCAGCCTTAATGGGTAGGGTAGGGGTAGGGTAGGGTAGGGTAAGGTAGGGTAGGGGTAGGGGTAGTTTACATCGACTTTCACGCGGACGAAGTCGCGGGCGTCCGCTAGTACTAACTATACCTATATCATGTGGAATGTTGAGTCAACTATTGTTCCGATAGTTGTTTCAGTCAATGGTCTTATAGCGAAAAGCTTCGACCAACACCTTAAGAAGTTTTCGCTTAACTGTTGGATCAAGAGTCGGATACAGAAGGCAGTGATTCTTAATAAGAAAAAAAAACTATACCTACCCTAACCCATCTTGGGTTCTTCTTCTAAAATTCCATTGATGGGTTTCGTTTCACTCTTGAAAGTTTGCCGCGATTTACGTTAATAGTACGTATTATGAACGTCTTATTATCATTACAATCTTTTCGTATAGGTACAGGAGCAGTATCAAAACGAGCGAACAATCTGCTTCCAAAGAAACACGAATATCAATTAGGTACATATTTGGCACAATGTCACACTGATCACATCACACTTCACATTAATAAGTAATAATATAAAGGCGAAAGTTTGTGTGTGTGTAAGTATGTAAGTAAGTAAGTATGTTTATTCCTCGTTTACGCTGCGGCTACTAAAGCGTTTGGTTGAAATTTGACATGGAAATGGGTTTTACTCTTAATTAACACATAGACATTATTCATTCCGGAATAACTAATAGTTATTAATATAACTAGTATTTTATAAAGTCTATTTTCATTTACTTTTGTGCCGTTTATTCTAACACAGTTCACAGTAAGCCTAAGTAAGCGCTTCATATTTAATTAATCTGTTCTGTGTTTCTGCACATAGGTAAATACAATCCTAAATGAACAACAGTGGTGTACTTTTATACGACTCAAAGGTGATTATAAATATAGGAAAACTAATGTCGAACAAAGGTTATGATTCACAACACTTGTCAGGACAACTTAATTAACAAATCAAACTGTAACCAAAATAAGACCCTAGAATGGCAGAGAATGACCTTGAGTGGAGTCATGTACTTGTGAACGATGTGTGTAGGGTTAAAGGTACCTTTGACTGTATACAAACACTCCCCTTTTCCACTCAAGTCACTCTCCCCGCCTATCCTAAGTAACCGATTAAGAATTACACAACAAGAGATGTGGTCGGCTCGAACGCCACGAGCACACTGAAGCCAATACGAGATCGAGCGATGTCATATCCGTCACAGACTACTATTTCCAACACTAAACGGCGATAACAGTACTTACCTATATTTTATGTATTACAGAGTTTGTCAAGAAACTATAAAGACAACAATACGATTTTATAATAATGCAGCATATAAATACCTACCCACTTTAATTACGCGTTATTACCTATTGATGAATAAGAAGATAGGTAATCAATCGTATATACAGGTCACGTCTGTATTCCGGTCATGTATAAAAAATTCCACTACATTTATTCCCATTTAGAAGCGCTATCATTATATACTATTGCATCTTTTTTAGAATTTAAGCTATCGTGACTGTTATTCATCGATCGTAGGTGTTATTCACATTAATCGATTATGCAACACGACTAAAACTCACGTGATATTAGGTCGTAGTATGCCCGACTAGTTACGAACCCATACGGGGCCCTTAATCATGAGCTGCTTCTTGCATCGCGGCACGTTCCAAACTCATACATCGGTATGAGTATCGGCATCATCATCATCATCATCATATCAGCCGATGGACGTCCACTGCAGGACATAGGCCTTTTGTAGGGACTTCCAAACATCACGATACTGAGCCATCTGCATCCAGCGAATCCCTGCGACTCGCTTGATGTCGTCAGTCCACTTGGTGGGGGGTCGGCCAACACTGCGCTTACTAGTGCGGGGTCGCCATTCCAGCACTTTGGGACCCCAACGTCCATCGGCTCTTCGCACTATGTGCCCCGCCCATTGCCACTTCAGCTTCGCAACTCGTTGAGCTATGTCTGTGACTTTGGTTCTTCTGCGGATCTCCTCATTTCTGATTCAATCACGCAGAGATACTCCTAACATAGCTCGTTCCATCGCCCGCTGTGTGACTCTGAGCCTTCTTATCAGGCCCATAGTTAGCGACCAAGTCTCGGAACCATAGGTCATCATTGGCAACACGCACTGTTCGAAGACTTTTGTCTTCAGGCACTGAGGAATTTTGGACGAAAAGATGTCGCGAAGTTTCCCGAATGCAGCCCAGCCGAGTTGGATTCGACGGTTCACCTCTTTCTCGAAATTGGACCTACCTAACTGGATCATATGTCCTAGGTATATGTATTCGTCTACAATTTCGAGTGCAGCGTTCTCAACTATAACTGCATCGGCATACTCCGTCCTAATATCACGTGAGTTTTAGCCGTGTTTCATAATTAATATTATTGCATCATTATCTTGTCATCTGCTGAGATCACAATCTTTGAGTTTGTTCACAATTAGGCTACTCATATTCATTTCCTTATTCTAAGGTACAAGGATAAATAGAAGCCGTGCTCATTCGCCGTGGAAATTGCTCTGTTTACAACCAACTTTACAGATTCCAGTACATTTTTATTCCGGACGCTTTCGAACATGTAAAATGTATACAAACTCAATTTCAGGAGATGAATGTTCTTCAATTTTGTTTACCTACAATATACTGAAAATGTAGGATGCTTATTAAGTACCCTACAGATATTTTACGGAGTTTTGGCAATTTTTTTACATATATTTATACTTATTGTATAACTTTTATTGAAAGTGTAGGTATCAGACGCTGTAACCTGTAACTACTCTTAGCACGGATATAAGAACGTATAACTTAATCAAAAACAGTTTAAGGTCAGTGGTAACTAGTGTGAGTGTGTTTATTAATTTATTTTCATAATATAAAACTGTACAGTTTGTGCAATTAACACTTATGGCCTGTAGCCCACACTAGGCACTTTGTTATTAAAGATCATTTTCACGAACTTTCTTGTCAAAGGAGATGGTCCATTTCAGGTCCACTCTTGTGCCCCGTATCATTAAAATTTAAAAAATACAAGGATTTTATTAAAATCTAAATAAATAAATAAAATTAAAACCCAAGCTTTTGAGTTATATCAAGATGGCGGCCTTAGAGCAACTATGACATGACAATTGACAGCAAACGTCAAATCGACTACTGCATTGAAAACATGACGTTTCAATTCGCCATTATTACCCATAATAGTGTTGCATTTCTTGGGAGAGAATGAATATTATATCGAAAGAATTAAAGTAAATTCGTAGATTTGTATAATCAAAAATTTCTTTTATTTCCGCCGGGGTACAATGCCTGATCCTGGGCTCCATACAAATTTGGACCAACTCCTTTGATTTTCAAACAAAACCGCAGACTATCAATGTGTTTTATTAGCCGATTTGATCGTTTACTGGCCCTTTACAGATAAGTGTATATTATATATATCGAGAGTTGTTTATTAGGTAAAAGTTGTATATTAGGTAAAAAATAAGTTGTATATTAGGTAGCTATGTGGGTAATATTTTAAAAACACATGAGCTTTTCGCTCTACATTTCAATACTTTTAAAAGTGAAATGCAAAAAAATCGCTTTTGTAAAAACGCCCTTCATCATGTTAAAAGCCCAACGCCGAACGAGGTCAACAATTTCAAAGAAATCAACTACGTTTCATTTGAGAGCCGTAGCGTAACGGTGTATAAAAAATCCGCAAAGAAATTCTGAAGCACAGCTGTTACATGTGGGTGCATAAATTTTATTCCACTTAAGGTTAGGAATTCTGAGGTAAAATACGAAGTCATTATAATATTTATGTTTCATTGTGAATACGATATTTTATATTGCTTCTAATAAGTGCGTTTAGAACGTACTCATATTTTGGTTAAGTTTTTTCAATATGGTCATCGGTAAGTTGTATTGAAGAGTCAGGTCCTGGGTTCGATCCCCGGCTGGGCAGATTGAGATTTTCTTAATTTGTCCAGGTCTGGCTGGTGGGAGGCTTCGGCCGTGGCTAGTTACCACCCTACCGGCAAAGACGTACCGCCAAGCGATTTAGCGTTCCGGAACGATGCCGTGTAGAAACCGAAAGGGGGATTTTCATCCTCCTCCTAACAAGTTAGCCCGCTTCCATCTTAGACTGCATCATCACTTACCATCAGGTGAGATTGTAGTCAAGGGCTAACTTGTAAAGAATAAAAAAAAAAGAGAATTAAGGTATCTAGTTGTCATCAACCCATATTCGGCTCACTGCTGAGCTTGAATCTTCTGTCAGAATGAGAGGAGTTAGACCAAATGTCCACCACGCTGGCCCATGCGAGAATTAGAATAGAAACATATTATGAAGAGATCAGCATTCTCTCTGAGAATGCTGATCTCTTCATAATATGTTTCTATTTCTCTTGTTTTTTTTATTGTGGTGTGCAAATCTATACTAATATTATAAAGCTAAAGAGTTTGTTTGTTTGTTTGCCCATTTATCGAGGAAGGCTATATATTATGCGGCATCAGCTACTAAAGTATAAATAAGCTTTTTATGTTAACTCGAAGTTTGTTTTTTTCACAATTTAAGGGACTGTATAACCGAGTATATGGTTTTAACCATCGATCGTAGATTTATATCTATGGTTTTAACTCAATACCTGCACGCATTCCCAAGATAATGGGTCTTGACAGACACATTTACAAACCGACAGACAACATAGTGATCCTATAAGGGTTCGGTGTTTTTCCGTTTAGAGGTACAGAATCCTAAAAAAATACTTTGATACTGGGAACAACAATTCATTTATCCCCAACCTACATAATATACCTACTCGTACCTATAGAATTATAGATAAGTACTCGTATCTACTTAAGTTAAGTGCTGTGTTGGCTGTTTCCCGAACAATTCCCTTAATAAATTCGATTCTGCTCACATATTAAATTACTAATAATGTTATTATGTAATACGATAGGTATGCACTACGCAATTTAATATGTATTACTTGTATTGTTAGTTATATATTTCTGTGATATTACTGCGGAATGTTGCCTAATTACAGGCTAATCTGTGAAATTAATCGTATCATAAGTCAAAGTCAAAATTAATTTATTTCAATAATTACGCTTAGTTTACAAGCACTTTTTTCACATCAAGTTGACATCAAGTTATGTCATGATTTAATTGATAGTGATAATTACAAAACTTACATTTAAACCAGCCGCATACGAGTACCTACACTCGTTTTTCGTATTCGTTTTCCTAATGCGCTATTTCGATTTGGAATTCCGTGTGACTGTCGCATACTTTACGTTTTTTCTCATTCGGAATGTAATGGAACACTATCGCAAGGGCTCGCAATTGTTACGTACGCGCGGAATTTGTTCCGATCGAAAAAAAACGTACATGTATATACCCTATATATTAATTCACTTTTAGATTGATGTCATCCATTCGGTTTTCCGAACACGGAAAACGGATTCGGAAAAAATGAATATTTGTGGCTGGCCTTTTCTAAACGCGCCTTGGTCCGAGAAGACCTCATAACAAACACTCAGCCAGTATTTATTTTTTTGTTTATCACAGTCAATCAGTTTTTTACAATTTTTATTCACAAAACATTACATTAGGTATCTATAAGTACAAAGTCATATACTTAAGTGCACAGTCTTATGGTCCTGAGAGTTTAGAAATATTGATATGCAGGTGCAGGTGCAGATTGGATGCTGAAGTGACAATGGGCGGGGCACATAGTCCAATGGACGTTGGGGTCCCAAGGTGCTGGAATGGCGACCGCGCATTACATAGAAATTACTAAGCTGATTTTCATGTAAATGAAATGGGACCAATCTGGAAGTATATTCTTTCAAACAAAAAATAATTTTCAAAATTGGTTAAGAAATGATGAAATTATAAGGTAACAAACATTTAAAAAAATCACACGCGTCGAATTGAAGTCCTTGTCCTTTTTTGAAGTCGTTTAAAAAACGCTTCGATATTTGAAGAAGATTAAAACTTACTTTTAGACCTATTCTAATATATAAATTTTTCTATTTGTTTTACATTTAAAATGGAAATTTATTCCAAGTAGGGTTCAAAATTACAAAATACAATAATATTATTTTTGTAGGAATACCTACATTACATGCAAAAAATCGTAAAAATCAGTTGAGCCATTTCTGAAGGAGGGTGACACAAGATTTTACGTGCAGGATTTATAGAAGAGGGAAACGAGAATTATTCGTGACCCAGATACTGGGGCCGGTCGAGAGGCTCTCGCACAGAGCTGACAGGAGACGTCGAGTAGCCTGCATATGTATGTCGTACATGAAGTAGGTACTAAACAGGGGCTTTAATTATTATTAAATAGCAGACGCCGCGTGGTTTTACCTACGTGGTTCCCGTTCCCGTAGAAATACGGGGATAAAATATAGCCTTTAGAACCCGGGCATAGAAGGTTATTGGGAAGTTTCAAATCGGTTTAGCACTTTCGGAGCCTATTCAATGCAAACAAACAAACGAATAAAAAAATAAAGTCATAATTCATTTATTTCAAAAAGGCTTCGTTATGCAACGGCTGACTTTTGAAACGTCAAGTTATGTCATGATTTATGGTGGTAAGTAAAGTCGAAAGTGAAAAGCGTTTGATATCTACCAATCATATGCGTTGGTGCACATAGCTTAGCACTGGTGGAAACGGATTCAACTAAGATATGTTTTTATATGGAAGGATGCGTGCTATGGATGCATTCCTGCTATCGATCATCGCATACTCGTAGCTCGAGCTGCGCATCTTTCTCGCACAGCTACATAGCTTAGTATTGGTGGAAACCGTCACATATTTCGTAGCGTAAATTTCACATCTTCGCACTAATAGCTGCATAGAACATCTCTGGTGAAAGAGCACCCTTAGCATTGATATATTCGTTTAATATGTATCCTGCTACTGCGCAAGCCCGAGACCTATCTATAGGTATGTATCTGTGTATAATAAGTAAGCAGTTTCGTGCATAACATTTGTGTAATGTAAACCTACATAAAGCAAACACATAAATACATATTATATATGAATGGTACCGGCGTCAGACTCATCTCCTGCCACCGGGAAATGGAATCAGATGCGATACGCTTCCAATGAAATTATTTTTGAAAATATACGTTGCTTTATTCGTACAAAACAAGCAACGTTTGTTTATAATTACACAATGAAATTATTACTGTAACTTTTCCTAATTTCTGCTAATTATTTCTTTCATCACAATTTAGCCCCAGTTTAGTTGAAAAGTAGGCCTTAAATTAAGACACAATTTAATGGTTTCCACTAAACAATATAATTTAACTACTGTACGTCATGACCCGAATAACTAACCACAGCTAAGTATAATATTTTAAAAAACCTTTGTAAAAAAATATTATACTTAGCTATGGTCCAAACTCTAATTTTTGTAATATTTTTTTTTAATTAACAAGGTATTTTTAATTGTGCTAATAACATGACCTAATAACTTTTAGCTTGGCACTTACTATAAGAAACGTCGCAGTTTTGGTATTATTAACATCACTTGTGTACACTATTTAATACCGATGGAATCCGATTTTACCTCCGACAGGCGACCCAATCTTAGTTGAAATATAATATTGTCTTTGATATTATACAGACAGACCGCGCCGACGATTATTACAGTGTCGTAAATTGCTACTTAATTCCCTGTGATTTGGATGGGACAATAAAAACATTTACTGCTGCCGAATTATGGGCTGACAATTTATTTTCTATTGGTATGGCGGATTTTATTGGTGCTGTAAAACGAGCTTATTCAGTATTTTTTTAAAATAGTAAAATTATTTGTTCCTTAGACTGAACACTCAATTTTTTAAAAGAATATTTGCTTTCTCTTTTAATATTCTCATTCCTCTCCAACTATAGATTGGCAAATTCTTTCGTAACACTCCCGATGCCCCGCGCGCTCGACTTCATACCCGTGCAGTCCTTCCCTCTCTCCCGCGTGCACGAATTCACACCCGCGCAGTTCTTTCCCCCCGTCGTCCGCATATCATGGGAGTGTCATCAACGAACTTGCCAAGCTATAGTCAGAAAATATTGTGTTGGACTGAGTACGAAAATAGTCCAGCAGGCGGGGATCGAACCACAACCTCTCGGTGATGAGTTCTAGCCCCTTTATCTTTGAACTATTGAGGGTTCAAATAAACTAGTCACACCAACGATATTTTATACTATAGATATGTTACGTGCCTGAAAAATCACCGCAAAAAGTCATCAGAATTTATTTACTCCACAGAGCGCACACATGCACAATTTTGTATTTATTTACAATATATATTTAAGTATTTATATTACATACTTAGTTCGAAGAGCCGATGGCCGTCGGGGTCCCAAGGGCTGGAATGGTGACCCCGCACTAGAAAGCGCAGTGTTGGTCGACCCCCCACCTGGTGGACTGACGACATCAAGCGAGTAACAGGTATTCACTGGATGCAGATGGCTCAGTATCGTGATGTAAGGGAATCCCTATAAAAGGCCTTTGTCCTGCAGAGGACGTCCATCGGCTGACATGATTATGATGATACTATTTACTACTACACTATTTACACTTAATGGACACACAACTCGACATTATAGACAATATTTAGGTATTATTTGTTTAAATAACTTTCGTAGCGAGTAAATGAAATTAAGGCAATTTTGCACATTTGCCCGTCTCAGTTTTGATCTCCTACATCTCTAGCACAAAATATCGTTGAGTTGCACCAATTACAAAAACAAAATCAAGATTGATCTAAAAATTAAAGCCATAAACATAGAATGGCCTCCGTTTCCGATAGAAAATCAAACAAAATTCATAGTAGCTTTTCATAAAACGAAACAGAATTGAAAATTATTTTATTAACTATTGTAATCTTACTTTATGGCGTCGGCAGGGAGTGGAATTTATGAAAATTTAATAAACCGTCTCAGGACCAGGCTGGTATGAGCGGGCACTTGCCAGTTTCAAATAATTTACGATTCGAGTCCTGAGGAACAAAACATTTTTGCAGCTAAAACATAGTAATCTTAATAAATTAAACCAACAAAATTAAAAAAAAACTTGCTTCCGTAGGCCCTGTAATACAATATGGGCTTTTAACTAGAAACCTCATCATCATCATCATTATCTCATTATCATTATCATCATATCATATTATTCTTTTCTAAAGAAAAAAAATACTGTATATCACACTAATATTAATAATAAAGGCGGAAGTGTGTCTGTTTGTAAGTGTGTCAGTATGTTTGTTCCTCTTTTACGCTGCGGGTACTGAAATGAGTTGGCTGAAATTTGGAATGGAAATAGATGTTACTCTGGATACACATAGGCTATTTTTCATCCCGGAAAAATCCATGATTCCCGTGGGATTTGTGAAAAACTGAATTTCACGCGAATGAAATCGCGGGCGTCCGCTAGTATAAAATAAATAAATAATTTTAATTGCATAAGTTGCTAAAAAAATGCTATGCAATAGCTTATCGCGGCAGTCCCCGAGTGCCCAACGAATTTTTTTCTGTAAAGATTAAGTACGGGCTTGTCTGCACTCACTCCTGATGGGCCTATGCCTATTCCCTCTTGACTTAACCACATTGTAGGTGGTAGGGAAAACAGACGGTGGAAGGCTATCCCATATCTTTGAACTATATGGAAAGACTAGTAGATGCCGCGCGGTTACACCCGCGTGGTTCCCGTTCCTGTAGGAATACAGGGATAAAATATAGTCTATAGCCTTCCTTGATAAATGAGCTATCTAACACTGAAAGAATTTTTCAAATCAGACCAGTAGTTCCTGAGATTAGCGCGTTCAATCAAACAAACAAACGAACTCTTCAGCTTTATAATATTAGTATAGATGAACAAAATCGCTCATTACGCATCCACGTAGTCTACAACCTAGCAGTATAGGTAGATAGTAATCTACCTATCTATCTACAATGCCTGGCAGAACTTTTAAAGAACAGTGAAGGAGGATGAAATTGTTACAATTAAATCTATATTTACAGTTAAATTCTTACTCAGCGTGTCTTATACAAAATCTTACTAACTTGTAAAAGTTGTCATTCTGTTTCAATACAAACACAAATACTTTAAATGAAATATATTCAATCGTATCCATTGCTTATTCGCTTCGTCTCAGTTTAATAAGATATTATACGATCAAAGCGTCAGAATTATTCCAGAACATTTATGTTCTTCGACATCGGCTATCTTGTATCTCGTGTTCCAATTGATTGCGTTCTCTGAATAAGTTTCCATTGGACCTTTTTTCTACTTATATCAAATTCGGTAATAAAATGGCACATTCGTAGACATTTTTAGGGTTCCGTAACCTTTTACTCAAAAGGAAAAAACGTATCCCATAAAAGATCTCTCTTCCGTGTGTCTGTATGTCTGATCAGTGTGCCTAGTGGGAGTTTTCAATGTTTTCATACTGTTACTATCGCGTTAACGTAAACGCGAATTTATATGGAATTGAAACAGCTGAGGAGTAGTTCCACTGATAGATGGTGCTGTTTCAATTCCTTAGAAATTCGTGTTTACGTTAACGTGATCGTCACAGTATCAAACTGCCACTAGGCCCTCTGATCTATATGTCTATCAATACCTCTATTTCAGGAATGAAAAGAGGTATCAAATTGAAATGTAAACCGTATACTCAGTTGTAAAAAAGTTAAACCTTTAAATTAAACATAAAAAAGATCGACAGTTTATTCAACAAAGAACGACACTCTTTAGGGAATCAAAACCTGTAGGATACTTTCCGTTGACCTAGAAATATGAAATTTTGCAAGAAAAATGGTTAAATAGACGACAAGTAGGTACACAAATAATTTTTAAAACTATATATTAGAAATCAAATCTATTAACCAAAAGGTAAGTGTTTGAAGCTGAATTATGGGAATTGCTCTGCAAAAGTGCGCAATTTGATTCTTGAACTATAAAAATCGTACCTGCGGAACCCTCGGTGGGCGAGTCCGACTCGCCTTTTGAAGTGATAACTTCTTATGGAAGGTTAAGCCTACCGTAACGCGTTACGGCGCCACTCTGTCTGGTTTCCCTTTCTGTCACGTATATGGCAGCGGGCTTAAGTTATCACTTTTGTTTAAACGTATTACTATACTTGGAAAATTGAGAATCTGGAGCCTTGAAAGCTGCTACCTCCCAAAGCCACCACAGTCCAAATTCCATAAGAGGCTACCGTAGTTAGGAGGTAGGTAGGAGCATGAACTGAAAACTTTCAGCCTTCATAAAATGCGGTATGTCTGGTCTCGCAGGCTCTCGGTCCATCACAAAATGCCCCTATAACTTAGAATACGATTCGAACTCCGTTTCCTTAGCCAAACTATTTAAGATAATCGGAAAATGGAAAATATAATGCTTCGCAATGCATGAGAATGCAAGTAATTTTCTGATAGGATCGACCATTGAATGGCTACCTCTGTTCTTTTTATTCTCTTGATATTTTTCTCATCTGCACTGATTGTAGTAATGAGTCTGAGAAATTTAATTTCTATTGAATATTTTTTTGAATTGGGATTCCCTTTTGCATCCTCGAAAGTTAAAGTGTTCATCACTGACTTCTATCAGGTATTACTGTCATATTTCATAGAAGACAACCCTTCCCGGATTTCGGTGTCCTTTTCTCTTAAGCAGAATATTCTACCATGGCATCTACGAGTAAGATTTCATAACTTTCTTCTATCAGGCATGCCAGCCTACGACACGATGACCTAGCCCTAGACCTAAAAATTTGTTTCTATACTATATAAACAATTGAACTAAAGTACCTACAGATAGATAAGACCGTAATTTCACCAGCTTCTTGGCGGCAGGAAACAGCATACTAGAAGCTAGTACCATCATAAGTTGTTCAAAGATAATGGCAATAAATCCTTGGATGGAATCCAGGACCTAATTTTTAACCTCCGACGCAAAAAGAGGGGTGCTATAAGTTTGACGTGTCTGCCTGTCTGTCTGTCTGTCTGTCTGTCTGTCTGTCTGTCTGTCTGTTTGTATGTCTGTCTGTGACATCATTGCTCCCGATGGGATGAAGCGATTTCAATTTATTTATTTTTTTTGTATTAAAGGTGACTTATGTGCGAATGTTCTTAGACATATTTGATGAAAATTAGTTGAGCCGTTTAAAAGTTCTGAAAAGGGTTGAAAGTGGGGAAGAATAACCGAATGTTTGCAAATATACCCAAGTGGGGTCTCAAATGAAAGCTCACTGAAAGAGAATATTGATGACTTGATCGAGAGTGTAATTAATAATAATAATTTCATGACCTTCGGGGGTTTTCAAAATTTTAAATTTTTTAGATAAATAGATTGATATACTTTATTTGCACACCACAAAGACAAATAAAGTGAAATAAAAACATATTAATAAGAGATCAGCATACAAAAGGCGGCCTTATAAGTAGCGATTTCTGCCAGGCAACCTTCGGATTAGGAAAACTTTTATGTTAAATGTTATGTTTTATGTTATGTGTGTATGTTTTTACCGATTTACCGTTGTTAACTCAGCGGTAAATAATCACATTGTGTTGATAACTTTTTCCGAAAAGCCAAAGCGCGCCGATGTATGTCACAGGCCACGAGTAGTAATTTAATTCTGCTCGAGCTCGAGCCAATAAGACCTCGTGAAAATACCGTCGCCTCACAAAGTCGGCAAAGCCCGCGAAGCTCTGGTTCGGCTCGTAAAATTTTATGTTTCCATACTGAAACATATACGGAATATACGATACAGGTTCTGTAATATATAGTGTTATTATGCTTTAATAGTGTTACGAGAATGTTATTCATGTGAAGTTTTATTGCATTAAAAACCATACCTTTTTTGGGAAGCCATAGAGCAGCCAGCAATGTAGATAAATAACAATTCATATGTCTAATGCTGATTCTAGAATAGCTCGATAGTTTGAGATTTTTAATTTGTTGGATTTTTATATGATATTAATAATAATTTACTAATAGCTGCAGTAGTATAGGAAACGTGGGTCAAAATGATGACCATCGGAAACTATTTAGCCTTATTATATTTTAATCTTCGCATACGTTAGCGTTGGTCTTTTCTACCGACGAAACATATTTTAGTATTTAATTCCTTACTGTATGATGTCACTAATGTTAACAAAAACTAGCAATAATATTGTTACAACATCATTGTACAATCACCTATATTCGGCTCACTGCTGAGTTCGAGTATCCTCTCAGAATGAGAGGGGTTAGGCCAATAGTCCACCACGCTGTCAACGTCACCCAGGTCCGACAAAATACTCTCTATTTTATTAAGAGAGTATTTTGTCGGACCTGGGTGACATTGTCGCATGGGTTCGTCGACTTTTCGCGGATGATAGCAAAATATATAAATCATTATATAATAAGTAGCTTTGTAAGTCTCCGTGTCCCGGTAGTAAATTGAAAATAAATAAAAAGCAAGTCCCCCATCAATGGAAGTGGTAGGACGCTCGTAAACGTCGGCTGTGCACGGGGGCTGGCGAAGGCATTTTCATTTGTGTTATTGAGCTTCCCTGCGTCTCTATTTCTCTTTATTCATTGCCCTTATCCATACTAATAATTTAAATCCGAATGTCTCTTTGTTACATTTTCACGATTAAGCCGCTGCACTGATTTGGGTGAAATTTGGCATAAAGATATTAGACCTTGGAGCAAAGACTACTTTCTATCGCGGGAAAGTCCATAGTTCCAGCAGGGTTTCTTTTTTTTTATTCTTTACAAGTTAGCCCTTGACTACAATCTCACCTGGTGGTAAGTGATGATGCAGTCTAAGATGGAAGTGGGCTAACTTGTTTGGAGGAGAATGAAAATCCACACCCCTTTCGGTTTCTACACGGCATTGTACCGGAACGCTAAATCGCTTGGCGGTACGTCTTTGCCGGTAGGGTGGTAACTAGCCACGGCCGAAGCCTCCCACCAGTCAGTTTGAAGAGAATTTCACGCAAACTGGTCATGGTCCGCTAGTTTTTCCATATATTTCGATAAGTTTTGTAAATGTTTGTAATTTAGCTGAAATAATGTGAATGTTCAATAATAAGAAATTCTTTCCGTCACAATATGAGAACGCTGTTATCTTTGGATTAGTTTCTACATCGTACATGGCTAAGAACCATCTCAAACTAATAAAAAAAAATCGAGACTTTCAAAAAATCCGCATCATAATCGGTCCATGACAGCCCTTTTTTAAGTCGGGGTTTGAAAATACGTTGCAGACAAAATAAAACTAAAGATTTTCTCACCTAATTTTATTAATGTACAAGCTATGTCTTACATTGTCACCCATTTATCCTAAAAATATACATCGGAATATATAAGTAATTTCAGTGGCAGTCTCTTTCCAAATTGGTTTATTGTGGTGTTTGTTATTCTATAACTCAACCAACACATGATTCTACAATACCATTGGCAATTCCTATACAAATCAAATTACATATTTAACTGTAGTTAGTTTCTTAATATACTTCTTAAATCAACTATAATTTCTATCATAAAACTAAAAAATAAATAATCAAAACGATCATACATATTTTTTTTTAATTTTAGCGAAGTAATGAAATGTTTGAGACACATGATATTTAAATTCTTAAAATGCACACAACTGAAAAGTTGGAGATGCATGCCCCGGACCTGATTCGAACTATCTATATAAATACACTGGGCTATCATGGTCTCAAACGGTGAAGGAAAAACGTCGTGAAGAAACCTGCATACCACAGAAAAAAGACTCTGCGTGTGTGAAGTCTGCCAATCCGCATTGGGCCAGCGTGGTGGACTATTGGCCTAAACCATCTCATTCTGAGAAGAGCTCAGCAGTGAGCCGAATATGGGTTGATAATGATAATGATTAAAATGTATTTTAGAGTTTGTTTAGGTATAAAGAAAGTATCGCTAATAATGAGACTACTAGTATATTAGATTTCTACTTAAATACGGTCCGAAAGAGCACTTGAATATGTATCGCATAGCGTATACGGCCCGAGAGGGTGAAATTCGAGACAAACTCGCCACAGCAACATGAATTCTCCATTTAGAACGCTCAGACTGCCAGTTTAAGGTTGGCGCACAATACAACGGACCACACTATAAGTTATAACGTATTGTAATGCAAAAAATCCTTTGACAACAGAGTAAAAATGATACACCACAAGCACCGTGGTGAAGCCGCTGAACCGATAAAAAAAACAAACATCACGCGTCTCCTTGACATTCGCTTATACAAACTTTTTTCATAATTTGTATTTCAAAATGTAAGTAACACTAACAACAATTACGTAAATTAATTTAACAATAAATAATTACTCATAGAAAAATACTCTATCTTATTTCTTTAGTTTTGTGAACAGTTTTTAAAATTTTTAAAACACAAGACGCCATTTTTCTTGAATAATATTGAAAGTTACTGATGCGCCGCTTCGTGTCGCACTGACTCGATATTCGTTTTTTAAAATAATATTTGGAGCGGCTGTTCGGCGGACAATTCCCCTCTGTTTAGTGGGGGGTATAAAATACCGTAGCCGTATAGAATATGAAACGTTTTAACTGCACCTTTTCACATCAACGTCGCTTAGTAATGGACTTCTTTTGTACCGCTCGAGGATAAATCGATTTTGATAACAGGAAATAGAGCGTATGTGTTGGACAAGAACGAATGACGTAAACTTTCGGTTTTTGTTTAAACGTAGGTTTAACTTTGATATTATAGCCTGGAAAATTCATTCGTAACACTCCCGATGGTCCGCGCGGGACGGGAGGCCGGGGGGTGTTTAGCCCCAAGCGTCTTCATACCCGCGCAGTCCTTCCCTCTGCCCCGCGCGTACGACTTCACACCCGCGCAGTCATTTCCCATATGAGTGGAGAGAGAGACGATTATCTTAGCATTTCGTGGATTCACCGTGCGGGTGCCGGGTCCATCGCGTGGATACAGAGAAAAAATCCGAGCAGAGTCGTGAACTTGTAACTACGGGATGTAGGGTTAAGGAATTCCTTGACGATCGATCAACACTCCCCGTTCTCTGCTCGTGTTGTTTTCCAAATTTGGTAAGATCCTATTAAAGCAGCTTTAAATACTCGTTCTAAAAAACTAGCTGACACTTCTATAGAACTAGCTGCACTTCTAGAGAGGCCAAGGTCTTTAAGCAAGTTATAGAGAGATTTTGCTGGTAATACTCTCGCACCTACTTCTACGTCGTACAGACTAACTACATAGCCATGTTAACAAATTAATAATCTCGTAAAACCGCAGCATAACTGCTCTTTATTCTAGGTGTAAAACTTTGTAATAATATCTTCTACAAAGTATTAATTTAAATTTGTTTTTTATCATACAAGCTAAAAGTCACTCGCGCAGTATTTTTGTCAATAAACGGTGCGTGTATCGGCAAATTAGGAGAGTTCTCTCATTCCATTTCGCGTCGCGCAAAATTAAATTGTCTCCCGGTAAAAAAAGCGAAATAATATTTTGACATGAGAGCGATAAGTTCACGTCGCGCGTAATTTCCTCCGCTTTCAGTGTTTCATTTTGGGAGTGATGTATAGGAAAATGGCGCTAAGAAAAATTATTTCACTTACGTCGACATAAATTTTTTATTCACGCAAAAGAAGACGGGTTTAAATACCTACTACGTATGTGAACAAAAATTATTTTACATTCACTTATTACTATCTATAGATTTGATTATATTTACTTAGTGGAGCCGATATACTTTGTTATATCCGGATCGTTGACTTTACAATTTAAAGTTCGGCTCATGAGTTATATTTAACACTAGCGGACGCCCGCGACTCCGTCCGCGTGAAACTCGATGTGAGCTTTCTACTACTCCAATCCTACCCCTACCCTACCCCTACTCCTACTCCTACCCTAACTTTTTATGATTCTATCTTTTATAGTTTAGGCAGCGTACGCAAAATAAGTAACTTTTCTGGTTCATTTTTTACACCTTGTGTCCGAAAAGCCCAAATATCTAACGGAACCCTATTTTTTTCCAAAATAAAATTTAGCCTATGTTACTTGTGGATAATGTAGCTTTCGAATGGTGAAAGAATTTTTAAAATCGATCCAGTAGTTTTTGAGCCTATTCATTACAAACAAACAAACATACAAACAAAGTTTTCCTCTTTATAATATTAGTATAGAAATGTCATCCGGTGCCTACTTACAACCCTTGTAGATATCATACAGTAGGTAAATGATTTCTTAGTTGATTTGATGTTTATTTTTGGTTGTTAAAAAATATCGAATTAGTGACTAGGGTTTTTGAAATATTGAATCAAACCTTCTCAAGAAAATCTTAGTAGCAACTTGAAGGTTGGTTGAAAGTTAGTGTAACTCGTACTTCTTAAAGAACGTTAAGGCGTTAGTTCCAGTCATTATTATCAGTATCAGTGTTCAATCAGACCAAACAACCCCTTTAGCCATGTGGCATGTCGATTCTCTTTCTACGATCACGGAATGACAGATCTTGATCACATGATAGCAAATGTCAATCCCATACATCCTTCTAGTTTTCGAAGCGTTAGCGATCGTAGAAAGAGAATCGATGTGCCAGTTGGCTAGGGGGCAGAGTCACCAGGAGATCTGCAGAGGAACCAAAGTCACCTACATAGCTCATCGAGTCGCGAAGCTCAAATGCCAATGGGCTGGGCTCATTGTTTGTAGAGCCAATGAACGAGTCCCAAGGCGCTGGAATAGCGACCCTGCACTAGAAAGCGCAGTGTTGGGCGACCAACCACCAGGGGGATTGACGACACCAAGCGAGTCGCAGGGATTCGTTGGATGCAGGCGGTTCAGGATCGTGATGTTTGAAAGTCCCTATAAAAGGTTTATGTCCTGCAGTGGACGTCCATCGGCTAATATGATGATGATGATGATGATGATGATGATGAAGTTGGCTATAGTCTAGTGTAGTGGTTGGCATCAGTTGTGACCGGTTGTGACACCGCCAAGCGATTTAGTGTCCGGGTAGGAGGATGCGTAGAAGCACTCAGAGAATAAACTCTTCCAAGTGAGCCCGTCACTTCATGTGAGAATGCAGTCCCATTCCCAGTGCAGTACGATTCCCGGCTAGCCGGCTGGGTCGGCCACGAGGTTTTGGAATTGGCTAGTTACCACTTTACCGGCAAAGACGTACCGCCAAGCGATTTAGCGTTTGGTTTATGTGTATGATTATGGGGTTTGGATTTTTATCCTTCTCCTATCAAGTTAGCCCGCTTCCATCTTAGATTCTATCACCACATACCATCTGATTGTAGTCAAGGTCGAACTTGAAAAGAATAAAACAAAAGTGTTATGATCCATCACTTTCATTTATTTTTTTATACCTACTACTTTACAGTAAACACTGCACTAAAACAGCATAGAGGATAAATACTCCGTATCCTGCTGAGCCATAAGTCAGGCCTTGTATCGTTGTATTGAGCCATTCAAATAGGTTGGATGATCCATGTCATATATTCGTTTATATCTAAACCATTAAAACTACAGTACAGCAAACTGACTGCCTGATTTATTATTCTCAGCGGGCACAGTCGCATATTGTAGCGACAGCTGTGTGTTGCTAGTCTTAATTACTGCGAATGGAGTATTCATGTTGGCCTGGTAGTTATATACCGGATTTTAATGGTAATTCCATAGCGGAACGTAATATCGAAGTTATTGTTTTGACGGTTATACGGATAACTACGAGTACGGACAGTATATCGAACGGTAATAGCTATGTTGAGGAAAATTAGATTAGTTTTTTTTATTTTTGCTAAATGTAACATAATGTCGTCGTCATCAACCCATATTCGGCTCACTGCTGAGCTCGAGTCTCCTCTCAGAATGAGAGGGGTTAGGCCAATAGTCCACCACGCTGGCCCAATGCGGATTGGCAGACTTCACACACGCAGAGAATGAAGATAATTCTCTGGTATGCAGGTTTCCTCACGATGTTTTCCTTCACCGATTGAGACACGTGAT
Source organism: Bicyclus anynana (assembly GCF_947172395.1). Classification (NCBI taxonomy): domain Eukaryota; kingdom Metazoa; phylum Arthropoda; class Insecta; order Lepidoptera; family Nymphalidae; genus Bicyclus; species Bicyclus anynana. The sequence goes on along the minus strand of NC_069089.1, from coordinate 4,966,052 downwards.
ATTTAATTTCTTAAAATGCACACAACTGAAAAGTTGGAGGTGCATGCCCGGGACCGGATTCGAACCCACACCCTCCGGAATCGGAGGCAGAGGTCATATCCACTAGGCTATCACTGCTCTTTAACATAATGTATAAAACGTTAATTATGACATTTTAAAAAAAAGGGTTGAGAAATAATATTATTTTCTTTTAAATTATGATATAAAAGTAAAATAAAAATAGTTAAAAATCAAACTGCGAGCTTTTCTTGTTTTTGTATGTTTTTCAATCATAATTAAATAGTTATTACTTACTATATTTATAACTATATACTTACTTCGTCGTTATCAACCCATATACGGCTCACTGCTGAGCTCGAGTCTCCTCTCTCGAGTTCGAGTCTCGATACTTACTTATTATATGCATAAAGGTTTGATTTGTCAAACAATTCATACCGCAAAGCGTTATAAATAACGAAAATTATGTGTTTTGTTGTTTCAGACAACACGTATCAAAAACCGTTTAAAAAAACAATCCATCCAAATCCAAATTTCAATAGAACCGGTGAAAATCATTTTTTATTCTCAAATTACCTATAAATATCTCCCCAATCTCCATACATACATACGAGTAGAAAAGTGTTTAAGATTCTCTCTAGTTCTACTATACTATTAGAAATGGTCGAACAAAGGAAAGCTTTTAGCACGGCGCTATGAAACTCCCAGGTGGACTACTGCCTCATTTCTCATACCTGCCGCATAGCGTTAAAAGGCAAACATATTTTAATTAAACAAAATGAATCCCTACAGTTTAAAATATGGAAAGAACTATTTTAAAACATTTGATGGTTGGAAAATTAAATATGACCTACATGAATAATTAACTAAATCATAATCGCTACCTATGGGCCTCATAAGAAGGCTCAGAGTCACACAGCGGGCGATGGAACGAGCTATGTTAGGAGTATCTCTGCGTGATCGAATCAGAAATGAGGAGATCCGCAGAAGAACCAAAGTCACCGACATAGCTCAACGAGTTGCGAAGCTGAAGTGGCAATGGGCGGGGCACATAGTTCGAAGAGCCGATGGACGTTGGGGTCCCAAAGTGCTAGAATGGCGACCCCGCACTAGTAAGCGCAGTGTTGGCCGACCTCCAACCAGGTGGACTGACGACATCAAGCGAGTCGCAGGGATTCGCTGGATGCAGGTGGCTCAGTATCGTGATGTTTGGAAGTCCTTACAAAAGGCCTATGTCCTGCAGTGGACGTCCATCGGCTGATATGATGATGATGATGATGATGAAATCATAATTGACTGACAGTCTGCAATATTCAGACCTTCCACAGTTTAGGAGACGTGAAGGTTTGTCAGCCTTTGCTCGTATCATAATTTAGTATTATATATTTACCATAAACGAGTATGCATACGGTAAACATAAAACTAAACGGAAAGCTAGCTAAAAGGATTCAGACTCCAAACCCTCAACCATCCTAGTTTAAAGCTTATTTAAGCGAGAGGGGTTGAGTGGTGGGGAGTGAAGGTTCCACTCTCCGGTTCATTGATGTCATCTTAACTTAAATATAGTATATAACTCACAAATAACATGGCTTTCTATTTGTAAAAGAATTTTCATAATCGGTTCAGTAGATCCGGTGATACCTGCAATACCACGAACTTTAATACCTCTTTATAATACTAGTATGAACTTATAGATAATCGGGTACAATAATGACATTTTTATAATCAAATTTTACCTAATACATACAAAAAGCCGTGACGTGGTTGATAAATGGCCCCGCCGTGCGGAAACTCGTGGCTTGCAAGAAAGTTATGGAAATTGCTTTCCAATATACCGACGGAGATTTTGCATATCAAATAAACGAACTGTTTCATCACCGTCCTGATTTATGATAGCGTGCTACAAAAGGATTTCCTTCTTTTGGATTGTTTCGTTTACAAGATAACGATGGATTCGGGACTTTTTGCTTTTATTTATCGTTTTCCGTATAAAACATTTAGTTCTTCTTCTAAACCTCAACTTTTGCTACACTAGGTACAAAATAGCATAATCTATAACCGATTTAGACTATCCTAAATTAACCTGACCTATAACCGATACTTAGGGGTTGTGTTAATTTAGGATTTCGTATATGTATACTTGTATACTAATATAATATAGAGGTATTAAGTTAGTGGTATTGTAGGGGATAGGTAATTTCTAGATCAATTGAACGATTTTAAAAAATCTTTCATCAATAGAAAGCCACTTTATTTTTGAGTGTCGTAGGCTAAATTTTATCCCCGTATTCCCACGGGAACGGGAACTACGTGAGTGAAACCGCGGGTTGTCGACTAGTTTCCTATAGGTAAAGTTACTCCAATACGGTAGAAAAAATCCTATCGATGCGATCCGTATGATGCGGGTCTGCGGGTTGGACTTTTATAGTCTGGCATGTTTGTTGATGACACTCCCAAGATATGCGGGTGACGGGGGGAAAGACTGCGCGAGTGTGAAAACGTGCGTGCGAGGAAGTGAGATGCATCAGTCGTGGGTTTTTCATTCATCGGTACACGCCCCCCGGACCGCGCGTACCATAGTATACTTTCTGCCAAACGTTGGCTGAAAGCAGTCCATCTTTAAATAATTTCATTCTTTTAAATAAATATCGATTTAAAGTAGTAAGCACTCGAAGGATATCGCAAAAATATTTTACGATTTAAAATATTTAAAGTGCCGCTGGCTATTTTAAGCGTTTTGTAAATAAAAGCTTATTCACGCGACACGTTTCATTTAAATTACAGCAATACATCAACTGTAGCCGTACCTACACACTGTAATGTACCCATTTGAATGCGCACTGTACGAGAGAAATTCATAAGCCCCGCTGAATATGGACACGGCTTTATTCTCGACCCTCATAGTAATTAGGGCATAGAGACTTTCTTTGAAGCGCGGTTTTGTATAGTAATTCTTAATTGTGATTCATCATCATCATCATCATCATATTAGCTGATGGACGTCCACTGCAGGACATAGGCCTTTTGTAGGGACTTCCAAACATCACGATACTGAGCCACCTGCATCCAGCGAATCCCTGTGACTCGCTTGATGTCGTCAGTCCACCTGGTGGGGGGTCGGCCAACACTGAGCTTACTAGTGCTTAATTGTGATTATCCTACTAATATTATAAACGCGAAAGTTTGTATGGATGTTTAGATGTACGTTTGGATGTTTGGATGTTTGTTACTCTTTAACGCCGCTACTACTGAAGCGATTTAGCTAAAATTTGGAATGGAAATGGATTTTACTCTGTATTAACACATAGGCTACTTTTTATCCCGGAAAGATCCATGGTTCCCGAGGGATTTTTGAAAAACTAAATTCCACGCGGACGAAGTCGCGGGCGTCCACTAGTTTTTCTATATGATGCTCATTTTCAGCCTATTTTTGATGATTCAGTGCAGAGCATTATGAACTATTAGTCTAACCCCTCTCATTCTGCGAGGAGACCCTTGCTCAACAGTGAGCCGAATAGGGGTTTTTAATGATGATGATGAAGAACTGTTGGTTTTTCTGGAATAAAAGCAGCATAGGTTCTGCTTCAAGCTCCAATTTATCTGTATACCAATAGGTTTCGTGGTTAAGATATGAAAAGGCAACAAACATACAGACTTACTTTGGCATTTAAAATATTAGTAATGATTATATGAAGATCCTACTTAGTTATATTAGTTATACATATTATACCTAATAAATTATTAGTTATTACATTATTTAATCGATTATACAAAAAATTAACAAAATTAAAATTTAACCGACTTCAAAAACATAAAACGTACCGACTAAACTAAAACGCGAAAAATAAAATCGTATTAATAGGACACCGGATTAGCACCGCCTTCAAACTGATCAGTAGATAGAACATAATAAGATTTTATTTTTAGTTTAGTCAGTACGTTTTATGTTTTAGAAGTCGGTTGAATTTTTTTTATTAAAATTTTTTATTTCAAAATCAATTTTTAGTGTAACAAAAATTCCCCCTAGGTATGTTGCTCTGTGTAGTCGTGTTAAAACCCCTAATGACAGTCACAACCTATATCTAGGTGAAATGTCCTCATCAATAAAAATTAATCAAGCCCAATCACAAGATAGCTGCTGTTCATTACTCAAAAGGTTTTTATCTAGGCGCGATTCTTACGATTTTTGAAAGTTCACCTCTATTTCTCCAGGATCATCAGATGATTATTATGGGACCAATTGGAAAACAAACCCTTTCAAACAAAAAAATAATTCTTCAAATCGGTTCAGGCGTCTTCGAGTAATCGGTGAGCATACATAAAACAATAAAAAAAAAGATTCCGACTAATTGATAACCTTTTTTTGAAGTTGGTTAAAAATGTATATAACATTATATTTTAACAGAACTTCTCTAGGCAGGTTGCTCAAGTACCTAATAAAAGAAGAAAATAAAATACCTACATTTTCCTGTACAAAGGAAATGGTATCGCGGCACGCTATACGAAGTATTTCGTCACTAATAACTCACAACAGACAAGAGCCCATTTGAGGGCACTCGACCCTCAAGTGCCCTGAAACCCTGATTCTGTGAAGATTCTCACTTACTATGCCAAAAAATGTATTTAATGACGTCAAATTTGAAACCTCTTCTTACAAGAAAAGTAAGTGCTTAAAAGTTTGCGTTTTTTAAACATAATCGTTTTAGAATTTAAAACTATCGTGAGTATAGTTCATATTAATTTACTATGAAACATGGCTAAAACTCACGTGATACAATGTCGGAGTACCTATGCCAGACTAGTTTCGAACCCATACGGGGCCTTTAGTCATGTTCATGTTTCTTGCGACGTGGTTGGATAATAATCGCGATGCGGCGGCGCGTGCTGCCGCTTGCAGCGCGCGTTGGGAGAAGGTTGAGGGGTAGGGAGTGAAGCTACCGTTACACTCTCCGACGGATTCTGAATGTCATCTTGACAGCTTGTCAAGCTCATGACATAGGACCCCGTATAGGTTTGAAACGAGCCAGGCATACTCCGACGTTGTATCGCGTGAGTTTTAGCTGTGCTACATAATAACTTAATACTTACTCGTTATCATCACCATTATCAGAATATTATATCGGCCCACTAAAAAGTCAGACGTTTCTCTTTATAGGAGAGGGGATATGGAGCTCAGACCCACCACGCTGCTTCAATGCGAATTGGCGGGCTTAGGGTGATAATGTTAAATTCACTAACGAACTCAGATGTTAATGATAATGACCGGGACCTTCTGGGCACCAACTCGCAACTCCGGGCTGAGGATAGAAATATATCTTAGTTTGCATCTCATAGACTCTCTCCCAGGACCTCGTGATCAAAAACCACATAGACTAACCACCGAAGGATAAAATTTAGATGACGGTAAGCTATCCCAAAGAAAATGAAATTCATACAGAGTGATACTAACTCCGGTTTCTCATATATCTAGGTACAGTACGACAATGAATATGCATAGATTTTTAAAGGTATGACGGGAATCGGCTTGCATAACCTCTTCGGCGCTGCTAACCACTGGACCAACTAGGCAGTTATCATCATAAAACTAAATATTTCATATCCAAAACAGGGCCTTTCGATACGACACAGTCTACGTGACCCGGTGATTAAATCCTCCCATTAATGCCAACCCACGGACGAAGCATTGCTTCACCGATTAGACGCTTCGGAATTGTGTCACTAATATCTTACACCACACAACAGGCTATTGTACGCGCAGCCTTTTGTTCTGTAAGCTCCAGGCGTAGTGCCCTATTGTATTCCGAAACGACTGCGAGCTATTGAACCAATAAAAAGAGTCACTTTTATTTTACTGTAAATTTTCTATAAAAAATCTCATTATGCGATGGCAACTAGCAACTGGCAACATACTTGGACGATTGGGAATGTTTGAAATCTTCTACATCTCTAAGCCACTATAGCCTAAAGTCACTTAAGTTCTTAAGTATGGTAGAAGCAGGGCTGACGGTATTCGTGTGGTTTCTTCAGTCGTTGAAACCAATACTCAGTTGGTCGTTTAACCCATTAGCCGTAGCCACGTACTGTGCTGTCTGACCCAATCCTAACGCCGGTCTTGGCAACGACACAACGATCGACAATGCTTCCCAGGCAAACACAAGCTGCACAACGTCTGCGCCGGTAAAGACGAAGTTCCGGACGTGTTTTTTTTTTAACTCACGATGTCGCAAAAATCACGATGGCGCCCGGACCGATACACTCAGTCAGAAACACCTTTAGAAAGGCCCCCTAAGCCGAGGTCCGAGTCTCAGAAGAGATATCCTTAGAGAGTCGTTCCGCCCATCTCTTCTGCTTGTGCCTTCGGGCCCCATCAGGCAATGTTTCTGCGCCCACCAATAATCCTTGCTGACGCCGCTGAGGCCCTATTAGGGAGCCTTCGGCACTTACACACTGAGAAGGAAAAACAAAATGTACTAGGTCCCGTAGTTATTTGAAGGGCTACTTGAATATGGACTACTTGAACTTAAACAAATTAAATTAACATAAGTACTTTAAATAAAAAGCAATTGCCGCAAATTGTTACTGAAGTAATGGTCCAAAAATTGTTGCTGAAGCACTGCTAAATGATTCAGAAGATTCAGAAACTAACATATCAAATCGCAGTAATTTGAAGGGCTACTTGAATATGGACTACTTGATATCAAAGGGATGAAATTAACACAAGTACTTTAAATGAAAAGCAATTGCCGCAAATTGTTGCTGAAGTAATGGTCCAACAATTGCTGAAGCACTGCTAAATGGTTCAGAAGATTCAGAACTGTGTCACTAATAACTTACACCACACAACCTGCTATTGTGCGGGCAGGCTTTGTTCTGTAAGCTGCTCCGGGCGTAGTGGCCTATTGTGAGAAGCGGCAAGTTGCTCAATCACTGGGAGAAATTATTTTTGCGAGACCATTGCCCTCATCCGTGCAATTTCTATGACTGTTTATCAATATTTTGGAAAATTTTGTTAATGTACAATGTACGAGTAGTTCATCTCCGAATCGTTGAGATAGTATCATGAAACTTTGTTCTAAAATTAGAAACAGCATTAATAGCCCTTGGGTTAGAATATATTTGTACATAATACTAATTATTGTGTGATATTCATGGCGAGTCGGACAAAATTATGAATGTGGCGAATCATATTTGTAGGGCGTTTACCTTTCAAGCAATTTTCCAAACTTCGGTGCAACAAAACAACTAATAATATACCCCCAGAAAATTGTCCGACAAATCCACTACCACTTCTTTTATTGAGAAAGAATACAATAACGAACTTAAGCTAACTTATCCTAATAACCGTGCAAATCATACCCACGTGGTGGCAAGAATACTGCCTACATTTCCGCGCTAGACAGCCAGGCTTTGCGGAAAAAAATTAGCCAGCCCTTCTGTCACCAGTCATGGCAACTACCGCGGTGAAATTATTCGGAAAAGGTTACCACTTGACTTTAAATACCTTTCTTTATCTACGAGTATTCTGCAAAAATCTAGAATCCAAATAAATCTTGAATATTTATGAAATTAATATATTAATTTCAAACATAAGAATTATAATTAATTTAATTGATATAATACATATAATACCTTTTAAAATCCCTGTTTTAATTCATACCTCGAACATTTCCGCTAACCGTAAACCGATTTCCAGTGCGTTGCGGACCAAAGCTGAGGGTAAAACAATTTCACCTTGCACAAAGCTGAAGTGAAATTACATTGGCTTTGAGAAATTCGATGAACGTGCGGTCTAAAATTAACCTACCGGTACTTTGAGATCAAGTTAAAGTAAAATAGCATGCCGCCCTCTTCACTGCCTTAATATATGTCTAATTTACGACAGAATCAAGACCGGAAGCCGCAGCAGAAAAAGCTGAAACCGTTAAGTGGCTCAAGTATGCGTCTCTGACAGAGAGTTACATATTTGTACCTTTTGCCGTGGAGACCCTTGGGCTATGGAGTCGCAGTGCCAAAAATTTTTTCCGTACCATTTCACCGCGGCTTGTTGCCTCGACTCGTCGCTCATTTTTTGCGCAAAGGATCAGCCTGGCTGTCCAGCGCGGAAATGCAGCCAGTATTCTTGCTACCATTCCACGTGGGCATGATTCGTATAGTTATTAGGATAAGTTAGCTTAAGTTCCTTATTGTATTCTTTCTCAATAAAAAAAAAAAACTTAACTAAAATATATTTATATCATCATCAAGCCATATTCGGCTCACCAATAAGCACGAGTGTACTCTCAGAATGAGGGGTTAGGCCAATAGCTCACCACGATGGGCGCAATGCGGATAAGCAGACTTCACACGCGTAGAGAATTAAGAAAATTGTTTTTCTCAGGTTTAGGCAAATAACTGAAAAGTTGGGAATGCATGCCCCTGGGCGTATTCTAACCTACACTTTCCAAAGACGAAGGCAGAGGTCACATCCACTGGGCTATCACGGTTCTGTAATTTCTATAAGAACCCCATATTTAGTCTACTAGAGCAGTGGCAAACTTCTAAACATTTTTAGGACGGAAGAAAATAGACGATATTGATAAAATAAATGAATAAAAATTTGAAAAAGATAGCTAAAGCGGTAGCTTAAGTGGATGGAGAAGGATGTAATTTTTGCAAGCCAAAAATTGTAGTAAATCCTAACCTAAAAACGTTAATAAACCTAAGTACGTTGTCCCGTAAGAACGGGTTCTACGCGAGTAAAACCGCGGCGTACAACTAATGACCTAATAAACTGGATGACTCAACAACAAAACTAAATTCATCCAGCGGGAAACTTTATCCAACAACCACTTTTCATTGAAGTTCGGCCACATTGTGGAGTTTAAACAATTACTCAGCGCAAACTGTAAAACTATCCGGTATTGAACAAAGCCTGGCTTAAATTCAATGCTTTTTGGAAGTTTAACGTATGCTAAATTAGTTCAGTATTCCCAAATTTAGAGCTGTTTACTTGCCTACAGGGATTATGTTCAGAAACAAGCACTGCCATGTTGTGTCAGTGATTAACTATTAGCCTGTATGGCGGATAATGAAGTCCTCGGTTCGAGTCCTGGGTCGTGCCATGAAATAATGAACTATTCATTCTTAGGAAACAATCTGAGTTCTTCTGAGAAATAAGATTATTACCTGATGTTTCGAAAGTGCTTGTACAGTAAGCTTTATTGAAATAAATTTATTTTGGTTTGATTCATAAATCACAGTAATATAAATCTAATATAACCTCGTAGGTACTTTATTAAGTCACTAAAAATCTAAAAGCTATATCACCAAGATACACGAGGAAATTTTAACCATTACTAGAAGTTAGTTATGCGCTGTAAAGTTTCCCCATTACCGTCTTAAACATTTCCATTTAACTTTACACGAGTAATGCCTTAGATGGTGGAAAGCTAAGACGAGAATCGCTAACAACGAAACTTTTGTGTGGCGAGTGACCATCAATTAAGTAAATCAAATAACATATAGGTACTGCCAAAACTATTTTAAGGGAAACTGGCACTTTGTGAGATTTATATTAGGCTAGCAGACGCCTGCGACTTCGTCCGCCCTTAGACCTCCTTAATCCAGCCCTCTCGCAAAATCCGTTCTTAGCGGACCTCCAATTACTATAAACTACCTCCCTACCAAATTTTATTTCATAGTACGTCAAGCGGTTTTCGTGATGACCTTCCACATTTATATATTAAGATTTTAACCGTGTAGTTCCCGTTCCCTTGGGAATATAATATGCTCTATGTCAGGGATAATGTTGGATTCTGAATGGTGAAAGAGTTTTTCAAATCGGTCCAATTCAAAGAAACAAATCGACAAGTATTTCCTCTTTATAAGTAGTACAGATTACGGAAAAAATCCAGATTGATCTTCACATTTGAATTACACTCTGATCATAAAGATATCCATCCAAAAAGTCCATCAATATTAGCCTATTTTTTTTAGGATACGAAGTCACAGATACGTAAGCCAAAGCTACCTGAGTTATAATCTCTTTTTGCGTCGTTGGCTAAACAATATTTACAGACAATATTGAAAGGGAGTACGAAAGAAAATACTATATTTCATGCGACCCTCGATAGCAGGGTCTACAGGCGTCCGGGGACATTCCATCACTATATTGTGTTTGCCGACCCATCGCTTATAGACGTCAATAGAACAAGGCGCGGTACATTTTTTATACACTTCTGGGCCATTAATATCTATTCATAATATGATGACAAATATTTATAAAACTGTTCCTAACCATATTCCTAAGGTCAGAGTTCCTAAGATTTACATGATGGAAGGCCCGGGTTCGATCCCTTGTACTTTAGAAGCCTTTTTTAAAGCCTCAATAAATTAACTTTCTGCCTCTGTGGCGCAATGGTGTGCGCGGTGGATTTACAAGACAGAGGTTCTGGATTCCCCGGCTTGGCCGATAGAGATTTTCTTAATTGGTCCAGGTCTGGTTGTGCTTCAGCCGTGGCTAGTTACCACCTTCCTGGTAAAGAAGCGCCAAGCGATTTAGCGTTACGGTAAGATGTCGTGTAGAAACCGGGGTGTGGATTTTCATTCTCCTCCTAAGAAGTTAGCCCGCTTCCATCTTAGATTGCATCATCACTAACCATCGGGTGAGATTGTAGTCAAGGCTAACTTGTAAAGTATAAAAAATAAAGTTGAACATTTTGAAAACCTCCGAATGTCATGAAATCATTAGACTCTCGATAAAGTCATCAATTCTTTCCCACTTTCAACCCTCACAACTTTTAAACGGCTCAACCGATTTTCATCAATTAAGTCTAAGAACAGTCGCCGTAAATCAAGTTTTTAAGCGTCGGGGGTTAAAAAAAATCTTTGCGATAAATACTATGAAGGTAGAAGGGCCGGGTTTTCCATACCGACAAAGCCGCAGGCGTTAAGTATATGTATAAACGTCTCTATGTACATAGTACACTGTAACAAGAACATTAATCATCATGAGGCTCACGGATGAAGATCCATTGTAAGACGGTTTCACGGCGGTTTGACAGCGCCTGTCGTATTAGAATAAGCTATTACTCAGGCCATTATTAAATTATTTTACCTTAAACTTTTATTAAACTTTGGCGGTCTATAGGGATTTTAGGCATACGCCCTACCCGCAAAGACGTACCGCTAAGTGGTTCAGCGTACCAGTACGATGACGCGTAGAAACCGTCAGACGTGACTAAGCCCGGTTCCTTCTTACTTTACATCAGCTGAGGTCGCAGTCAAGGCCTAATAGAGTAAAATTTCCAGAGCTATCTGAGACAAAGATGGAACCTTTGGTTTTTAGTCCACATATTCAAAGCACATGAGATGCTACTGAAAACCTTTGTGAAAAAAAGGTGTCAGATCGCTCTGGGATCTTGGTCTATATCTTGTCATTGAATAAATAAAGTGATTATAATATAGGTACAGTGTATAATACGCTTTGCTTGAAAAGACTAAGCTGGCCTGTTCACTATTTTCGTATTTATTATTAACCTATTAAAATAAACAACAAATCAATTAATAAAATGTCATATTACATACTATTTGATATCCAAGTAAGCACTGGATGCCATTTGTATTTTGTATCACTGTATGTAGATGACATTGTCAATTGATTTTTTGTTTAATTTAATTGCTTGATAATAAAGACCAATATAGAAAATAGGCCAGATGAATGGACTAATTAATATTATTAACATTACATCGTGAAACCTGCATACCAGAGAATTTCCTTAATTCTCTGCGTGTATGAAGTCTGTCAATCCGCATTGGGCCAGCGTGGTGGTCTATTGGCCTAAACCCTCTCATTCTGAGAGGAGACTCGAGCTCAGCAGTGAACCAAATATGGGTTCATAATGAATATAAATTAAAACGTATGCATATTGCTTGTACTGTAACTGATTAAGATTTCTTGGAGAACGAAATCTACATTTTGTGACAAACACAAATGAATGTTTCTAACTTTTGTGTTATTCATTATTCAATATTCACCATAATTAATAGGTGTTTTGTATTAATTGCTAGTGTAATAGTCGCTAACCTGCATTGGAACAACCTGTTGGACTTTAAAGCTCTATTACAGGACTTTGCCTCAAGGATTGAGGCAAATTTGTTGATTGTAATATTGTAGTGACTAGTGGGCTGTTAAAATATGATAATAATGATAATGACTGAAATAGAGAGGTTTCCAGTTCCAGTCCTATAGTATTTGTTCTAATTAAAAACTTTTAATTAAAAATAAATTTACATAGACCATTCCTCTTACGTCGGCGTCGTCTCAATTACTTGCAAGAAATAAGTTCCCGCACTTATTCTCAAGTTGGAGTCGAACTTCTAAACGATCCGACTAACTTTTTTCATTCAAGCGTGTAAACAACAATTTCAAACAGAAAACTTTTAAAAAGGGCTTTCTTGGCGAGGACCAGGACAAGAAAAATGTTTACTATAAAACAGTTTCAGTAAACTATGAGACACTGAAAGGATTTCTTTTTTTTTCATTAAAGAGAAAGAACACAATAAACTAACTTATCCTAGTGACTATATAAATCATGCCCACGTGGAATGGTAGCCAGAACACTGGCTGCATTTCCCTATACAGCCAGGCTGATCCTTTGCGATAAATATGAGCCAGCCCTTTTGTCACCAGTCGAGGTGCCGCGGTGAAATAATTCGGAGAATTTTTTTGGCACTGCGAATCCATGGCCCAAGGGTCTGTCTCTACGGCAAAAGTACAAATATTTGAATAATTTTTATCAACATTAAATTGTTTAATTAAATAATATTAATTAAACAATTTAATGTTGATAAAAATAATAAATATCTACAGCTATTAAGCAAAAGATTACGTAACTTCTAAGTAGATACCCTATTACGATCTCTCAAAGGAGGATCCTTTTTTCAATTATCTATATTAATTTTGGAGACTGGGTCTCAATGGCCTTTTTTACAGATTGTATGCTCGTATTTGATAGTACCTTTTAATAGAATTTAGGAGGATTTTCATTGACATATTTCTAAGATTGGGTTTATAAAAAGTAACACTTTCTCATCCACCGTTTAATTGCCAAGTAAATTAATCTACTATTACTTGATAGAATCAGCAGATAGTCCATTCTATCAACCATCATCTACAACATGAAAGTTACACTTAGCAGGGTGTAGGTACACTATAGAAACTTGCTACTCAGCCCCTTAAGCCAAAACGTACTAGTTTAAACATTTATAAGTCATTTCATACCCTTTACTTGCCAATTTGCTCGGAGGAAGTTATATTTTTATGATTTTTTTATTTACTTGATGATTATTTTCAAAAAAATATGCTTGCCGGCTATACTCAGATGAATTTGCCTATCTACTAGTCCTTATTACGAAATATACAAATGGTTAATTGTCGCCAACCCTCATAGGAGCAGCAACGTAAGTTTTAACTACAATTTGGCTTTAAAACATTGGCTGATGAATTTCATTAAGCGTAAATAATAATACAAGCCATTATAATATTTAGTTTATCTTAAAATTGAGTAAATAAATAATTATAAAAAGTAAAGTGAATAAAAAAACATTTCGGGGGCACAATTAATTTCCGTTTAAAGCTATAAAAATTACAACAGTGTACTTTAAAGTTGAATACAATCGCTTTTTCCACAAGAAACTTAAAGAGGCTTTATTCGATAAATAATTCAGAAAGCGTTAAGGGGAGTCAAAGTTTATCCTTGATGGCGTCTTTTTGCGCTGAGGAATCCCAATTAAAGTCCAGTTTCGGAAGATCTCGGAGAGTTATGGCTGATGTTTTTATGGAATACGCATCAATTGTGATATCTTTAAATAACTTTGAGTGACAATTTTTTTTTTCAGTATTACTCGTAGTCCAGGATCCGTTCGAACATTTTTACAATGCATAATAGAATAGGGCTGATGACAATTTTTAAATCTATACTAATATTATAAAGAGGTAAAGTTTGTAAGTTTGTAAGTTTGTCACATTTTTTAAATGGGGTAATCTTTGGAACTACTGGTCCGATTTTAAAAATTCTTTCACCAGTAGAATGCTACATTATCGGGGAGTGCTATAGGTTATATTTTATATTGGTATCATATATATTAGCCGAGTTATCACAGTTTTTGTCATACAGGTCGGACTGAAAATCCTCTTATACAGACTTATTCGCATGCGCTGCCTTAACTATTGTGTAAAATTGAAATTAATATATGGAGACTTTATGTATCTTTAAAAGTTCTACAAAAAAGTCCGCGACACCATATATCTATCTTCTATATATTAGCTGATATATAGAAGAAAAAAGGCCTTTTGTGTTTTAAAAATTATTAATTTTATATACTTAGGTTTACGTCATTATTTATACAACTAAACTTTAATCCTTATTAAAATAAATTATTTAATAATCACAAGGGTATTATGGAGATAAGATTTGCCCTTTACAGTATGTTAATTACTTAAATAGTTTCGGAGATAATACAAAATTTCTAAAAGACGCAGAAATTCCACTATATGACGCCCGGCGCTTTCATTTACGTAGTTCCCGTTCCCGTGTGAATATGGGGATCAAACATAGCCTTGGACACTCGCAAATAACGTAGCTTTCTATTGGTAAAACAATTTTCCAAATCGGTCCAGTAGATCCAGAGATTACCTCCTACAACCACACGAACTTTACCTCTTTATATTATTAGCATAGAAGTCTCTATTTCCCTTGGTCATACCACCACTCTCGAAGGACTGGACCGATTTTGCTAAGGGTAGGAGTAAGATAGAGAAGTTACAGGGTAGGTTAGGGTACGGGTAGGGAAGCGTAGGGGGAGTGTAGGGGTAGGGTAGGTTTAGGGCCGGGTTTAGGGTAGTGGTAGGGTCGGGGTAGAGGTAGGGTAGTGGTAGGGTAGAGGTACGGGTAGGATAGGGAAGTGGCAGGGTAGGGGTAGGATAGGCGTGAGATAGGGGTACGGGTGGGATAGGGGTAGGAAAGGGATAGGGTACGGGGAGGGTACGGGTAGGATTGGGGTAGGGTATAGGTAAGGTAGGGGTAGGGTAGGGGTAGGGTTGGGGCAGTGGTAGGGTTGGGGTAGTGATAGGGTAGGGGTATGGTAGGGGTAGGGTAGGTTAGGTTAGGTTAGGGGGTAGTAGTAAAATTGACATCAAATTTTACGCAGACGAAGTCGCGGGCGTCCGCTAGTTATATATAAATTAAGTATGCTAATAGTAAAGGAATTTTGTAAAAGTAACAGGGTACCTGCGATCATTACTTTCGGACCTACCGGCATTCAGAAGGGTCAGATTTACGGCACTGTCGCGGATCCCTGAAAAAAGCCCCATACAAAATGGTACGAATTAACAACGTCGTAGGTACATAATGATCGTTAGATTTGTATGGGCGTTCAAACAAAATTTCTAATATCTTTGTTATTTGTGCGTTTATGTTTATAGTTCTTGTATTAAAAAATGTCACATTTAATGTAAGGAAACTTAAACTGTATGAATTTTCATCTAATTACGATAAAAGATTTTTAATAGATTTTGAAACTTTATAATCTTATTTATTTTGCAAATATCCAGACAATCTTGCTTTTTATGATAAATTAGTTAATTAGTTAACATTGACCTTAATTTACCCGAATGTATCATAAAAATCAAACCAAGTCATCATCCCCATTAAGCTAATTTTCCGTGAGTATCTTCATCTTGATGAGACGCTCAACTTTTTTATTTACTTAATACTCGTATATCAATTGTGGTAGCTAACAGGGGTACTAGGGAATAAAAATTAAGAGTAGGCCTTTTGTAGATAGGCGAAAAGTAAAAGTAATTATATTATGTTAATTTACGCCTGCTTTAAATGTTACTTGCTAGAGACATGTTCTAGTAGCTAAAACATGCCTAGTATATCCTTTTATCCTTTAGCAGTAGTAGAGCTCTTTGTTTCATAGCTCGTCCGGGGAAGAACTACCATCATCCTTATTACTGCCGACAAGCAGTATTCTGTACCGGTGTGGATGATTGCCGATGTTTTTATTTTAATCTTTACAAGATAGCCTTTGACTACACTCTCACCTGATGGTAAGTGATGATGCAATCTAAGAAGGAAGTGCTTGTCCGGAGGAGGATGAAAATCCACACCCCTTTCGTTTTCTACATAACATCGTACAACACTAAATCACTTGGCGGTTTCTTTGCTGGTAGGGTGGTAACTAGCCACGGCTGAAGCCTCCCACCAGCCAGACCTGGACCAATTAAGAAAACCTCAATCAGTCCAGCCGGAGATCAAACCCAAGACCTCCGTCTTGTAAATCTACCGCGCATACCACTGCGCCACGGAGTCCCCCTAATTACAGACACTTGAGGCTTTAATATCATTCTATGCCTCATGATGCAGGGCGGCGCATTGTAGGGTATATTCCTAGAAATTCCTGCGATGTATTATTGGCGAAGGTTTTAGATAGAACAAGACATAAATGTCGACCAATAGCGGCGCAATCTCTTGCGCGAAGAAAGCAATATTAAGTACATTAAAAAAAACCACCTTGCGGAATGAATGTCCAGTTTTTATAAACAACAATAAATTTATATTTTTCACTTTATAAATGGAACCATAATGAGTGCCATTCAATATTATTTTGTAGTAATTGGCTATTAAATATATGGGCAGAATTATATTGATTGACATATGAATGGGCCGTCCATAAAATAGCTCGATTCAGGTATCATATTTACGATGCGATATGAGGGCTGTTAAAACAGCTTTTGATTGTTATGCAGTATATTTACTTACAATACGTAAAACCTCATATATACTCAATAGCTTCACGGTAAAGGGGCTGCAGGTCGTGGGTTTGATCCCCGCCCGTTGGGTTATTGTCGTACCCACGCCTTACATAGTCTCTTTCGATTAATTAGGAGTAGAATGTTGGTCAATTTTGATATGCCAAATATTCTTTGTTAAAAAATAGTTCGACGAACCGTTCTCATGGGAGTATCGGCATTAAAATTCTTTATTTACAACCACATTCGTTTAGCCATTCTGGACCTTTAAAATAATGTTGTACTTATAAAGCTAAAGAGTTTGTTTGTTTGTTTGATTGACCGCGCTAATCTCAGGGACTACTGGTCCGATTTGAAACATTCTTTCAGTGTTAGATAGCCCATTTATCGAGGAAGGCTATAGGCTATATATTATCGCGTGGCATCAGCTAGTGTAGCAATGTTTTTGAAAGTAGCGGACTCAAATCCAAGAAGTCTGGATTTCCATTCCTATTCGTTCTTAAGAGCACCTATTGGCTTCTCCTAGTACAGACATTTTGCTCAGTTTTAGAAAAAAAATGAAATGGTTCTTTAAACCAATCAAAACGCCCTGCTAATAAAAGGAATATGACGTGGCCAATATTCTGTTAAGAAGCAAAAATAATATTTAAGCTTCGATTCTTTGAGCATTATTCCGAAGCATTTACAAAAGTTATATTGATCGGTTATTCCGTACATATGGGACCTTTGTACCAAATTCATATCGACATTGATGGACGAGTAAGTGTAGGCTCCATACATACGCATAACATTAATCATTCAAAGTAAGTACAAATTCATTTTCCAAAGTTAATTTAGCATACACGAATGTTTTCTATTAAGCAATTAAATTGTTAAGTTTAACGCAAAATTGCAAACGTATGAGCAACGTAGAAAGCGCTTAAGCGTAGCTTAAGTGGTGTTTTGTGGTTGGTCTGTCTATCGGATATAATAATTTATTTCGGAGAGGGTTTCGATGATCTAAAGAACTTTCTGAAGAAGTATATAATCATTCATCACGAGGGCGTGATAGCCCAGTGGATATCTCCTGTACCTCCGATTCCGGAAGGTGTGGGTTCGAATCCGGTCCAGGGCATGCACATCCAACTTTTCAGCTGTGTGCATTTAAAAAAAATATATATTACGTGTCTCAAATGGTGAAGGAAAAACATTGTGAGGAAACCTGCCCAGAGAATTTCTCAATTCTCTGCGTGTGTGAAGTCCGCATTGGGCCAGCGTGGTAGACTATTGGGAAAACCCCTCTCATTCTGAGAGGAGACTCGTGCTCAACAGTGAGCTGAATATGGGTTGATGATATAACTAATGAATGATGATATAATTAAAACTATAGTAGGTACCTCATTTTGCCATAGATCATAAAACTCCTATTCCCTTTAAAAGTGGTGGATTTGGAACTTGCCACTGGGACGAGTTATGAGACGATGAATAGAAAGGTCGTGAGAAATAGTCTGTAAGACTCTGTAGTCTCCTTGCCTCTCCGTGGCGAGAAGGTATTTCTAGGATTGCTAGGGACTTGCCTACGGAAAGAAGGATAATAATATCACTTACTATTTGACTTCGTAAATATCACAATCAGATTGTAGTAAGAATGGTGACCAAGATCAGCTTCACGCACCATTCAAGGTACAGAGATGTTTTGAGAGAATTTCTTGGAATAAAGAAAAGTACAGTATTTCAGAGTCCGACGTTGCAACGCATTCACCCCTCCCCGCCTCATCTCGGTGGTTGCAAGTCCGGTGCGACGCCGAAGCTCATCGTGTGACATGCTAATATTTCGTCGTTGCGACGTTGGAGCGGCACCGCTCAGCTATTTATGCGTCACAACATTACTTTATTAACAAACTGTCCTAGTTCAGCGCTGCTGCGACATAACAATGTTGCGGCGCCGCACTGCTCGTGTGCCAGCTGATACGGTGAAATCTTTGCGATGCGGCGCCGCAACCATTCGTGTGCCCCCACAAGCTCGCACAAGCTAAAGAGCGGATAGAGTAATTAGCCATAAGCTAAAAACGAATAATATTTTTGATTATTTTATTAATATATTAGCGATGAATGAAATACCCACAAGTGATGCACCTCACTTCCCCGCACACACGATTTCACACCCGCGCAGTCTTTCCCCCCGGCGCCTGCATATCATGGGAGTATCATCAACAAACTTGCCAGACTATAATCGATGGGCCAACGAGGTATTAATAGCAGGGATTATAATTATTGGAATTGCCTTTTGTAAACTCAGTGAGTCACAATTTTCCGATATTGTTTTTCACATAGCAGCACGATAAAACGGCAATCAACCGTTACTATCAGCAAAAATATCTACAATGTAATAGTGTGGAAGCCGAGTGTCTGTATATTGATTACGATTACCACATTAGCGTGATAAAAAATATTATAAGAGCACTTAACATCTGTTAGTACCTTCATAAACATTATAATACAAAGGTCACCACCGCGTCTGTCTGTGGTGAACTGAAAACTACTAAATAGATTTTCATGCGGTTTTCATCAATGGATAGAATGGATCGTTAATTGTCTTGTTGACGTTGTTAAATAGGTTGAAATATAACGTAAATCGTAAAGTGTCGCAAAATGTTAAGCAGCCAAGCATATTGATCGACTGGCGGGATTTCAGCCCCTTTGTTTTTTACTCGTTACAAAAACTTTATAGAAGAGGGACTCGAGGAAAGTCGAGGGTGGCTGCCAGTTAACTAGATATATTATGACTGTCGCAACGTATTTACTGTTATACTGAAAATTACCATATGGTTTCCTTTTGCATAGTAGGTTTTTTTTGTTAGGGGAAATGGGTTAGGAGAACTTTGCATGTCTTTGTTTTTAAAGGTGGAAACAGGAATATCTGAACTTTAGTTACTGAGCGTGAACTGACGATTTAAGTATTTCAGACTTATTTGCAGATTTTTAGGCAAATGCCAGGAAAAGAGTATTTAAAGGAAATCATTGTTCGTTGAATGTATCTAATTGTACAGAGCCGTCTCTGTGGAATGTTAAGAGCAAAGAATATTATGACCGTGATAGAATAAACGAAATATTGCTGTCGAAATACAAAGAGATGTTTACATAGGCAAGCTAAGACGATGTAAAGAAATAATTTAATTCTCTGTGGACTAACTAACGGAAGGAGCTCAAGGAACACGCTAAATATTGCGCTGTTAGTATTATTCAGAGGATCCTCGAGTACTTCGGTCACATTGCCAGGAGAGAAGGAGATAACTTAGAGAAACTTGTTATCACTGGCCAAGTGGAAGGAAAGAGACCTCGGGGACGTAGCCCGATGCGTTGGTCAGATCAAATCCGCACCACTCTTGATACAAAAGTACACAAAGCTCTACAAGTCGCGAAAAGCCGAGCCGCATGGCGTGACATCGTGCGGGAAAAAGTCGTGAATGTGAGATAGGGGTCACGACCCTCAGTAATGAGGAACACGACGCGGAGAGAGAGAGTATTATTGTGCAATATAATTTCGTTCTAAAACATGGATCGTTTGAATTCCCCCCATCATCAGACCCCGAAAGACAGTCATAATCCATCTTGGTACAAACTTCTAAAGCAATACAAATTAAGCCCAAGCACAAGGTAGCTACCGTAAACCGTTAAGGAGTTCCCTTAATTGACCTTGGTCTTCATCACCAAACCCCTAAATGACAGTCACAACCTATCTATATGGAAAGTTCTCATTAATACAAATTAATCAAGCCCAAACACAAGGTAACTGCTGTAAATCGCCGAGGAGTTCCCTCGTCTGTTTTATGGCTCCATCATCAGGTCGATTTTAAACCTTCATAAAATTGTAGTGCTTAAAAGTACTTAATGGAAAAGTTTACGAACACACTAGACACCCATATAATTTTTGAAAGTTCCCTTCAATTTCTCCAGGATTCCATCATCAGATCTTCACATGATGGCAATGGGACCAAATGGGGACTATACCATTTCAAACAAAAGAAGAATTTTTGAAATCGGTCCAGGCGTCTTTGAGTAATCGGGGTACATACATAAAAAAAAAATACCGACCGAATTGAGAACCTCCTCCTTTTTGAAGTCGGTTAAAAATAGGATAAAACTTTGTATGCGAGTCTGTCCTTTAAAAGGTCAGGGTTTCCATGTGGGTAAAGTCACGTGTGTCTGTTAGTCATAAAACAAATGACCATTATTGTGTATCGTTTGATTGATGGTCTGCTCGGCACGGCTATTAGTGCGCTCTGTAATGTGTTGCAGGAACGAGACCACTACCGTATGAGCCGTGCACTGATGGCTTTCCGTGTTTAATGGTTACAGTAATGTTTATTGGTTTTAAATAATCATTAAAACATGATCATAAAAGGGAAGAATAGTAGTGAAGAAATAGTGTGAGTCGGACTCGCCCATGAACGGTTCCGCAGGAGCAAGTAATATAAACTTCTTGCTCAATAATTACATATACACATTATATATATAATGGGAATAGAGCATATTTCCTCGACCTGCTCAGAAACAGCTCCAATTTTGAAGATTTTTTTTTGTTTAGTTTGTTTTTTGACATTATTTGAAATCAGAAACCTTTTGGAGTGGGGACGGAATGATTTATATATATAAACAATGTATATGCTATTTAAATAATAAATAATTAAAAAACAAAACACAAACTTATGCAGGAAACTAATAAGCAGAAGAAACATTATAATATTTTCTATTTACTGATTACTTTGAACCCGGTGCCAATGGTACAATTAATGCGTAGACAATCAATCGTACCCTCTTTTTTAACCGACTTCAAAAAGGAGGAGGTTCTCAATTCGGTACCTTTAAGATTGGAATTGTTTTCCCAAATTTATATGGGACCTAATTCAAAATATACCCTTTACAAAAAATAAAGTATTATCAAAATCGGTCCACTCAGTAAAAAATTACGCATAGTTTTACATTGCAATTAATTTGAAAACCATCAATCATCTTCTATTTTTCTACCCTTACGGTTAAAATTGCTTCTTCAAATTTATATGGTACCATTTTCGGATTATATTTCTTTTTTGAATATTTGTAACTCAACAGACGCCTTCGTCTTCGTCTGTTAGTTACAAATATTCTTTACAACATTATAAAAAAAAATCACACGAATTTCCCAACAATTTTCTTTTCCAGTATAACTGCTCCAGCTTATTATCCAGGGAAAGATAAAGGGGAAACGAAGGCCTGGTCGTAGACGTACATCTTGGCTCAAGAACTTACGCCAATGGTTTAATATGAGTACCAGATCACTCTTTCGGGCTGCAGTGAACAAAGTTAAATTAGCCTTAATTATTGCTGACCTCCGATAGGAGATGGCACTATAAGAAGAAGAAGAAGAAGTATAACTGGACACTGTTTGGATCGTTACATAAATATAAAGATAGGTCGGAAGCAATGACGCGTAGCGTGTTGATCCACCTAGGGCGGGCGGCGCGGGCTGGAGCCACGGGAACCCCGCACCTTGCCTGCCTTGCCGCAGTCTACCTCCGGCGCTTGAGTGGATATCACGTCTCGCTCGCCATAAAAACACGCGTATGCCGCGTAACTGAAAAATTCAACGTATGAATTAAAACCTATAAACCATCACATAAAACTAAGTGAAAAACATATTCTTTGTTCAGTGTTAGTGATTGGCGGAATATTGTAGTGAAAGTGTGCTTGTGAACGTCTTAAAAGCTCTTTCGGGCGGGATTTATGTAGGTAAGGATTTAGATAAGTAGCTTAGTTAGTTCCTTAGATTTACGTTTGCGTACGTTCTGTCTTTAGAGACGCACATTACACGTATATTTATTTGTTTATGTAATAAAACTACACGTATATAATCTCGAGATATTTTAGTTTTCTAAAACGCATCGCAGATTGTAAAATTTTTGCATTTTAATTGTTCAAATAAAGCGAATTAAAAATAAAACTTTTCTATTAAATTATTTTACAAATTCAGAAAGGAATAAGAAAGGGCTCATTATCATGATGGATTTTTTTTTTTAATTTTCAGTTTTTTCAGACTTACTGTAGTTTTTACAGCTTCGGTTTTAAGCTACATAATATGTATTACTTATGAATAATTATAGCGTCTATGTTATATTTTTTTGTTTTTTTTGTTACGAATAGGCTCCGAAACTACAGGACCGACTTTAAAAAATCTTTCACCAATGAAAAGCTACATTATCAGCGAGTAATCGGCTATATTTTATTGCTGTAATTTAACCTATATTACGGGAATGGGAACCACGGGGTCTACTAAGTACGTAATGTATTTGATTATTAAGTACTTAGTTAACTAAATGTATTCGTTCGAACTCGATTAAAGTACATAATATAAAAAAAAACTAAACAATGAGAACGCAAATTTAGAATAATAAATTATTGCCTTATCACTCAACACGAATTGATAAAAATGTTTTATTGTTGTGTTTTAGCTACATACCAGTACCAGTGCCTAATAACTGGGTCATCGTGGGTTAGAGATTCGGGTCAATTGTGATTTGCTAATCGGGATCGTCATCACGGTTTGTTTCGAAGCAAACGATGTTAAAATTATTTTGTGACCCTACTGACGTTCGATATCAATAGGCATTTTAGTCTAAGAGCCTGACATACCTATTGCGAACCTCGTCATTAGCAGTTCGTTAGCAAGGCAGCTAGACAGACGTGTTCTGGAGGAGAGACCAGACCAGATGGTCCGATAAGAAGGTATTGGAAAGTGGCTGGATGAGTAAGGCGTAGGATCATATGTGATGGCGCGCAGAAGTGAACGAATATAGGCTGAATGATGTTATCATAAAAAAACAACACTTTGTCTGACTATGGAATAGGCTCTTCTCGGACTTAGGTGCGTTTGGAACCCTCGTATCTTTATTTTAGACTTTACTTATCACCTAATTGTAACCTGGCAACTAAAATTGCTTGTAAAATAACCTAAACCATAAATGAAATTTGAATTTGAATGCAAGCCTCCTTTTTGCGGCCTTCGTGGCGCAGCGGAATGCGCGGTGGATTCACAAGATTCGTGGAGTTCCTGGATTCGATACCCAGTTGGACCGACTTAGGTTTTCCTAATTGGTCCAGGTCTGTCTGGTGGCAGGCTTCGGCCGTGGTTAGTTACCACCCTATCGGCAAAGGCGTAACAGGAACCGAGATCACGTTCCGGTGCGATGTCGTGTAGACACCAGAAGGGGAGTGCATTTTCATCTTCCTCCCAAGAAGTTAGCCTGCATCTTAGATTGCATCATCACTTACCATCAATATGAGATGAGTCAGGTGAGATTGTAGTCAAGTGATTTCTTGTAAATAATGAAAAAAAACTGTATGTTTAAGTATTAAAACTAGGAATAAGAGCTGACAAATCAACTTTTATCAAATGACAACGATTTATCTATCACCGACTCCTAGAGTAAAAGTTAAAATAATTTCGTGACGAACGTTTACGTTGGATATCAACAGGCAGTATATCCAAACATTTCACTGTCAGTATGTACTCGTACGAGTACAGACAGAGTTCCCGCATGAAACAAATTCAACAATTTCGTTTCTTTTTTGTTTTATTTCTTCCACGCCTACAATATTTTATACTATAGATATGTTTCGTTCCTATAAATTCACCACAAAAAGTGTTGCGAATTTAGCTACTCCACTGAGCGCACACATGCATAATTTTGTGTTAAATTTATTTATTTACTTATTTATTTATTAAAAAACAAAACATAAAAAGGTAAATTAAACGGACAACCACAAAAATCACAAAGATTTGACCTTGGTGTCCATCTGCAACTAAGCTTAATAATAACTTTAACTAGGTAATATTTTCTTAAAAGTAACTTTAACAATAATAATAAACTTTAACTATAATAATTAATTCCGTTATATATAGTTTTTACAGTTCCTAAACACACTACTCGACATTGTATACAATATTTAGGTAGGTATTATTTATTTCAATAACAGTTGTTGTTTACTATGCGACAAGTAGCCGCATTTGTTCCCTCAGCTTTGAAGCGCTAGTGCCATATCTCTATTACAAAATCTTTGGTTCACGGTAATTGTTTTATCAGAGACTAGCTGACCTGGTGGACTTTGTATATTAGAATTATTTTTACCAGCATTTTCATACGCTGTGCTTTGTGTCTATGTATAAAATCAAAAACACAAAATCGAAATTCGTTTATTTCAAGAATTTCGAAATTTCAGGTTTGAGTATTTGTTAAGATTCTACTACAGATTTAGAAGGCAGGTTCTGTTTTAAACTCAACTTTAATTTAAACTTTAATTTGTTCTTTTAGAATCATTATTCTTATATTATTATTTGTGTAAGTAACGTCCGTTGTTGATCACAACTAACATTGAGTTGACTATAAATTTAAATTTCCTCTTGTGAGCGTCTCATTTTTCATGTTCTAGTAACACATCTAACACTATTTAATATCATTGTTCTTGGAGTATTATTGTATTGAACATAGATCTAATCACACTAATATTATATATGCGAAAGTTTGTGTGTAAGTGTGTAAGTATGTTTGTTCCTCTTTTACGCTGCGGCCACTGAAGTGATTTGTCTGAAATTTGGAATGGAAATGGATTTTACTCTGGATTATCACATAGGCTACTTTCCATCCCGGAAAAATCCATGGTTCCCGCGGGATTTGTGAAAAACTGAATTCCACGCGGACGAAATCGTGGGTATTTGAATAAATTTCGAAACCGCCATGAAGCTTCACTGTGACGTGCCCATCCTGTGCCCATTCACCCTTTAACCGTCAATAAATGTCACAGCCAGACCTGACAGTGCCAGGTAAACCGAATGTTCGAATTATTACCGCATTATTGAATATCTGTCAATTTTACGTACATAGAACAAATTGACAAGTGGGAAGTATTAATAGTCTGTGTTTGTAAATATTTGTATGCTTAGTGTAAACCGGAGGTCCTAGGTTCTATTCCCAACTTAGATAGGTATGTTAATAAGAAATATAAATTTTGTTTTTATAGCTGTGTTTTCTTTTTCATCTTTTTGTTCAGCAACCCTACAAAGATAGCTGACGCAGCAATCAGCCATCATCATTATCGGCCTATTATAGCCCACTAAATTGCCAGTGGTGCTAACATGCGACCAATGAAGAGAAATATAGACAAAAAAAAATGTCGTCCAATGCTTCGGAGTTGTCCAAGTCCCATCTCTTTCGTACCAACGCAATGTGAGCGGTATTTCCGTTTTAAAATACGTAAACTTCGCTACGTCATAATTATAATGATGCGTATAAGGGAACACAATTTAAGATCTATTTACAAAAGACATATTTTTTACTCCGAAAATATTCATTTTAGAAGACATGATCCTTAGACATTTTTAATTAATTTTCCTTAAAGAATATATTTAATTTTCCTTAATGAATAACCCTAGAGCACAGTATACAAAGCCAAGAGTTATGGGAATTATTCTCGAGCATCCTGTATATTCGGTAGGTCTGAGAATAGGTTGTCTGTTTTTCAATTTATAAGGCAAAACAACGTCTGCCGGGTTAGCTAGTTATAATATACTCGTAGATCGAGACGAACTTATCGTATTTGATTTAAACTTATCGAGAATATTGAGGTCTGCAGGTGACGATGCTCTGTCGGTGAACTCAGAAGATAGATTGAACATTAAATCGAACTAGTGCCGTCTAGTGTTATTAATAACATACTATTTATAGATTAAATTCTAGTTTTATATTGTTCCCATTTATTTTAAGATTTATTTAACGTAATTGTTAGATCTTGTTTTAAAATTGTAAAAAAAATAAATAACTACATGAGTAAACAGCAAAGTTTTAAAAGCTAGTAGGTATATAGCCTGACCCAAATTATAATACGTCACTATATTCCGTTTCTTACTTTGTAGTTACTCACTATATTCCGTTTATTACAAATTTGTAGTTATATTAATTGATTATGAAACACGGCTAAAACTCAGTTTGGATCGTGCCGCGATGCAAGAACCAGCTCATGACTAAGGGCCCCGTATGGGTTCGAAACTAGTCGGGCATACTCCGACGTAATATCACGTGAGTTTTAGCCGTGTTTCATAATCAATTAATATGAATAACACTCACGATAGTTTAAATTCTAAAATTTGTAGTTACTTGAAAAACTAATACGTATGTACCTATTTAAAATTAATATTATATTTTTAAGATAAAATTAAAAATCCACTTAAATAATTTTCATATTTTTCTCTATACTTGTAGACGGTAGTATTTGCTAATACTTCTAGGTCAACGGAAAGTAAATTCCTACGTTATAAATTTTGTTTCATCTAAACAGCCCGCTAAATAAAAAATTGCACAGCCGGCTAAATAAAAAAACACCTAAAAATATAGTTATTTACGCAGGCTGTATAAAAAATATGTTACGTTATAAGCTACGAGTACGTATAGATAAAGTGATACGTACAGAAGATTGCACCCTTTGTCGCTAATGCCGCAGGGCATGGAAAACTGCGTACATTATTTACACACCAGCGAACATGTGAAGAGAATGTGGAACACATCCAATAAACTGTCACAGGGAATTGAAAACTTCGAGGCAGACTGGAACGAGTGGTTAGGGAAATGCTGTTAGCGGTATACCGATACATATATAAGAGAAAATACTATATTGGAGAAATAAATGAATACGAGCTGAACAATATTTTATACTAGCTGACGCCGCGCAGTTTTACCCGCGTGGTTCCCCTTCCCGTAAGAATATAGGGATAATATATAGCCTATAGCCTTCCTCGATAAATGGGCTATCTAACAAAGAAAGAATTTTTCAAATCGGACCAGTAGTTCATGAGATTAGCGCGCTCAATCAAACAAACAAACTCTTCAGCTTTATAATATTAGTATAGATTGGAGAAATAAATTAATACAATTGAACAATATTTTCTATTTAGTTTTCTATTTGTTGATAAAGGTTTTTCTGGGATAAAAACTAAAACATGCTCAAAAATTTCATTTTACTTACAGTGAAAGTCCCGTTAAAATTTTGTTCCAGAGATTAGAACAAATAGGCAGTCTGACATACGGAAAATAAAAAAATAAGTTCGTAAGTTTTAATTTTATTTTAAATTATTTAATAAATAAAATTAACATTATGATACGTGATAGCCCAGTGGATATGACCTCTGCCTCCGAATCTGGAGGGTGTGGGTTCGAACACGGTCCGGGGCATGCACTTCCAACTTTTCAGTTGTGTGCAATATAAGAAATTAAAAATCACGTGTCTCAAACGGTAAAAACATAGTGAGGAATCCTGCATACAAGATAATTTTCTTAATTCTCTGCGAGTGTGAATTCTGCCAATCCGCATAGGGCCAGCGTGGTGGTAAACTATTGGCCTAACGCCTTTCACTCTGAGAGAAGACTTGAGCTCAGCAGTGAGTGACTTGATATTCCAAGTTACAGTTAATACATACACATACATATACAGTTAATTTTAAATCACAAACAAACACTTCAATTTTGTTTATATTGTATTGATTAAACTACTCGTGTTTTATTTTACTAGATAGTCTTGCTACTCCAACCACTTGGACATGTTGTTCGTTGGTAGATAATTGACGTAAATATTCTACTATGATACGAGATAAGATAACGATTAGATTGTTTAAATATTTCTTTGCAGACGTCCGCGCCATCGTCTTTTGTTATAGTGCCTATTTTTAGTTCTGTTGAATTGAATATCGTCGTCATCAACCCATATTCGGCTCACTGCTGAGCTCGAGTCTCCTCTCAGAATGAGAGGGGTTCCTCTCAGAATGAGAGGGGTTAGGCCAATAGTCCACCACACTGGCCCAATGCGGATTGGCAGACTTCACACACGCAGAGAATTAAGATAATTCTCTGGTTATGCAGGTTTCTTCACGATGTTTTCCTTCACCGATTGAGACACGTGATATTTAATTTCTTAAAATGCACACAACTGAAAAGTTGGAGGTGCATGCCCCAGATCGGATTCGAACCGACACCCTCCGGAATCGGAGGCAGAGGTCATATCCACTGGGCTATCACGGCACTTGAATTGAATTGAATATAATGGAATATAATGTAACTTAGGTTTTCAGCTGAATGCTAAGCTTTAAGGGACATCTCTAATGACCTATAGAAAAAGAACCTAACTACCTTGACTCTATATATTACCGTCCATATTATTCCTTTTTTTTATTCTTTAAGTTAGCCCTAGACTACAACCTCACCTGATGATAAGTGATGATGCAATCTAAGATGGAAGTGGGCTAACTTGTATAGAGTAGGATGAAAATCCACACGACTCGTACGGGAACGTTAAATCGCTTGGCGTCTTTGCCGGTAGGGTGGTAACTATTGGCGGACAAAGCCTCCCACCGACCTGGAACAATCAAGAAAATCTCAATCGGTCCACCCAAGGATCAAACCCAGGACCGTCTTGTAAGTCCACCGACCACCACTGCGCCACACGGGCAGTCAAATTTCTTTTTGAAAGGGATTTCTCCCATAATGCAGCATCACTGTGGCTGAAATTATAGTCGCGTTAGATTTGTGCTTATACTTCAGGTTGACAGCGCAGTTTATTATGTAGAACCTATTTTAAGGCGGCATTGCATGATAGTGTTCAGATATTATCAGACCATTTTCAATTACCACCATAGCTCCAGATTTCTTTGCACCGATGCGGGTTGGGCGATTACTCCAATATACTGGGGAACTTACTCACTTTAGATCAGCGATTTGTTCCGGCCATTTATATCAAACAAAAGGTGAAACCCCCATTGAAATCCCATAAGCAGTATTTATGTGATATTAGAGAGACAGACTCTCTCATCATCGTCACAATTACGCAATATACGTATTTTTCAACCAAATAATATTGTATTGTGTCTCGAGAATGATTGAGTACTGAGGTCCATCTTCAGTCTTGTTTATGTTGTAGAGAGAGCCTGCGATAGCTAGACATGCCTCATTTTGTAGGCCGACACTTTGTCTATGCTCCTACCATGAGTAACCATGCCATCAGGTGAGATCGTCAAGTGCGAGCTTATTCCATGTAAAAAAGTACGATTATTATGGATCCAGATAGAATTTGGACTGTGGTACCTTAGAAAATTGGATCTGAATCCTCAATTTTAGAAGAAGCAAACGTAATTTATCGACAGGTTTAAACGGTCCAGATTCTCAATTGTCCAAGAAAAAAAAACCTTATTATTTTCAAAATTTTCAAAAAAATGCATTGTGCTATTTTCCAAAGCTTAAAGAAAGATAAAGAAAATTTATTTAACATACACATACACACACACATACGCAATATAGTTAAGATATTAAAAAACAGTAATTAAAATGAAAAGATAGAAAACGAAATAGAAAGATGATTAACAAAATGGCATCTACTCAGGACTACCTTAATCTCATCTTAAGAGCATATGCTGACAATGTTTCAGCCTTCACAAAATGAGGCATGTCTAGCAATCGCAGACAGGTCCATTATAAATGGCGAACAAAAATGACGGCGCGCTTTCAAATAAATTGAAATTAATCGCCGACGCATCAGCGGAAACGCAAACAAAGATGGCGGGGAGCAGGAAATCTGGTCACAATAATTTATTAAACGTTAGATAACGTTTTTTAAATGTTTTTGTTGTATCGCAGTTTATTTGCCGATTTGAGAATAATTTATCTTTATTTTATACACCACTAGCGGATGTTTTTGTCCGCGTGCAAGCTTAGGAAGGATTTTTCTACAAACTTTCATCCCTTTTTTCACTACCGTAACAGGTTAAACTACTTACTGTTTAAAGTGAACCGTTTGCCAATTTTCATAGTGTATTTAAAAAAAAAAATAAATAAATAAAAATAATTTATTTCAGTAACATTAATCAGTAACAAATAGTAAAAGGCTAGAGTCTTCTTTTAAGAGTTGTAAACTCCTGGCCGGTACTGTGTTGATATGTCAGTCAATTTCTTTGATAATAGTGATAAGTATTTGTATACATTAGTAGATTGTATTGGCTATTCATACAACTTTTTGAGTCCTGCCTGGGATATTATTGTGGATCTAATGAGATAAATCTAGACCAAGACGCCGTGAAAAATATTATACTTTTGTTGTCGACGTTTTTTTTTTATTCTTTACAAGTTAGCTCTTGACTACAATCTCACCTCAAGTAAGTGATGATGCAATCTGAAATTGAAGCGGGCTAACTTGTTAAAAGGAGAATGAAAATCCACACCCTTTTCGGTTTTTACACGGCATCGTACCGGGACGCTAAATCGCTTAGCGGTACATCTCTGCCGGTAGGGTGGTAACTAGCCACAGCCGAAGCCTCCCACCAGCCACGTGACGTGCAGTCAACCCGTACGATATGATAAGATGTGGAATGCCCTTCCGGCGCCTGTGTATCCTGACACGTAAAATTTGAACACTTTCAAGGGAATAGAAGAGTAAATAGGCATCTTCTAGGCAAGCGAGCCTAATCATCATTGCTTACCATCATGCATGATTATAATCAAGCGCAAGCCTAATATAATTATTACAAGTTTTTAAAAAATATGAATATTTTCGCGGTAGCGTCATAAACTGTACTAAAGATAAATATCCGTTTACGATTATTATCTGAAGATTCTTTGAAGTTTCGGAATCCATAATTATTTTTAATTTCTTACGATGAACGAGTGTCTGTTCCTATCATAAGAAAATCATTTTCAGTGTGTGTGTGTTTTGAAGATCTCCGTGGCGCAGTGGTATGCGCAGTTGATTTACAAGACGGAAGACCTGGGTTCGGTCCAGGTCTGGCTGGTGGGAGGCTTCGGCCGTGGCTATCTGCCACCCTACCGACAAAGACGTGCCGCCAAGCGATTTAGCGTTCCGGTACGATGTTGTGTAGAAACCGAAAGGGAGTGTGGATTTTCATCCTACTCCTAACAAATTAGAAGATGAAAATCTTAGATTGCATCATCACTTAGCATCAAGTGAGAATTGAGATTATGGTCAAGTTAAAAAAAAAATTAAAATAAAATGTTGACGACCTCTCTGGCGCAGTGGGTAGCGCTATGGTTTTCAACTGAGAGGCCCAGGTTCTATTCCCAGCTCGGGTCAGTTTAGTTTTTTAATATTTCTAAATTGGCTCGAACATAAAGCTTCTTTGTGGACTACGGAACCCTAAAATACATTTACAGAGATTGTACGCGATCAGTCGCTATCGTTAGTACTCAGTATTATGTCATGTGCGAATGTCCTCGGCTTTGATTATGTAAATTGAGATGGTAAATACATGATAATTATGTAAACCACGACGAGTAACTCGCATTGAATTGAAAATAGAGCATTCTCTGTAACAGTAAGTATATTTTATATCTTAAAATTATATTTTTGTTTAATTTGGTGAATAAGCTAGAGCTTAGCTGCAATCAGGCCTGTTGAAAAGCGATGATGCTGCCTATGATGGAATGCGCTTGCCTAGAAGTTACCTGTTTACTCGATTTACCCATATTTGTAGGTGATGGGGTAAATGGAAGCTGAGGAAGAGCATGAAAAGTTGATGGGTTATCTTTTTCTCTACTTTTCCTTTTTTATGGATGGTTGTTAGTTACTCTTTCACGCAAAAACTATTAAATGGATACGGCTGTTAGATGTTGAAATTAGAAATGAATATAGATTTTTGAGAATTTTTTAGAGAATTTGTGAAAAGTTCAATATTTGGCAGGCCTCTATACATTTTATTGAAGCTGCAATATATATAACTTGCAGATTCTGAATTCTTGCTTGGATATGAAGTTGAGTAAGGTGGTGCAGACGTACAATCAAATTATAAAGAGAATTTTATTTTTCTTTAAATTCAAAAATTTGATTCAAATTCATTTATTTCAAGTAGGCTTAATTTACAAGCAATTTTGTAAGGTCAGTGGGAGTTTTCATACTGTTACTATCGCGTTGACGTAAACGCGAGTTTATATGGAATTGAAACAGTTGTGTAGTAGTGCCACTAGATGGCGTTGTTTCAATTCCATATAAATTCGCGTGTACGTCAACGCGATAGTAACAGTATGAAAATATTGAAAACTCCCACTAGGCACACTGTTGACTATTTGTAGAGATTCTACCAACGATTCGGATTAATGTGTGTAAGCAAATAAGTCACATCCTCATTCCTCAGCCAGTCATTTGGCTTCCTAACAAAGGCTCGAATACCTTTAAGTAAAGGTATAAACTTTGAGTTTCTGTAGGTTTGTTACCTACTATCTCCGAAAGCCACCCTGAAACTCCATAGTTACTATATTCTCAATAGCTCAACGGTAAAGCCAAATTAATCACTGAGAGGTCCTGGTTCGATTTCCACTCGCCGGACTATTGTCGTACCCACACCTAACACAGCCTTCCCCACTAATTGGAAGGGAACAGGAATATTGGTTATATTAAAAGATATGGCAAATATTTTTTTTTATGTGACTCTTGTCCTATCATAATTTTACCATTCCGTACAATGATATTAAATACTGTTAGATGTGTTACTAGCGCATGAAAAATGAGGCGCTCAAAAGAGGCAACTCAATGTTAGTTGTGGTCAACAACGAACGTTATTTAAACAAATAATACCTAAATATCGTCTACAATGTCGAGTTGTGTGTTCAGGAAGTGTAAAAACTATATATACATAAATATATAATGGAATTACAGACAAAATTTTGCATGTGTACGCTCAGTGTTGTAGCCTATTATTCGGATACCTTTTTGCGGTGATTTTGTAGGGATGTAACCGATCTATAGTATAAAATTATCATCGGTTCCGTACCGTTACGTATGTTTCCACATGTAAAAAAACGTTTTGCAACATTTTTGAATGCACCTTGTATTATACGTATTTAGCTAGTTTGTGTGTATTCGGAGACTAGTGAACAATAAATTATGTATTAAATCCGCATATCGCATTCAAAGTACGAGTAGGTGTCGAATTTATTTTAAACGCGTAATCGCTACCCATACTAAGTATGTGGCACTTCCGCCTACAATCTACATACAACATCAAGTACATCAAAATCAACGTCATCAATATAACTAGTAAGTACTTATCTGCCTCCTTGTTCCAGTCCTTGGTTAGCCTATGTGGTTTGGGATCACGAGGTCGTGGGTTCGAGCCCTAAATCGAACTCTTATCTTTCTTATATGAAGTTTTCTGTAAAAAATTTCACTCCGAAGTTGGAAAATTTACACCTGTCCATCGAAGAGCACATTAAGCCGCCAGACCCGGTCATTATCTATGTTTGTGTTCATTAAAAGTTAAACATTTTTTTTTTTTTAAAGAATAAATTTAAAAGAATAAATGTAAGAAAACATTACCGCCAACCCGCATTTTAGCAGTTTGGTGGGTCTAAGCTCCATATACCGTTTTGGCAGTGCAGTTTAAGCAGTGGCGTGCAATTGATGGATGCAAAAGTGCTCTGCTTACCCCGAGGACTTTACAAACCTGTATTGGAGAAAGAAATTTCCATTTTGTACGTATCTACAGTGCCTTTAAGGAGGGAAGCAGAAATTTTTTGTAATACAAATAAGAAAAGAAATATCAAGAGTTTATCTCTTATAATGACGTTATTATAACCCACTGCTCGGTTTGCCTAATGACGGGAACTAATCCGAAGGCTGAGTCGGCGCCGAGCTGAATCTAGTTATCTCGTTATGTAATAATTTACCAAAGCAAGGAAGAATTGCCCTCATTTTAACAAACAAAATTGAAAAATAAAGGCTTTTGAAGGTTTATTTCATGCAACGTTGCACTCTCTGCCTAAGAACAACTACAGATGTTCCAATTAGCCATCCAATCAAAGAGTGGGGTGATTATGCAAGAAAAATCGTTGTTTATTGTTGCATGGCTTTAGTCATGAAAAGTTAATACCAAGCTTACTTTAATAATAATATCGATTATTGCGTGTTAGCCTTGCAACATAATTTAATGTAATTAAATTAATATAAATAATGTAGGGGAGACCGGGGCTGGTTGACCAAATTTCAGCTTAGACGCATATATTTTTTGAGTTTTAACATTTAGTACTATAAAAACCAAAACATCTGATAGGTAAACTATTAAGCTTTAAAAATCAATTTCACTAATCCCACAATCAATAACAATAAAGTGTATAGACATGATTTTGTAAAACAAGAAAAATTTGAGTCAACCTACCCCATATCTGGGGCAGGTCAACATTATCTCGGACTAGTTTTTGACAGATAGTCAACCTACCCCTATAGTCAACCAGCCCCGGTCTCCCTAATGTAATTTATCTTAATTCAGGGGAGCCTTCTTATTTTTGGTAGGTAAACATAGCAGCATCATTACTATGATTTGCAAACAATATCAAGATATCACACCTATTCATGAATTGTTTTTTTAATATTGGAGGACAGTTAAGTAACGACGCCCATACCAAAAAATTACACTGGAGACAGGTGCGAGCAACGATTTCAGAATTATAATATAATAGGTACTACTATAATAGGTACGAGTATTTTTTTAAGTCGAACCAACATTTAGACGTGCTAACAAGTTGCCTGCCATTTTAAAATAGACTGTAATGGCATGTCTGTAGACAGCGTAACGCCGGGAACTAATCTTATCTGCGAGGGTTGAGTCGCTCTGAATGGAATCTTATTATGTTCGTTACGTAATTTGCATTTGAATACCCCCTGTTTGTGCTTGTATGACTGTTAATACATCAGTAATTTGCTATTTACGTAGTTGGTAACAATAAATGAATGTTTAAATGCGAATTCAACATTTTATCTATATCCATATGGAAACTCTCTGTGTATAAAATTAAAAATACTCGTGTAATAGATCAATTCGTTCGTTATCAACCCATATTCGACTTACTGCTGAGCTCAGGTCTCCTCTCAGAATGAGATTGGCCTGCAATAGTCCACCACGCTGGCCCAATGCGGATTGGCAGACTTCACACTCGCAGAGAATTTAAGAAAATTCTCTGGTGTGCAGGTTTCTTCACGATGTTTTTCTTTAACCGTTTGAGACACGTGATATTTAATTTCTTAAAATGCACAACTGCAAAGTTGGAGGTGCATGCTCCGGACCGGATTCGAACGCACACTCTCCGAAATCGGAGGCAGAGGTCATATCCAGTGAGCTATCACGGCTCTCTTATTCTTATAATTATTATAAAGGGGTAAATTAGTTACTTTGTGAGGTTGTAGGGGGGGGGGTTGTTTTACTGTACCGATTTTGAAAATTCTTGTACTAGTAGACATATACGTCAAATTTTTAATAAAGATTCTAATGGAATACTTTCACTGGAAGATAGATATGTCAGTCAGTTACATAAGCTACTGTTTATCCCGAAAAAATCCATGGGATTTGTGAAAACCAGGGGTGTGATTCAGCTATTTTATACTCGTATATGTAATATCCATCTGTAACAAGTTTATTAGAATTGTACTTTGTTTCTATAAGATGCCAAAAACAAAATGTCACTAACAACGTACTTGCCATGGCAATGAGCGATGTCACATCGCTGAAACTCTACAGAATGCAGGGGCTCATTTTCACGCAAACGTAGTCACGGGCGTCAACTAGTCGTCGTTAAATAAACTTAAACAAGAATATGATATACTGCTATGAAATATTAAATTTCTTCTAAAACTTAGTCTAACTTAATTAAAGCTATCCGAGCTCACACAAAATTAATAAATGTCCCTTTCAAATAATAAACTTCGTCTCTACTTCTCAAAGGGGATACATTTTTAATAAAATGTGAACAAAGGAGTACCTATATCAGGAGGTATATCTCCAAAAACTCGAAGTAGGGCGAAGTAAATAAATGATGAGGTGGCACGGGTATAGCATGAGAGGGCGTGGACATTTTGGAGGGGGTGTTCAATAACGTTGAGACACTGTAATGTGCTCCTCTTACAGCCAGTTTCTTTATGTAAAGCTAAAGTAACAGTAAAGGTAGTAAGTAGTAAAGAAGACTTTATTTTTCCGTGATAAGACCGTCACTTTTGCTTTATGACGTTACTTTGACTGTTACTTACGATGAAGAAACTGGCCGTTAGTATTGATAACTTGCTTGTGAATGTTTCGCAATGCATCAAGAGTATCGTCTTTTTTCTGAATGAGAGATATCCTAATTCCTGACAACCTGTACCTATGTAGAATTTCAGTTGAGTATCAATATATTGAATTTTGATAGGTATATAAACAATGTTTAAAACAAATTTCAAATAATAGTTTTGAAATTTAAATAGGAGTATAAATTATCAAGTTACAGGTTAAGGAAAAATGCTGATTTCTTTTGATTGGTTTACTTTATCATAATATAATATAGCTGAACTACGACTATCTAAATCACTTCAGCTTTCAAAAAAACGCAACATAATTTGTCTATTCTTTTAGTAGCTCCTACACCACATACAGACAGAGACATTATGTCAATCTTTATTTTTACGTAGTTTAAAAATAAAGAACGAACAATAATTCCCCTAATTACGAGCCCATCTAATTATAATAATCATAACATAAAAATGTTTTATGTTTTTATAATAATTAAATAAATAATAAATAAATTGAGAATACCATTAGGACATAAACGACATTAAAAATATTTTAATAAAATGAAGTTTTAAACAGTATTATTTTATCACAAACGAAAACTACTAAATTCCACGTGGACGAAGTCGCAGGTGCGGACGCCTGCGACTTCGTCCACGTGGAATTTAGTTTTTCACAAACCCCGCGGGAACCATGTATTTCTTCGGGATAAAAAGTAGCCTATGTGTTAATCCAGAGTAAAATTTATTTTCATTCCAAATTTCAGCCAAATCGCTTCAGTAGCCGCTGCACAAAGGAAGAACAAACATACACACTTACACACAAACTTTCGCATTTATATATTAGTGTGATGTGATGTGAAGTGTAACGTGATGTGTTGTGATGTGATAACTCGTACTGTAGGTACTCATATTATAATGTAGAACACCATTCGACTTTGATCAAACACCCCTTCTAAACAGCCTGCGGGCTCTAGGAGCATCACATCAATTATGTACGGGGTACGGGAATAGGGAGTGCTTTATTTTAGCCACGATTCGTAATCAACGTGGGATTAGCCCGCTATTGTGTTGAATGCGGTGGCTCTACTGCCAACTGAACTCGTAAAAGCAAACCTTAATCAACGTATGATCATTAGCTTTAGGATAACTAACAAGGAAATAATAAATACTACGTAGCACGTGATAATATATTACTAGTGTTAGCTTTTAGCGATGTCTGTTCTGTGATATTACTTATGTTGTGTAACGCAAGACGTAAAATATCCAGCATCACAATTGTATTGTAATCGTACCTCGTAGTGATTTGCAAGTGTAGAAATGTGTTTCATAATATAACTCACTT
The DNA here is from genome assembly GCF_947172395.1 of Bicyclus anynana. Lineage (NCBI taxonomy): Eukaryota > Metazoa > Arthropoda > Insecta > Lepidoptera > Nymphalidae > Bicyclus > Bicyclus anynana. The sequence continues at coordinate 4,927,827 of NC_069089.1, read as the reverse complement.
GCTCCAAAAATTACCATTCACTCCAGTGTTTTCTTAACCATGTCTGTACCAAACCAAATTAGAAGCGATTTTCGTCCACCTCTACCATCTGTTTTTTGATGAAATGTTAATTAAAAGGTTACCTAAAACCTAGCCCAAGTATCAATCATTCAAATAGTTAATAATGGTTAAAAATAGTTCAGCCAGGACTATTTTCATAGTACACTGGGACGACAGACCGACACAACCGGAAAGAGAAATTAGACGCAGGTCCAATGCTTTACGTACTCTCCAAGGCACTAGGATGTACCAAGACCATCGATTGCCCAAGAGCTACTTTTGTCAATGTTAAGCAATGATATACCTATCTGGGAACAACAAAGGACAATGGTCTATTTCCAAACAAATTTTTGCTGACATTTTTTTTAAGCGTCTATGAATGAAAAAAATATAAAATAATAGATAATTTTTTTCTTAACAATTTATTCTTATGGTTTAATATTATGTGAAGTCTGGAATTCGAGATATTTATGTTTGAAGTTTTAGAGGTTATGTTTTGTCAACAACGAATAGAGACCTACTTTTTAAATTGAAGTCTTAATTATTCCATGATTATGAAGCCGGGTATATGGGTTCGATCGAAGAACACAAAAAGTAGGTTTGATCCCCATTTTTCTCTTAGACATGGATAATATACATACTTTATAAAAATGAACCTTCCTAATTAAATCTAAAAACCAACGTGGAATTTAATACAATAGTGTTTTAAGTCAGTAGTTTAGCGGGAGAATCGGTGTCCATAAACATAAGCGGTCGTTAAAAAAGAATGTAGGTACAGAAAATTAGTTGATAAGTATCGAAAAAATGCAACAAGATTTACAAGACGCTTAAGTACGCAAAACAACGAAATTACGACGTGATGTGACAACTGACTGACAGTTCACAGTTGAATTGTTAGTACATGACTTGTCATAGGAACACGTAAAAGTATCGATACTTTATAGTATAGATTAATGATTATCGATCTCATTCCGATACTGTTATTTTTGTAATCAATAAGTAATCTTCAGGAAATTACTTACTATTTTTACTTACGTTTTACCTTTATTTAAAATCATGACGAACATACTTAAACGATAAATACGTTTGTAAACACTTGTTCCTTTCCTTTGATTATTAAAATATATCATATGGCTTACTGTTGGTAATAATTGTTATTAACATGTTTGACTATTATATTTTGTTTATTTTATTACTTAAATGTAAATTGCCGCCATTTAAGAGTGAACTTTAGCAAAATTTTGTCATGATTAGAAATAAGTAATTTAAATTAAATAGGTGTACCTATTGCATTTAAATTAATTACTATTACTTGTTTGAAAATCAAAATATTTTATATATATTTCAAAATAATTATATTAATTCGTTATAAATATTAGTTTATATGTTTGTTCTACTGAAATTAAACTGATGTCATTGAATACGTGTAGTTCAATGACGATATTTTATTCGATTCGATACTGGCTTTTCGGTATCGTGCGCGTCCCTAGTTGTCCGATATATGCAATATTGGTATAAATAGTATGATTGCCATACTCAATTATTTAAATGTAATTGATGTGAATATATTTTAGTTTTTGGACTTAATTAGACCTTTTGCTCTGTTTCAAAAAATTAAATAAATTATTTTCTACAAACTGTAATAGTTTACATTAGTAGACGCTTATGAATTCTATCAACAAACACCAGACCATTGTCCTTTGCAGGCTCGGTAGCATTCTCTAGAGTTATCGTATTAAAAAACGCTGTGATTTGACATTACGGTCACTGTGTTCTGGTATATTTCTAACACCAGTTAATAGTGCAGCGTTCGGTCGAGAGCCAAATTAATGCCTCCTTCTTCTTCTTTATTGTTTTTTGAACTGGCAAACCTGCACAAAATGCAATTCTTCTTCGAGAAAGGAGACCCGAAGAAGATGACTACAAACGATAAGAATAATGTGATTCGAGTTTGTCTATATGTACACACGGCTGAAAGTGAGCAGTCTTCAATCAGCGGCTAACATTGCGTCACTTAAAAAACTCCCTAAGGCACGTTAAGAAAGTATCTACTATATATATATTTGTTCTTTGGAACGAGCGTTTAGACAAAGGGTGGAATTGTTTTTGAGGAAACAAACCCTGAAAACTCACAAAGAAATAAATAGGGGAAATAATTATCCTTTTAGACTGAAAAAGGCGTGCCTTCTTTTAGGTAAGTAAGTATAAATGGTGTTTCAATAAAATTATTTAGTTTCAATTAATATTATTAACCCATTTATTGTTTAAGTATTCAGTCAATAATAAGATCTCTCAGTTAAATTGACAAACAAAACATGTTAAAAGACATGGCCATTAAAATTACCAATTTCGCTGTCTAAAAGGTACATTATTTAATAAAGGAACTATAAAAGCATTCTTTAAAAAAAATCATCATCATCATCATTATTAACAACCCATATACGGCTCACTGTTAAACACGAGTCTCCTCTCAGAATGAGAGGGGTTAGGCCTCAGTCCACCACGCTGGCCAAATGCGGATTGGCAAACTTCACACACGAAGAAAATTCTCAGGTATGCGTTTCCTCACGATATTTTTCCTTCACCTCTTGAGACACGTGATATTTAATTTCTTAAAATACACATAACTGAACTGTTGGAGGTGCATGCCCCTGACAGGATTCGAACCTACGCTTTCCAATTCGAAGGCAGAGGTCATATCCACTGGGCTATCACGTCTCTCTATACATAGTAGTAGTAATAACTATAGTGCATACCAGCGGCGAAGAGTTCATGCAAGCCGCTTCCCGCCGGGTTACTTTTAAAAATCCATGCATATTCATTGTTGTACTGTATCTAGATCTATGAGAAACCGGAGTTTGTATCACGCTGTATGAATTTCCTTTTCTTTGAGACGGCTTACCTTCATCTTAATTCCATCCTTCGCCACTGGTGCATACACTAGCTACAAACCTTGTTCACGCCACTGCTATGCTTACAAGACTTGCCATCACACTCATGACGAAAAAAAACATTATGAAAATAAAAGTAAACAATAAACATCGCGACCCCACGATGTTTGTAGAGCCTGATACGTCACGCTTGGTGAATTCGTTGTACAAACAACATAATATATTCGGGCCATATACAAATTGATAATTTACATTTTATAATTTGACTTCATTTAAATTATGAATACAAATGAATGGAAATTAATCTTAGTATAATTGAAGCCTTAATAGCTTCACGGTTTACAATCCAAACTTTGGGAGAGGTCCTGGATTTGATCCTCGTCTGCTGGAATATTACCCGCTCTACAGACGTTCAGTTTTAACTATGCAGTTTTAATTAAATCGTCCGTATGTAGTGTTTGTCAGTTTTAACTGAACGTACAGTTTTTTTTAATGATTTTGATTGAAATTTCGATTAGATAAAATTGTACAGTTAAAACTGAAAGTATGTATGGTTATCATGCCCAGTAAAATTTTGTATCTTGTAATTTTGTATGTAATACTTTCACATTTATGTAGTACATATTTTGACGTATATTTTTTTACTGAATTCTTGAAAATTATAGAGCCTGCACAGCATGCATATCTCATTTTATGAAAACTGTTAGATCAGCCTGAGCTCCTAACATGGGTAACTACATTAGCTAAGAATTTCTGACTGTAGTGACTCTGTTAGGAGGGACTTTGAAGATCCCAGACTCTCAACCCAAAAGTACGAAACTAACCGTCGAAGTATTTGATCAGCCAACCAACCTGCGTCTACTTTCATATCCCCTCTTCTTTAAGGAGGAAGGTCTGTTAAAATAAACATCAAATCAATTGCGATATGTCATCTACCTTCTGAACGATAGCAAAATTAGCCTGCTGGTCCTGTATTGGGCTCTTAAAAAAGGTTAATAATGATACATAATAAATCTATTAAATTTTCTAATAAATATCCTTAGTAAAACAAACAAAGTCCACAACTTTAAAAATTCAACCCAAAAATGTCGCAAAGATGTTTCCAAATTGATAAACCATTAGGCGTGCAATTAGGCCTCCGCTAACAAAGGTCGAACGGATTCGTCAGTTTTAGACTTATTAATTAGTTCGGCCCGATAAATTCTTCAGCGGTTTTTCCGACGAAACTTAGAAACAAATTTCTTAAGGTCCCCGGTCACCCGACAGGGTGTGGATCCACAGGGTGTGGATTCGAATCCGATCCGGAACATGTACTTCCAACTTCAGTTGTGTGTATTTTAAGTAATTAATTATCACGTGTCTCAAGCGATGAAGGAATAACATCGTGGGGAAACCTGCATACCACAGAATTTTCTTGATTCTCTGCGTATGTGAAGTCTGCCAATCCGCATTGGGTTAGTGTGGTGGACTATTGGCCTAACCGAGCTCGAGTCTCCTCTCAGAATGAGCTCGAGCTCGGCAGTGAGCCAAATAATATAATATTTAGATGTTGATAACGATATTTAGAGTATCATCATCATCGTCATATCAGCCGATAGACGTCCACTGCAGAACATAGGCCTTTTGTAGTTACTTCCAAACATTACGATCCTGAGCCGCCTGCACTCAGCGAATCCCTGCGACTCGCTTGATGTCGTCAGTATACCATTGTACCAGTCCGATAATAAATTAGTCCACTGATAGTTAATTTTAGCCGATCTAACCGATCTTTTCCCATTGTTAAGTAAAAATATTTAAAACATTTTTCTTGTAGCTTTGAAGGTCTAGTTATTCCCCCAGTTAACACCAGGTTTTTATTTCATTATTACATATGCCTCACATCAATGTTATTTTAATAAACATACTTTTAGAATTGTAACATCGAATAAAAATGGCGATGGTACTCGGCGGGAGGAAAACGTAAGAGCCTTGCAATCCAACCTCACTTCAAAGTATCAAAAGAATTCTTGTAAAATCCTTTGCTAGCAACATCAAAAGCATAACATATAAAAGTTAAATAAATGGAATAGTTTCCGGAAATATCCAAGAGAAACATTAGCAAATATTATTTCTGTATTTATAAATACAGAAATAATAAACTATTGGAAAATGTTGTGGAAAATCAGCTATTCGAATGTTCTACTATATCTACTCGTAAATAGTTGATGGATCAAGCAGATGGCTCAACTAACATCAAGTGAAATGTTATTTCCTATACCAACACTTGGCAGAATACAGTAGCTAGAAATACCTCAAACGATGCTAAACTCCTTTCCTAAACCTGAAAAATCCTCGTGGACACTCGTGTTGGGTAGTGCCTGACTTTTATAAAACCCATTCTACCTTCTAAATACTGGTGTCCCTGCCATAGTGACTACAAAACGTAGCGAGTCTCTTTTACCTCCCATTCTCTCCTTCATTCTTCTCCTTGATCTTGATTATGACTTCCAGAAAGTTCTTAGCTACATTTAATTTCTCACTGCATTCCAGTATTTTATTGATTAGATTTTCTACTGTCAGCTCTTGTCACAGCCCCTTCGTTACTTCCTTTCTTTCAGCTCGAAACCGTGAACAGTAAAAACATAGTAGGTATGTACTGCATAGGTGTTAAGACTAATTTGTTTGTAATTTAACCAGATCACACCAATGCTGGGTAATTGGCGGCAGATTAATCAGAGGTGTACTATTTCCCCTGTCGAACTATCTCTATCTATCTCAAAGAGCTCTTGATTCATGTAAACTATGACGAACTATTTAGTTATCAATTCTAAAGAACTACCCTACTTTTACTTATTTTAAATACATATGTAGAATCAGACATACATTGCAAACAAACATGACGCAAACGAAAGTTCGTATCCACGATTTAGCAGCAACTTGGAAAGATCAAAGGATTATAGATTACACATCTTATCGGTCGTGCAAAGTCGTTCTGAGCCGAGCGAAATCTCTTTCCAAATATTTAATGCTAAAATGTTACGAAAAACGTACAACGCTGACCAGAATTAGCAATGTTAGGTCATTTACAGAGGACAAACATTCAAATATTGATTTTTCTTTAACTAGAAATAGATCTTTTGCATTGTAAAAAAGATATCTATTAAAAATATTTAATTCTAGTAAGTAAAAAATGTTTTAACATGTAACACTCAAACTCAAACTAGGGTTTATCTATTTTAGTTAGTCGTATGTCCAACTTACATCAGTACCTTTTTTTGTATACTTTATTGAAAAACATATTAATAATGAAATTAAAATAAATTAAATCTAAGAATTAACAGTACAATTTAAATTCATCAGTATTTCATTTTCACCGAAGATACCTAAGTATAAGCATACCGAAATTTGAGTCCATGCTAATTCAAATTTAGCATCCAAGATTTCTGTAAACGGCAAGTAAAATGAAAGTTTTTAAAAAAGTATGTAAAAATAGATTAAAAAGAACGTCAGTTAGGAAAAACAGCACCGTTTGAAAATCTTGAAAATGCATATTTTCGCAATGTATTCAACATAAAACTGAGAACAATTCCTCTGAATTTCCTATCAGTTTCGCTCTAGCGAATTTCTATTTAAATCTTCAAAAGATGCATTTCAGAAAACCATTCTCATGGATGCACTGCATCCCTGCATTAGCAATAAAACTAAAATAGAAATTCAGGATTCGTGTTTGCATACACCAACGAGTAGGCATAATATGTTATCCATATATTTATCTATTTATTATACCTACATACCTGCACAGGTATAGATGGTGGTTGGACTATGTGGTAATCTATAGACTAACGAGTATAATGACTTTTTTATATTTTCTTCAGCATAATATTAAAAAAACTATAAACAATGACCTTGAAATTTTCTTCGATCTTTTTTTTATATTTAGACAAAATCTATTACATAAATTCATATACCCAGAGAATTAAAAAAAATCTCTGGTATGTAGGTTTCCTGACGATGTTTTTCCTTCACCGTTTGAGACACGTGATATTTATTTTCTTAAAATGTACATAACTGAAGAGTTGGAAGTGCATGCCCGGACCGGATTCGGACACACCCTCCGGAATCGGATAGTTATGTTAATACCACCACTATTTTTCTGTTTTATAACACACTGTCTATCTAGATCTATATATACACTTCTATCTATACTAATATATAAAGCTGAAGAGTTTGTTTGTTTGATTGATGGAACGCGCTAATCTTAGGAACTAATGGTCCGATTTTAAAAATTCTCTCAGTGTTAGATAGCCCATTTATCGAGGAAGGCTATAAATAGCTAAATTTGTAAATTATCCCCGTTAACGTCAGCTAGTGTTTTATAAAATCAAAGTGTTTTATATTATAAATCATTTATTTAAAGATTTCAAGTATTCGTAGGCTAATATTTACAAGCACTTTTGAAACGTCTAGTTTGATTATTTGTAAAGACCCTATAACCGTACTTACTACATAGATACGTCATTAAATTTCCACAAGGATTGGGAAGGATTATTCCGCTTTGATTTCTAAATCCTCACTACGTGTGAGATGTATGCGCAATTCACGCTTAGTTACTTTTATCGTTGAATAAATATGAAACATCTCGGAGGCCTTATCTTGCAGGTATTCAAATATTACCACGGCGCTGTTGCGTAAAAGGCTTGTTTGTTTTGTATCTTTGTTAGGATGTTATGTAGGGAGAATTATACTATACTAGCGGACGCCCACGCCGCGTGGAATTCAGTTTTTCACAAATCCCGCGGGAACTATGGATTTTTCGGGGATGAAAAGTAGCTTAAGTGTTAATCCAGAGTAAAATCTATTTCTATTCCACATTGCAGGCAAATCGCTTTAGTAGCCGCAGCGTGAAAGAGGAACAAACATACTTACACACACACAAACTTTCGCCTTTATAATATTAGTGTGACTACCAGACGCCCCGTGGTTTTACCCGCGTACAGGGGCGTAGATACCGCCGTATCAATTCATATCAATGATACGGGGCCCCCGGACTGCAGAAGCCCCTTACGTGTGAAAGCAAAAATTAGTATAGTGTAATCCACAATCTCACTTAATCTGGTGCTTCGCGGAAAAAATCATAAAAAAACTAGAGAGTTGAGAGGGACATTCTTGACATTCGTATGCTACAAAGAATCAATATGTCAAGTATACATTATCAACCCATATTTGGCCCACTGCTGAGCTCGAGCTCTCCTCTCTGAATGGGAGAAGTTAGACCACCACGCTGGCCCAATGCGGATTGGCAGACTTCACGTACGCAGAAAATCAAGAAAATTCTCTGGAATGCAGGTTTCCTCACGATGTTCTTTCTTCACCGTTTGAAACACATGATATTTCCTAAAATGCACACAACTGAAAAGTTGGAGGTGTGTGCCCAGGGTTGGATTCGAACTGACATCCTCCGGAATCGGAGGCAGAGGTCAAATCCACTGGGCTATCACGGCACTATTTCTATGTCAAGTATAATAGCATTGAATCTTGGGCATTAAAGATACTTTGTAAGCGTGGTAGATTACCACGTGTAGATACGTGGATAGCGAGGAAAAATAGGAAGCAGTTTGTTAAAGTGGGAACTAACCTCGTTTATTTCGACCTACCCACCGTGATCTTATTAATCCTGCTCTCTGGACCGCGCCTGAGTGCTCTTGTAGTTCTTGAATGCCGGGCCTTGTTACAGGCAAAGAACAATCGAATAACGTAGAGAGCGAAACTTTATCAACGCAGTGAGAGCTCTGTAATTGAGTGAATACTTAAATAAACACTAGCTAACCCGGTGTTTTGCCATGCAATTTGATTTTCATACGATTTTTTATAAATTATGACTAAGGAATGGGGGGATATGAAAGAAAAATACAATAGGTTTTATGCGACCTAACTCGCACTGCCTCGTCACTAGGCGTCCATTTGTCGTCGACAGGTGGACCACGGGTGGACGCCGCATTGTCCACCAGTGATCCTCGCGTTGTCCACGAATTTCCGAGAGCGATCGAGGCGATCCGGTGATGGCTACATCCGTGTAGTGAGCGCGTGCCCATACAAATCCATACGAAGAATATCATCCCGGGTGGGTCTAATGAGCTACGACCTTCAAATTGTCAAATCGTTTAGCCGTGGCTCGTAGATATTAGATGATAATTTTAAAAAGCGACAAATTTATTGTTTTTTTTTATTATTTGCCGATCCGACAGAGAATCCTCTACGCCCGTTTAACCCTGAAACTAGCGTATGCTCAGAAGATATTGACTCTGCAATTAGTTTTTCGCGTAAAATAGCAAAATAAATAAGTCAGTAGTCTATCTTTTTACTCCGCTCTGTGGAACAGGACGCAATCAAGACATTGATGTCGCAGTAACTGTTTTATATTATCTCCCTAGTTGTTGGAACTATATTCTAGTTAAATAAAATGGTCTAATCTAATCATTAATAATAGCCCAAGCATCAGAGTGACCGAGGCAAATGTATTATAAGATATAATTTTAGGAAAGATTTTTTAAATTTAGACAGACAAAATTAAAAAAAAACTGCCCAAGTGCGTGACTGGCCACGCGCAGCGTAGGGTTCCGTAGAATAAATTAGCAGTTTAAACCCTTATTTAATGCACAAAAATACCGATAACGATACCCTACACTATGGAATACACGAAAAAAAAATCATCCTCATTTCGCATCATCATTTACCATTTTAAATAGACGAAATTAATATGTATTTTACCGTTAAATTGTATAATACGTTAGTTTACAATCTCACTCGCGATGTTGTAATCTGTCGTTATATTGTGAACTGAACATACCTACTGATTACAATTTAACGTGTTATTTTTCGGTATATTATAATCTATCAAAGTGTAATCGTTAAATTGTCAATCAGGATAAATTTACCATAGAGTTCCAAAAAAATTACAGCGGGCATAATAAAAATAGTATAAACAAAAACAAACACAACAAAGAAAAAAGAAAAAGAACGAAAATCGGAGGGGTGGCAAGTGCGTTTAAACACTGTTCTTCCATTAGTAAATTGTTGTTATTGTTAACTATTAGTATAATTTTGTCAAATCTAGTTAGGTTAGGTTAGAACTTAAAAATTCGGGTTAGGTTAGAACTTAAAACTTAGATCAGTTTTTAGGTATTGTAAATCTATCTATATCTATACTAATATTATAAAGAGGTAAAGTTTGTAAGTTTGTAAGTTTGTAACAATTTTTTGAAATGGGGTAATCTTCGGAACTACTGGGCAGATTTTAAAAATTCTTTCACCTGTAGAATGCTACGTTATCGGGGAGTGCTATAGGCTACTTTTTATATTTCTATCATATATAACTACTAAGATATCGCGGGTTTTCTCTTACAGGTCAGACCGAAAAACTTACATATTCGCATGCGCTGCCTCAACCATTGCGTATAACTGAAATAAATGTATAGAGGCTTTTTGAACCTTTAAAAGTTCTACAAAAAAGTCCGCGACACCATATATCTATCTTTTATATTTTAGCAGATATAGTACCTTAAGTACTTTAATAAATTATTTAAATTTTAAACTAAGGTTTACGTCATTATTTACACAACTAAACTTAAATTCTTATCAAAATAAATGATTTAATAATCACAAGGATATTATAGAGATAAGATTTGCCCTTTACAGTATGTTAATTAGTTATATAGTTTCGGAGATAATACAAAATTTCTGAAAGTCGCAGAAATGCCGCTATATGACGCCCCGCGGTTTCAATTACGTAGTTCCCGTTCCCGTATGAATATGAGGACCAAACATAGCCTATGACACTCGCAAATAATGTTGCTTTCTATTCTTAAAAGAATTTTCCAAATCGGTCCAGTCGTCATCATCAACCCATATTCGGCTCACTGCTGAGCTCGAGTCTCCTCTCAGAATGAGAGGGGATTGGCCAATAGTCTACCACGCTGGCCCAATGCGGATTGGCAGACTTCACACACGCAGAGAATTAATATAATTCTCTGGTATGCAGGTTTCCTCACGATGTTTTCCTTCACCGATTGAGACACGTGATACTTAATTTTTTTAAATGCACACAACTGAAAAGTTGGAGGTGCATGCCCCGGACCGGATTCGAACCCACACCCTCCGGAATCGGAGGCAGAGGTCATATCCACTTGGCTATCACGGCTCTTCGGTCCAGTAGATCCAGAGATTACCCCCGACAACCACACAAACTTTACCTCTTTATAGTATTAGCATAGAAGTCGCTTGGGAAGTTATAGTCTTTTGGTCATTGCACCACGCACAAAAGGCTGGACCAATTTTGCTGAGGGTAGGGATAGGATAGAGGTAGGGAAGGGGTAGGATAGAGGTAGGGTAGGGGTAATTTAGGGAAAGTATAGGGTAGGGTATGGTAGGGTACGGATAAGGTAGGGGTAGTGTAGGGTAGGGGCAAGGTAGATGTAGGGGAAGGATATGGAACGTATAGGGTAGGGGAGGAGTAGGATAGGGGTAGGGTAGGGGTAGGGTACGGGTAGGGGAGGAGTAGGATAGTGGTAGGGAAGGGTAGGGGTAGGGTACGGGTAGGGTAGGGTTAGGGTAGGGATAAGGTAGGGGTAGGGAAGAGTTAGGGTTAGCGGTAGGGTAGGAGTAAGGTAGGGGTAGGGTAGGGGGTAGATTAGGGGTAGGGTAGGATAGGGTATGGATAGGTTACGGGTAGGGTTAGGGTAGGGTAAGGTGGGGGGAGGGAAGGGTTAGCGTTAGCGGTAACTAGGAGTAAGGTAGGGGTAGGATAGGGTAGGGTTGGGTAGGTTTACGAGCAGGGTAAAGTAGAGGAAGAGAAGTTTACGTCAATTTTTACGCGGACGAAGTCGCGGGCGTCCGCTAGTAATAAATAAATACGTGACGTCTCAATTCTTGAAGTATTTTATTTGACTGACATATGTTTTTCATTCCTAACTCTATGGACACAGAACGGTCTGCTGTAAGGCCGACCAATCAGGGGCAAGTTCAGTCAGTTTACGTTTAACCTCTCATTCTAAGAAGAGACTCGAGCTGTGCAGTGAGCTGAATATGGGTTGATAATGATAAACACAGACTAAAAGACAATTTTAATGCCACTTTTGTTTAAGCCAGTTTTTTATTTCATTGCTTCCAACAATGTTCCAGAGTTTGCATAATCGTGTTATCAACGCTGTTTGAGCGCGAGACTCGGCTTTGTTTTGTATTCGAAACTTGCTTTGGTTATATTGCTGCGTATTATCGTAAACAAATATTGTATACTAGCGGACGTCTGTGACTTCATTCGCCCTTAGACCTCTTTTATTCAGCCCTTACAGTAGTATCGCTGTAAAAATGTAGTAACTTCTCCCGTTTTCCCAACATTTTTTTTCACCGTTCTGCTCCTATTGATCGTAGCGTGATGAAAAGTATACTATAACTTGCCCAGGAGTATGAACAATAATTACCAAGTTACGTTAAAATCCGTCGAGTAGTTTTTGTTTCTATAAAGAACATACAAACAGACAGACAAACAAAAGGAGATAGTCCATTTCAGGTCCACTCTTGTACCCCGTATCATTAAAATTTAAAAAAATATATAAAAAAAATGAAAAAACACAAGGATCTTTTTAAATTTATTAAAATGAATAAATGTAACTAAATAAAAAGTAATAAATAAAATTTAAACCCAAGTTTTTGAGTTATATCAAGATGGCGCCCTTATGGCAACTATGACATGACAATTGACAGCAAACGTCAAATCGATTACTGCATTGAAAACGTCATCAATCCGCCATTATTACCCTTAATAGTGCTGCATTTCTTGGGAAATAATGAATATTATTTCGAAAGAATAAAAGTAAATTCGTTGATTTGTATAATCAAAAATAGTTAAAAAAAAAATATTTTCTTTCATTTCCGCTAGGGTACAATGACTGGACCTGGGCTCCATACAATTTTGGACCATCTCCTTTTACTGATTGTATTTTTGGCATCAATATCGATCACTAATCACCCCCTGAAATTATTTTGGAAATATATTTCATGTACAGAATTGACCTCTCTACAGATTTATTATAAGTATAAGTAAGTAGATAATATAGATAGATGGAAAAAAATATTTCTATGTCCTGCAGTGGGCGCCGATAATGATGATCTGACGAACTTATGAGGAGACAAACATTCGCATCAAAATGATAACATTTTTTTTTGAAGTTGTTTGAAAATTACATAGTATGCACTAACTATTGATTGAAGGTGCCTAGCCGGTGGTATTGCTAAGCCGTTTATATCATAAACATATAGGTTTAACGGACAGTTTTTCTTATTTGAAACTCACACATACGAGTTAAAAAAACATCGTTACAAAACAACGCTACTGTAATACTAATTTGCACCGGTAACTCCACGTGGTAACAGTAATTAAAACTTGTATAAATATTTAAGTCGAGCTGGCTCAAACCCAAAACACGGGATATAGTAAGAATTATTTTTCTCGCTTTAATCCACGTTTTTATACACGCCATATTCTTTATACTTTTTATAGACACATTAAAAACTGAATAGATACACGGTAACCGTAAATGCAGGTGAAAATATGACTGTAGCAAAGATAAAAATGCTTGTGGACGGGAAAGAAAAGCCTCTTGCCATTTTTCACAAAAGTAAAAGTTTTCTTTTGTTCTAAAACAACATACGTACTCGTATGTGATCAAAGCTTTTCTTTTCTATTTCGTGAGATATTCTCGAGAGTAGTTGACCTAAGCCATGATTCCGGAGACTTATTGGTAAGGGTTCTTGTGTTTTTTTTGCTCTTGATTTTGTTATGGACGGGTATAATATATTCGACTGTCGGACAACTGTAGATTCAGTCCAAATAAATAAACTCAAAAACAACATCAGACCAATTTTACTTTTTAATGTTTAATATGTTTATTAGAAAGCCGTAATAGCCCAGTGTAATATGACCTCTGCCTTCAAATCAGAGAGCTTCATTCGAATCGGTCCGGGGCATGCCAACTTTTGAGTTAGATGCATTTTAAGAAATTAAATATATCACTTGTCTCAAATGGTGAAGGAAAACATCGCGAGGAAACCTGCATACCTGGGAACTGGCCAGCGTGGTGGACTATTAGCCTAAGCCCTCTCATTCTGAGAGGAGACTCGTGCTTTACAGTGAGCCGAATATGGGTTGTTAATGATGTTGATTATGATGATGATGTTTAGTAAACTATTCTCACGTTCAATAGTTTAGGCTCCAAATCAACGTCAATGCAATGAAAATTTTATATTTTTAATTGAACACCTATTCATTAACTAGGTAGCTGACGCCGTGCGGTTTCACTTGCGTTCCCGTTCCTGTAGGAATACGGGTATAATATATATCTTATAGCCTTCCTTAATAAATGGGCTATCTAACACTGAAAGAATTTTTCAAATCGGACCAGTAAGTAGTTCTTGAGATTAGCGCCTTCAACCAAACAAACAAACTTCAGCTTTATATATTAGTATAGATTAGTACACTTTTCACTATATTTCCGGTAGTAATAATCTAAATGCGTTAGCTTATATCGATGTCTGTCCTGTGGTAATACTTTAAAGCACTAAGTGTTATTTGTTGTATAAGTGTAAGTTGGTACATTTTTTATAGTAAGTACCCATAATATAGTTGATGGAACAAGCAAATGAGAGATGCAAAATGTTAACCCGTCGCTTATAACAGACCAATGCGCTGTCCTGTACCTGTCAAACTCAGGCATCGGCCTCATGTGCCTGAAATTTAATCCACAACCAATCCTTTGAAATTACAGAAATTCTGTTAGGCGGCAGAAATAATCATGGTCCATTTCACTAGCTCTAACAAAAAACTAGGTACTACTAAAATAAAGTGGGCATAGAAAAATATCATATTGGAATATTATTGACTTCCCGAGATAATAACATATCTACTGTTCTCAAAATCATGCAAAGATTGCCTACTGCAAAAACCAAAATTGAGATCCAAAATTCAAAAATAATTCAAGAATGGTCCAGTTTGTGTATTTGTATCAACTAGAGACCTTACCGTCGAAAGGCTGAAGGTATATGAAATGAATCCCCAGATATTTTATGATTTAATGTTATTTACAACTAAAGATTAGCTTTACGATGAAAACTCATGAATTATATCGCAGGGTACCCAGATAACCCTAGTAGCGAGCAGATTCCGCTTCGAAATTCAAAATTCGGTTGCAAAATCTTCCTCGAGCAAGCTATATTTCGGTTCATTTTAATGAATTCAATCATATGCCCGAAGCGTTAAAGTTTAATTTGGATTACTCATCGCATATGCCAGCGCAGACATTATTTATGGGCTATCTCCAAAGATTTATGGTAACCTTCTTTCAGTTTGTTTGTGTACCTTATATTTAATTCCGCAGACTGGGATAAATTCCGCATCAGTGGTCAAATGAAGACGAATGTAGATATTTAAAAAGAAAAATCGCTACGTGTTCGAATGAGTAAGAATATGCTCTTTGGTGTTGATGTGAGGAATTTATAGCTATCATTTAAGTGTTAACGGGCGGAACATGCAGCATATTAAATCTTTTGTATGCGTCTTTGAGAGTAATTGCAACCAAGATGCGTCTTCTATTTTTTCCTAGCGTCGTCCCAGAATGTGGGGTCTGGTGACCGGCATAATCTCACCCACTTTTCCCGATCTTGGGCGTCCGACTTCTTGAGTTTATTGGCTCTCAAGTCAATGATGTCAAGCCAGTACTTTTCAGATTGACTCAATGCTTATCAGGTCATGGGGTTGTTATCCAGTACATAGCTAACACGCAAGAAAAAAAGGAACTGCGCCAAATATACTGTAATAATAATGATATACTGTATAGATCCAACGACGATGCCGAACACTGTTTTGATGTCGGTGGAAAAATTAATTAATATTATGTTGGAATCAAACAAGAATGGGGGTAAAGGAGAAGCATGAAAAGAAACTTGCAAAGTCCAATGGTAGGCATACCAGCGTTCTGAAGGTAGGAGGATTTTTTAGCCGGTACTGCCCAAGCTGGTGTCCATGAGAATTTTCCTCCCTACAGAAAAAAAATGGGTCTGCGGTGTTAATACATTATTACCCACGTAGCTCTGCGGACGTCGTGGAACGTGACCGTACCATCTCAGACTGCAGGTTATCTCGTACCATCTAAAACGGACTCCCTGCAGCTTATCTCCGATGTCACGGACACTGAGCCTACTGCGGATGTGCTCGTTACGTTGTCTGTCACAACGTGACGTGTGACGTTACACATCCATCCGTAACATTTTCATCTAAGTGACTCGGACACTGACGATTGGCCTTATCCACAAATTTAAAGTCGCTCAGCGAGCTACGGAAAGGGCTATGTTAGGAGTCTCTCTGAAGGATAAAATCCGGGACGAGGAAATCCGTAGGAAAACGAAAATAATTGATGTAGCCCAAAGGATTAGCAAACTGAAGTGGCAGTGGGCGGGCCATATCTGCCGTAGAACAGATGGCCGCTGGGGCAGACGTGTTCTGGAGTGGAGACCGCGTACTAGCAAACGCAGTGTAGGACGTCCTCCAGCTAGATGGTCCGACGACATCAAGAAGGTAGTGGGAAGTGGCTGGGTGACGAAGGCGGAGGATCGTGTGTGGTGGCGCGCTCTCGGAAAAGCCTATGTCCAGCAGTGGACGAATACAGGCTGTTGATGATGACTCGGAGTTCCTACAATCAAGGCTGGTCAAATCTCACTACCGTATAAGTCAAGGCCAAGTCTGAATACTGTATACTAATAGAAGTTAGGTATACTTGCACTTACGAGTCTCTCTCGAGCCAGCCCCTCTAGCCAAGTGGCACGTCGATTCTCTTTCTATGATCGCTAACGCTTCGAATACTAGAAAGATGTATGGGAATGACATTTGCTATCGACAGGTTACGTGATCAAGATCTGTCAGACCGTAAAAAGAATCCCGTGGTACTTGGCTAAGGGGGCAGGAGTTAAATATTTGCGGTTAAATATTTGTTTCATTTTGAAGAAAAAAATGCCTAATATTTTCTCTCTCATTTCGTTAGTTAAAAGTAAAAAAAATTGTCTTTAAGGTGTGGTTTTCCTTACCGCTGAAAGCGAAAATATTATATTAGGGACCGTTTATTATTCCTTTCATCTTATCTACCAAATCTAATAGGTCACTTCGACGCTCGAGTAACTACATTGCACATTTAGCATCATGGACTCCCCTACCCGGCGTATGAAATAAAATAGGCGCCGCAAAAACGTTTGGGTTCTATTTTGGTTTTTTATGTAGCGCCGATTTCGTCCCGCGATGATTCACCATGTAACAAAACCCAGATGTAGTAGTAGATTATTTTTAAATAACTTATGATATATTACAACATAGACGATGTCTTATTTAAGCGATAATCTGTAACTAGGTCAATCTTATGCCTTAATATTCTTTAACTACCTTTAGCCTTGACACGCCTTTATTCGGATTGTACGAAAGAATATTTTCCATTGCAATTCCGGGCTTTTTTAATGAAGACTTTTTCAGTCCATTAAAGTAGTTTATTATCATCATTATTGTCAACCCATATTCGGCTCACTGCTGAGCTAGAGTCTCCTCAGAATGAGAGGGACCAGGCCAATAGTACACTACGCTGGCCCAATGCGGATTGACAGACTTCACACACGCTCTGGTATGCAAGTTTCCTCACTATGTTTTCCTTTACCGTTCGAGAAACGTGATATTTAATTTCCGTATTTTTAGTTTCTTAATAATTTAAAGTAGTTACAAAAAAATACCTAACGGTGAAGGAAAAACATCGTGAGGAAACCTGCATACCTGAAAATATTCTTAAATCTACGTGTGTGAAGTCTGCCAATCGGCATTGGGACCAGGGTGGTGGACTAATATCTAACCCATCTCACTCTGAAAGGAGACTTATGCTCAACAGTAGGTAAGCCGAACATGTTAAAGATCTAAGAAGATCTGTACGTCACTATGCAAGTGAAACAATGGCACTTCTACTAGCAATTTTATTTATTTAGCTTTAGGGGGAAAAAATGCACAGTATGCTGGTTCTACATTCAGCTTTAGGAGCAAAAATTTTAATCTTATTTTCGGGACAGTAATGGCCTTTTAGAGAATTGCACTGGCAGCGGCCGCAGCGTAATCCTATATATGCTTTTTGTGCTGTTCGCTAAAAACTGGGACTGATTCCATTAGAGAGATTGCAGCGCAAAACGCAAAAACGCCGGATCGTAAAAATCGAGCTATTCCGTGACATGTTTTATTGAACGCAAAACTGGAAAACATGAAATTTTTGGAACGCATTTTTAATTGTACTAAAATAATCATCATAATTTTAATGCAACGGTCATCCCATGATATGCGGGCGACGGGGGAAAAGACTGCGCGGATGTGAAATCATGCGTGCGGGGAAGTGAAGTGCATCAGTCATGGGACTTTCATTCATCGCTACACGCCCCCCATCCCACTCGGACCATCGGGAGTCTTAAGAACGACGTTGCCAAGCTATACTGTCTACTGTAATAAATATAAGATTTAGAGCTTATACCCACCACTCTGGTCCAGTGCGTGTCCAGTGGGTTAATAACAATCATTTTGATACCATATATCAAACACTAAGGTGTATCTAATAACGATTTGAACTGATGGCTTGCGCTTGGCAAGCTCTTAAAGACAAGACACATACCACGACTTTGATAATGTATGCCTAGGTACTTAAATTTTGTGGAAATTAAAAAAAAAACTGAATAATTTCATAGCCCATTAGTACCCAGGACCCCATGATTCTACGCCTAATGGCAAGCGTCCACAGATCAATATCAAAATGTTTAATTTTACAGTAGATAAAATACGTTCGATGCGGCCCGTACGACTCGGCACTTGTATGACTTTCTATACAAAGAATATTAAAATAAGTTTGATGCGATACTTCCGATACGTACGATGCGGATCAGTGGACGCCTGCCATAATAGATAAAACGCTAGACGCATTATATTTCTATCTATTCCGTGTTTCCGTCAATAAAATCGATTTCCCGTATTTCAAGCATCTGTCACCAACAAGTATCATCTCGCTGTAGCTAACATTACATTTTATATAAAATATTTCAGTCTAGCCTTTGACCTATTTCCACGTGTATTTTCGATAGATTGGACAGAATTTTAAATTGGTTTCAGCTGCAATGTTTTTTTTTTATTCTTTACAAGTTAGCCTTTGACTGCAATCTCACCTGATGGTAAATGATGATGCAATCTAAGAATCGGTCTAATTTGTTAAGAGTGGGATGAAAATCCACCTCTTTCGGTTTGTACACGATCGTACCAGAACGCTAAATCGCTTAACGGTACGTCTTTGTTGGTAGGGTGGAAACTAGCCACAGCCGACGCCTCCCACCAGCCAGACCTGGACCAATTAAGAAAATATCAATCGGCACAGCCGGGGAACGAACCCAGGACCTTTGTCTCGTAAATCCACTCAGACCAATTATTGTATAGGACCTGCCTCGCTAGACGTTACTTTTCTGTCAAAGTATATGATCAACGATCTAATGCGATTATAAAAACTGTCTCTATAGTATCGATGTTAAATAGGTCCTTCTATAATTGGTCTGAGTAAATCCACCGCGATTACCACTGCGCCATGGAGTCCGTTAATTTCAGTGGAACGTTCTGTTAACCATTTAAAACGACTGTTATGCAGACAACATAAAAAAAAATTAATAAAAAAATACAATCGACTTCAAAATTATAAAAATGATTTTACTAAACTAAAAAGCGAAAAATAACATCGTATGTAAGTACCTTCTCTGTTTGCTCAGTGCGATCAGTATGAAGACGGTACCAAGGTGCTGATTCTGAAAGAACTGTCTGAAAATCCTAAATCTTTATTTCGTCTCCAAACCAACTAATTTAGTAATTTTTTAAAGTACGGTGTATCTTCAAAGATACTTTGTCAAGTTAAGGGTTAAAATCAATGCGTTGAATCGTATAATTTTACAAATATATCACAGATGATAATAGTCAGTGCGGAGATGGCCTAGTTCGTCAGACCGACAGTCCGGTTATCACAGTAAATATCTCATTTGAATACAAAACGACCTGGACTTGCGTAGGCTTTATGTCTATTTATAAACTAACCTAGACAGATTTCGTTATGGCGTAGATCGTTTCCTAAAAAATAAGTAAATAAACAAAACAAAAGATTCTAAGGCAGACGATGTAGAGGTTGTGGTTGAGTGTAGGTATTATTGGATGACAATTTATAGTGTATGTCTGTCTGTGTGTCTGATATTTTTTCATGGCGGAACCATTGAACAATCATTATTATGATCATAATCAGCCTATTACAGGACCAGGGCTCCTTCATCATAGAAAAGAGGGCAATTATGGAGCTAAGTACCACCATGCTGCTGCAATACGTGTTGGCTGGCTTAGGGTGATAATATTGATAAATTAATTTATAAACTAATCACTTGGCCTATCTACTAATTTGATATTTATAAACAAACAATTATCGCCATTATAGGGGTCGCCATTCAAGCACTTTGAGACCCCAACATTCATCGGCTCTTCGAACTATGTGCCCCGCCCATTGCCACTTCAGCTTCGCAACTCGTTGAGCTATGTCGGTGACTTTGGTTCTTCTGCGGATCTCCTCATTTCTAATTCAATCACGCAGAGATACTCCTAACATAGCTCGTTCTATCGCCCGCTGTGTGACTCTGAGTTTTCTTATGAGGCCCATAGTTAGCGACCAAGTCTCGGAACCATAGGTCATGACTGGCAATACGCACTGTTCGAAGACTTTTGTCTTCAGGCACTGAGGAATTCGAGACGAAAAGAAGTCGCGAAGTTTCCCGAATGCAACCCAGCCGAGTTGGAAGCCCAGCCGACTACGTCAAGGTAGTTAGTGTATTAGCCTGCAGATGTTAATGATAATGACCGTGACCGACGGCTTTACTTGCATTCCGAGGTTCTGGGGTGTGAACATTTTGACTGAAATTTTCAGAAGAACTTTGTATCTTATAAGATCACCCAGAATTTAAACCCAGGACCTATTTATGCTAAATCACATAGGCTAACCACTCAACTAACGAGGCAGAACGAGATGCAATAAATAGAAATATTGAAGAAACAGTAAATATTTTTGCTTGACACCTACTTACGATAATATCTAGGACGCAATTCCATACACTCTTCTAGTCCTTCTACTGTAAGAAAAACAAATATAAGTAGATAAATACACTCAAGTTTTCTTTTATGAAGGTTAGCGAATGGCGACAGTGAAATAAAAACATAAAAACTTATCTTTCAGTTCTCATACTATTGAAGAAAAAGTTTCACGAAATGTATTTTTCTACCTATATGTAAATGTCAAGCTTAACTATGAGCCATAAACATGTGTGACGTCATAAATATGATCATAACTGAGACAAAACAAGCTCAGCCATTTTCAACCGGGTTATCAGTGAAACCTCTTTTTACGAGTATGTATTTTATACGGCTATGTTCTATATATTAGATAGGTACTTGAATTCTAGACCTGGATAACTGGATGGCATTAAGTGAAAATTCTTCAATGTGGACAAAGTTGCAGATGTCCTGGGCCTTTTTTTTACTCTTTTACAAGTCAGCGTTTGACTACAATCTCACCTGATGGTAAGTGATGACGCTAAATCGCTTGGCGGTACGTCTTTGTCGGTAGGGTGGTAACTAGCCACGGCCGAAGTCTCCCACCAGTCAGACCTGGACCAATTAAGAAAATTCGAACCCAGGACCTCCGTCTTGTAAATTCACCGCGCATACCACTGCGCCACGGAGGCCGCCTCTACTCATGTTACATCCTTACCCTATCACTTTCTACAAACTCTAACGCTTCGAAAACTAATGAATGTATGGGTATAACATTTGTTATTGATAGGTCACGTGATTAACCTATCAATTGAATCTATCTTAACAATTGAATCGAAGATAGAGTTGGTAGAAACAGATTTAAATACGTCCATCCATATAAAGATTCGCGTTTATAACATTAGTGGGGTAGTAAACAGTGACATGTTGCTGAATTTGACATAATTATTTACAACACAAGTGCGCCTTGAACACTGAAATAAGCTGAAATGGTAGGTATGAAAGCTACGGTAAAATTAGACTTAGAGACGGACTATTCGGACGGTAGATTTCCTAGAACGAAAATCGCGAAAGTTTGTATGGATGGATGTATGGATGTTTATTACTCGTTCACACAAAAAGTACTTAATAGATTTAGCTGAAAATTGGATTAGAGTTTTATCTCTTTTATCTCGGAAAAAAATAATGGATCCTGAATGATATGTGAAAAACTGAATTTCACGATGAAGTCGTCCTTCCTTGCGTCCTTTAGAAGATGCTCGCTCTCCTTTCCAAATTTCAGTCAAATCCATTCAGTAAATTTCACGTAAAAGAGTAACAAGCATTTATACTCGTACATCCTTCCATACAAATTTTCGCGATTTAGTCTAATTTTACCGTAGATTTCATAACTACCATTTCAATTCATTTCAGTGTTCAAGAGGCACTTCTGTTGTAAATATGTCAAATTCAGCATCATGTCACTGTTTGCCACCCCACTAATATTATCAACGCGAATCTTTGTATGGATGGACGTATGATCACGTTTATAATATCAGTGGGAAGTAAGATTTCTTCTTTTTTTTTCTAATTGTCTAAGTGCCGTAGGCTCCTTATGGGACCTTAGCGGCGTCTCCGGGGGATCTAAACCGAAAATCTATACTTACCTCTCAGATTCGAAAATTTATATTTACCCGTCTCTTAGTCTAATTTTAACGTAGTTTTCATAGCTCCACTATTAATATTTCAACATTTCAGCTCATTAAAGGGGCACTTCTGTTGTAAATATGTCAAATTCAGCATCATGTCACTGTTTACCAACCCTTTAAACTTATAAACGCGAATCTTCGTATGGATGGATGTATGTTCGCCTTTATAATATCAGGGAATCGAATCTATAGTTACCCGTCTCTTAGTCTAATTTTAGCGTAGTTTTCATAACTCCATTACAATCATTTCAGCTCATTTCAATGTCCAAGGAGCATTTCTGTTCTATGTCAAAGTCAGCGGTATGTCACTATTTACCATCCCACCATAGCTCGTACACTGTAGCATGGTGCGGGTAAACTTACCTGCACCATGCTACAGCACACGAACTGTAATATTATAAACTTGAAGCTTTGTATAGATGGATGTATGTTCGCCTTTATAATATCAAGGAATCGAATCTATATCGTCTCTTAGTCTAATTTTAGCATAGTTTTCATAACTCCATTACAAACATTTCAGCTCATTTCAATGTTCCAGGAGCACTTCTGTTGTATGTCAAAGTCAGCGTCATGTCACTATTTACCATCGGAATAGCTCCGTCGGGATCAATGGGAGTTAGCGTTTCAACGTAAATCAAACGTGTTTGCTTACATCAGTGAAATTCAGCTTTGTGTATTTGTGTTGCTCTTTTTGTGATAGACATACAGTGGTGTGTAAAGGTTTTGAACTAGGGTAAGCACAGATTATAAAAAAAATAAATATCTTTTGCCAGGGTAGGCAGAGTGTTGTTGCATGAGGCTTATTTTTGTTGAATTTATTTTCCAACCTATACTTAATACTTGTAGCATTTTAGAATTTAAGCTACCGTGAGTATTATTTATATTAGTTTATTATTAATCATAGCTAAGACTCACTTGGTAGAATATAAAATTTGGGGCCCTTAGTCATGAGCTGATTTTTGCAACGCGGCACAATCCAAACTACGAATCTCCGACGTTTTTCATAATAAATAACTTGTAGCATTATCTTGCTACTCTACACTAATATTATAAAGAGGGAAGATTTTGTTTTATTGTAGCGAATACAGAATAGCAAGACGACCAATTTTTTAAATGATTTCACCAATGTAAAGTTACATTATCTGTGAGTAACGTAAAAGTATAACACTACAATAGGAATCAATACTACTGGAGCGATTTAATATTCTTTCACTCTCGCTAATAGGTTTGACGACTTCCAGCCTCCCGAACAAGCCGGTTTCCGAAAAGGCTTTAGGCACATCCATACGCTGCGGCAGGTTATACAGAAGACTCACGAGTATAACCAGCCACTATGCTTAGCGTTTGTGGACTATGAAAAAGCCTTCGATTCGGTGGAAACCTGGGCTGTGCTAAGGTCATTGCAGAGATGCCGAATTGATTACAGGTATATCCAAGCGTTGAAGTGCTTGTACGAAAACGCCACAATGTCAGTCCGTATTCAGGATCAGACTACGAGGCCAATCCAGTTGCAGCGAGGAGTGCGTCAGGGAGATGTGATCTCTCCGAAGCTATTTACCGCCGCACTGGAAGACGTCTTTAAGCTTCTGGACTGGGGCGGACTTGGCATCAACATCAATGGCGAGTACATCACTCAACTGCGGTTCGCGGA
Organism: Bicyclus anynana; assembly: GCF_947172395.1. Taxonomy (NCBI): domain Eukaryota; kingdom Metazoa; phylum Arthropoda; class Insecta; order Lepidoptera; family Nymphalidae; genus Bicyclus; species Bicyclus anynana. Next base: position 4,903,404 of record NC_069089.1, on the reverse strand, counting down.
TGATGTAGTCATCATGGCACAGACTCTGGATGACCTTAGTACCATGCTCAATGACCTCAGCAGCGTTTCTCAACAGGTGGGCCTGAAAATGAACATGGGCAAAACAAAAATAATGTGTAATGCTCATGTATCGCTCCACCCAGTTATAGTTGAGAACGCTGCACTCGAAATTGTAGACGAATACGTATATGGGCCTCATAAGAAGGCTCAGAGTCACACAGTGGGCGATGGAACGAGCTATGTTAGGAGTATCTTTGCGTGATCGAATCAGAAATGAGGAGATCCGCAGAAGAACCAAAGTCACCGACATAGCTCAACGAGTTGAAGTGGCAATGGGCGGGGCACATAGTTCGAAGAGCCGATGGACGTTGGGGTCCCAAAGTGCTGGAATGGCGACCCCGCACTAGTAAGCGCAGTGTTGGCCGACCCCCCACCAGGTGGACTGACGACATCAAGCGAGTCGCAGGGATTCGCTGGATGCAGGTGGCTCAGTATCGTGATGTTTGGAAGTCCTTACAAAAGGCCTATGTCCTGCAGTGGACGTCCATTGGCTGATATGATGAATTGAAAATTACATTGTCAATAAATCACACAGGGGTATAACCACCAACTTCCTAACTCCGGTCTGAAAAATTTTGATCTCTCTATCCAGGTCTTTTTAGGCCTATGTTATTCAACGTCACTCAGCTAATAAGGCTATTTATAAGGATATTTATAGGTTTATTGCGAAATCGCAATTGTCATAAATCTAAACAGGCATAGGCTAAACATATAATTTTAAAGCCAGTAGAAACTGAATGAGAATTCATTTTATTTCTTACAAAATCCTACTAAACGACAAAGTATTACTACGCTTTAATCTTATCTGCCGATTTACATAATAAATATTAGCATAAACGAAACTCCCTAATTTCAAAATGCCTCCGCCTGTGAAGTTATAAAATATACGAAATACCAGAAAGTACATTAATTTTAATCGACATTTGAAAACCAACAGAACACGGCCCAATTTTCGGCAGGGCTCGCAAAACAATGCCTCTACAAAGGCGGATCAATATTTTATCATACACAACACGTTTCAGGTCAGGTCAAACTAAATTGAGCTCTTTAAATTTCAGATATAAAGAACACTTTCCTTTGGTGTACTGTTTGAGATTTGACCGTTTCATTTAAAGTTTTGCAACAGGTGCGCCGCAAGGACTCGCCGATAGCTCCAGGGCTGGCAAACCCTCGGTTTTATGTACAATCAAAAGTTGGATTACGGGCTTAGAGGTGGGTACAAAAAGTCTCAAATATTTGGGATTCATTGGGAACCGCATAATGGATTCTGGAGGTATGCCTTTCCTACTTATGCGGGCTTTATTGTTGTGATTGAGTTTAGCTAAAGGGAAACGGGTATAATTTAACCACCCGTAACGAAGGATCCATACTGAATAGAAAAGTTTTCTGATAGAAACTTTGTCTTGAACAGCTTTTTGTTAACCGTCAAAGGTATTCCTTCAAACAATATAAAACCTACTAGTTTTCCGTATTCCTTATTGATAGTTATAGATTTTACTACTGCGTAGCAATAGTTTATTTATAAAATAAAAATGTTTTATCTCTATTGTTTCTATTTTGACATGACAGGACAAATTAAACATACATAACGAGGCCACGTATTACATCTGCCTGTGTTTACTCGTGTGACTCAATAGACGTGATTTAAAATTCAATTTGGACAAGTTGTGCACACTGAGCGCTGTAATCGTATTCAAATGTACGTTATGCATACTAAAATGATTTACACGTGGTGTGTTTTCGAGTAAGTCATCATTAACTGTACTATATTATGAGTGCTCTGTCTGCATTACATTTATTTCCTTTTAGCATATTATGCTTACTTATATATTTTATGTAAAAGAAAATAAAATTGATGCAGACATGCCACTAGATGAGTGTCGTGACTAAAATAAATTTGAAATCGTTAATTGAAATCGTGAGTTAAAAGTTATTCAATATACTCGTAGTATTAAATAGTTAAAATGTTTTGTAGCCCTGAAAAGTTTATTGAGTTATTTACTTTGTCCATACGAAACATATGTACGTAAGTCTTTATTGACAAAATTAATCTGTAGTAAATATTATGACACGATGTTTTTTTATACTTTTTAACGTGTTATCTTTTGTCTGGTTCATCATGGAAAACATAGAAAATAATTAATTTTCAATCTAACGTATGGAAATGCTTTGCTATATCACTGAAGTCGTATATTTTCCATAGAACTAAGTAACGTCTGATTTCCTTATTTTTCAACACATTTTTTACGCACCTAATCACCCTGGACCGTCATTTTACAGCAAAGTTTCATACATAAAATACGAATTTATGGGCGGCCCTAATGACATCGGTTCGTTAGCCGTAAGGCCGCGTTTATAATAGAGTATGACACGAATGTAGGTACGATCATAAAGTACTTTTTCGTAATAAAGCATTTTTGCCAAGTACCGAAAGTCTAATCTGCCAATTTATAACAACTTTTTGGCTGGTGGGAGGCTTCGGCCGTGGCTAGTTACCACCCTACCGACAAAGACGTACCGCCAAGCGTTTTAGCGTTCCGGTATGATATCGTGTAGAAACAGAAAGGGGTGTGGATTTTAATCCTCCTCCTAACAAGTTAGCCCGCTTCCATCTTAGATTGCATCATCACTTACCATCATGTGAGTTTGTAGTCAAGGGTTAACTTGTAAAGAATAAAAAAAGCCTAGGTATTTCGAATAAGTATAAGAATAATAATAAATTCGCTAATTAATTATTTTTCCGGTTAAAAGACGAACTCGTGCACTAAGATCTGCTAAAGAGATTTTTGGGATTTGCCACTCGTCTATTAGGCCCCCAACTAACTTTGATACAGTGCTACAAGCTACGCCACTGGTTAGCGCTGCAGGCTCGTGGACTTATTGGATGGTGAGTGACTAGCATAGTGTTCCCACTAAAGGATGAGGTACAAATACGCCGGCATTGTGATCGTGGTCTAATACTTTGCCATGACTACAACATGAATACATTTTCGGTCACGCGACGATAGGAATTAGCAACACCCCAAATTATGCGTCATTTCCTTATTACTTTTCGGGTATTTCCTGTGACGTTTAATATCAATTACGTCTAATCATCACCTACATAATCGGGTAACTTAGTATTGATAGCATCTCATACTAATGGTGCAAGAGTAAGTGACCCGCCCACTTGAAACATTTCTTCAAAGTATTTTAGATTGATCGACTGAAATAACATGAAAAACTTCAGATTTTCTTGATTTAAAATTAGCTGTTATCTATTTGAAAAGTTATGTCGATATTTAATAGCTATATTCATCACAACCGCCCGCGGTTTCATCTGCGTAGCTCCCATTCCTCTCGGAATACGAGAATCAAATAAAGCCCATATAAATCGCTGATAATGTAACTTTCTATTGGTGAAAGAATTTTTAAAATCATTCCAGTTGTTTCAGAGCCAAATAAATAAACAAAAAAACAAATCTTACTTCTTTAAAAGGTTAGATATCTTCGTAAAATACATCTGAACCTGTGGTAGATAGAGTCTTTACAAATAGTCGAACTTGACGGCACAAAAGTGCCTGTAAATTGAAGTAAAAACTTAGGTTTTTATGCAATGAAAACCGTTGTTTTTTTAAGAAGGTACAAATATCTCTGGAGGTATTTATATGATCGATTATTACCTTTCTTTCGAGCGAGTCACTTAACACAACTGAAGATTTTACCACAGAGAACTATTCACCATCTCTCAGCCTATAAGTAACATGGCAGTGTTGAAACTGTGGCTAAGACTCAATCAATCAAGTGGATTAATTGGGTAGCCGATTTTAACTTTATCGACTGGACTTTAACCGCCGGTTCTTGAACATTTCTTGTACAAACTGGCTAATCTAATTTGCTTTGATCGAATAGAAACGCATTACTTTGGAAAGTCGATGATGTCAATAAATTAATTTCGAAGGTGTGATAGAGTACCCTCATTGGTACATTCAAGTGTTGAAGTGGATCAGACTACGAGGCCAATCTAATTGCAGCGAGGAGTGCGACAGGGAGATGTTATCTCCCCGATGCTATTTACCGCTGCATTGGAAGACGTCTTTAAGCTTCTGGATTGGAACGGATTTGGCATCAAAATCAATGGCGAGTACATCACTCAACTGCAATTTGCCGAAAATGTGGTCATGGCAGAGACTCTGGATGACCTTAGATGTTTTTTTTATTCTTCATAAGTTAGCTCTTGACCACAATCTCACCTGATGAAGTGATGATGCAGTCTTGATGAAAGCGGACTAAATTGTTAGGAGTAGGATGAAAATGGATACCTCTTTCGGATTCTACACGACATTGTACCGGAACGCTAACTTGGCGGACGTCTTTTGCCGGTAGGGTGGTAACCAGCCATGCCGGAAGCCTCCCACCAGCCAGACCTTGACCAATTAAGAAAATGTCAATCAGCTTGGCCGGGTTCAAACCGAGGACCTCCGCCTAATTGAAATGAATGAAATTTGACTTTAAATCACAGATGAGAGGTCATATCCACTGGGCTATCACGGCTTTAAAACTACTGGGTACTACATGAAAACTCAATAAGTAAACAAGACGGAATCTCTTGATTATGTTAACGTGGATAACGTAGCATAAAACCAAGCTTTTGATAAACAAAACAGATTTATCGGGGAGCGATGAATTTCGATGGATATAAATCAAATGTATGGAGTTAAATGAATACGAGTAAGACCTATATAATGGAACGAGAGCCTGCGGCAGTTAGACATCCCTCATTTTATGCAGGCTAATATTTTTTGACAGCCTCCGTGGCGCAGTGGTATGCGCAGTGGATTTACAAAACGGAGGTCCTGGGTTCGATCCCCGGCTGTGCCGATTGAGATTTTCTTAATTGGTCTAGGTCTGGCTGGTGGGAGGCTTTGGTCGTGGCTAGTTACCAACCTACCGGCAAAGGCTTACCGCGAAGCGATTTAGCGTTCCGGTTCGATGTCGTGTAGAAACCGTAAGGGGTGTGGATTTTTATCCTCTCCCTAACAAATTAGCCCGCTTTTATCTTAGACTGCATCATCACTTACCATCAGGTGAGATTGTAGTCAAGGGTTAACTTGTAACATGTATAATGAATAAAAAGGCTAAAGCTTGTGAGCCCATGTTCCAAATAAGTAAGTACGGTAGCTAATGAAGGAGTTTCGACCGTGGTGGCTTTAGGAAGGTCGCAATGAACATATCGCAGTTAACTCATATCAAATTGAATATAAACAATATTAATTTATGTAGTAAATACATGGACTATGTGTCCGAAATTAAATAAAAACGTCAAACTAAATTGGTAACTAATATTGTTGTCAAACGCTCCGGCTGTAAGGAATGTGTGACGTCACTACATCATGAAACAGTTGAAATATAGAGCATCATTGCCGACAGGCGTATTGTCAAAAACATATTCAACAACATAGTCAACAATAATGTACTAACAACAAATGACGAAGTTATGACGTAACAATCATTAAAAAAAAAAATAGAATACGCGTCCAATTGAGAACCATCTCCTTTTTTTGAAGTCGGTTAAAATAAAACAAAATTTTACAAAAATAATTAAGTTAAATATCTGGCAAAAGATATGGTGTAACGGATATCCAGGCAACCGACCAGTCGTAAAAAAGGCTTAAATTGGGGTATGTCTAGCTATTACATGCTCTTAGTTCATAATATACGAGGCTCACCTCTCGGATCAGTTGATTTCGCGTTTTTCATTCAGATTCCGTTCGAAAATATCGCGTCCATCAATCCAATCGGTTGTACTTAAAATAAATAAATCATTGGATCAACTGGAGTATTCAACACTTTTCACGTACTCTTTATTTTTTTCTTTTACGAAATACCTTTGCATTTATTATTTGCTTATAATGTGTACCTGTCGACATATATGTATTTTATTTCTCTAAACTAATATTATAAGGATGAAAGATTTGTATATTTTTATGTAACGGGTAAACTCAAAACTACTGGACCGCTTTGAGAAATTCTTTCAACAATAAAAAGCCACATTATCAGGGAGTAACATAGGCTATATTTTATCCCCGTATTCTCACAGCACTTGGTTACTACACGGGAGAAACCGCAAGGTTCTGCTGGTTATTACAAAGAAACTACAGGACCTATTTTAAAATACTTGTACCAATCTATATTTTCAACGAGGAACACAATCAATTTTTTCCATGTTGAGCTACTAGCTAAAAATATTTCACACATTCACATAATATACTTTGCTCTTCTAAGAAGTGAAATGGCTGTGGCATTTAATATATTGCAAATAATAAAGTCTGGTTTTGCAAATAAAGGTAACTTTGCCTACTACTTATTACATTCTACATTTTTTTTTTTGTTTCTTATTCTACAATAGTATAACTGAACTATTTTATAGCAAGAAAGCAATTATAACAAGAATTATTGTTTTAAAAAAGGTCAACTAAATGTAGGTAATTCAAATAGCGTGCCGCTAGGTCCATATATCGCAAACAGTTTAAGGATTTCATATACAGCGATAAATAAACCGTGACATGGCAATAAGCACGCGATACCGCCATTGTGAGATGTTTTATTGGTATAATTTACTTTAAAAATAAAATTTACCTGTAATATTCAACAGTAGGTAGGGCCCGCCTCGTTAGGCTAGCCTACGTAGTTTTGTATCAAAAGGCACTGGGTTCGAATCATAGGTCGGGCTATGCAATCCTGAGTATTACTTGCTCCTAAGTTAGTGTCCGACCGAAAGTTCGGTTTCAAAAAAAAAATCAAAATTCATTTATTTCAATTAGGCTTGGTTTACAAGCACTTTTGAAAAGTCAGGATTATGTCATAATTTAATTTAATCTAGTAGTGGTAATAATAGTCGAAAACTTAAAATTACAGTTACAAAGGTTCCAAACTTGCCTTGGTCCGAGAAGAGCCTACAACAAAGTCAGTTTCGGTTTCGGCCAAAAATCAAGTTTCGGCGGCAATTTCGGTTTCGGCCAAAATAGGCCGAAACTTTTGCCGAATCCGAAACTGATTTCGGAAGTAGTCGTGCACGCTCGCCTAATTTCGTGTGTAGCGGCAACGCTTTGGCGGCCGCTGGCGGCCCTGTTCGGGAATTGGGATGATGACAGTTTTTTAAATTGTATATAAATTAAGAGTATGCTAATAGTAAAGCAATTTTGTAAAAGTAACAGGGTATCTGCGATCATTACTTTCGGAGCTACAGGGATTTAAAGAGACAGATTTGCGGCGCTGCCGCGGATCCCTGAAAAACGCCCCATACAAAATGGCACGATTAAAGAGACGTCGGTAGCTCGCTGATCGTTAGATTTGTATGGGCGTTCAAACAAAATCGCTAATATCTTTGTTATTGCGTTTATGTTTATAGTTTATTTATTGAAAAATGTCACATTTAATGGAAGGAAGCTAAAACAGTATGAATTTTCATCTAATTACGATAAAAAAAAATTAATAGATTTTGAAATTTTATAATCTCATTTATTTTGCAAATATTCAGACAATCTTTGCTTTTTAATGTATAAATTAGTTAACATTGACCATATTTACCCGAAAGTATCATAAAAATCAATATATTCAAACCTAGTCCTCATCTCCATTGTCGTGCGCCGTTCGGATAGCTACAAAATGCTGTATGTAACAACAAAACTTAGTCAGTTCTAATTAATGCAGAATTTTGGGTGAAATGCACCAAACTTCAGTATTTTAAGGAATTTTATACTTGACCACGTAAGTTTCGGTTTCGGCCGAAACTGAAACCACGGCCGAATATTCGAATTCGGTTTCGGTTTAAAACCAGTTTCGGTCGGACTATAATTTTTGACTCGGAGTTGCAAAGTTAAGATTTAAGTTTTCATTTGTTAATTTGTTTGTTACGATTTAACTCAAAAACTATTCGACGATTATACAATTCTTGCAGTATAGTGTATTGCTAGTATTCGCTGTTAATATTTCATTTTACCGACTACAAAAAGGAGGTTCCCAATTTTCCGAAATCAGTTATCAATAGTAATTTTAATTATAAAAAATAAATTAATTAAAAAAAATAGATTGTCATCGTAACCTAAGACACAGTGGAAACTCAGTCCGCGTCGGAAAGGCAATTTAAGAGATAAACTGCGTCATTATTTCTGAACACAACGTTTTATTTATTTTGTACGTGTTTTATAAGCTTACTAAAGTTTTTAAAATAAAACAGCTGCCTCGACCGGATTTATGTTACTTTCTTTGCCTACAGTGAATGCATTAGCATACTTAACCGTTCTTACAGATTTTTTGACTGTTTCTATTAGAACAAGAGAATTTCTGTCTCTGATGAGCCAGAACTATTGTTATAAAAAGGTAAAATTAGTGGAAAAACATCGTGAGAAAACCTGCATACCTGAGAATTCTCTTAATTCTCTACGTGTGTGAAGTCTGCCAATCCTCATTGGGCCAAGTAGTGCACTATTGGCCTAGCCCCTCTCATTTTGAGAGTAGACACGTGGTCAACAGTGAGCCGAATATGGGTTGCTAGTGATGGGAGGACTAACTGTCTCATTGGTCCCGTGGTTAGCTGGTTCAGCTACGGACAATGAGGTCCAGGGTTCGAATCCCGGGTCAGGTCAATAAAAAAAGAGGTTATTGGGATTTTTCTTACAAGAAAAATCTTAATAGCAGCCTGGAGTTGGGAAGTCGGCTCCTGCGGTGTTAGTACACCCCCGTGCCTCGGAGAGCACGTAAAGCCGTCGGTCCTGCGCCTAATCTCTCACCGGTCGTGTCGGTCTGCCGTCCCATCGGATTTTGAGAGTGAGGGAAGAGAGAGTGCACCTGTGCTTACGCACACACTTGTGCACTATAATATCTCCTGCGTACATGGCTAATCTCACCATGAGTTTATCCGCCGTGACCGAAAGTCGGTCGCGAGCAAGTGATGATGATGATGAAAGTTTGTAGGTAATAATAGTAGGTAATCTCTGGATCTACTAAAGCGATTTTGAAAATTCTTTTAACACTAAAAATCCACATTATTTATGTTATAAATTATACATAATTTATTAAAAAAATATATATATAAGCTGAAAGTTTGTTAGCTCATGCAACTCTCATAGGTAAGTACCTACGGTTTGCAATCATAATGGAGTTTGGTAATTCGGGGGGTAGCAAATTTTGAGGGTCCTGACCCACAACCGCTCAAGTATAACTTACCTACACATTCTGTTGAATATAAAATTTATGGAAAAATCTGCGCCCGGGAAAAAGTCGCATTGCTTTTTGACATTATTCATAGAAGTTAAACCTTTTTTTACAGCAATCTTTTTCACTGCCGTAAAAGAGGCAAAACTCATCATGAATTTGCTGCGAACAAAAAATATGAAAGAGATTTATTCAAACGAATATGTAAGAGCAACTCAAAAGGCTTAATACTGTCGCTGACAAGGAAGCTAAATTATCTGATGAATTATTCATAGCGTTCAGTGCGCCGAAACAAACTACTATGAAGCATATTTTCACTTAAAGCTTGCGCGATGCATGAAAATTGTTTAAAACAAACTTACCGCTACACAAATTGCCATATAAAAGACTTAAAAACTTTCTTTAAAGATGTTTCTTGTAATTTTGCTGAAATAGTTGACGTATGTGAAGTAATTTGATTTGATTTAAGTAATTATGATGGTTGAGTCTTTGCGTTAAACAGCACGTAGTACTGTTAAAAACTCGAGAGAAATCGTGTTAAAGAAATCAGGTGTTCTACCCAAACGTTTACTTCAATACAATTTATAATTTTAAAAGGTCCAGGTTTATCCACGAAGGCTTTTAGCGTGTGATAATAATATACATTATTATCACATGCTGTGTCATAAAGCATCACACTAGGACCAAATAGGAGCAGTGTATTGGTGAAAAATGTGTAGGAAATAGGAGCAGTGTATCGGTGAAAAATGTGGTAAAAAAGGGAAAAAAATATTCCTTCTGAGAGTCTCCGCAGCGCACGCAGCGCTTAAAATTACTCAAAAATCATATTGTACGAAGGAATTGTTCATCTTCAAAAGTTCAAAAAAATATCTCTATTAATATTAATATTGTCAGGATACTGAGTTTGACTTACGGTAAATATTTTAGGGTAATCGAGTGTTTCAATGTTTACGAAATCGCAAACGTCCGCTACTTCATAATATTGAGAGAGATCCGTCGTGAATGAAATAAATAACTATATACTGTCATCTACTTTTATGTCAGAAATTCTTTCTAGCATAGAAAATGCAACAAAATTAAATAGACACTTATAAATTCGGCTCTCGTAGCTTATTGAATCTTCAAATCATACCTACGAGTAAAAACCATATCGATTGCGTCAGCAACGACGGCCTCCGTGGCGCAGTGGTATGCGCGGTGGATTTACAAGACGGAGGATCTGGGTTCGATCCCCGGTTGGGCAGATTGAGATTTTCTTAATTTGTCCAGGTCTGGCTGGTGGGAGGCTTCGGCCGTGGCTAGTTACGACCCTACCGGCAAAGACGTACCGCCAAGCGATTTAGCGTTCCGGTACGATGCCGTGTAGAAACCGAAAGGGGTTTGGATTTTCATCCTCCTCCTAACAAGTTAGCGCGCTTTCATCTTAGATTGCATCATCACTTACCATCAGGTGAGATTGTAGTCAAGGGCTAACTTGTAAAGAATAAAAAAAAAAGCAAATCTCATCAAAATCGGTCTATTATTGTAGAAGCTGCGATGCCACAGACAGACAGATACACATACTGATAAGTAAACTTAGGTACGAGTATATTTTGACGGCTTCCGTGGCGTAATGGACTTACAAGACGGAGGTCCTGGGTTCGAACCCCGGCTGTGACAATTGAGGTTTTCTTAATTGGCCCAGGTCTGGCTGGTGGGAGGCTTCGGCCGTGGCTAGTTACCACCCTATCGACAAAGACGTGCCGCTAAGGGATTTAGCGTTCCGGTACGATGTCCTATAAAAACCGAAAGGTGTGTGGATTTTCATCCTCTGCCTTACGAGTTAGCCCGCTTCCATCTTAGATTGCATCATCACTTACAATCAGGCGAAATTGTAGTCAAGGGCTAACTTGTAAAAGAATAAAAAAAAAGTATAGCACATCTATGTCGGGGCTTAGTGAGGATTTAACTTTTAAATTAACTCGTCTTTTTAAACATCTGGTATAATGCAGTGGCCGTTTCTAGCCCCTGGGATACATTATGGACGTATACTCAACATTATGAATAGGGACCAACGATATAAATGTCCACACTCAGGGGAAATTACAAAACTCGTCAATTCAATGACATTTCAAACTTTTCCAATGAAATTTAACGGGAAGGTTTGTATTCGACACTGTTACTGTAACTTTATTCCATATGGTTTTACCACTTTACATAAATTTAAATTAATCGTTCCATTCAAGAAGGTCTCTTTTTACACGCTTCATATTAACTTCTCTTGTAACTATGTATGTAAGAAAATCCTGGAATCTTAATTTGACTCACTTCCCGGTTTTCGATTAGGATGAAATTTTGCACACGCTCTGAGTTCTAATGACAATACATGACTAGCTAAGAAACGTCATTACAAATTCAATATGGCTGCCTCCCCAAGATGGCGGACTAGCTGTTTGAAATCCACCCCCATGATATGGATACTAAATTAAAGGGTTTGCTGTCAGAAATACGAAAAAAACAGTCACGTGATTAAAATCCAATATTTGTAATTTTTAGTGCATGCTAAAAGCGTTTTTTTTTAGTTTCTTAAACTATTTCAAGTTATTTATTTTACTAGCACTTAGAAGAAAATTGGAAGGTGCTGGCTCGCTTAGCTGGTCGAATGGTCTCCAATAACCATAATCATTAAGGAATTGCTCAGCAGTGAGCCAAATACGAGTTGTTAAGGATGATTATGATGGTACCATGTTTCAAGTGTCCAGATAGATAATCTCGCAAAAAAAAAACAAAAGAATAATGTTTGATACTCGGATAGTTATTCTATCTAAGATGTATTAAACGTATTTTTTTATTCTTTTTTTACATGGCAACTTGGCAACCCTTCGTTAAAGACTTGAAGATTGATTATTTACCGGTGTTTTTCGCTAGTAGTACAAAAATTTCTGTTCTTAATACTATTAACTACTGGGACACTGGACTTTATGTTAATTCAAAAAGGCTCTATAAAACACGGCATTGTTCCGTTAATTAATGTTAATTAATTACGCCAAACCACAACAATATCTCTATTGTATAAGCGCATTTTGTAATTGACAGACATAATTGGTTTTGCATAAATTCGCCGTTTGTGTAAATTTTACCGGCCGATATTAAAATAAATTACTGCGTAAAGTTGTATTTATAAATCATCCTACTCTTTTTAGTGTACCTATTCTAATAGATACTAAACGAATCTATAGTAGTAACTCCAAAATAATAAGCTGTAAAGTAATGAAAAATAATAAGTTTTATATCTATACTAATATTATAAAGCTTAAGAGTTTGTTTGTTTATTTTTTTGTTTGTTTATTAGTTTGATTGAACGCGCTAATCTCAGGAATTACTTCCGATTTGAAAAATTCTTTCAGTGTTAGATAGCCCATTTATCGAGGAAGGGTATAGGCTATATTTTATCCCCTTATTCTTACGGGAACGGGAACCACGTGGGTGAAACCGCGTGGCGTCTACTAGTCTAATATAAAAATTTCAACCTGGGCTACATAATATATGTATATTGTATATACAATTATACATGTTTAGAAGTCGCAGTCTTCCATTTAGAATAGCGGACTAACTAACTATTTGTACGCATCTCAGACAAATTATTGTATAGGACCTGCCTCGCTAAACGTTACTTTTCTGTCAAAGTATATGATCAACGATCTAATGCGATTATAAAAACTGTCTCTATAGAATCGATGTTAAATAGTTGTAATCGTGTTCGTCGGTTAAAGAGCTCCGTAAAAATACCTTTTTGTGTAATTGAATTGTGTAAAAAACGGGCAAAAACTTCTAGTTTAGTAGAAGATATATATACCAAATATAAGCTCGTTTTCTTCAGAAAATGACAGACAATTTTGTTCGTGACTATGAGTGCGATACAGGTCCTTCTATAATTGGTCTGAGGTACGCATAGACCGTTCTTTAAAAGCCGTCATTGATGAAATAGCTAGGCCGATGGTTGTTTGAACTATAATCTCTTAGCGTTAAAAACTGTGTAATAAAGACTCTACAGACCAGAGCTATGGTAACTATGAATTTCACCTAACGCTATGGGATATTACTGAAAACGTTTAATGAATGGCCTATTTAATAAACTGACTAATTCTACTATATGGCTGCGACATATATAATACCTATGTCGCGTTCAATCATGGCTTTTCTTCATTGCCACAACGCGTTGATATCGAATAGCATGTCAGCCACGACATGAATTTCGCCATGTGGGTGTTTTGCTGTGACGATAACGCGTTGTAAGCTATTTTTCCGCTCACTGAGCGTTTTCGATCTTTTAGCGTAACTTATATACATATATATATCAGTAGGTACACCACACGCACACTACCATAATTTATCATCATAATTAACAGCCGATGGACCTCCACTGCAGGGCATAGGCCTCTTGCATGGACTTCCAAACAACACGCTCTTGAGCCTCTAGCAACCAGCAGCTTCCTGCAATCCGCTTGATGTCCTCAGTCCATCTAGTGGGGGTCGACCAACACTGCGCTTTCCGCTGCGGGGTCGCCATACTTTATTGCGATTAAATTCTGAATGCATATTATCAAAGCACTGTCCATGCAAAACAAAGCAATACGATAACAGGATCACAAATCAAATAAATGATCGTTAAACCATGTTCAATGCGGATAGTTTGCAAGCCGTTACGTTTGTTTTAACAACAATGTACTCAATGTCTAATGAAAACAAACGGCGGTACTTCTATCTCCATTTCTCTCGCAACGATAGGTCGTAAGTACTTGCTATCGGTACTATCAATAAATCTTTGAGATACGGTGACCATAATGTACGACCTTTAGATACAAACTTTCTTTCTTTAGATAGATTTCTGTTTTTTTGCACTTTTCAAACTTAGCATATATTTATTCATATAAAAGTTGTGACATAAAAGCTTACTAATGCTTGGGTCCAGGAACAAAATTTTTATTCATGACCGAATACTGCTCAAACTTTATATTTTTTTAATTCTTTACAAGTTAGGCCTTGACTGCAATCTCACCTGATGGTACCTAAGTAGGTGTTTGTAATACTCATGGCGGTTCAGACAAAATTATGAACGTAATGAGCATTATGGTCATGAATAAATAGTTTGTTCAAGGACTAGTAAAAATAATTTACTAAAAGCTAAAATATAATTAGGTAGATTCAAGATTTCAGTCATAACACCACTCTCCATTAATATAGGGCAAATAAATAAGTACGAAACCAAGAAATAACCAAGTTTAAAAAGGGTCGAAAATGAAGATGCTTGCTCACCCTGCTTCCGAGATCGCTATTCAGCGAAGGAGGCTCGCTATAAAAAGGCGTATAATAATAGCCATTCGAGTTGCTTTTGATTAGAACCCCTTTGTGACTACAGCGCCATCTGTGAGATCGCTCCCTTGTTATCAGGCTTTTGTTGCATTCCGTCAAAATGAAACATTTACATTTTATATACTTTGGAAATTACACATTTGCTTGTATTATTTATGTAGTAGCAGGGGCGTAACTACCGCCGTATCAATGATACGGGACCCCCGGACCACGGTTACAAAACTGTAGGTAATAGGTACCTAACGTTTTTTTTCTTTCTAATCAGCAATCTCTTTTTCCCTGGTCAAGCGAGCGCCCAAAAGTTGAAACATCCTACATAGATTAAGTAACTATCATATTTATTTTAAGCGAGTATTTTTGTTTCTTTTGTGAGAAATCTTTACCTTGTATTTGGGCCCCCAATTAATTTTGGCCCCTCTTTTAGGGCCCCTCCAAGGCACGCTACGCCACTGTGTAGTAGGTACCTTTCTTTCCTTTATCTGTTCCGGTTTTCTACCGTACATCTTTCAAATGATTTTGTGTATTTAGTAATGTACGGAATATTTTTTATTTTCAATTATCAATGAGCGGGTGCTGTATTTTCGATTACGAATTTATTTCTGATTTTGTATTTTTTTTTTATTAACAACGCGCTTTTTTAACTGACTCTAAAGCTTTCGCCATTAATTTGTTCAAGCGTTCAAATCTACGCTTGTACAAATTAACATCATAAAATATTGATGGATTGACCACTTTTTTCGAATAAATATTAAATGTAATAATTTAGCATTTTAACATGATCCTATCAAATTAAATAATAATTAATCGACTCTATTACGAAAATAAATATTTAAGCTTATTTATAATATAATATGTTGCTAAACATTTTGATGGATCTCAGATTTATAATGTACTAATGTAATATTGAAATGTCTGTCTGTGATTTCAAAATACATAATTATGTAATTCTATCTAATGCTTTTTAATTATTTACACGATACTAAAACATAAATGAACTTTATTTTTATTTTTGCCTGTTTGCCAACTTCTAGAACGGCCGAACCGATTTAAATGGGACTTTCACTGGAAGATGGACAGGTTTTTTTTTATTCTTTACAAGTTAGCCCTTGACTAAAATCTCACCTGATGGTAAGTGGTGATGCAGTCTAAGATAGAAGCGGGCTAACTTGTTAGGACGAGGATGAAAATCCACACTCCTTTCGGTTTGTTCACGACATCGTACCGGAACGCTAAATCGCTTTGCGGTACGTCTTTGCCTCCCACCAGCCAGACCTGGACCAATTAAGAAAATCTCGAAAAGAAATCAGATTGACCCTGACCTCCGTTTTGTAAATCTACCGCGCATACCACTGCGCCACGGAGGTTGTGGAGCAAAATATTACTATTTTAATATCCCTGAAAATTAACATGGTTTCCGTGGGATTCGTTAAAAACTGAATGTCACGCAAACGAAGTCGTAGTCGTCGTAAAAATACGTCATAAAAATATTGTTTTTCAATATTCATTGAATATTATAAAATAATTAAAATTTCATTGACTTTATTCTTTGTCCCCAGAATGGCGTGGTGGATGAGCGCGGGGTGAGGTGAGGCGCGAGACGGGGCGCGATGAGCGCTCCAGAGCCTTTAGTGCTTCAAGCGCTGCAGGGCTACACCGAGCAAAGCGACAAGTGGCCCGGGCCTAGGGTCGTCAAGATATACGTCGCTTCCGTTTACAATGGTAAGCGCTTTCATCGCTTCATTATCACATAACAACAGTATATAAAAAGTAAAACATAATTTTTAAGCGATCGAAAAAAGCATGTTTTTGGAGCGTAGTTATTGGAATGTCAGAGTATCTTATGTTCTCAGTCGCGAGTGCTGCATTGACAATTTATGTGCAGTGGTATACAACGCTTTTTCTACGACCATGATTAAAGAACTTAAAGAATTAACAAAACTTGGTAAATAATATATAATTAGCATTGGGCATGATCTCCTCGATTTTTGTAATGTATTCCTTCTTTCAGAAGGTAGCAAGCACATAGGTAAGATGTTATTTTTTTGCTTTTTAGTTTAAGTTAATTTTTGAATTGGAAGTTGGTTGAATTTTTTATTAAATTTTTTTTATGCATATGAATACATCACGAGACTAAAAGACAATGTAATATTTAATACGAAAACTGCAGTTTATCGGTGCGATGAGCTGGGGCTTATTTTTAGTCAAACTTTTACAAAATCTTTTGCTTTTGAGTTTAGACGAAAGTTCTTATAATACTTAAGTATATTTCTAATAGATTTTCGGGAGGAAAGACGCCAAGTCCTCGAGTTGGTGGGCCCAGAGCTGCAGTCCACGTACGATGACCGACATATCGAGGTAAATATACGCCCTATGCTATATTAGGTAGTTTTACTGTGGATTTTTAGTTCTACATTTTTAAATACAGTAAGATGGTAATAACAAAACAATTGGTACCAGGTGATTTTTTTGTGGGCTTCTCAAAATGGGCGTATCTAGAATTGTTGTTCCAGATACGCCCATTTTGAGAAGCTTTAATTTTGAAAGATAATAATAATAATTATTATTATTAATGGTAAAAGCACCCAGTATACATATTACATAGTAATATAAAATAATAATAATTAATAATATAAATAGGTATAAAACTTACTTACTAACTGGGAAGGTTAAAAGACTCTTCCCAGGCGTCATTCTAGTCCGGAGTATTTAATATATAATATTACATGGTAATAATAAAACAATTGTACCAGGTGAGTTTTTATGGGCTTCTCAAAATGGGCGTATCTGGAACACAAAGCTTTAATTTTGAATTGAAGACTTTAGTTAAGTATTGTCATTTATTTACAACAAAATAAAAATTGACGAATCTATTTTTATATTATTGTATAGAATACTTTTGACTTTAAACTTTCATATCTTGATTAAAATTAATAAAATTGTATTTAATAAATATTCCTCAATAGGTAAACTCTCATTTGACAGATTTAAAAAAATGTGGTTAGATCGGACTCAGTTTAGAAATTCTTCTCAGAACAGATGAACTCTTCAACATTACTAAATTAGCAAAATTCGGACGCGTACTAAGCGATTTAGTTCCTCTTTCCTTATACGCACTGCAAAGATGTGGAATGCTCTCCCAGCTTCAGTTTTCCCCACCACCTACAATATGGGTATTTTCAAGTCAAGAGTGAATAGGCATCTTCTAGGCAAGCGCATTCCACCATAGGCTGCATCATCGCTTACCATCAGGCATGGTTGCAGCTAAGCGCTTGCTTATTCAAAATAATAATAAAAAAATAAAGTAGAATTTTCAAGATAAAAACACCATATAATTTTAAATTCTAGTGTAAAAGATTTTCACAAAACTTTATCCAAAGTTACCTACCTACATTACTGATACTCTCAACTACTAAGTACTCGTTCTATTTTTTCCATCGGATTAATTTTTAAAAGCGCTTTTAAGCTCTATGCTTCATAATGGAAAAGGAATTTCCTTGATAACCTGCACTTTGTGGAAGATAACGGGAAAACTTCATTACCCTCATGCACTCTGCATATTGAAAAGCGCTTTAATTCCATTTACTAAATTAATATTGCAACTTGCTTGGAATATTAGAATGGTTTAGCCTTCACAATATTGATCATATATGGCTTACTTCAGTAGCCTTTTATAAAAACTTCAAAAGCTTCTCGGTAAAGAGGTCGGACTCAACATCAAGAGGTCATGGGTTCGATATAGTGGCGTGCACAATGTTTCTAACTAGGGTATGTACCCTTATAAGAAATTTTAGTAAAAATTCTCAGCCCAGCCGTCGGCCCCGGTCATCAACATTAACATCTGTCAGTGGGCGTTAATTTAACTTAAAGTGTTGAAGACCATTAAAAAAAGTGTCAACTAGCCTATTAAACGCCTCTGACTTCGATCACTGCCCGCTATTGTCGTACGTTTGTTAGGCAGCGCAGACGCCGTCACGCTGCCAGTCGCGTTAGTGATTTTGTGCAAAATGTTTTGTGTTGTTATTATTGTTTATCATAAATTGTTTAGTATGGGCAGCGGCGTGCATAAGTTGTCGATCAGGGTATGCAGTAGTAAGAAAAGAAAATCTCCATTAAATAAGCATTAAGAAAACAACCCTTAGGGTATGCAGTACTTTAATGCATGTATGAAGTTCAAGCTACTGAGTATGGGCATGGAGAAGGACATGTTCTCCATGCCCAGCCAGCCAGCCATGCCCATGGCAGGGAAGGTGAGTATTGGCTAGTCGGAAGGGATCCCTTAAACCTACTCTCAAGGTCACAACGTCCTGGGACCTGCTCAAGGTGTATCTCTACCACAAAATAATGGTACAATCACTGGCGCTGCTACCCGTCACGACACACTAACGGTAAAAGGGAATGACATTCGTTATTGAATAGTCATGTGATTAACCTATCACTTCGATATGTTATTCTGACCTGACACGGTGCTGCGTAGAAACTGACAGAGGTATGGGTAGACACTTGTAACTCTTCCACCTTAGAATGCATCGTCATTTAACTGGTGATATCGCTATCAACGAATAACTTTAGGTCATTGAATAAAAAAATGACACACCCGAATGGAACGAAGTTCCTTTCGATTAATTAGTAAAGAAATTGTAATATATATTTTTTTTAATAAAATAATATTTTATTATTATTAACAAATATAATGTAAAATTCGCGACGATTATTTTTGGAACTTCGTTCACCACACTGTTAAATGCAAAATAGAAAGACGAAACGAAAATAACTGGCTTACTTTCTACGAGAGAGAAAGAGAGAGAGACATACAGACTGAGAAAGACGCACGGCTTACAACCATAGCAAAAAGTGTCGTTACAACTTTTGGTCTTAATTTCTTCCGTTTAGGCCCTTTTCGCAACGCGCGATAAGGAACTTCGTTCCAAAACTTATTCGTCTCTCAAGTTAGCACAGCTAGGAGGTAAATAAGGTAACATTCAGTTACTGGCGTGTTATTAGGTCGAGTGGTCCCGAACGTTATTGATCCCGCACCGCAGTTGTGACCGCATGCTCTTGCCCGGTAAAGGCATCCGTACATTTTTGACATGAGCGATCTCACGACGATGTAACTAAACGCCAGCCACTCACGATGAAGTCTTACCTACCTTACCTTCAAGTCTGCAGAGTGCTTAGGATATAACAGTGAAAAAAATTATTGAAATATTTTTAATTTTGTTTTCGGTATTTTTCCACATTTTACGGCAAACTCAATCATGAGCGGCTGGCGTTAGTATTGTTTTTTTTTTTCAAATAATATTTGACATATATATACTAATATTAAAAAGCTGAAGAGTTTGTTTGTTTGATTGAACGCGCTAATCTTAGAAACTGCTGGTCCGATCTGAAGAATTCTTTCAGTGTTAGATAGCCCATTTATCGAGGAAGGCTATAGGTTATATATTATTCCCGTATTTCTTCAGAATCGGGAACAACGGATAAAACCGCGCGGTTTCAGCTAGTCTTTCATATATCTGAATAGTTTTATATAGTACTAGCGGACGCCCGCGACTTCGTCCGCGTAAATTTCGATGTCAACTTTACTACTACCCCTACCCTACTCTACCCCTACCCTACCCTACCCCTACCCCCACCCTACCCCTACCCTACCCCAAACCTACCCCTACCCCCATCCTACCCCTACTCTCCCCGTACCCTATCCCTTTCCTACCCCTATCCCACCCGTACCTCTATCTCTACCCTACCCCTACACTACCCCTACGCTTCCCTACCCGTACCCTACCCTACCCTGTAACTTCTCTATCTTACTCCTACCCTTAGCGAAATCGGTCCAGTCCTTCGAGAGTGGTGGTATGACCAAGAGAAATAGAGACTTCTATGCTAATAATATAAAGAGGTAAAGTTCGTGTGGTTGTAGGAGGTAATCTCTGGTTCTACTGGACCGATTTGGAAAATTGTTTTACCAATAGAAAGCTACGTTATTTGCGAGTGTCATAGGCTATGTTTGATCCCCATATTCACACGGGAACGGGAACTTCGTAAATGAAAGCGCCGGGCGTCATATAGCGGAATTTCTGCGTCTTTTAGAAATTTTGTATTATCTCCGAAACTATTTAAGTAATTAACATACTGTAAAGGGCAAATCTTATCTCCATAATATCCTTGTGATTATTAAATAATTTATTTTGATAAGGATTAAAGTTTAGTAGTATAAATAATGACGTAAACCTAAGTATATAAAATTAATAATTTTTAAAACACAAAAGGTACTATATCTGCTAATATATAGAAGATAGATATATGGCGTCGCGGACTTTTTTGTAGAACTTTTAAAGATACATAAAGTCTCTATACATTAATTTCAATTTTACACAATGGTTAAGGCAGCGCATGCGAATAAGTCTGTTTAAAAGGTTTTTAGTCCGACCTGTATGACAAAAACTGTGATAACTCGGCTAATATATATGATACCAATATAAAATATAGCCTATAGCACTCCCCGATAATGTAGCATTCTACTGGTGAAAGAATTTTTAAAATCGGACCAGTAGTTCCGAAGATTACCCCATTTAAAAAATGTGACAAACTTACAAACTTACAAACTTTACCTCTTTATAATATTAGTATAGATTTGGAGGAGTGGGTACGATATCATTCCACCCTTTAACGTGGAAATAATAACTTTTCTTGTATAAGGAACCGTTTAGCTGCAATCACGCCTGATGGTAAGCGATGTTGCAGTCTATGGTGGAACGCGCTTGCCTAGAAGATATCTATTCACTCCTGAATTGACTTGATACCCATATTGTAGTAGGTGTGGAAAACGGAAGCTGGAAGAGCATTACACATCTTTGCAGTGCGTATAATTATTATAGTGGTAAGCATTATCTTGCAACCGTTCCCGTCACCAGACCGGCGTTCGACCTGAGTGGTCGTGCGCGGTCTGCTTTCCTTACCAGTGTCGAGATAAGCCAGTGTTTAGCTTCTCTTATAATAAGGACGAGGGTCCTTACAATGTCTATTTGTCTTGACCCAAGATTCAAACCCAAAACCTCAAACCACTTTCGTTACGAGATAACTCATATATCCCGTTTATAGATATGTTATTAATTTTGCTGGTAAAAATATCTACGAAATAAAATATATATTTTTTTAAATAAAATGTAAATGTACAAAACATGGACGGAAACCATGCAAAAACTACAATGTAGATACGCTTCGTTTTCGAAATTCAAAAACCGTATGATTGATTGTCGATACTGAAGTTAGGCGAACGAAATTGGTAAAAACAAAAAATAAAATTCAAAATTCGAACAGACGTGATTCGTGAATCCAAATCGAAATGGAATGTTTGTTGCATCCAAGTCCTACCTTTGTCTTTTTTAGGAATCCGTAACTCAAAAGGAAAACCTCTTATTATTATTTTGTTGTTAGCTGTCTTTATAGAGACAATTTTATGAAGTATGCTATATGGTATCAATATGAAATTAATTCCTTATTTTAACAAGGTTAATATATACGACATTTTTAGCCTAACTTATAACTTTTAGACTTAACAGTTTTCCCACCACTAAACACTACCCTTTAGGGTGTCCATGAGGATTTCCCCTCCTGAAGAAGAAAAAAAAAAAAAAAAAAAAAAAAAAAAAAAAAAAAAAAAAAAAAAAAAAAAAAAAAAAAAAAAAACAGTTTTCCAGAGACCAGAGTGGTGGGTTTAAGCTCCAAAATCCCCTTTTACATTTATATTGTACGTACAGTTTGAGTTCGTGGACATGCACTACGGGACGGACGGCGGGGACGAGACGAATCCGGCGCTGCTTCGACACCATCTGGATGAAATACGATGCTGCAACCGGACGTCGAAGGCCGGATACTTTCTGGTAATCAATATCTATATAAATTGTTAGATGGGCCCCTCCATACTAAAGAACGCACAATTTTATGTCATTACCCAAAGACGTGCACGCACATCTTATCTTAAGTAAGTGGCTGTGGCCTTAAAAAAATATTTACTGCTTTTTTTTATTTTAATGCCATAATTATGCCTTTGTGTTCATTTTGGGAGTGTAAAAACACAAACAAAAACATGAATAAAGAGAAATGTGTTACGAGTGACGACGTACTCAATGTGCTAAACCAATGAGAATTCTGCGACGCTTTGAGGCTCATCTAACGATCTACGATCGATGATCATAGTATAAACAAAATTGAAGTGTATATCTGTGAAAATCAGCGCTGTACTCTACGCCGATGCACAGCATAAGGAAAAACCAAAGATCAGAAGGATAAAGTGGCAAGCTTCCGCTAATCATTAATTAAAAGCGAACTTTACTTTGCCGAAGTTCGTTATTACAAAATCAATTCATACTTGAACTCTCCAAGTTAATCAGACATAGAACTCACCAGCTCTTTTTTTCAGTTTTACATTCTTGGAGATCTCGAACATTCTGAGAACTTTCCATTAAGCGGATATTTCAGGTGTTTTGAACGACGAAACAAGAACTTTGCTTCGACATATCGAATATTGTTGGAGCATTTTTTTCACTTAGTGTCTATAAACACAAATAAAATGCTTATAAATTAATTACTTCTTTTATCAATTATAAATTAATTATGTTGATAAAAAAAGAGTAGCCGAAAACAACAAATCTGTCTATGTTTTGGCACTAATTTATTTAATGGATATAGCAAAATAAATGAATTATATAAGATCAAACGAACTTAGTGAAGTTCGATCATTATTATATGAGTCGCTTTATTCGAAGATACAATATTAACTAGGTAGTTACTTTTATCCGATAGGCATAATTCGCACTTTAGAGAATCGATTTTCAATCGATACAACTCCTTTTTTTTTTTTTTTTTACACTGGCCACTCTAGCGAGCCGCCACTTGCCAACTCATTCTTTTTAGAGTTATTCGTAAATAAATAAATGAAAAATTTTCATTTTGGTTGTGGGTGGGTGGGTACTTTGTATCTTCGAATAAAGCGACTCATATAATAATGATCGAACTTCACTAAGTTCGTTTGATCTTATATTATATGTTCGTCGCTTTATTCTTCAGATACAATATTAACTAGGTAGATGTTCAGAGAAGAAGATGTTTTCAGATAAAACATTCAGTTATTGAAATGAAAAATCTTCTATTTATTTACCACTAGGACAAAAAACATTCGCGGTTACTAAGCGAATATTACATAAATAATGAAACCGAATGGGAGTACATTAATCAGAAAACTTACAAAGTTAAGATGAAATTAACATTAATCAACTATTTATGAAGTTTACAAACTGATCGAGCAAATGTTTCTTCATCGACCAATGGGCGGTTACATGAACCGGGCAAAAGTCGAGGAAGAGCTCGTCCAGTCAACAGACTTCCGTATGGTGTCTTATGCACACCCCTGCTAAGGCTGCCACCGAAGTGGAAGTGTGACGAGTGCTGTGTACGCCCAATATCAAGATAACGATGCCGTTCTCATCAACTTTCTGCTTTAATTATAGCATGCGACGTTACTTTTTAAAAATCAAATAACTGGTTATAGTTGACTAAATATTTCCGCATTATTTGCGTAGTAAGAAGGTAATTTTCTAATAAGGTTTAAGCAGGTCATAATTATGTTAGACTTTTCAATGAAATACGGAAAGAAACGTATTGGCTGCTTTAAGCTCTTTAAATTATTATTAAGTCCGATATAAAGATTTTTATACACGGCTTTTACTAAATTTACTGGTTTACTATTCAGTGCAAACTACACGCAACAATAAATTATTATTATTTGGATAGTTAGCTAATTCCAAAAACCAGCATTATTTTGCATTCATTGAATTTTATGAGCAATGTTACCACTACTTTGTGTGGTCGTGTCGAGTACTGCTTTATCGTATTGGCTGAAATCGATGGTAACATTCATTCAAGTATTATTTCAGGGGTTCAAAGTGTAACGAATGCAGCGCCCAGTGAAAGACTACAGCGAAGCCAATGACATGTTCTTTAGTTTAAACGTAAACGATCCCAGCGAGGTTCAAGAATTATATATTTTTTGTAATGAGCACTCTTTTTAAAGTACCAGGCTAGTAAGGAAAGAATAAAGTTCCCGTAGCTTTTTATTGCATTACAGATTAAATCATATTATGGAAATGCATTAAACAAATTAGAATGCTAGCATTTTATGGCGTCTGTAGACTTTGCTTAAGGTTAGGCTTCAATGAAAAATATTGACGGCACTTTACATTGGTTCAGCATGCAAATAAGTCGCGTTTGGTGTGTCTAAAAACAATAAACTATCTCTCATTAACAGTGGGGACTGCCCACTCAGATATAAATCCATTCCATTAAATTAATTTTTGTTGTGATTCCTGATCGGCTTCTGTACTTTTAAATTTATTGGTATAGAATGCAAATAAACATTTATTTCGCATCTCGCAAATTATTAAGTATCTATACTTTAAACTGACTAAAACTTTACGTCCTTATCTCTAGACCGGCATACTAACTGCGACATTAGTTCTTAACTATACAGGCTACAGTGTTGCTCCCAAATGAGGGAAGTGAATCCACCCCCCATGCGAGTAATTTTATATGTAAGCGGGTAAAAAACCTTGTTTGTCGCCAATGGCTTGCTTGCGCAATATGTCAACGCATAAAGAAATCGAGCATTAAGATGTCGTTCTTGCGAAAGTTTTTATCCTACAAATGAAAGAACAATAATTTTAAATGTATTTAAGTTGAAAGTTAATTCATTAAGAGTTTTTGAAGCATTAGTGAAAATTTCACATTTAGAATCTTTCAGATTTCTAAAATATTAGTCTAATTCATCAAGTCGTTCTGTTTCTACCAAAAAGACGTCTGGTAGTTTAATTTTTCTTCAAAATTAATGGATTGCTCATGAGCTCAATACTTTTGGCATTCGGGGCTCAAGTATATAACCAATACTTTACATATATGCAAACAGCTGCAATTACATAAAAATTGTGCGATGACGATGATGATTTTATTAATTAACTGCATAATATCCTAACGTTTTTATTAAAATCATATTAACGGCATTATAAAGAAAACCTCAAAGACCCTTTTGAGATTCTAGATTACTTTTAATATAAATAATAACAAAATGAACCCAGGCATTAAAGCAAACGTAGAGTTTTTTCTGATATTGCCTTGTACTTCTGCGTAAGTATTTTCTATACAAAGCTGGAAAACTTTCAATAAGTCTGACTTTAACCTGAATTCGCAATAAATCAAGCAATCTATTGATTGATTGATTTGATAGATACATAGTATATCGTCCAGATATACCTGTTATTATTGATTTAGGGTATTCCTTACACAAAAAATTGTTTTATTTTAGTAAAATTCTGTGTGCTTAAAAACAAGCCGTAAGGCATTGCAAGCTTTGAGGATCAAAATAAATCTCTTTCACATTGCACTTAGGAGCTAAAATATTTATAACGAAATAACATTTTTAAATCTAATGCATGTAGATATGGCACCGAGTTCTAGAAAATCATTAATCGAGTCGAACATATTCTCTATGTGATCAGTTTCTGCAAGTGTGTTAAAAGGAGTTAAAACTTGTTTTAACTATTTTGCAAAATGGTATAAAATAACCATCACACACTTCAGTATTTCATGATTTTAAGTAATGGAATATCTGGCGAGTTTGGGTCGCTGATTAAGGCCGTTGACCTAAGGTACTGTTGCCCCTCTGCTCCCCCCCCCCCCCCGTCGCTTTCTCGAGGAGAAGCGAGGATGGCCTGTTCAGTCTCCTTGCTGATGGAAACGATTTCTCAATTGATACTATGCAGATGTGGACTTGGGTGGTGTTTATTAACTGAAGGAGCCTTTCTATTTGCAACACTAGTTTTTCTTTAACAACTGTGATTAGCTATTATTTCATTATTTTTTGAAAAGTTAATTTCCTTTCCAGCTCCACATCTTGTCGAATATTAAGGAAAGATTAATTATTCCTACTGTGATTAACTTCTTTCAAACATCTGTTTCTGTATGATGCAGATTGCATAATATGAATGACAGCTGCCATTCAGACTTTAATGGCTAGAAGCTAAACTATCTTTTCCATAGTTCAATGTTAATTGTAAGCTATACCTTGCCCTAGTTGCTATTTAATTGTTTCAATTACACAATTGCTTTACTGAGGGCATTTTCAGCTTTTTTAATAGATATTCTATACTCTAATTGCTAAGTCATGTTATAATAGTGATCATCATATACGATCCACTTCCCGGTATAGCACTAATAATAGTAAACTCTCTGTGGCGGTGGTTATGAGAATCCCAAGTGTTCAACACACGGTTAACCTCATGAGAATATGACCCATCCCCAACCTCAAAGATATTTGAAACGAGCCTTTATTGAAATCAATAACAAGTTTTGAATGTGATAAGTAAAATCCGTATATACTAGCATTGCTTATACATACATACATGCATACAAAATGGCGATTCCTTCATTATGCAATATACTCATATTATTTTAGTGTTACATGATTGCTTTCGTGAGGGTACACGACCCACCTCTAAGCCACGTGTATTAGATATTATGAACTCTAAAGCTATGCTATATGAATTTACCATCGTGATCGTGGATACACGATCCACCTCCCGGAATATAATACAGTAATCGTAAGTATGATGGAAAGGCCTATGTTCAGCCGTGGACGAATACAGGCTGATGATTGAAGTATGATGGTACGATGGTTATTATAAAATCTAAGGTAGATATGCTATAAGAATTGACTTCGCATAGCATACGGTAATCATACGATAGTTATTATACAATCTAAGGTATGCTATAAAAAAAAAATTGCCTTCGTAAGTATACACGATACACCTCCTGGCATAGCATACGAGAATCATACGGTGATTATTATAAAATTTAAGATATGCTATAAAAATTGCCTTCGTGAGTATACACGATACACCTCCAGGCATAGCATACGGCAATCGTAAGAGTGATGGTATGCTATAAAAATTGCCTTCGTGAGTATACACGATACACCTCCAGGCATAGCATACGGTAATCGTAAGAGTGGTGGTATGCTATAAAAATTGCCTTCGTCAGTATACACGATACACCTCCAGGCTTAACATACGGTAATCGTAAGAGTGATGGTATGCTATAAAAATTGCCTTCGTGAGTATACACGATACACCTCTAGGCTTAACATACGGTAATCGTAAGAGTGACGGTATGCTATAAAAATTGCCTTCGTGAGTATACACGATACACCTCTAGGCTTAACATACGGTAATCGTAAGAGTGACGGTATGCTATAAAAATTGCCTTCGTGAGTATACACGATACACCTCTAGGCTTAACATACGGTAATCGTAAGAGTGACGGTATGCTATAAAAATTGCCTTCGTGAGTATACACGATACACCTCTAGGCTTAACATACGGTAATCGTAAGAGTGACGGTATGCTATAAAAATTGCCTTCGTGAGTATACACGATACACCTCTAGGCATAGCATACGGTAATTGTCATAAAATTTAAGTAAGGTATGCTATAAGAATTACCTTCATGTGGATATATGATCCGCCCGGCATAATATACAAAAATCTCACTGTTACGATGGTTAACACTAAGTTTTTAACGCCCGATTAACCTTAGAGGTTAGTAATGATACGTGGTCAACCTCTAAGATTTTTAAAACGAGTTCACTGGATTTAATAAATACTTTTGAATAAAAGAGGGTAGGAACTAACCTGATTCGCAAAAATCTTCTTTTTGTTCTCGAAAAAACAAACACATGCCATGGCTAAGAACCATGGTAAGTACGTTGTTACACTTAGACACTGCTACGCTTAGACACTGTTACATTATTACACTTAATTTTTTAGAATTTAAAAATGAGTACGTGCGAACGATGCCACGCTCGGAAAAAGAATGAGTTGGCAAGTGGCGGCTCGCTAGAGTGGCCAGTGTAAAAAAAAAAAAAAAAAAAAAAGGAGTTGTATCGATTGAAAATCGATTCTCTAAAGTGCGAATTATGCCTATCGGATAAAAGTAACTACCTAGTTAATATTGTATCTGAAGAATAAAGCGACGAACATATAATTTACTATTTATAATGAATTCCCAAAGTAAGGCTTGCAGACTAATTCACTATCTTTGACGTACGCTAGTTGATATACACTAAATTGAGATTCTATGTAACAAATGTCTTCCGGAGCCTACAGGTGGATATCATAAAGTCACATACAGTAGGTAGATGACACCTCTCAATTGATTTGATGTTTATTTTAATGTTTATTGGTTGATAATAAAGATCAAAAATAGAGAATAGGCCAGCTGTTTCTTCATTCATTTATTTTTTTTATTCTTTACATGTTAGCCCTTGACTACAATCTCACCTGATGATAAGTGATGATGCAGTCTAAGATGGAAGCGGGCTAACTTGTTAGGAGGAGGATGAAAATCCACACCTCTTTTCGGTTTCTACACGACATCGTGCCGGAACGCTAAATCGCTTGGCGGTACGTCTTTGTCGGTAGGGTGGTAACTAGCCACGGTCAAAGCCTTCCACTAACCGAAAAAGCCTCCCACCAGCCAAAATTAATAAATTATTTAATGAAATGCATCGTATTTCTAACAATTAATGTTTGATTTAGTGTTTTATCGGCGGTGAGGGGTCCGCTTACCAACCAGTCCTACCATTCAAGATACCTGAAGAAACGTTCGAACAGATGGTGAAGTCGGAATCAGCCCAAACAGCACTCCTCCGCGCGTGTTACCGACTCAACGGCGACGGTACTTACCACTTGGAAGGCGATGAGAAATGGTAAGCTTATTTTATTTGCCATATATTTTAAATGGCGACCCCGCAAAGCGCAGTGTTGGTAGACCTCCCACCAGGTGGACTGACGATATCAAGCGAGTTGCAGGGATTCGCTGGATGCAGGCGGCTCAGTATCGTGATGTTTGGAAGTATCTACAAAAGGCCTATGTCCTGCAGTGGACGTCCATCGGCTATGATGATGATGATGATGATGATGATGATGATGATGATGATGATGATGATGATGATGATGATGATGATGATGATGATGATGATGATAATGATGATGATGATGATAATGATCTTTTAAATGTGATCAATATTCCCTTTCCCCTTCAACTAGTCGGGAAAGACTGTATTAGGAGTGGGTACGACAATAGACAAACGGGGCGGGGATCGAACCACCACCCCTCGATGATGAGCCCAACTACTCTTACCGTTGAGCTGTTGAGGCTTTGATGGAAATTTTAAGAATCTAACTTAACTAACTGCACTGTGCCACGCGCCTGAAGATATTGTGCATATTTTCATGGAATGTGCACGGAACGATGGTGACAGACGAATTTTATAGGAAAATATAGTTTCAATTCTGTAGGTTATTAGGTATTAATATTATGCTGTCATTACCACTATCCTATATCCTATATAGAGCCATGATAGCCGAGTGGATATGACCTCTGCCTCCGATTCCTGTATACCAGAGACATTTCTCAGTTCTCTGCGTGTGTGAAGTCTGCCAATCCGCATTGGGCCAGCGTGGTGGACTATTGGCATAACCCCTCACATTCTGAGAGGAGGCTCAGCAGTGAGCCGAATATAGGTTGATAACGACGACCACTATCCGATAATGCGATAAAAATTGTACAAATGGTTAGGACTGCAATCGACTTAAGTGCTAATCTATTGCTATTACCGTTCTAAGAATAATTATTAGAATAGCTGTTTAACTGTAGTATTATTATGTTAAAATTATAAGAAGCTTCAGAGAGTCATATTCGCGCAGCTAAAATAATCTCTTTAAATTAAGAAAAAAAATTAGGAAAAAAAACCTTACTTACTACAAACGTATTTATTTTCCTGAGACAATCTTACGGACTCGCGATGCGCTAAGTAAATATTTTTTGGTTTTTTGAAAAAAAGAGATACCTAAATAGGTAACATAAACCACATTCGAAGTTTACAAGTGGCACACAAAAATTTCAGCGGCGTTGTCAACGCGATGACAGTGCGACGACTGAGCTGGTTTGCTAATTAGCATAGTTTTAACGTGCCGCTATCGGTCCGCGTATAACCTATCTACCTCTTTTTCTAACATCACTGACTAGAAAGCCACATTATTTGTGAGTGTCATAAATAAATAAAATAAAAAATAAAAAAGCCTTTTATTTCTTCTTATTAACAGTTTACAATTAATTAGATGCTAGGTATTTGAATTTCTTAATTGTTTAATTTAAGTAAGTTATTATAATTAACTGTTTAACAAAAGTTTCATTTTTTTCCTTTTATTTAAAGCCTTCACCGTAAAGGGTTCTTCCCTTTACGGTGAAGGCCTCCTCCAGGTGTTGTCATTTTGAACGGTCTTTTGCCTTCTGTAGTCAGTTTTTGAAATGTGTGAAATTCATTATGTCGATACCCATACTGACTGAGTGTCATAGGCTATATTTATCTCCTTATTACCATATTCTCACGGGAACGGGAACTAAGCGAGTGAAACTGCCGCTAGTTAAATATACATTTACGGTTCGGAAACAGCTGTTGATATAATCAATTCCGATTTAATGAAATTACAATCCTCTAAAAATTATAAGACGCGAGCGTTGAACTATAAATCCCCGTCTTTATTTGCGGAATAATTTACGATCGTTCGGACTTGCTATTTTTTTTTAATTAAAACCTTTTATTAATTTAACACGTTGGGGTAATCCAGCTTATCTTTACGGGGAATTGAATTAACTTATCAACGTCACAACGATTCATTGCTACATTCCTTATTGTGGAATTATGTTTTTGTACTGCCCGCCGGGAATTAGGTGCAATTCGTTGGAATTGAGGCTATTTGTCGGTAAAATTTGTTTACAAAAGTGTGTGAAAAAAAAACAATAATTAAGAGTGGATAGGGATATAGATACTTTTTTTACTTGTTCTGTATGAAAGTGTGGGTCTTTGAAATATAACTCGCTTGGTATATTGACAATAGATTAAAATAAAAGTAATATTCAGAAAAAAAGTTTCAGAATACTTCACTTCATCATCATCATCATCATCATCATCATATCAGCCGATGGACGTCCACTGCAGGACATAGGCCTTTTGTAGGGACTTTCAAACATCACGATACTGAGCCACTTCACTTCACACCACACTAATATTAGAAAAGGCGAAAGTTTGTTTTTTACTTCACGCTACTATAACTAAACCGATTTGGCTTAAATTCAATTTGGAATATAGATAGAATGAAACCCTGGATGAACACATAGACAAATATTTATCTCAGGAAAGTCTATGGTTCCCTCGGGATTTGTGATTTTTTGTTACACTGTTGTTTTGGACACACTAAAAACAGAAAAATAATACACCGCCTTCAAAGTGATCAGAAGGTAGCCCATACATTGTTGTTTTTCACCTTTTTGTTTATTTTTGTGATTTTGAAGTCGGTTCAATTTTTTTGTTATGTATATATTGAAAAAGAATGATAATTTTCTACAAATACTCGTACCTCCTATTTATTCTGTTTTATCTATATCTATTATATTTGTATCTAGGTAGATACAAATACAGTTACTGTAATAGGTTTAAACGACAGACGATACAAATATAAGTAACAAATTGTATATTTTACCACATTCGCCTCTCGAACCCTCTATTTGGCTGTAACAGTT